>NC_080079.1:81236635-82436635 GCF_949987535.1 Balaenoptera acutorostrata
GCAAAGGAAACCATAAAAAGAGGAAAAGACAACCCTCAGAATGGGAGAAAATATTTGCAAACGAAACAACTGACAGAGGATTAATCTCCAAAATACACAAGCAACTCATGCAGCTCAATATCAAAAAAACAAACAACCCAATCCAAAAATGGGCAGAAGACCTAAATTGACATTTCTCCAAAGAAGATATACAGATTGCCAACAAACACATGAAAAGATGCTCAACATCACTAATCACTAGAGAAATGCAAATCAAAACTACAATGAGGGGAGGTTCCTTAAAAAACTAAAAATAGAACTACCATACGACCCAGCAATCCCACTACTGGGCATATACCCTGAGAAAACCATAATTCAAAAAGAGTCATGTACCACAATGTTCATTGCAGCTCTATTTACAATAGCCAGGACATGGAAGCAACCTAAGTGTCCCTCAACAGATGAATGGATAAAGATGTGGCACATATATACAATGGAATATTACTCAGCCATAAAAAGAAACGAAATTGAGTTATTTGTAGTGAGGTGGATGGACCTAGAGTCTGTCATACAGAGTGAAGTAAGTCAGAAAGAGAAAAACAAATACCATATGCTAACACATATATATGGAGCCTAAAAAAAAAAATCGTTCTCATGAACCTAGGGGCAGGACAGGAATAAAGATGCAGATGTAGAGAATAGACTTGAGGACACGGGGAGGGGGAAGGGTAAGCTGGGACGAAGTGAGAGAGTAGCATTGACATATATACACTACCAAATGTAAAATAGATAGCTAGTGGGAAGCAGCTGCATGGCACAGGGAGATCAGTTCAGTGCTTTGCGACCACCTAGAGGGGTGGGAGGGAGACGCAAGAGGGAGCGAATATGGGGATATGGGGATATATGTATGCATATAGCTGATTCAGTTTGTTATACAGCAGAAAGTAACACAACACTATAAAGCAATTATACTCCAAAAAAGATGTTTTAAAAAAAAAAGATGCATGAACCTCAATGTTCACAGCAGCATTATTTACAATTGTCAAGACATGGAAACAACCTGAGTGTCCATCAACAGATAAATGAAGTTGTGGTATATATGTATATATATATATATACACACACACACAATTGAATATTATTCAGCCATAAAAAAGAATGAAATTTTTCCATTTGCAGCAACATGTATGGACTTTGAGGCCTTTATGCTAAGTGAAATAAGTCACACAGAGGAAGACAAATACTGTAGGATATCACTTATCTGTGGAATCTAAAAAATACAGCAAACTAGTGAAGATAACAAAAAAGAAACAGACTCACAGATATAGAGAACAAACTAGTGGTTACCAGTGGGGCAAGGGGAGGGGGGAGGGGCAATATAGGGATGGGGGAGTGGGAGGTACAAACTATTGGGTATAAGATAGTCTTAAGGATGTATTGTACAACATGGGGAATATAGCCAATATTTGCAATAACTGTAAATAGAATGTAACCTTTTAAAAGTGTATAAAAATAAAAAATTTAAAACCTTTAAAAAAAACTACAAAAGGCAGAAGAAAGTGTAAAAAGACAAAAATAGAAACAAAAAACAAGAGCAAGAAATAGAAAAAAGTAACAAATATGGTAGATATTAATCCAATTATATCAATAATCACTTTAAATGTCAGTTATCTAAATATACCAATTTAAAAATAGAGATTGTCAGTGTGGATCAAAAAACAAGACCCCAACTATATGTTGTCTACATAAACCCACTTTAAATAGAGACCTGTATAGATTAAAAGTAATAGGATGAAGAAAGATACACTGTGCTAACACTTGTCAAAAGAAAGCAAGGTAGCTGTATTAATGTCAGACAGAACCAACTTCAGAGCAAGGAAAATTATCAGTGATAAAGAGGGGGATTACATGATGATAAAAGGGTCAGTTCTCCAGGAACACATAATAAACCTTAACATGTATGGACCTAACAACAGAGCATCAAAGTACGTGATGCAAAAATTGATAAAACTGTAAGGAGAAATAGATGAATCCACTATTATAGTTGGAGACATAACCTCTCCTCTGTCAGAAATGGACAAACCCAGCAGACAGAAAATCAGTAAGGATATAGTGAACTCAACAGCACCATCGATTATCTGGGTATAATTGACATCTATCAACTACTTCATTCAACAACAGCAAAATATACATTCTTAAACTCACGTGGAACATTTACCAAGATAGACCACATTCTTGGCCATAAAACACATATTAACAAATTTTTTAAAATATAAAATATAATATCTGCTCTCAGATCACAATGGAATTAAACTAGAAATAAATGATAGAAAAATAGCTAGGAAATCCCAAAATACTTGGAGATTAAACAACACACTTCTAAGTGAGACATGGTTCAAAGAAGAAATCTCAAAATAAATTAAGAAGTATTTTTAACTAAATGAAATGAAAATACAACTTATCAAAATCTGTGGAATGCAACAAAAGCAATGCTTAAAAGGAATTTTATAGCATTGAATACCTATATTTGAAAAGAAGAAAGACCTAAAACTAACCATCTAAGCTTCCCCCTTGGGAAACTAGAAAAAGAAGCAAAAGTTAAATCCAAAGTAAGCAGAAGAAAAATAATTTTAAAATTAGAACAGAAATCAATGAAATTGAAAACAGGAAATCAACAGAGAAAATCAATGAACCCAAAAGCTAGTTCTTTGAAAATATCAATAAAATCAGTAAGTCTCTAGCCAGACTAAGAAAGGATACAAATTACTAATATCAGAAATGAAAGAGGGACATCACTACAGATCCCATGGACATTAAAAGGATAATAAAGGAAGATTATGGGCTTCCCTGGTGGCGCAGTGGTTAAGAATCTGCCTGCCAATTCAGGGGACACGGGTTCAATCCCTGGTCCAAGAAGATCCTACATGCCGTAGAGCAACTAAGCCCATGTGCCACAACTACTGAGCCTGCGCTCTAGAGCCCACAAGCCACAACTACTGAGCCCGCGTGCCACAACTACTGAAGCCCGTGCGCCGCAACTACTGAAGCCCACGCGCCTAGAGCCCATGATCCACAACAAGAGAAGCCACCTCAATGAGAAGCCTGCACACTGCAACAAAGAGTAGCCCCCGCTCGCCGCAACTAGAGAAAGCCTGTGTGCAGCAACGAAGACCCAATGCAGCCAAAAATAAATAAATAAAAATAAATTTATAAAAAAAAAAAAACGAAGATTATGAACAACTCTATGCCCACAAATTTGATAACCTAGATGAAATGAACCAATTCCTTGAAAGACACAATCTGCCAAAAATCACTTGAGAAGAAATAGACAATCTGAATAGGCCCACATCTATTAAAGAACTTGAATCAATAATTTATACCCTAACAAAACAGAAAACACCAGGCCTGTATGGGTTCACTGATGAGTTCTACCAAACACTTAAGAAAGAAAGTATACCAATCTTCTACAATCTCTTCCAGAAGATAGAAGTAGAGGGATGGCTTCCTAAATCATTCTATGAGGCTAGTATTACCCTAACAGCAGGACCAGACAAAGACAGTACAAGCAAAGTTTCAACTACTTAAGAAAATATAGTCTACATCTATTTGTATCGGGTGCATGGCAACTACAACAGGTGCAAAATTCTGAAAGTAGGAAACATGTGGGGGAACTACTCTCCACCTTCTGCAGTGGGAGTTCCTGCTCTGCCCTAGCATGTGGCCTTTACCAGACATGACCAAAATCCACCTGACATTTGGTCAAGGCAGGTGCCAGACTCAGCCTTCACATTAGCTATTAGTAAAGCTGGACTTCTCTATTTTAAATAAATAGATATAAATGAATCATCTTGCTCACCTAACACTGGAACCAATTCAGGAAGTAATATTTACCTACTAAGTACCATCCCTTTGCTGAGTCTATAATATAGATTATTGTATTTAATTCTCACAGGTCTATGAAGTTGATTCTAAGATAACCCTCACTGATGGAAGAAAATGAAGCAGAGATAACGAAGTAACTTACCCAAGGTCACTCAGCTATTGAGGGTTAGATGAAAATCCAGATATCTCTGACCCTGATCAGAGAGACTGCTTTAACCATATTTGTAATGGCAACTACAGTTGGGGCAATATCCCCATTCTTTGCTTAGCGCAGTCATCCTTTTTATTGGACACAAATCAAGTGCAACCTTATGCTACACCTTTGCTATGATCCAAGGTCTAGTCCCTTCTCAGGGGGAGGATGAAATCTATATGTGTCCTCAGCTGCCCTTGCCTCTAATCCCTGGATATCCATGGGTGATGTTCCTGGTTCTCTACCAGGGGTTGCTTTGGTCCTTATTTCTATTTGGTCTTGTTCCATTTTTTCCTGGAGCATCTTGAACATCTGAATTTATGATTTGGCAATGCCACACTTCTCCACCTTTTAGCATTTACGCATGCTCTTCCTATTTCTATAGTCTGTTGATGGTCATTTCAATGGAAATTTGGAAAGAAGTTAGAGTTGCATACAAATGTAGCCATCCTATCCGGAAGTCTATTCTATCAAGTACAAAAGCTAAACATTTTTCTTGCCTCTAGAGCATGATTATGGGCAAGTTCTCTGAACTGAGACATTCTTTCTCTCTCATCTGGGCTGACAGTTCATACCTTAAGATATTCCACAGTACATACTTTACCAAATTAGCAGGGCCAGGAGAAGCTGGAAGGTAGAGGAAGGGTGGGTCCTTTAGATGCCCCTATGCTGAAATTTTCTGTTCACCCCACCTGGACCCATTCAAAGGCCACTGTTTACAAGGCTCTATTTAGGGTCATGGTTTTCAGTATGAATTCTGTGGGTCCCTGGTGAGTGGGAAAGAGGCTGAGTATGAGACCCCAGAACCCCCTATTCCCACTTCATCCAAGCAGCTCTATGTGTATCTATGCTAGAAACATGGGCTGAGTCCTGGTCACACATTTATGGATGATATAAGTAGGACTGAGCCAGGTGTATCCTTGTGAGAGGGCATGGGGGCTTCTGAGGTTCAGTCCTCATCCTGAGCCAGGAAGCCCTGTGGCAGAGCCAGAAGGACCCTGCCCCAGGCAATGGTGGGGAGTCCAGTCCCATCTGTACCCAAGGCTGGGATTCAATTTGTCTCCTTAAAGATGTCCAGTTTCTCTCATTTCACAAAAGAATAGGGATTTTTTTAAACTACATGAAAAGGGAAAGCACACAACATCAAATAAACACATATTTAGGATGATGGCCAAGACCGGTATCTCTCTGCCCTGGAGAGCTTCTGCCTCTGATGGGGAAGTACGTCCACTGCAGCTGCTTCTGCTCTAGACACTGTGACCTGTTGGTCCCTGCTCTACAAGCAGCAGGCTGTGCGTGCCGTGCTCCTCCTGAGGCTAAACGGGGCCTCGGCACCTTTTGAGTCTGAGAAGCCAGGAGGTGTCAGGCTTCACGTAGCATGAAGCCTTGGAAACTTGCAACTCTGAAGCCAAATGCAGCTTTATACAAATATTTAAAAGCCCGGACTTCCCTGGTGGTGCAGTGGTTAAGAATCCGCCTGCCAATGCAGGGGACACGGGTTCGAGCCCTGGTCCGGGAAGATCCCACATGCCGCGGAGCAACTAAGCCTGTGAGCCACAACTACTGAACCTGTGCTCTAGAGCCCATGCTCCGCATCAAGAGAAGCCACCACAATGAGAGGCCTGCGCACCGCAATGAAGAGTAGCCCCCACTCGCCGCAACTAGAGAAAGCCCACGCGCAGCAACGAAGACCCAACACAGCCACAAATAAATAAATAAATTCATTAAAAAAAAAAATTTAAAAGCCCACTAGCTGTGGTAGGGATCCTTGGCACCTGGCCATAAGGAGGTGTGATGTTGGTCAGCACCAAGGACAGTGCCTGAATCGGTGCTTAATAGAGTTACTGGATGTCAAGTCTGGGAAAGAAGGGCCTCCTTACAGATACCGGAAAGGGTCAGACTGAGGGTAGGGGTGTGCTCAGGTGCCCTGCAAATGCCACAAGCAGTTGACATCCCCCTTCTTGTCATCACAGCCAGAGTCATCTAGTAACACCTTCTAAAGTAGGGGGCACTGACTCACTTAGGGGCTGGGAGGCCAAACATTTGGCACAAGTGGATGCCACGAGAAGACTGGGGGCTGGACAACTTCCCTGGAGAGAGATATGCGATGTGTGCCCCCCTGATGGCAAGCTCTGCCTGACCAACACAGACTGGCCTCATGGCTCCCTCCCGGCTCAGAGCACACTTTCTCTCTAGTTTGTGTGCTCACGCTGTTGACCTGGGATGCTGAGCTTTCCAAAGGCCCTCGACGTGGGAAAGGATATGCCTTTATAGATCCCCCTTTACACGGAGAAATCCTGGGAGCAGTAGGAGACACTGCAAGCGGGAGAAGGTCTCAATGGGATGAGGCTGCCCTGTGTTCCTGATGCAGGTTCCAACGTGGCTGCTGGGTCGGGGCAGAGCGCCATTCCCAGATCACTGAGTGGCACAACACTGTTCCTTCTTTGCCTTCCGAGGAGCTACCTTCTACTGACCACTTCCTATGTCCCGCAAACACTAATCTCTTTACCTATGTCCTCTCTTCTGATCGTCACAGCAACACTGTGGGTGGGTATTGCTGCTTCTCCCATTCTGCAGACAAGAAACTGAGACTCAGAGAGGCTAAATCATGGCCAGTAACTGTGGCCAGGACTGTCACTCAGATCTGCCTCCAACCGGTGTCCCTGTTCTGTAGAGTATGACTCCAAGGGCAGAGGACTCCTGGGGCAAGGATTCTGGGGTAAAGGACACACCACAGCCAAGCCCTATAACCTTCCTTCTCTAGGTAGTCAGAGGCCATTTAGATTTGGGGGTCAGACAACAAATGGCATTGCTCTGTGCTGGGCTTACAAGGTCTCTGCTCCTGAAGCCAAGAGTCCAACAGGAAGGCCAGCCTTAATGCACAAATAGTCATACAGTGTTAACCTCCCAGCCTCCACTATTTGCCTGTTCGATGAGAGACATGACAATCATGTCTCTCTCGCACACTGCCCAGGAAGAAATTCCACTAAAAGGTGTCTGGTCCAGGGTACAGGTTCAATAGGCATGACTTCCTTCTGAGCTGCATGTGGGGGACCTATGAACTGAGCCTGTTCCTCCTGGACACTGAGTCACCAGCAGCAGGTCTCCCGCCAGGGGTCGTGAAGGTTGAGCAGCCCCTGCACCGTGGTGGATCTGCTGTCCTGGGGGTGGAGGCTGGGATCTTCCCCGTGACCACTTCCTGGTCACTTCTCTTTCCTTCACTCTTATGCTGCTGAAGGTCAGCATGGGGGCCTCCCTGGCCACATGATTCTCTTCTTTGGAAGCCCAAGGTGCTTCTCAGAAAGGAGATTGCTTGAACCCACAGAGCATGGGAGTTTGGAGGGAGGGGCTGTGTCCCAAACTGACAGGTGAGGGAAGCCAGTAGGTGCACCTGCACTAGACGTGGAGAGAGCTGTGGCCCCAGAGGGCTTGAGGGTGGTCACAGCTGATTTCTGTTCCAGCTCTGCCACGTACTGGCTGTTCGGACTTGGTACCCGCAAGCAGCAGTTTCTACATCAGTCAAGTGAGTAAACTGAGGCTCCCTCTCCAGATAAAAGAAGAGGTAACACGTGGAAGACACCAGAACAGTTCCCCACAGTGGCACTGATCAACAGAGGTTGACAGTGCGCGCGCGCACACACACACACACACACACGCACACACACACACACACACACACACACACACACGCACACACGCACACACACACACACACACACACACACACACACACACACACGCACACACACACACACACACACACACACACACACACACACACACACACACGCACACACACACACACACACACACACACACACACACACCTCCCAAAGCCTGCTTCACTAGTCCGTCGGGGCAAGCTCTCCAAGACTGGGTTTTGAATAATGCAAACATTCTGAGAGCGATAAATGCCTGGAGGCCAACAGTATTTCTCAGGAAGTGTAGCTGGCGCCCTGCCCCAGCGGTGTGTTGGGTGCCCCGGGAAGAGCGTGTGGCTGGTCCTTGAAGAGGAAAGACATGGAGCCCTGTGGGCCGCACCTCTACTTCCCTCACCCCCCAGCCCCCTGACCTGGCACCGGTCAGGACACCGGTGGTCTGCGGATGCCCCTTCCTCCTCCCCCTCCCCCCTTCCCCACTCCGCTCTCCACTAGAAAACGGGGAGCCGCACACGGAAGTGTCGTGTTCTGCTAACTGAGGGAGAGAGAGTTGAGTACTCTTGTCTTTCTGAAGGTTGATGTGTTTGTCAAAATCCAACTTCTGCCCCTCCTCACAGATTAAATGACTCATTTCTCATTTGGATAAAAAGCTCTAATGTAGATAAAAAGTTCCTACGTGGGTGTTTCTGTGAACAATATTTGTCTTTCATCTAAACAGATCATAACCGGATAGAAAATTTTCTCCATTCTTCTGATTTATCTGCTTTTACGTGCCAGCTTCAAGGAAGCAGACAATGGGCTCCGGGTTGGGGGGCCCATAAGCTAAAGAAGAGAAGCAGAGGGGGGATGCGTGGAAGAGGAAACAGAGGGTTTTCAAAGGGCCAGGGCTTGATCATGTTTCTGCACCCGCAAAGCACTGAGCCATGTCCAGCACATGGCAGGCTGAATGAATGAATGAGTGAATGAATGGATGGAGAAAACAGGTGAAGAAGTGGGAAATTCAGAGAAGAACTTGTGTTTTCTTAGCTGGGTAAGATGCCCACTCAGGTCTCCTAATGCTCACATCCCACAGGGAAAACAGGCAGCTGTCTTACAGAGGAGGAGACTGAGCTGAGGGGCTGGGGGGCTTGCTCCGAGAAAATGGGAGGGACTGGGCAGAGCCCAGATCCCCCAGCAACAGGCCCACCCCCGCCCCTCACGCAGCCGCTTACCTGGGCTTGAGTTGCTCACAGCCAGACCCCCAGCCATTCTTCCAGGTTGGACCAGCAGGGCCTCCTCTGGTGACCTCAGGACTGGACCCACAGCTGTCCCTGTAGGGGTGGCCCACGAAGCCCTGCCCAGCAGATGAGGGCTGAGAGATGAGGTGCTCTGGGAGATGCCCTGGGCCTCATGCCAGGGCAGCAGGGTCTGTGCTCCGTGGACTCACTGCAGCGGGTCCCTGGTCCTGATTTTCACACCACGACCAGCCCTCCTCAGTCAGGGCAGTGGGGCAGCTTCAGCCTTGCCTCCTAGGCTCGGGGGCCGTTGTGACTGGCGTTGAACTGACCGCCCCTGCTCTGCGTGTAGCACAGCTGATGTCTGGTAAAAACAAAACAAAACACAGAAAACCAAAACTGAGGCAGAGAGAACAGAAAGGGAGACAGACAGATGGAGGAAGAGAAGATTCCTTGAGAAAGAGAGGGAAAGGGACAGGAAAAGATAGAGAATAAACAGAGATAGGGGGCTTCCCTGGTGGTCCAGTGGTTGGGACCCTGCGCTTCCATTGCAGGGGACACAGGTTCGATCCCTGGTTGGGGAACTAAGATCCCGCATGCCTCGCAGCACGGCCGAAAACAAAAAAAGAATAAACAGCTATAAACATGGGGAAAGAAAGAAAAAAACTGACTCCTGAAGAGGACAGCGTGTGCCTGTGTGTGTGAGCACGTGTGCGTGCATGGGTGCTGTGTGTGCGTGTCTGCTGGCGCACACACATGAGCCAGGTGTAGGGGGCATGTGCGGGAATAGTGCACATTCACAGATGCAGCCCTAAGCCTTGCCGCTGTGGGGGAGCATCAGTCAAATGGCCGCCATCATGGGCTTGGGCATCCGTCACGTGGGCACTGCCAGTAAGGCAGTGAAGCTTGTTGAAATCTCTAGAAATTTCGAGGGGCTGAAGCCAGGGTGGGATAGTGCTTGGCCTTTCCTGCTCCCCTGAGTTCCCATAGACTCCGGCCACCCACTTGTCAGGGTCTGGGGGCTACAGACAAGCCAGTGTGGTGCAGGCACTTTCCAAACTTGCTTGCAGTGAGGCAATGGGGACAGTCTTGGACATCTAAATGCATTTTAATGCACAGGTGCTGTCTGTAATTTGCCCCATGTTCATCTGCAAGATGACATTTTGAGAAAGGAATAGTACACCAATTTTACAGATGAGAGGATGAAACCTATGAGGTCAGTCTTTTAGTCCCTTGTGGCCACAAATTTATGGAATAAAAAAATATCTTTGTTAAAAAACCACATCAGTGGATGGACCTAGAGACCATCATACTGAATGAAGTTAAGTCAGACAGAGAAAGACAAATATCATATGATATCACTTATATGTGGTATCTAAAAAAAGGCTACAAATGAACTTATCTACAAAACAGAAACAGAGTTACAGATGTAGAAAATAAACTTATGGTTATAGGGGGTGGTAAGGGGGGGATAAATTAGAAGATTGGGATTGACATATACACACTACTATATATAAAATAGATAACTAATAAGGACCTACTGTACAGCACAGGGAACTCTACTCAATACTCTGTAATGGCCTATACGGGAAAAGAATCTAAAAAAGAGTGGATATATGTACATGTATAACTGATTCACTTTGCTGTACACCTGAAACTAACACAACATTGTAAATCAACTATAATCCAATAAAAATTTTTTAAAAAACACATCAGGAGAGGACCACTGTGAAAGGCGGGTTGTGTTGGAGGTTCTGAGAGGAAAGAGACACAGAGCAGAGGGGGCCTGGGCTCCTGAGTGGTGAAGATTTGGGACACTGGGGGCAGTAAGTAGGGGGTGAGGTATCCTCCTTCACTTGCTCCAGGACAGGGGCAGTAGGTGTGGGCACTTGGGCTTCAGAGGACAGACAGAGCCTGGGGCAACTCCCAGGAGGCCAAGTAGCCCCAGTCTAGAAACCTCCATCACTGGGACTCATGACTGACCACAAGGCTTGTCCCTTCCACTAATGTTCCTTGGACAAGAGGCTGTAGGAAGAACTAGAACCTTCATACAGGGGTAAAAAGGAAATGGCAAGGCAAGGATGCGCAGTCATGTGTTCCTGTGATTTAACACACCCCAAAGGAAAACAAACACCACAAAAGAGGAAACCAGGGACTTCCCTGGTGGCGCAGTGGTTAAGAATCCACCTGCCAATGCAGGGGACATGGGTTCGAGCCCTGGTCTGGGAAGATCCCACATGCCGCGGAGCAACTAAGCCCATGTGCCACAACTACTGAGCCTGCGCTCTAGAGCCTGCGAGCCACAACTACTGAGCCTGAGTGTCACAACTACTGAAGCCCGCGTGGCTAGAGCCTGTGCTCTGCAGCAAGAGAAGCCACTGCAAAGAGAAGCCCGCGCACCGCAACGAAGAGTAGCCTCCACTCTCCGCAATTAGAGAAAGCCCAGGTGCAGCAACAAAGACCCAACGAAACCAAAAATTTATTTTTAATTTTTAAATTAAAAAAACAAGGAAACCAATGCATCCCGTGGAAATCAACATTCAAGGACTTAGAGTTAATTGAGTAAAGAGAGAAGACTTTAGAAAAAGTATAATTAATATCCACAGAGAGATATGACTGAATAGGAAGCCAGAAAAATATTCACTGACAAATTTGAAGGCATCCAGATTGGAAAGGAAGAAGTAAAACTGTCTCTATTTGCAGATAACACACTCTAGGACGTAGAAAACTTTGAAGGAATAGACACACACACACACACACGAACACACATGCACACAGCTGTTAGAGCTAATAAACGAGTTCATCAAGGTTGCAGGGTATACAAGATCAGTAAACAATCACTCGTATCTTTATATATCAGAAGTCTGATATATCTGAAAATAGAATTAAGAAAACAATTCTGGGGGCTTCCCTGGTGGCGCAGTGGTTAAGAATCTGCCTGCCAATGCAGAGGACACGGGTTCGAGCCCTGGTCCGGGAAGATCCCACATGCCATGGAGCGACTAAGCCCGTGAGCCACAACTACTGAGCCCATGTGCCACAACTACTGAAGCCCGCAAGCCTAGAGCCCGTGCTCCACAACAAGAGAAGCCACTGCAATGAGAAGCCTGCGCACCACAACGAAGAATAGCCCCCACCCACTGCAACTAGAGAAAGCCTGCGTGCAGCAACGAAGACCCAATGTGGCCCAAAATAAATAATAAAATAAATAAATATATTAAAAAAAAAAAAGAAAACAATTCTGTGTTAGTTTGCCAGAGCTGCCATAACAACATGCCACAAAATAGGTGGCTTAAATGGAAATTTTTTTGTCTCACAGTTCTGGAGGCTAGAAGTCTAAGACAAAGGTGTTGGCAAGTTTGGTTTCTTCTGAGGGCTGTGAGGGAAGGGTCTCTTCCAGGCCTCTCTCCTAGCTTCTGGTAGTTTCTCGGCTTGTCACAGCATAGCTCCAATTGTCACATGGCATCCTCTCTGTGTGCATGCCTATGTCCAAATTTCCCCTTCTTATAAGGACACAGACATACTGGATTGGGGCCCACCCTAAAGACTTCAGTTTAACTTGATTACCTCTGTAAATACCCTAACTCCAAATAAGGTCACATTCTGAGCTACTGGGGGGTTAGGCCTTCAACATATGGATTTTTTTTTTAAACATCTTTATTGAAGTATAATTGCCTTACAATGGTGTGTTAGCTTCTGCTTTATAACAAAGTGAATCAGTTATACATATACAATATGTTCCCATTTCTCTTCCCTCTTGCATCTCCCTCCCTCCCACCCTCCCCATCCCACCCCTCTAGGTGGTCACAAAACACCGAGCTGATCTCCCTGTGCTATGCGGCTGCTTCCCACTAGTTATCTATTTTACATTTGGTAGTGTATATATGTCCATGACACTCTCTTACCCTGTCACATCTCACCCCACCCCCTCCCCATATCCTCAAGTCCATTCTCTAGTAGGTCTGTGTCTTTATTCCCGTCTTGCCACTAGGTTCTTCATGGCTCTTTTTTTTTTTTCCCCTTAGATTCCGTATATATGTGTTAGCATACTGTATTTGTTTTTCTCTTTCTGACTTACTTCACTCTGTATGACAGACTCTAACTCCATCCACCTCATTACAAATACCTCCATTTCATTTCTTTTTATGGCTGAGTAATATTCCATTGTATATATGTGCCACATCTTCTTTATCCATTCATCTGTCGATGGACATTTAGGTTGCTTCCATGTCCTGGCTATTGTAAATAGAGCTGCAATGAACATTTTGGTACATGACTCTTTTTGAATTATGGTTTTCTCAGGGTATATGCCCAGTAGTGGGATTGCTGGGTCGTATGGTAGTTCTATTTGTAGTTTTTTAAGGAACCTCCATACTGTTCTCCATAGTGGCTGTATCAATTTACATTCCCACCAACAGTGCAAGAGGGTTCCCTTTCCTCCACACCCTCTCCAGCATTTATTGTTTCTAGATTTTTTGATGATGGCCATTCTGACCGGTGTGAGATGATATCTCATCGTGGTTTTGATTTGCATTTCTCTAATGATTAATGATGTTGAGCATTCTTTCATGTGTCTGTAGGCCATCTGTATATCTTCTTTGGAGAAATGTTTATTTAGATCTTCTGCCCATTTTTGGATTGGGTTGTTCGTTTTTTTCTTATTGAGCTGCATGAGCTGCTTGTAAATCTTGGAGATTAATCCTTTGTCAGTTGTTTCATTTGCAAATATTTTCTCCCATTCTGAGGGTTGTCTTTTGGTCTTGTTTATGGTTTCCTTTGCTGTGCAAAAGCTTTTAAGTTTCATTAGGTCCCATTTGTTTATTTGTGTTCTTATTTCCATTTCTCTGGGAGCTGGGTCAAAAAGAATCTTGCTGTGATGTATGTCATAGAGTGTTCTGCCTATGTTTTCCTCTAAGAGTTTGATAGTGTCTGCCCTTACACTTAGGTCTTTAATCCATTTTGAGTTTATTTTTGTGCATGGTGTCAGGGAGTGTTCTAATTTCATACTTTTACATGTACCTGTCCGATTTTCCCAGCACCACTTATTGAAGAGGCTGTCTTTTCTCCACTGTATATGCTTGCCTCCTTTATCAAAGATAAGTTGACCATATGTGTGTGGGTTTATCTCTGGGCTTTCTATCCTGTTCCATTGATCTATATTTCTGTTTTTGTGCCAGTACCAAACTGTCTTGATTACTGAAGATTTGTAATATAGTCTGAAGTCAGGGAGCCTGATTCCCCCAGCTCCATTTTTCGTTCTCAAGATTGCTTTGGCTATTCGGGGTCTTTTGTGTTTCCATACAACTTGTGAAATTTTTTGTTCTAGTTCTGTGAAAAATGCCAGTGGTAGTTTGATAGGGATTGCATTGAATCTGTAGATTGCTTTGGGTAGTAGAGTCATTTTCACAATGTTGATTCTTCCAATCCAGGAACATGGTATATCTCTCCACCTATTTGTATCATCTTTAATTTCTTTCATCAGTGTCTTATAATTTTCTGCATACAGGTCTTTTGTCTCCTTAGGTAGGTTTATTCCTAGATATTTTATTCTTTTTGTTGCAATGGTAAATGGGAGTGCTTTCTTAATTTCACTTTCAGATTTTTCGTCATTAGTGTATAGAAATGCAAGAGATTTCTGTGCATTAATTTTGTATCCTGCTACTTTACCAAATTCATTGATTAGCTCTAGGAGTTTTCTGGTAGCATCTTTAGGATTCTCTATGTATAGTATCATGTCATCTGCAAATAGTGACAGCTTTACTTCTTCTTTTCCGATTTGGATTCCTTTTATTTCTTTGTCTTCTCTGATTGCTGTGGCTAACACTTCCAAAACTATGTTGAATAATAGTGGTGAGAGTGGGCAACCTTGTCTTGTTCCTGATCTTAGTGGAAATGGTTTCAGTTTTTCACCATTGAGGACAATGTTGGCTGTGGGTTTGTCATATGTGGCCTTTATTATGTTGAGGAAAGTTCCCTCTATGCCTACTTTCTGCAGGGCTTTTATCATAAATGGGTGTTGAATTTTGTCGAAAGCTTTCTCTGCATCTATTGAGATGATCATATGGTTTTTCTCCTTCAATTTGTTAATATGGTGTATCACATTGATTGATTTGCGTATACTGAAGAATCCTTGCATTCCTGGGATAAACCCCACTTGATCATGGTGTATGATCCTTTTAATGTGCTGTTGGATTCTGTTTGCGAGTATTTTGTTGAGGATTTTTGCATCTATGTTCATCAGTGATATTGGCCTGTAGTTTTCTTTCTTTGTGACATCTTTGTCTGGTTCTGGTATCAGGGTGATGGTGGCCTCGTAGAATGAGTTTGGGAGTGTTCCTCCCTCTGCAATATTTTGGAAGAGTTTGAGAAGGATAGGTGTTAGCTCTTCTCTAAATGTTTGATAGAATTCACCTGTGAAGCCATCTGGTCCTGGGCTTTTGTTTGTTGGAAGGTTTTTAATCACAGTTTCAATTCCAGTGCTTGTGACTGGTCTGTTCATATTTTCTATTTCTTCCTGGTTCAGTCTCGGCAGTTTGTACATTTCTAAGAATCTGTCCATTTCTTCCAGGTTGTCCATTTTATTGGCATAGAGTTGCTTGTAGTAATCTCTCATGATCTTTTGTATTTCTGCAGTGTCAGTGGTTACTTCTCCTTTTTCATTTCTAATTCTATTGATCTGAGTCTTCTCCCTTTTTCTCTTGATGAGTCTGGCTAATGGTTTATCAATTTTGTTTATCTTCTCAAAGAACCAGCTTTTAGTTTCATTGATTTTTGCTATTGTTTCCTTCATTTCTTTTTCATTTATTTCTGACCTGATCTTTATAATTTCTTTCCTTCTGCTGGCTTTGGGGTTTTTTTGTTCTTCTTTCTCTAATTGCTTTAGGTGCAAGGTTAGGTTGTTTATTCGAGATGTTTCCTGTTTCTTGAGGTAGGCTTGTATTGCTATAAACTTCCCTCTTAGCACTGCTTTTGCTGCATCCCATAGGTTTTGGGTAGTCGTATCTCCATTGTCATTTGTTTCTAGGTATTTTTTGATTTCCCCTTTGATTTCTTCAGTAATCACTTCGTTATTAAGTAATGTATTGTGTAGCCTCCATGTGTTTGTATTTTTTACAGATCTTTTCCTGTAATTGATATCTAGTCTCATAGCGTTGTGGTCGGAAAAGATACTTGATACGATTTCAATTTTCTTAAATTTACCAAGGCTTGATTTGTGACCCAAGATATGATCTATCCTGGAGAATGTTCCATGAGCACTTGAGAAAAATGTGTATTCTGTTGTTTTTGGGTGGAATGTCCTATAAATATCAATTAAGTCCATATTGTTTAATGTATCATTTAAAGCTTGTGTTTCCTTATTTATTTTCATTTTGGATGATCTGTCCATTGGTGAAAGTGGGGTGTTAAAGTCCCCTACTATGATTGTGTTGCTGTCGATTTCCCCTTTTATGGCTGTTAGTATTTGCCTTATGTATTGAGGTGCTCCTATGTTGGGTGCATAAATATTTACAATTGTTATACCTTCCTCTTGGATCGATCCCTTGATCATTATATAGTGTCCTTCTTTGTCTCTTGTAATAGTCTTTATTTTAAAGTCTATTTTGTCTGATATGAGAATTGCTACTCCAGCTTTCTTTTGATTTCCATTTGCATGGAATATCTTTTTCCATCCCCTCACTTTCAGTCTGTATGTGTCTCTAGGTCTGAAGTGGGTCTCTTGTAGACAGCATATATATGGGTCTTGTTTTTGTATCCATTCAGCCAGCCTGTGTCTTCTGGTGGGAGCATTTAATCCATTTACATTCAAGGTAATTATCGATATGTATGTTCCTATTCCCATTTTCTTAAATGTTTTGGGTTTGTTATTGTAGGTGTTTTCCTTCTCTTGTGTTTCTTGCCTAGAGAAGTTCCTTTAGCATTTGTTGTAAAGCTGGTTTGGTGGTGCTGAACTCTCTCAGCTTTTGCTTGTCTGTAAAGGTTTTAATTTCTCCATCGAATCTGAATGAGATCCTTGCTGGGTAGAGTAATCTTGGTTGTAGGTTTTTCTCCTTCATGACTTTAAGTATATCCTGCCACTCCCTTCTGGCTTGCAGAGTTTCTGCTGAAAGATCAGATGTTAACCTTATGGGGATTCCCTTGTGTGTTATTTGTTGTTTTTCCCTTGCTGCTTTTAATATGGTTTCTTTATATTTAATTTTTGATAGGTTGATTAATATGTGTCTTGGCATGTTTCTCCTTGGATTTATCCTGTATGGGACTCTCTGTGCTTCCTGGACTTGATTAACTATTTCCTTTCCCGTCTTAGGGAAGTTTTCAATTATAATCTCTTCAAATATATTCTCAGTCCCTTTCTTTTTCTCTTCTTCTTCTGGGACCCCTATAATTTGAATGTTGGTGCATTTAATGTTGTCCCAGACGTCCCTGAGACTGTCCTCAGTTCTTTTCATTCTTTTTTCTTTATCCTGCTCTGTAGTAGTTATTTCCACCATTTTATCTTCCAGGTCACTTATCCTTTCTTCTGCCTCAGTTATTCTACTATTAATCCCATCCAGAGTATTTTTAATTTCATTTATTGTGTTTTTCATCATTGCTTGGTTCCTCTTTAGTTCTTCTACGTCCTTGTTAAATGTTTCTTGCATTTTGTCTATTCTATTTCCAAGATTTTGGATCATCCTTACTATCATTATTCTGAATTCTTTTTCAGGTAGACTACCTATTTCCTCTTCATTTGTTAAGTCCGGTGTGTTTTGACCCTGCTCCATCATCTGCTGTGTGTTTTTCTGTCGTCTCATTTTGCTTATCTTACTATGTTTGGGGTCTCCTTTTCACAGGCTGCAGGTTCGTAGTTCCCGTTGTTTTTGGTATCTGTCCCCAGTGGCTAAGGTTGGTTCAGTGGGTTGTGCAGGCTTCCTGGTGGAGGGAACTAGTGCCTGAGTTCTGGTGGATGAGGCTGGATCTTGTCTTTCTGGTGGGCACGTCCACATCTGGTGGTGTATTTTGGGGTGTCTGTGGCCTTATTATGATTTTAGGCAGCCTCTCTGCTAATGGATGGGGTTGTGTTCCTGTCTAGCTAGTTGTTTGGCATAGGGTGTCCAGCACTGTAGCTTGCTGGTCGTTGAGTGAAGCTGGGTCTTGATGTTGAGATGGAGATCTCTGGGAGATTTTTGCCGTTTGGTATTACATGGAGCTGGGAGGTCTCTTGTGGACCAGTGTTCTGAAGTTGGCTCTCCCACCTCAGAGGCATGGCCCTGATGCCTGGCTGGAGCACCAAGAGCCTTTCGTCCACACGGCTCAGAGTAAAAGGGAGAAAAAATAGAAAGAAAGAGGGCTTCCCTGGTGGCGCAGTGGTTGAGAATCTGCCTGCCAATGCAGAGAACGCGGGTTCGAGCCCTGGTCTGGGAAGATCCCACATGCCGCGGAGCAACTCGGCCCGTGAGCCACAATTACTGAGCCTGCGCGTCTGGAGCCTGTGCGCGGCAACGAGAGGCCGCGATAGTGAGAGGCCCACGCACCGCGATGAAGAGTGGCCCCCGCTTGCCACAACTAGAGAAAGCCCTCGCACAGAAACGAAGACCCAACACAGCCATACATACATACATACATACATACATAAAAAGAATGTAAGCAGACAAGAATATCATTAAAAAAAAAAAAAAAAAGCTGCAGTTTAAAAAAAAAAAAATAGAAAGAAAGAAAGAAAGAAAGAGGCTATAATATAGTGAAGTAAAATAAAGCTATTGTAAAGCAAAGCTATAGAGACAAAATCTCACCCAGAAGCATATACATATACACTCACAAAAAAAAGGAAAAGGGGAAAAATTAATATCTCCTGCTCCCAAAGTCCCCCTCCTGAATTTGGGCTGATTCGTTGTCTGTTCAGGTATTCAGCAGATGCAGGCACATCAAGTTGTTTGTGGAGTTTTAATCCGCTGCTTCTGAGGCTGCTGGGAGAGATTTCCCTTTCTCTTCTTTGTTCACACAGCTCCCGGGGTTCAGCTTTGGATTTCGACCCGCCTCTGCGTGTAGGTCTGTTCCCCGCCCAGACAGGACGGGGTTAAAGGAGCAGCTGCTTCGGGGGCTCTGGCTCACCCAGGCCGCGGGGAGGGAGGGGTACAGAGGAGGCGGGGCAAGCCTGCGGCGGCCGAGGCCGGCATGACGTTGCACCAGCCTGAGGCGCGCAGTGCGTTCTCCCGGGGATGTTGTCCCCGGATCCCGGGACCCTGGCAGTGGCGGGCTGCACAGGCTACCGGGAGGGGCGGTGTGGAGAGTGACCTGTGCTCACACACAGGCTTTTTGGAGGCGGCAGCAGCAGCCCCAGCGTCTCACGCCCGTCTCTGGGGTCCGCGCTGATCGCCGCGGCTTGCGCCCTTCTCTGGAGTTCGTTTAGGCGGCGCTCTGAATCCCCTCTCCTCGCGCACCAGGAAACAAAGAGGCAAGAAAAAGTCTCTTGCCTCTTCGGCAGCTGCAGACCTTTTCCCGGTCTCCCTCCCAGCCAGCTGTGGTGCGCCAACCCCTTCAGGCTGTGTTCACGCCGCCAGCTCCAGTCCTCTCCCTGCGATCCACCGAAGCCCAAGCCTCAGCTCCCAGCCCCGCCCGCCCCGGCGGGTGAGCAGACAAGCCTCTTGGGCTGCTGAGTGCTACTCGGCGCCGAGCCTCCGTGCGGGAATCTCTCCGTTTTTTCCTCTGCGCCCCTGTTGCTGTGGGGTCCACGCTGATAGCTGCGGCTCGCGCCAGTCTCTGAAGTTCGTTTAGGCGGCGCTCTGAATCCCCTCTCCTTGCGCACCAGGAAACACAGAGGGAAGAAAAAGTCTCTTGCCTCTTCGGCAGCTGCAGACTTTTTCCCCGGACTCCCTCCCGGCTAGCTGTGGTGCGCTAACCCCTTCAGGCTGTGTTCACGCCGCCAACCCCAGTCCTCTCCCTGCGATCCGACCGAAGCCCGAGCCTCAGCTCCCAGCCCCGCCCGCCCCGGCGGGGGAGCAGACAAGCCTCTCGGGCTGGTGAGTGCTGGTCGGCACTGATCCTCCGTGCGGGAACCTCTCCGCTTTGCCCTCCGCAACTCTGTGGCTGCGCTCTCCTCCGTGGCTCCGAAGCTTCCCCCCTCTGCCACCCGCAGTCTCTGTCCGCGAAGGGGCTTCCTAGTGCGTGGAAACCTTTCCTCCTTCACAGCTCCCTCCCACTGGTGCAGGTGCCGTCCCTCTTCTTTTGTCTCTGTTATTTTTTTTTTCTTTTGCCCTACCCAAGTACGGGGGGAGTTTCTTGCCTTTTTGGAGGTCGGACGTTTTCTGCCAGCGTTCAGTGGGTGTCCTGTAGGAGCAGTTCCACGTGTAGATGTATTTCTACTGTATCTGTGGGAAGGAAGGTGATCTCCACGTCTTACTCTTCCGCCATCTTCTCTCCTCCCAACATATGGATTTTGAGGGGATATAATTCAACCCATAACAAATTCCATTTACAATTGCATCAAAAATAATAAAATATTTATGAATAAATTTAACAAAGACTTATACACTGAAAATTATAAACATAATTGGAAGAAATTAAAGAAGACTTAAATAAATGGAAAGGCATCCCATGTTCATGACGGGAAGACGTAATATTGTTAAGATGGCAATACTCCCCAAGTAAATCTATAGATTCAAAGCAATCCTTACCAAAATCCCAGGTGTATTCTGTGAAGAAATTCACAAGCTGACCCAAAAATTCACATGCAAATTCAAGGAAACCAGCATAGCTAAAAGAACCTTAAAAAAGAAGAACAGAGTTGGAGGACTTACACTTTCTGGTTTCAAAACTTACCACCAAGCTACAATAAACAAGACTGTGTTACTAGCATAAGGATATGCAGAGAGATCAACAAAATAGAATTGAGAGCCCAAAAATAAACCTTCACATTTATGAGCAATTGATTTTGAAAAGGTTGCCAAGACAACTCAATGGAGGAAAGAATCATCTTTTTAACAAATGGTATTGGGACAACGGAACATTTACATGCAAGAGAATGGAGTTAGACCCTACCTCACACCACGTATCAAAATTAACTGAAAATAGATCTAAAACTTCAATGTAAGAGCTATATTTATATAGCTCTTAGAAGCAAACAGGTATAAATCATCATGACTTTGGATTAAACAATGGTTTCTTAGATATGACATCTAAAGCACAAGCAACCAAAGATAAATAGATAAATTAGACTCTGTCAACATTAAAAACTTTTATATTTCAAAGACATGATTAAGAAAATTAAAGGTCAAGGCAGAAACTGGGAGAAAATATTTGTAATGTAAATATCTGCTAAAAGACTTGTATCCAGAATATGTAAAGATCTCTTACAAAGTAGCCAAAAAAATTTTTTTAACTAACTTTTAAATAGGCGAAGGATCTGAAGAGATACTTCACCAAAGAATATGTAGGAATCGTTAGTAAGTGAATGAAAAGATGTTTAACGTCATTAGTCATTTAGGGGTATGCAAATCAAAACCATAATGAGACATCATTTGCCAGCCACTAGCATAGCTATAATAAAAAAAGACCGTCCTTACAAGCTTTTGGTGAGAATGTGGGGAAACTGGAACACTTATACATTGCTAATGAAACGTAAATGATGCAACTACTCTGGAAAAACACTTATTTTCTTAAAAAGGTAAACATAAATTTACCATATGATCCAAGCAATTCCACTCCTAGGTATGCACCTAAGATAAACGAAAATTTATCTCCATACAAAGAAGTGTATGCACATGTTTATAGCACCATTATTCATAATAGCCAAAAAGTCCATCAACTGGTGAACTGGTAAGCAAAATTAGTGTATCCATACAAAGGAATACTATTTGGCTATAAAAAGTAATGAAGTACAGATACAAGCTACAACAAAGATGAACCTTGAAAACATTATGCTAAGTGAAAGAAACCAGAAGAAAAAGACCACATATTGTATGACTCAGTTCATATTAAATGCCCAGAAAAGGCAAATCTATAGACAGAAAGTATATTAGTGATTGCCTAGGGCTGGGAGTAGAAATAGGGATTTACTGCAGATGGACATAAAGGATCTTTTTGGGGTGATGGAAATGTTCAGAATTGGATTGTCGTAATAGCTATACAGCTCTGTAAATTTACTAAAAAATCATTCACACAAAATGAGTGAATTTTATGGTACATAAATTATAACTCAGTAAAGCTCTTAACCACACACACACACAAATTGTTAGAGCAAATAAATGATTCAGCAAAGTTATAGGATATAAAATCAGTACACAAAAATCAGTTCTATTTCTGTATGTTCACAATAAACACACTGCAAGATAAAATTTAATTGATTTGTGATAGCATCAAAAAGAGTAAAATTCTTAGGAATAATTTTTATTTATTATTTTATTTTATTGAAGTGTAATTGATTTATTGATACAATGTCATGTTAGTTTCAGTGTATAGTACAGTGATTCAGCTATAATTTTTTTGTCAGGTTCTTTTCCCTTATGGGTTTTTACAAAATATTGAGTATAGTTCCCTGTGCTCTACAGTAGGTCCTTGTTGGAATAATTTTAACCAAGGAGCTTAAAGATTTATACACTGAAAACTGTAAAACGTTGCTGAAATAAAGAAGACATAAATAAATGAAAAGATAACCCACGTTCATTGATCGGAAGACTTAATATTGTTAAGATGACAATAATATCCAAAACAATCTACAGATGAGCGCAATCTCTATCAAATCCCACTGGTATTTTTTACAGAAAAAAAAATCCTAAAATTTATATCGAATATCAAGGGACCCCAGAACAATCTTGAAAAAGAAGAACAAAGCTAGAGGTCTCACAGTTTCTGATTTCAAGATATATTACAAAGCTACAGTGATCAAAACAGTACAGTGTTGGCCTAAAGACAGACATTTAGACAAATGTAATAGAATAGAGAGCCCAGAAATAAACCCTCACATATGATCAAATGATTTTTGACAAGGGTGCCAAGATCATTCAATGGGGAGAGGATAATCTTTCCAACAAAAGGTGCTAGGAAAACTGGATATTCACATGTTAACAAATAAAGTTGGAGTTTACCTAAGCCATATTAAAAAGAAAATAACTCAAAATGGATCAAGACCCAAAAATAAGAGCTGAAACTATAAAACTCTTAGAAGAAAACATAAGTGAAATCTTCATTGCATTGGATTTGGCAATTATTTTTTAGATTAGACACCAAAAGCACAGATATTGGAACTCTCATAGATTGCTGGTGGGAATGTTAAAATGGTGCAGCTGCTGTGGAAGACAGTTTGGCAGTTCCTCAAAAAGCTAAATATGGAATTACTATGACTCAACACTTCTACTCCTAGTTATACACCCTAAAGGAATTGAAAAGCAAGGACGGGAACAGATATTTATATACCAGTGTTCATAGCATTATTCACAGTAGCCAAAAGGTGAAAATAAATCAAGCATCCATTAAATGAATGGATAAACAAAGTGTATTATATACATACATGAAATAGCATTCATACAAAGAAATGAAGTTCTGATACATACTGCAACATGGATGAACCTTGAAAATAAGGTGAAATAAACGAGACACAAAAGTGCAAATATTGTATGATTCCACTATATGAGGTGTCCAGAATAAGCAAATTCTTAGAGACTGAAAATAGATTAAAGATTACCAGGGGCTGGGGAGAAGATGGGGAGTTTCTGTTTAATGGATACAGAGTTTCTGTTTGGGGTGATGAAAAGGTCTTGGGAATAGATAGTGGTGAAGTTTGTACAGCATGGTGAATGTCATTAATGCCCCTGAACTGTATATTTTAAAATGGTTAAAATGGCAAATTTTGTTATATATTTTTACCACAGTTTTTAAAAAATTCATAATGTAATAGATTAAAAACCACTGAATTGTACACTTTAAATGTGTGAACTCTGTGGAATGTGAATTATATCTCAATAAAGCTATTTTTTATTTTTAATTTATTTTAATTTTTATTTTTATTATTATTATTTTTTGGCATCCTCACATGGCTTGCAGGATCTTAGTTCCCCAACCAAGGATTGAACCTGGGCCACAGCAGTGAAAGCACCGAGTTCTAAGCACTGGACGGCCAGGCAACTCCCAATAAAGCTATTTTTTAAAACTGATGGACATATCAGAAGGTATTAAAATAGCTCTCTTATAGTAGGAGATATACAAATATCTCCTAAGAAATAAACTAAGAAGTAAATAAATAAAATGGAAAATGATAGATCAATTTTTAAAATTTCATTAAAATCCTTCTATCGACAATAGAATTGGGGCTTCCCTGGTGGTGCAGTGGTTGGGAATCCGCCTGCCAATGCACGGGACATGGGTTTGAGCCCTGGTCCGGGAAGATCCCACATGCCGCGGAGCAACTAAGCCCACGAGCCACAACTACTGAGCCTGTGTGCCACACCTACTGAAGCCCATGCGCCTAGAGCCCGTGCTCCACAACAAGAGAAGCCACCGCAATGAGAAGCCTGCGCACAGCAACGAAGAGTGGCCCTCACCCTCCGCAACCAGATAAAAAGCCCACGTGCAGCAATGAAGAAAGACCCAATGCAGCCAAAAATAAAATTTTAAAAAATTTTTTTAAAATTTAAAAAAACAGGGGTTTCCCTGGTGGCGCAGTGGTTGAGAATCTGCCTGCTAATTCAGGGGACACGGGTTCGAGACCTGGTCTGGGAAGATCCCACATGCCGCAGGGCAACTAGGCCCGTGAGCCACAACTACTGAGCCTGCGCGTCTGGAGCCTGTGCTCCGCAGCGAGAGAGGCCACGATAGTGAGAGGCCCGCGCACCGCGATGAAGAGTGGCCCCCGCTTGCCACAACTAGAGAAAGCCCTTGCACAGAAACGAAGACCCAACACAGCCGAAAATAAATAAATAAATTAATTAATTAATTAAAATCATTGGGAGTTACACTGATTAAAAATAATAATAATAATAATAGTACACTGTGCAACCTCAAGATACGAGATACATTTTTCACTCAACAGTTTGGAAAACCGGATACTATTTAGAACTGATGGGAGTGTAAATAGGAACAGCATTTTTTAGGACAATTTAACCATATCTACTAAAATTAAAGGCTGCAATCCCTTAGACCAAAACAATTTCACTTCCTACACATATGCATAAGCTGGCTAAACAAGGATGTTTATTTAGCCTTGTTTATAGTAGCGACACAAACATATAAAATAAACAACCAAATGTCTATCAGCATGGAAAAGGGTAAATAAATTATCACTATTCAGCAGTTTATAGATGAGGTCATCCTATATTCATTTAATATGGGAAGTTCTCACAAGATTTCTTGTTAAGTGGAGACAGCATATTGCAAAAGCATGAATACATGGAATATCGTTTATATTAACTATTTGTGTTAACTCACTGATGAAACCCAAATTATGCAAAAGCAGATTAAGAAAATTAAATTTTTTTTTTTTTTGGCCGTGCCGCTCAGCATGCATGATCCTAGTTCCCCGACCAGGGATCTAACCCGTGCCCCCTGCAGTGGAAGCACAGAGTCTTAACCACTGGACAGGCAGGGAAGCCCCTACACCAGTTATGACGTCATCTTTGGGGAGGGCCTTGGGCATGGTGGCAGGGAGCAGGTAGCCATGTGGGAGGATTTCTGATGCATCTGTAAGCTTCATTTTTCTAAATAACAGAACATGTACATGTATTATTTGTGCAATTAGAATATAATTAAATATAAACATAAAAGATTTGTTTTGGTTGGAGGCAAAGACCATGTGAAAGCACCTGCAAGGTCTTGGTGAGGCATAACATGGACTCCTGGGCTGCTTTCCCAGTCACAAAGGCTTCCGGGGGCAGAAAGAAGAGAAAAGAACTCAAGTCTCTGCCCAGTCTTCGGAGATACCTTGTCCCCGAGGTAGAGGATGAGTGAGTGTGTGTGTGAGAGAGAGAGGTGCTGATGGTCACTTTCTGACTCTGCGACATCAATGTCCAGGTTTTTCCACACGATGCTGTCCTCTGTGCCAGCAGGAGCCTGCATGATGTGCATTTCTGAACACAACACCCCATTAGCTTTTTCTGGATACGCCACTGATCACCATTCTACACGGTTTGGTGCTAGCACTTTCTAGATCTTACCAGAAGGCATCAGCAGAACATTTCAGACACCATCCAGGACTCTCGGTCCTTCCACCCAAGGGTCCTTCAATGATTTGTTGACAGAAACATTGAGGGGGTGAGGTCATCCAGTCAAGCTACCAGGAGGGACATGTGCAGGAAGTGATATTAACCTCAGGGCTGCCACCTAGCTAACAGAAAGTTAAAACTCTTGATGGAGAGATATGACCTGATTTCTGAAAAGTTGAGGTGTACAAGTATACATTTCTGAACTGATTAAATGCACTGTTTCTCTCCCATCAACTCCATACACCCAGTGAAGTCATTAGTCTGTAGGAAATCCAGGGGGGGCGGGAAAGAGCAGGGCAGTCTTCTTGTCATCCGACACCCATCAAATAAAGTCGATGCAGCTCCAGTCCAAGTTCACAGATGCTCAGAGAGTTTAAGTCAATTCCTCGGGGTCACAGAGTCAATAAATGGCAGTCAGGACTTGAACTCATTGCCTGTGGCTCTGAATCCACTGCTTACTCTATTCTGCTACATGTCCACGGGAGCCTTCTGGAGGAGGGGGCTTGGTGTGGGGCTGGTCCTTGACCACGCAGCATGTTCTGGCCCCTGTGAACACCTGAGGGGGTCCAGCATGGCTCTCGTTGTTCATAGAACCAGACACTGTTGGGGCCGGGCCGGGGTGGGGGGTGTTGGCCGTGATATGCTTGGCTGCTGTTTCAGCGCTGAACAGCTGGTGACCTTGCTTTTGACCTTCCTCTCCTTGGGCGAGAGTTCTGGAAAGAGCATGTTGGACTCTAGGGTCTCTGAAAGCCCTCCTAGCTCTGGAGCTCTACAACTGGGTGATCTCCAGAAAGAAAACTGTGTGAGACTGTGAAGCCTCTTTTCTTTGCAGATGGGCTCAAGGAGCCTAGCGGTAGTGTCTGGACCAAGGACTCTGGGCCTCGTCCTGCCCGAGGACTCAGACTTGGTGGGCAGTGGAAGACTGCGCTGCCGAAGTTCATTGAACTGGACTCCGCCTATCAGGGAAAGGGGTTCCACAGTCCTCTGGGTCCAGGGAATACCTGTGAGCAAAAGCCTTTGGCCATGGATTGCTAAGCCCAACTTCTGAGAGCCCAGGATCATGGAGGGAAAAACTAGGATTGGGGAAAGCAGGGTCCTTGTCAGCCAGGACCGGCAAGTCCTCCCTTGGTTCTGGAGAAAGTCGCAGAAGGGAAATTCGGATGGAATTCTGCTGAGCGGAGGGGCTGCTCCCCTCGGGCGAGGCTGATCTACCTGTGGATCACCCCAGTCCCCACCCATTCCCACCTAGAGGCAGTCCTGCCCACCTCCTAAGGGCAACCCTGCCCCCTCCCGACCAGTCTGACTGGACTCTAGGAGAACTCCACCTACCTCTGTGTGTCTCCCTAAATACTGTGTGTCCCTCCACCCACCTGGGTTAGAGCTGGGATTCCCTATGGAATTCCCCAGGTCACTCTGGCTCCAAACTGGTGCTGGAACGCAGCACCCCAGGGCTCGCCACAGAGAATTCCAGACCTCCTCTGAGTCGCTGCTCACCTGGCCCCAGAGCCTCCATTTCTATCTGTAAAACAAGTCACTTCTACCTTCTTCACAGCGTTCCATGGAGGGAACTAAAGGCGTTATCATCAGAGAAGCATCAGCCCAGTGAGTGGGTCCGTTGTGTTTGGCATGATTTGTTCTAAATGTCTGATGTCCCTCGTACAGCCCCTCCCTGTTAGGATCATGCTTCCCATCCATTGACTGCAGGCTTGGCAACTGACATGTTTTGGCCTGAGAAATCTGAGCGGAAGTACCGTGTGCCTCTTCCAAGCGGAACATAAGGGGCCATCGTGTTGTTCTCCCATTGCTCTTTTCTCTCGTCTAGGAGACTAGTAGGTCCCAGGTACCGACTGCTTCTGGATCCTGAGGCCCTAACTGAGCAGAGCCGAGGTCAGCTTGCATTGGACTATAGAGGTGGGTAAGAAATAATCATTCGCTGTCATACAGCACTGAGATTTGGGATCATTTGTTTCAGCAACACCTCTTAGCCCACGCTGACTGATATAAGCACAGAGGACCGGTGGTATATGTTGGTTCCTCACCATCTCCCCTTTAAGGATGAGGCATCCATCATGCTTAGTATAATGAATTAGGAAGCACAACGCTCCGAGTTTCAGAGGCATAGCAGGGGGGCAAGGACAGCGGCTGGGAGTGGCCCTGCTAGGAGTGATGGAGTAGGGGAAGGGGCTGGGCAGGTGGAGGCCCTTGTATGTTATGGGTTGAAGACCTAGAGGGACCAGGGGATGTTGCATCCTTCGCTGTGTTTCAATGCAAAAAATAGTATTATTACTTATCTCCCAAGCCTTTCAGTAATAATGAAATTTCGTGAGTGCCTTATTTGGGATAGGGTGTCACATATCCATTTTAGATGTTTGGGTAGAAGCCAAGCCAGGTGTCCCAGGGTGTTAGCACAGGCCGAAGGCTTAAGGCAGATCCCCGGGCCAGGTAGCGTAGGCGGGATGGCACAGACCCAGGAGATCAGAGGCTGGAGGCAGAGCGCAGGTGCACTGGTTGGGGTGCGTGGGGTCGCCTGGATATAGGGCAGAGCCATATGTAGACGACCTCTGTCCTTGTCCCTGGCCCAGGGTTCTCCACAGGAGGGAGACTGTCACATGGTCAGAGATTGCCAGGACTGGGACTGCAGCCAAAGCCTGCTTCTGTTTGTCTAGCATTAATGAGAGTACTATCTCCAAGAAGGGACGCTCTCCTTGGAGGCGCGGGATGATCGTGGGAGACGTTTATCTCGGTAAATATGAAGCCCAGCCACAGAGATCTGAGTGTAAGGAGCACAGATTTCTGCTCCTTGTTAATTTCATGGTTGACTTAACTGTTCTTAAGTGATTATAGCGCTGGTGATGATGGGCTTGAAATGCTTTTACTTTTTTTTCCCAGCCAGTTCTCTTTCTTTGTCCCAAAACATTCAGACTCTCGATTTGCAGCGCAAATGCATTGTCTTAAGGTTTCCTGGGCACCATTGTTTGTGGAAACATATTTATTTTGCCTGTCGTAGGAGGAAGAACACTGAAGAGAGGAGGAGGACGAGGAGGAGGAGGAGGAGGAAGAGGAGGAAGACGATGAGGACCTGCATTCCCAAGCAGTTCTTATGGCCAGGCTGGGCTGTGTGCCTGTGTCCCATGCATCATTTCTTTGAATTTTCTCAACAGCTCACAAGGCAGCACAGCCACTGGAGTATGAGCCCCATGGGGTTTGTTTTATCACTGCATCCAATCATCTAAAGCAGGTCTGGCACATAGTATGAGCTCAATAAATATTTGGTTTTTTAAAAAGGGATATCATTATCATCAACATCTTAAAAATAACATAATGGGGACTTACCTGGTGGCGCAGTGGTTAAGAATCCGCCTGCCAAAGCAGGGGACACAGGTTCGATTCCTGGTCTGGGAAGATCCCACATGCTGTGGAGCAACTAAGCCTGTGCGCCACAACTACTGAGCCTGTGAGTCACAACTACTGAGCCCACGTGCCACAACTACTGAAGCCCATGCGCCTAGAGCCCATGCTCCACAACAAGAGATGCCACCGCAAGGAGAAGCCCGTGCACCGCAATGAAGAGTAGCCCACACTCGCCACAGCTAGAGAAAGACCGTGCGCAGCAATGAAGACCCAACGCAGCCAAAAATAAATAGATATATAAAAATAACATAACGGAGGCTGAGGAGATTAAGAGACTTGTCCAAACCCACATGGCTCGTAGGTGGCAGAACCGGAACTCAGATCTCTGGGACCCAAAAGGTTACAATCTGCCTTGGGTGGGTGTGGACCATTCAGCCTCTTCTCAATGGTCAAGATAGACACAGGAGTGGTGTTAGAGAAAAGGCATTTTAGAAAGATACAGGAGTAACTTATCAACAGGATGGACTACATATTTTTAATGGATTGTGATCTAGGTTGCACATTAATGTGGGAACTCTTGCAGCAGTATTTTCCAAAGGTGGCCACATATGCTCTTTTCACAGTGTTACATGGACTTGCCTCTATCAAAAGGTGGGGCTCGAGTCCCCTCCCCCTGAACCTGGGCAGACCTCAATAACTGCCTCAACCAAAAGCATGTGATTTCCAAGCTCAGTCATACACATCAACACAGCCTTGTCCTGGACCTCTCTTGGGACATGAGCCTTGGATATCTGAGCTGACAGGTGAGAAGTCTGGGCCCCCCATGCTGGGGAGGCCACATGGAGAGGCCATCATGAGACAGAGATGCCCGAGAATGCCCGGTGTCCCAACCCCCGGCTGTTTGCCTCTCCCCACCATCAACTGCCAGACGTAGATGTGAGGGAGGGATGAAACCAGCAGGTGAGTCCAGCCTTGGCCTTTAAGCTACCCCAGCTGATGCAGAGTGGAGAGAGATGAGAAGTCTCCACCAAACCTGCCCAAATTGCAGCTTTGTGAGCCGTATAAACATTGCTGCAGGTTCTCCTGCTCTCGGTGGAAGTGGTGGCGTGGAAGCAGGTAAAGGGGCTGTGGATGGCACAGCTCTTCATGTCCTGCTATGCTCTGCCCACTAGGGCTGCTGCCTGAAAAGTCCCAGCCTCAGTGGGACCCCTGGGCCACTGGATTTAGCACTGCACCCCTGCACCTGTCTGCAATGATGCTGTGCTACTCTGCCCCTCTGACACAACGGGTAAGCCCACTGCCTCGGGGCCAGTGCTTCAGCAGGGATGCCTTCTCATCCCTACGGCATCACTTTCCATCTCAAATGGATCATTAATATCAATCTCAAACACATTTTTATTAACCTTACCCTTAAAAAAATACTCTCTTGACTCTATTATTTCTCTTGTGCCTCTTTTTTGCTACCATTTTTAGCAAAACATTCTCAGAAGTCCGTCTACATTCACAATCTATACTCACTCCCATCCTATCACTCTTGAATCCATTCCAATTAGTTTCATCCAGCAAAACTGGTCTTGTAAGGTCTCAGTGACTGCACCTGCCCCCCAATGGCCAGATCCAAGGACTAACCCTTAGTTCCCAGAGGACTTAAACTGTCATTGGCATTTGCATGGGCTCTTGCCCTCCTTCTTGACCCGCCTGCTTCACCTGTTCCAGGACATACCCCCTGGTTTCCTCTTCTCCTCAGCCTCCTTTTCTGGTCCACTCTCATCCCTCCAACTTCTGTACTGGTGAGCCCGTGGCTCAGTGCCTGGGCTCCAATCTCTCATCTCTCTCCTGGCATTACAAATGCCACGTGGGTGCTGACAGGTCTCAAACCCACCTGTCTAGCCTGGGCATTGCTATCTGGAATCGGCATCCCAGCCTCCTATGGCTAACGGCCTGCTTGATCACTCTACATGACGTCTAAAAGACATCTCAAACTTTACATTCTCACATCCAAATTTCTGACCTTCTCCCCGCAGAGTGCTCCTCCTCAGTTGCTCAGTTAAAGGCCACACCATCCTTCTGGATCCTCTGGCCAAAAATTATGGAGTTAACCTGGACTGTTCTATTTTTCTCAAACCCAACTCCCAATGCATCAGCAAATCCTTCTGGCTTGACTGTGCACATATACTCTGCATCCCCTCCACGGCCACCACCCTGGTCCAAGCCCCCAGCATCTATCAAAGGATTATTAGAGCAGACTCCTACAGGGTGTCTCTGGTCTGCCTTCTGTAGTTCTACCATCTATGCTTCAAAAAGCACTAGAATGACCCTATTAAAAGGTCAACTGGGCCCTACCTCACTAGGAGTGCTTGCCACACTCATGCGATGGCCCTCTGACCCCAGTCCTCTCCTACTTCACCTCCCTCTGCCCTGCCCGAAGCTCACTCTGCACCATCCGCATGGCCTCCCAGCTGTTCCTCAAACACTGCAGCTGTGATCCCACCTTGGGATGCATGTGTGCTCTCCATCTGGAACATCTTTCCCCCAGGTGTCACAATGGCTTGCCCCACACTTGCTTTAAAACCTTGCTTATGGGCTTCCCTGGTGGCGCAGTGGTTAAGAGTCTGCCTGCCAAAGCAGGGGACCCAGGTTCGAGCCCTGGTCCAGGAAGATCCCACATACCACGGAGCAACTGGGCCTGTGCGCCACAACTGCTGGGTCTGCGATCTGGAGCCCGTGAGCCACAACTACTGAAGCCTGCGTGCCTGGAGCCCGTGCTCTGCAACAGGAGAGGCCACGACAATGAGAAGCCCACGCACCACAACGAAGAGTGGCCCCCACTCGCTGCGGCTAGAGAAGGCCCTCACACAGCAACGAAGACCCAACGCAGCCAAAAATACAAACAAATAAATAAATAAATTTATTTTTAAAAAACCTTGCTCAGGTGTCAGCTCTTAGTTAAGACTTCTTGGACCAGCTTCTTTTTTTTTTTGGCTGTGTTGGGTCTTCGTTGCTGTGAGCAGGCTTTCTCTAGTTGCGGCGAGCAGAGGCTACTCTTCATTGCGGTGCACGGGCTTCTCATTGCGGTGGCTTCTCTTGTTGCAGAGCACAGGCTCTAGGTACGTGGGCTTTAGTAGTTGTGGCACGTGGGCTCAGTAGTTGTGGTGCTTGGGCTTAGTTGCTCTGCGGCATGTGGGATCTTCCTGGACCAGGGCTCAAACCTGTGTCCCCTGCATTGGCAGGAGGATTCTTAACCACTGCGCCACCAGGGAAGTCCCCATAATCCTTTTTTTAAATGTATGTGTACATTTACTATTTTATTTATTGCATCGACACACACACACACACACACACACACACACACACCAGAATGTAAGTGCTACCAGGGCAGGGATTTCTTTATTTGGTTCACTGCTGTCTTCCAAGCATCTAGAATAGTGCCTGGATATAGGAGGTGTTCAATAAGTATTGCTGAAAGAATTTGCTATGGTTCTCTAGGGTGGTACTCTTCTTTGAACAACTACATCATTATTATTTTTGCATGTCATTATCAGAGATATCTACATTTGCTCACTAGTGGGATTTGAGTTGGGTTCTTACAGATACTCACTATGCTGATGTGAAACCCATTTATCCCTACACGTGACAGTCTTTGTTTTCCTACAAAGCAGAATCTTCTTCTCCTGAATTGCAGGAGAATAATTCCTACAACTCAACAACAACAAAAGACAAACAACTCAATTAAAAATGGGCAAAGGGCTTCCCTGGTGGCGCAGTGGTTAAGAATCCGCCTGCCAATGCAGGGTACACGGGTTCAAGCCCTGGTCTGGGAAGATCCCACATGCCATGGAGCAACTAAGCCCATGTGCCACAAGTACTGAGCCTGCGCTCTAGAGCTCGTGAGCCACAACTACTGAGCCCGCGTGCCACAACTACTGAAGCCCACATGCCTAGAGCCTGTGCTCCACGACGAGAAGCCACCACAATGAGAAGCCCGTGCTCGCCGCAAATAGAGAACGCCTGCACGCAGCAACAAAGAACCAACACAGCCAAAAATAAATAATAAATAAATTTTAAAAAAAGAAATAAAGATGATACACTCTCTTAAAAATAAATAAATAAATAAAAAATAAAAGTCCTTTCTCTATGAGGAGCTTGAAGGAATACAACTGGCTCAGTAAAAATGCTCAATAAAAGTTACCTATTATTAAAAAAAAAAAAGGGCAAAGAAATTGAAAAGACATTTCTCCAAAGAAAATCACAAATGGTCAAGAAGCACATAAAAGATGCTCAACATCATTAATCATGAGAAATGCAACTCAAAACCAAAATGAGATACCACATCACACCTACTACAAGGGCTGTAATTTTTAAAAATGGAAAATAACAAGTGTTGGTGAGAATGTGGAGAAATCGGAATCCTTATGAACTATTGACAGGAATGTAAAATGGTACAGCTGCTGTGAAAACCAAACTGGTACATCCTTGGGGTTCCATCAACGCCATAGCCAACCCCAATTCCAAACCTAGAGGTCCAGCTGGGGAGCCTCAGGGGGGCTGCACTGGGGCTCGGAAGCCCTCTAGAGGCCGCCTGCTGTAATGCCAACTCTCGGCACTTCCTGCTGCTTCCCCCCACAGCCCCAGAGGCTGCACTGGCTTGGAAACGTGCCACCATGATTGCCTTCCTTCTCTTCCTCTAAGCGCCATTAAGTGCTCTACAGAGGAGGGTATTTCTCTCTCAAAGTCTCCCAGGGCACTCTCGCCTCCCTACCCCACCCCACTACTTTAAATCAGTCAGCGGCCTGGCCATTTACGTCAGGTCAGCTGGCTTTAAATCAAACAACACCCATAACTGACTTCACCTGCATTTAAGTCAGGACATCCAGGCAAGGGTGGGGGGACAGGAGGAAGTGGATCAGGTGGAAAGGGAAGAAGGAAGTTTGGGGAGAACTCAAGAGAAACAAAGGGCACAGGGATGAGCACAGCTCACCCAGTAATACCAGGGCTTTTACAGGCTCCAGGTTCGGGGCAACCAGCCCCGTTTTCCAGGTGCCAACACACACAGAGGCCTGCAGCTTAAAAGCTGCAATCCCGAGTCAAGCCAGGTATTTCTGGATCCAGGTTCCTGCCTCTGGAGAAACAAAGGACAGTACTCTGCAGACAGCCTGTTTGGCCGTCCAGCCACTGGGCCACCCGACCACGCTGGAAATCCCCCCATTGCAAGCTGAAGGCAGACCTCTGTCCCCCTCTGTGAGGCGAGGCATTTGAGTGATTGAATCAGAGGGGCCCGGTAACCAATCCCTTTGCTCTGGGCGTGTCCTTGAGATTCTGCCAACCCCAACTCCAACCCCATCTCAGAGCCTGTAGGTTTGGCCAGGGATCCACACGCGGGCTATGCTGGTGCTCCTGCGCCCTCTTGTGGCCGTCGGCTCTAATAGCAACTCATAGCCCTTCCTCCTGCCTCCCTCGCCAGCTCCAGGGGCTGCAAAGGCCGACGGCACCTGCCAGCCTAATTTCCTTCCCCCTCTCCCTCTTAGCACAATGAAGTGCCCTAAGGATGGGGATATTTTCTCTCTCCAACACTCCAAGGTACTCATCCTTCCCTACACCACCCCGCTACTTTAAATTAAATAGCCCGGGACTTCCCAGGAGGTCGAGTGGTTAAGACTCCCCGCTTCCACTGCAGGTGGCACGGGTTTCATCCCTGGTCATGGAACTAAGATCCTACATGCCACACGGCGTGGCCAAAAAAGAATAAATAAATAAATAGCCCCCTGAAGTCACTGATGTACCTGGCTTTAAATCAATCATCTCCCACATACTTCAGTTGACCTGGTTTTAGGTCAGTTTTCCCCAGGCAGGGTTGTGGAAACAGAAGGAAGAGGATCAGATAGAAAGGGAAGACAAACGTTTGGGGAGAACTCTCCAGAGAAAGAAAGGGCACAGGGATGAGCAAAGCCCGCCCAGCAAATATCCAGGCTTTTACAGGCTCCAGGTTCAGGAAAACCAGCCCCGTTTTCCAGATGCCAACACCCACAGAGGCCTACAGCTTAAAAAGCTGCAAGCCCGAGTCAAGGCAGGTATTTCTGGGTCCAGAGTCCTGACTCTGGAGAAACAAAGGGCAGTCAGTCCACAGGCAACCTGTCTGGCCGTCTGGCCACTGAGCCACAACCTGGCTGGAAGTGCCCCCATCGGAAGCTGAAGGCAGACCACTGCCCCCTTGTGAGACGAGGCAATTTGAGCCAGTGAATCAGAGGGGCCCGTAACCAACCCCTTTGCTCTGGGCACGTCCTTGAGGTTCTGCCAACCCCATCTCCAAACCCATCTCAAAACCTGGAATTTTGGCCAGGGATCCACAGGTGGGCTCCGCTGGTGCTCCGGCGCCTTCTTGTGGCCGTCGTCTCTAATAGCAACTTATGGCCCTTGCTCCTGCCTCCCTTGCCAGCTCTGGGGGCTGCACTGGCCCAGGGCGCCTGCCCGCCTGACTTCCTTCCCCCTCTCCCTCTTAGCACAATGAAGTGCCCTAGAGATGGCAATATTTTCTCTCTCCAAGTCTCCCAGGGTACTCATCCCTCCCTACCACATTCTACTACTTTAAATTAATCAGCCCAGGACTTCCCTGGTCCTCCAGTGGTTTAGACTCCCTGCTTCCACTGCAGGGCACATGGGTTTGATCCTTGGTCGGGGAACTAAGATCCTACATGCCACACGGCATGGCCAAATATAAATAAATAAATAAATAGGCCCACTGCATTTACTGATGTACCTGGCTTTAAATCAGTCATCTCCCACATACTTCAGTTGACCTGGCTTTAGGTCAGGTTACCCCAGGCACGGTTGTGGAAACAGAAGGAAAAGGATCAGATAGAAAGGGAGGACAAACTTTTGGAGAGAACTCTCGAGAAAAAGAAAGGGCACAGGGATGAGCGCAGCCCGCCCAGCAAACACCAGGGCTTTTACAGGCTCCAGGATCAGGACGACAGCCCCGTTTTCCAGATGCCAACACACACAGAGGCCAGCAGCTTAAAAGCTGGAAGCCCAAGTCAAGCCAGGTGTTTCTGGGTCCAGAGTCCTGACTCTGGAGAAACAAAGGGCAGTCAGTTTGCAGACAGCCTCTCTGGCTGTTGGGTCACTGGGCCACCCAACCTGGCTGAAAGTGCCCCCATGGCAAGCTGAAGGCAGAATTCAGCCTGCTCTGTGAGATGAGGCAATTTGAGCAAGTGAATCAGAGGTGCCCAGTAACAACCCCTTTCCTCTGGGCACGTACTTGAGGTTCTGCAAACCCCATCTCCTAACCTGGAGGTTTGGCCAGGGATGCACACGAGGGTACCGCTGGTGCTCCGGCGCCCTCTTGTGGCCATCGGCTCTAATAGCAACTCATAGCCCTTCCGCCTGCCTCCCTGCGGAGCCCAGGGAGCTGCACTGGCCTTGGGCAACTGCCAGCCTGATTTCCTTCCCCCTCTCCCTCTTAGCACAATGAAGTGCCCTAAGGATGGGGATATTTTCTCTCTCCAAGTTTCCCAGGGTACTATCCCACCCTACCGCACCCCACTACTTTAAATTAAATAGCCCGGGACTTCCCAGGAGGTCAAGTGGCTAAGACTTCCCGCTTCCACTGCAGGTGGCACGGGTTTCATCCCTGGTCATGGAACTAAGATCCTACATGCCACACGGCGTGGCCAAAAAAGAATAAATAAATAAATAGCCCCCTGAAGTCACTGATGTACCTGGCTTTAAATCAATCATCTCCCACATACTTCAGTTGACCTGGTTTTAGGTCAGTTTTCCCCAGGCAGGGTTGTGGAAACAGAAGGAAGAGGATCAGATAGAAAGGGAAGACAAACGTTTGGGGAGAACTCTCCAGAGAAAGAAAGGGCACAGGGATGAGCAAAGCCCGCCCAGCAAATATCCAGGCTTTTACAGGCTCCAGGTTCAGGAAAACCAGCCCCGTTTTCCAGATGCCAACACCCACAGAGGCCTACAGCTTAAAAAGCTGCAAGCCCGAGTCAAGGCAGGTATTTCTGGGTCCAGAGTCCTGACTCTGGAGAAACAAAGGGCAGTCAGTCCACAGGCAACCTGTCTGGCCGTCTGGCCACTGAGCCACAACCTGGCTGGAAGTGCCCCCATCGGAAGCTGAAGGCAGACCACTGCCCCCTTGTGAGACGAGGCAATTTGAGCCAGTGAATCAGAGGGGCCCGTAACCAACCCCTTTGCTCTGGGCACGTCCTTGAGGTTCTGCCAACCCCATCTCCAAACCCATCTCAAAACCTGGAATTTTGGCCAGGGATCCACAGGTGGGCTCCGCTGGTGCTCCGGCGCCTTCTTGTGGCCGTCGTCTCTAATAGCAACTTATGGCCCTTGCTCCTGCCTCCCTTGCCAGCTCTGGGGGCTGCACTGGCCCAGGGCGCCTGCCCGCCTGACTTCCTTCCCCCTCTCCCTCTTAGCACAATGAAGTGCCCTAGAGATGGCAATATTTTCTCTCTCCAAGTCTCCCAGGGTACTCATCCCTCCCTACCACATTCTACTACTTTAAATTAATCAGCCCAGGACTTCCCTGGTCCTCCAGTGGTTTAGACTCCCTGCTTCCACTGCAGGGCACATGGGTTTGATCCTTGGTCGGGGAACTAAGATCCTACATGCCACACGGCATGGCCAAATATAAATAAATAAATAAATAGGCCCACTGCATTTACTGATGTACCTGGCTTTAAATCAGTCATCTCCCACATACTTCAGTTGACCTGGCTTTAGGTCAGGTTACCCCAGGCACGGTTGTGGAAACAGAAGGAAAAGGATCAGATAGAAAGGGAGGACAAACTTTTGGAGAGAACTCTCGAGAAAAAGAAAGGGCACAGGGATGAGCGCAGCCCGCCCAGCAAACACCAGGGCTTTTACAGGCTCCAGGATCAGGACGACAGCCCCGTTTTCCAGATGCCAACACACACAGAGGCCAGCAGCTTAAAAGCTGGAAGCCCAAGTCAAGCCAGGTGTTTCTGGGTCCAGAGTCCTGACTCTGGAGAAACAAAGGGCAGTCAGTTTGCAGACAGCCTCTCTGGCTGTTGGGTCACTGGGCCACCCAACCTGGCTGAAAGTGCCCCCATGGCAAGCTGAAGGCAGAATTCAGCCTGCTCTGTGAGATGAGGCAATTTGAGCAAGTGAATCAGAGGTGCCCAGTAACAACCCCTTTCCTCTGGGCACGTACTTGAGGTTCTGCAAACCCCATCTCCTAACCTGGAGGTTTGGCCAGGGATGCACACGAGGGTACCGCTGGTGCTCCGGCGCCCTCTTGTGGCCATCGGCTCTAATAGCAACTCATAGCCCTTCCGCCTGCCTCCCTGCGGAGCCCAGGGAGCTGCACTGGCCTTGGGCAACTGCCAGCCTGATTTCCTTCCCCCTCTCCCTCTTAGCACAATGAAGTGCCCTAAGGATGGGGATATTTTCTCTCTCCAAGTTTCCCAGGGTACTATCCCACCCTACCGCACCCCACTACTTTAAATTAAATAGCCCGGGACTTCCCAGGAGGTCAAGTGGCTAAGACTTCCCGCTTCCACTGCAGGTGGCACGGGTTTCATCCCTGGTCATGGAACTAAGATCCTACATGCCACACGGCGTGGCCAAAAAAGAATAAATAAATAAATAGCCCCCTGAAGTCACTGATGTACCTGGCTTTAAATCAATCATCTCCCACATACTTCAGTTGACCTGGTTTTAGGTCAGTTTTCCCCAGGCAGGGTTGTGGAAACAGAAGGAAGAGGATCAGATAGAAAGGGAAGACAAACGTTTGGGGAGAACTCTCCAGAGAAAGAAAGGGCACAGGGATGAGCAAAGCCCGCCCAGCAAATATCCAGGCTTTTACAGGCTCCAGGTTCAGGAAAACCAGCCCCGTTTTCCAGATGCCAACACCCACAGAGGCCTACAGCTTAAAAAGCTGCAAGCCCGAGTCAAGGCAGGTATTTCTGGGTCCAGAGTCCTGACTCTGGAGAAACAAAGGGCAGTCAGTCCACAGGCAACCTGTCTGGCCGTCTGGCCACTGAGCCACAACCTGGCTGGAAGTGCCCCCATCGGAAGCTGAAGGCAGACCACTGCCCCCTTGTGAGACGAGGCAATTTGAGCCAGTGAATCAGAGGGGCCCGTAACCAACCCCTTTGCTCTGGGCACGTCCTTGAGGTTCTGCCAACCCCATCTCCAAACCCATCTCAAAACCTGGAATTTTGGCCAGGGATCCACAGGTGGGCTCCGCTGGTGCTCCGGCGCCTTCTTGTGGCCGTCGTCTCTAATAGCAACTTATGGCCCTTGCTCCTGCCTCCCTTGCCAGCTCTGGGGGCTGCACTGGCCCAGGGCGCCTGCCCGCCTGACTTCCTTCCCCCTCTCCCTCTTAGCACAATGAAGTGCCCTAGAGATGGCAATATTTTCTCTCTCCAAGTCTCCCAGGGTACTCATCCCTCCCTACCACATTCTACTACTTTAAATTAATCAGCCCAGGACTTCCCTGGTCCTCCAGTGGTTTAGACTCCCTGCTTCCACTGCAGGGCACATGGGTTTGATCCTTGGTCGGGGAACTAAGATCCTACATGCCACACGGCATGGCCAAATATAAATAAATAAATAAATAGGCCCACTGCATTTACTGATGTACCTGGCTTTAAATCAGTCATCTCCCACATACTTCAGTTGACCTGGCTTTAGGTCAGGTTACCCCAGGCACGGTTGTGGAAACAGAAGGAAAAGGATCAGATAGAAAGGGAGGACAAACTTTTGGAGAGAACTCTCGAGAAAAAGAAAGGGCACAGGGATGAGCGCAGCCCGCCCAGCAAACACCAGGGCTTTTACAGGCTCCAGGATCAGGACGACAGCCCCGTTTTCCAGATGCCAACACACACAGAGGCCAGCAGCTTAAAAGCTGGAAGCCCAAGTCAAGCCAGGTGTTTCTGGGTCCAGAGTCCTGACTCTGGAGAAACAAAGGGCAGTCAGTTTGCAGACAGCCTCTCTGGCTGTTGGGTCACTGGGCCACCCAACCTGGCTGAAAGTGCCCCCATGGCAAGCTGAAGGCAGAATTCAGCCTGCTCTGTGAGATGAGGCAATTTGAGCAAGTGAATCAGAGGTGCCCAGTAACAACCCCTTTCCTCTGGGCACGTACTTGAGGTTCTGCAAACCCCATCTCCTAACCTGGAGGTTTGGCCAGGGATGCACACGAGGGTACCGCTGGTGCTCCGGCGCCCTCTTGTGGCCATCGGCTCTAATAGCAACTCATAGCCCTTCCGCCTGCCTCCCTGCGGAGCCCAGGGAGCTGCACTGGCCTTGGGCAACTGCCAGCCTGATTTCCTTCCCCCTCTCCCTCTTAGCACAATGAAGTGCCCTAAGGATGGGGATATTTTCTCTCTCCAAGTTTCCCAGGGTACTATCCCACCCTACCGCACCCCACTACTTTAAATTAAATAGCCCGGGACTTCCCAGGAGGTCAAGTGGCTAAGACTTCCCGCTTCCACTGCAGGTGGCACGGGTTTCATCCCTGGTCATGGAACTAAGATCCTACATGCCACAAGGCGTGGCCAAAAAAGAATAAATAAATAATAGCCCCCTGAAGTCACTGATGTACCTGGCTTTAAATCAATCATCTCCCACATACTTCAGTTGACCTGGTTTTGGGTCAGTTTTCCCCAGGCAGGGTTGTGGAAACAGAAGGAAGAGGATCAGATAGAAAGGGAAGACAAACGTTTGGGGAGAACTCTCCAGAGAAAGAAAGGGCACAGGGATGAGCAAAGCCCGCCCAGCAAATATCCAGGCTTTTACAGGCTCCAGGTTCAGGAAAACCAGCCCCGTTTTCCAGATGCCAACACCCACAGACGCCTACAGCTTAAAAGCTGTAGAAATATCTTTAGCCTCATCACTTGCACTATCTTCTACATTTATAAACTTACGCATAACTCTCTCATCCTTAAATTTTTTTAAATTTTATTATTATTTTAAAATATTATTTTGAAATATTATTTAATATTAAATAATTAATTTAATATTTAATTTTGGTATTTATTTTAATATTTAATAAATAATATTAATTAATATTTAAAGATTAATATTTTAATATTTAATTTTTAATAAATATTAATATAGTTGATAAATATATTCGATATTTATTTAATAATATTAATTTATTAATTAATATTTAATGAATTAATATTTAATATTCAAAATATTATTATTTAAAATTTTATTTATTGTTTTAAAAATCCGAAACCCTTGCTTTGGCTCTCCCTTCTGATTAAGCAGCAATTCTGTATTTAGCCATCCCTTTTACATGGAACGTTTTGAAAAACTTTGCTTGCTGTTTCCTTTTCCCATTCATCCTTCTGTGACTCTACCCACCAGACCCCACAGACAAGAAACTCCAGTGGCCTCCCAACACCCAAAGCCAGGGGCTGGCTTCCTTCTTTGATGTCTTGAGACTGACTACATCTCAGTTTTCCTGGTTTTGTTTATTTTTTACTTGTTGATTGTTAAACACTCATTTTCCTTAGCTTCCCCACTGTAAGGCATCAAATCTAATTTGATTCTCCTCCTACTGCTCTAATCATTCCTTTTTTATTTTTAATAAATGTATTTATTTATCTATTTTTGGCTGCCTTGGGTCTTCGTTGCTGCGCGTGGGCTTTTCTCTAGTTGCAGCGAACAGGGGCTACTCTTCGTTCCAGTGCGTGGGCTTCTCATTGCAGTGGCTTCTCTTGTTGCGGAGCACAGGCTGAAGGCGCGTGGGCTCAGTAGTTGTGGCACACGGGCTTAGTTGCTCTGCGGCATGTGGGATCTTCCTGGACCAGGGCTCGAACCCGTGTCCCCTGCATTGGCAGGCGGATTCTTAACCACTGTGCCACCAGGGAAGCCCTGATCATTACTTTTGAGTCCCTTTAATTAGCAGTATCCTCTCCTTAAATCATTTTTTTCAAACTAGTGTTTTCTTACTTCTATTCTCTTTTTTTTTTTAATATTTATTTATTTGGCGGTGCCGGGTCTCAGTTGCAGCACGCGGGATCTTTTTTTTTTTTTTTTTTTTTTTTTTTTGTAGTTGCGGCATGGGAATTCTTAGTTACAGCATGTGGGACCTAGTTCCCTGACCAGGGATAGAACCTGGGCCCCCTGTATTGAGAGCACGGAGTCAGCCACTGGACAACCAGAGAAGTCCCTTCTTCCTTCTGTTCTTTTCTTGCTCCTCCTGTGACCTTTTTGAGTCATCTTATGAAGGCTTTACAACTGTTCGTAGTCATTCATTTTATCCTTACCCCTGGGTACATGGGAGGATTGCATTTTCACTGCCCCTAAAGTTACTCCACATAGAAGCAATCACAGACCCTGTATATTCTACTATCTAAACTTTAAAAAAAAATTTTTTTCCTTTAAATTCCCAGTGAACCTCCCAGTCATCCTGTCTCATCTGTACTCCTGTGGCACTGTGCCAGATGGTCTCTTTATACAAACTCTGCCCTTCCTGGATTCTATTCTCCACATCACAGCCAGAATTCCCATACTTACAACCATTCTTTTTGCCCTTCGAGTGAAATCCTTAACATCACGCGGAGACTCTGGACTGATCCCCTCAGTCTGCTTTCCTCTCTCTCACACTCAAGTTCTCTGCTGCAGCCACTCTAACCTCTCTCATTTCCTTCAAAGTTCTGTGTTCCTTGACCTGCATCTCAGAATATTACCCATTCTGACATCTCAGACCTAGGAGTGCCCCTGCCATTTTTTTCTTAGTTGAATTGCATGTCCTTCACATCTCAGCCTAGACATCATACAAAAAACAATAAATATTTATGGATTGATTCTCTCATCCATTATTCCAGCTGAGACTTTCATCAGCTCCTATCCACATTGTTGAAATAGCCTCTACTCTCCTCTGTACCACTCTGTACCTTTTAACTACAGTGTCCTCTGTGAAGATGCTAGTTGCCTGGGTGTGGAACATTACTAGATTTAATTTTCTAATTTTACCTTTTAGTTATTACTCTCTTCCTTGCTTGTCCCATTTAATTGTATCCTCTGATTTCAGCACAATTATTTAACACAATAATTAATTAGATAAATCATTAATCTTTTGACTAATATACAGTCTAATCACCATAGATCTCATTTACTGAAAATGTCAATATTTAGTTGCAGCTGAGCAGTGTTTTATTAAGATATTGTTTCAATAGTTAAACATCATAGTTTCTTATAATGCATATCACAAACTTGGAAAATTCACTTTCTTGATAGCTTCACCAAAGTTTAGAATTTTTCACTAAAAATAGGTTATAAGTTACAACATCAGAGTCATGTTTTCTTGTCTTCTGGATGCGACCAAATCACAGTTTAGTGTCATTAAACTGTGGGACGAAGTGAGAGAGTGGCACAGACATATATACACTACCAAATGTAAAATAGATAGCTAGTGGGAAGCAGCCACATAGCACGGGGAGATCAGCTCGGTGCTTTGTGTCCACCTAGAGGGGTGGGGTAGGGAGGGTGGGAGGGAGACGCAAGAGGGAGGAGATATGGGGATATAGGTTTATGTATAGCTGATTCACTTTGTTATACAGCAGAAACTAACACACCATTGTAAAGCAATTATACTCCAATAAAGATGTCTAAAAAAAAAAAGGTATATTGAATTTTACGCAACTTACTTTACAGGCAAAAATTGTGAACTTAACTCCTTTTCAATGGATACAAAATCTAATAGTAAACTACCCAAAAAGGATGGATAATTTATACTGCTTCTTTCAACAAAAGAAACAATAAAACTATGACTTATAAGAACAAGACTACATTGAGAAATTAAAAGAAATGAAACACTGGGAACCAATGAAAACAACACTAAATATAGTCAGAAAAATAGAAAACATAGCAACTTTATACCTCTATAATTAAATAAATATTTATATAGTAGGGAATAAACACTTCAGCAGAAAATTCTTAATTAGAAAGCACAATGTTTTGTAAAATAAATACATGATGATGGTGCATCTTAGATACACAAAGAAGCATTTTAAATCAGGCTAGTCAGTCTTGTCCAAATATAGAGAAATATTTTTGACATCTAAAAGCATTAGGATTGTTGCCTAAGACTTGACTCAAGTGGGATCTAAGTGAAACTTTCTCCTGGTATCTAATTTATCAAATTCAAGTTCTTAAGGTATTTATTTCAGAAGTAGATTTCATTCTACTTTAAAGATTTCTGCCCTTCATTAACTTCAGATATCAGTATACTTGCAGTCTCAGGGATATAAATATAAAACATGTTGACATCCCTGTGGTTTTGGATACCTATTAATGTTTTGTCTGTTTGGGTAGAATTAATTTGTTTATTTTCAACTTGGCATGAAATCAAATAACTTTGTCTTGTTTCTATGTCTTTTATAAAGTTGATTAAGGACAATTGAATAGCTAAATTGCAAGAATATATATGACCATAAAGAACGGCAAAAGCATTACTTTAAAGTTGATTCTGGGGCTTCCCTGGTGGCGCAGTGGTTGAGAATCTGCCTGCCAATGCAGGGGACACGGGTTCGAGCCCTGGTCTGGGAAGATCTCACATGCCACGGAGCAACTAGGCCCGTGAGCCACAATTACTGAGCCTGCGTGTCTGGAGCCTGTGCTCCACGAGAGAGGCCGCGACAGTGAGAGGCCCGCTCACCGCGATGAAGAGTGGCCCCCACTTGCCACAACTAGAGAAAACCCTCGCACAGAAACGAAGACCCAACACAGCCATAAATAAATAAATAAATAATAAATAAAAATTTAAAAAATAATAATAATAAATAAAGTTGATTCTTTTGGACTTTGCTGGTGGCGCAGTGGTTAAGAATCCACCTGCCAACACAGGGGACACGGGTTCAAGCCCCGTTCCAGGAAGATCCCACATGCCGCGGAGCAACTAAGCCCGTGCGCCACAACTACTGAGCCTGCGCTCTAGAGCCCATGTGCCACAACTACTGAGTCCACATGCCACAACTACTGAAGCCCACGTGCCCAGAGCCTGTGCTCCGCGACAAGAGAAGCCACCGCAATGACAAGCCCATGCGCCGCAAAAAAGAGTAGCCCCTGCTCGCTGCAACTAGAGAAATCCCGCGCGCAGCAACAAAGACACAACGCAGCCAAAAATAACTAAATAAATAAATTTATTAAAATAATAATAAAATTAAAATTAAATTCATTCTTTTTAAGAATTTTGTAGTGATAAAAAGAAGAGATAACGTTGCAGGTCATATATTACTATCCTTGTAAAAGTTGTGAGAAACCATGAATGAGTAATTCTACATTTATTAGCTAATGGTATGGTACAACCACTTATCAAAATAAAAATGAGGCCCATATACATACAAAATCAACTCTTTATCATAAGTATCACTAGAAACTATAGAGCCCCACATGAACTCTTGAGGGTAGTAAGGCTCTTAAAACAACATTTTAAGTGCATAGCTATTACAAACCCATTTGATATTCATTTTAATTGCCATAATGCTAATGAATATACTCTGTATTCAAACTGATGTCCCAAGTTCTACTACAGCAGTTCCAATATAATTCAGCCTTAGTTAAGACTGAGTATTAAAATTGCAGGGCTTCCCTGGTGGTGCAGTGGTTGGGAGTCCACGTGCCAATGCAGGGGACACGGGTTTGATCCCCGGTCTGGGGGAATCCCACATGCTGCAGAGCAGCTAGGCCCATGCACCACAACTGCTGGGCCTGTGCTCTGGAGCACGCGAGCCACAACTACTGAAGCCCATGCGCCTGGAGACCGTGCTCCGCAATGGGAGAGGCCACCGCAGCGAGGAGTGGCCCCCATTCGCCGCAACCAGAGAAAAGCCCACGCACAGCAAGAAAGACCCAACACGACCAAAAATGTAAAAGAAAAGAAAAAATTTCATTTTACCAGGAAGGAGGGAAAAAACTAATTAGAGCAAACATCAGCTCCTTGAAATGGCAAATTAAAGATTTATATTAAATCATGTTTTCTCACTTGGACATGTACAGAATACAATAATACAGGAAAACTTGCTATATCAACAACTCCTTTTTCTTGCCTCAGCTGTTCTACTGATTAATTAGCCTGGAAAATAGAAATTGGGATGCGAAAAATGACTTAGAAGGGGAGGCTGAAATTCACTTTACAATATTTAGTCTATGAAAAGGACTTTAAAAATACCACCACGCCGATATATTTTAGCTGAAGGAACAGGTAGTTATATATGCCATTTTATGGCAATTGGTCAGACAAGTTCTAATGTTCCCTTTAATCCTCTCCCACATGGAGGACTGACACCTGAAAATCCAATATGAGAGACCTCATGCCATAAATTCAAGATGGTATTTTTCAATGTATGGGTCACAGAATGACTCCTGGATGTTTGTTAAAAGCAAACATTCCTGGGAATTCCCTGGAGGTCCAGTGGTTAGGACTCTGCGCTCTCACTGCCGAGGGCCCGGGTTCAATCCCTGGTTGGAGAAATAAGATCCCACAAGCCACGCGGCATCACAAAAAAAAAAAAAAAAGCAAACATTTCTGTGCCTCAACCAAGTTCTACCAAGTCAAAAATCACGGGAATCAGCATTGTGACGAGCAACCTGAAAATTCTGACATACACACTTGTTTAAAAACAACTGCCTGGGACTTGCCTGGTAATCTAGTGGTTAAGACTCCACACTCCCAATGCAGGGGGCCGGGGTTCCATCTTGGTCAGGGAACTAGATCCCGCATGCCGCAACAAAGATCTTGTGTGGGCTTCCCTGGTGGCGCAGTGGTTGAGAATCTGCCTGCTAATGCAGGGGACACGGGTTCGAGCCCTGGTCTGGGAAGATCCCACATGCCAAGGAGCAACTGGGCCCGTGAGCCACAATTACTGAGCCTGCGCGTCTGGAGCCTGTGCTCCGCAACAAGAGAGGCCGCGATAGTGAGAGGCCCGCGCACCGCGATGAAGAGTGGCCCCCGCTTGCCGCAACTAGAGAAAGCCCTTGCACAGAAACGAAGACCCAACACAGCCAAAAATAAATAAATAAATAAATAAATAATAAAAATAAAGGAATTTCTAAAAAAAAAAAAAAAAAAAGATCTTGTGTGCTGCAACTAAGACCCGGTGCAGCCAAATAAATAAATAAAAAAACACAACTGCCTCAAGTTTGGATGAGGTAATATTTAAAGCTATATATTTTTCATTTCATTCCAGTCAGCAAACATTTATTAAGTACGGATCCTATGTGAGTGAAAATTTGATACATGGAGGGTATCCCAAAAGGCAAGAAGCATATGATAAACTTATTTTCAAGGTACAGTTTATTAAGTACAATGATAACCTGCAAATGTCTGGAAATACAAAAAAGTGTGCTTACTGTGCAGATTAACAGTTCACTCTTTTCTTTTTTTAATTAATTTATTTTATTTATTTATTTTTGGCTGCGTTGGGTCTCAGTTGCTGCACGTGGGCTTTCTCTAGTTGCGGCGAGCGGGGGCTACTCTTCGTCGTGGTGTGCGGGCTTCTCATTGCAGTGGCTTCTCTTGCTGTGGAGCACGGGCTCAAGGCGCACGGGCTTCAGTAGTTGTGGCACACGGGCTCAGTAGTTGTGGCTCACGGGCTCAGTAGTTGTGGCTTGCGGGCTCTAGAGCGCAGGCTCAGTAGTTATGGCGCGTGGGCTTAGTTGCTCCATGGCATGTGGGATCTTCCCGGACCAGGGCTCGAACCAGTGTCCCCTGCATTGGCAGGAGGATTCTTAATGACTGTGCCACCAGGGAAGCCCTAACAGTTCACTCTTGATTTCAATCTAGTAGTTCATCCTCTGAAAAGGTGTCTGGAGGTTGAAGAGAAGTGTGTTTAGCTTATTATTAGAAAATGTAACTGAAGTATTGGTTAAAAACAAATTTACCCATGTTTTCTCATGGTTTGGACATCCTGTGTTTTCAAGAGGAGGGTAATAAGTGTGTGAGGTTTCTTGGTGGCTGGGGGAAGGGACAGAAGGTACCAATGAAGGAAGGGAAAAAATGAACTACAAGACCAGACGCACTAAAGGCAAACAGTTTCTCTTACCTCCAACCTAATTCTCCTGGTGCCCGAACCGTGAGTTAAACTTATCAATATCTGGAAGTTGCATTGTGTTTTTTTAACCACCAGAGCAAAATTCAAACAGTAGAAGTTGACTTTGAAGTTTAATAGGAGAACGGAAGAAAATAAAGCTGATGGTGCCAAGTTATTTTTCTGGTCAGCAGTTTTTGCTCACCCCATCCCCTCCAGGAGTGGAGACTGATTGACTGAAATCTTTAGAGTGAATTGAACAGGGAGCACTCACTCATGGAACTGAGTGCAGACAAGCTGACAGGATTCATTAATTGTGCCTAGATTTTCTATAATCCTTGGTTGACTTTTCCTGGCAGTGAAAACAGGATCCAATTAAAAAAAAAAAAAAAAAAAAAAAAGATTGTGATAAGTGAAGGTGGACAGAAAAATGGTTGTAGGGACCTTAATGGATTTCCATTGCCCACAGCCATGGTTCCCAGAGTGGTCTCTAGACCAGCTATTTCATCACTACCTGGGGAGTCATTGTACTCATCTGCTCTGGCTGTTATTACGAAAGACCACTGGTTAGGTGGATAAAACAACAGATGTTTGTTTCCTTACAGAGCTGGAGGCTGGAAGTCCAAGATCAAGGTGCTGGCCAGTTTGGTTTCTGGTGAGAGCTTTCTTCCTGGCTCTTCCTCTTTTTATAAGCCACCAATCCAATCAGATTAGAAACCCAGCCTTATGACCTCATTTAACCTTCATTATCTCCTAAAAGCCCTATTTCAAATAGGGTCACATTGGGGATGAGAACTTCAATGTATGAATTTTGGGGCCAGAATTCAGTCCACAGCGCTTGTAGCAAATGAAAACACTGCAGCCCTGCCTCAGACCTACTGAATCAGAAATTCAGGAAATGCAGCCCTGCAATTCGTGTCTTATTAATCTCTCCAGGTTATTCGCATGCACACTAAAGCCTGAGAAGCACGGGCCTTCAGGGAAAATTCCCAGCATCTCATTTCGTTTCCTCCACAGTTTTTCCCATTTTTACTTTCCAACCTTATTTCTTACTGCTCTTTGACATAAGCTCTGCTTCTGCTAAACTCCTTCTCACTGTGGCCTGAAGGATCATTCGTATTCTGCCTTTCAGACTCTTGTTTCCTCTCTTTCCATGACCTTGAATTGTCTTTCGACCTCTTTAATGAAGCATCATTTTAATATCCCAGCCACGGTCATGTCTTCTTTCTCCAGATAGCATAAGCACTACTTGTCTGAACCAATCATTTTTCTATTTTATAGATTTTACTTTCTTAGAGTTCATAGGTTACACTTGTTTATAATTTTAGCACAAGGCTTTGCACATAAAAAGTACTTAAATCTTCAAAATATTATAGACTGTCTTGCTTATAACTCTTCTCTGTAAGTGACTCCCTGCAACACTGGCTCCAATACAACACTGATTTGGGGCATCAAACAGCCCATTGGTCTCTGACATAATGCTACTTCCAAAGTTGCTTAATATTAAAAAGAAGTAGGGCTTCCCTGGTGGCGCAGTGGTTGAGAATCTGCCTGCCAATGCAGGGGACACGGGTTCGAGCCCTGGTCTGGGAAGATCCCACATGCCGCGGAGCAGCTAGGCCCGTGCGCCACAACTACTGAGCCTGCGCGTCTGGAGCCTGTTCTCCGCAACAAGAGAGGCCGCGATAGTAAGAAGAAGCCCGCGCACCGCGATGAAGAGTAGCCCCCGCTTGCCGCAACTAGAGAAAGCCCTCGCACAGAAACGAAGACCCAACACAGCCAAAAATAAATAAATAAATAAATAAATATTAAAAAAATATACATATATTAAAAAGTAATCAATATACTATTTGCTATTTATTAAGTCCTTAAGTGCATCAAGCCCTATAATAAGCACTTAGTACATTACCTCATTCAATTCTCACAATCACCCTGAAATAGGCATTATGATCCTTATTTGACTGAAGAAGACACTGGAAACTGAGGCAGAGAGCTCAGGCAACTCCCCCAAAGTCACATACCCAAGGAGCAACAAGGCTGAAAAATGTGAACCAATGTTTCTCTGACTCAAAGCATATGCGTTATTTCCACTGTGTTATACTAGAGACAGAGAGATTTAGTTTTCTGTCATCGTGTTGAATTTACTGCCAAGAACCCCAGAGGGTATAGGTCTTGCATTAAAGATAATTCCAGGATACGCTTTGTGAACTCTCTATTTTCTACATCCGTAGCGTACACACACACAAACACACATCCTGAAGCACTGCTAAAAGTAAGCCATCATGAAAAAGAAATTTGGGGAGGACTTCTTGACCAACAGATACTGTTAAATGACTACAGACAACAAAGAGCTCTAAATTCCATCGCTATTCTATATGCTATTTACCGGCGGACAGACTTCGGAATTCTTTCATCTTTACATTGAAGACAACTGAAGAACTCAAAGGGAACTACTTGAAAGCTCACAAGGAGCTCTGATAAACTTTTGCCCAAAGCTACTACCGATAATTAAACACTAGAAGCACTCACACACACATATATGCATAAAAAATTGAAAAAAAATCTATGAAAACAATGGAAATTTATTTTTCCAGTGGTATGTTCTTAGCTTCCTTCCCCAGAAAACAGACCAAGGGGTTGTATTTCACTTTCACAGCTACCGGCACTTTGAAGACTGGCCTATTAAGAGAATAAGCCACACCTGCTGGATTGTTTCCGTCATTCCAACCACCAGCTGAGATAGCAATGAACAGTAACCCTAGGTGCTCAGCCTACCTGGGGGGTTCCACAACCTCGACACCTTGCAGAAATAGGTGACATCCTGCCCACATGGAGGCGCTGAAAATGAGCTGAGTATTCTTCTGGGTTGTAGCGCACCACCGCCATCTGCGTCTGCAAATCGTGAGACACGATGGTCCATACTTTGTCCTCTGTGGGGAGAAAAATGCCGCGACGATGGGTCATTAGTATGCAACTGCATCTTCAAATGTCAGAAAATAAGTGAGCTACACTTTCACTGGTGTTTCCCCTGAACTGCTGTAGAACAGTTAAGGACAGTAGTAACTCTTCAAGTAACCCCTACCGTTTTCTCACACCGAAGTTCTGCTTATATAGACAAAGCAGAAAAGTCATATTGTCTATTAAAAACAAACACAAGATCTGGTGGATGCCCTAACATCCACAGCATTGAATGTGAGGCCCACTGTGTTGCAATGCCTTCCCGACTCTGGAACCCCTCACCCCTCCCGTAGAACAGGACCTGCTCCTTCCTAAATGAACTATGTGCTCTCCAGCCTCTGGATCTTTGTACATGCTGTTTGCTCTAACCAGAATATGCATCCTCATCTTGTCAACAACTGTTCTTTTCACCCTGACCTTTCAGATAAAATTAGACACTGCATGCTCTGTTATTGAAATGTTCTACACATGTGGGATGATGCAGATAAGTAATTATCTTGGTGTTTTGGACCCTGAAAATTTCAACGTGTGAAAAGAAGCAGATATAAGACTGATGAGGTCGAATTAAAATCCTATATAGTTCTGCATTTGAATTAGAAGTATCACTATAAACACTTGGTGACGTTATCTTTTAAAAATACAGATATAGGTCCTAGCTCTGTCCACTGAAAAAGTCCCCAAACAAGGACCAACCTCTGGCACCAGACTGTCATCACTCTATACCATTTTCCTTTAAGAGAAAACTAGGTTCCTGGAGAAATGGCTGATTCCAGGGCTGGAAAGGGATAAGAGGAGCCTGGAACGTATTGTCACATCAGAAACAAATAAACTACTGGAGACAGAGGGCTGTTCCAAAGCCCCCAGGGCCAAAGAAGGATGATTTTAACTAACATCAATCAGAATTTCCTGTAATGAATTAAAATACATCAAGGATATTTAATTCTATGAGTTCACTGAAAAAAAAAAGAAATTAACTTTGGAAGATGCTAGGTAACTAACACATTATTTTGAATACCAGTAAATGAAGGCAAAAATTCAGCATTTAGTCTACATTACCTATATGAACTGTAATATAACAAAATACTCCCTTTATGGAAATATTTCAGCTCATAAATGAAGGCTAAATGATAAGTTAGAGTGTCATCATTTTGTAACTTTTACCGAGTCCAAGCTCCCCCTGCTTGCCGCATGACAGGCTAATAAATCGAAGACGAGATGCCGCATGACAGGCTAATAAATCGAAGATGAGGTGTTGAGGCAGGGAATACTTTATTCAGAAAGCCAGCAGGCCGAGTAGATGACAGACTAAAGTCTGAAAATAACCATCTTCTCCGGGTTTGGATGCCAGTTTCTTTTATAGCACAGAGAGGGGGAGGAGATGAGGAAGTAAAGTAAAAAGGCCTTAAGTTTTGCAAATATCCCCTGGAATGGCCAGCCTCGGGGGAGGGGATGTGTTAATTTCTTCTTCCTTGCAGCCAGCCACAGGTGGAACAGGGTCCGGATGTTTCCCTGAACAAAGGTACTTTGGTTTAACATTCAGGCAGAGGGGCAGGGTTCCCCAAGGCAGGCCATTATGTGTAGACAGTATCCATTTAGTGAACAAAAGCAGCGGAAAGCAAAGGTTAAAGTAAAAGAAACAGATCCAACATATAGTCCGATTTGGCTCTTCCCTGTTACAATTCCCCACTGTCAATATCCATTTCACAGTCTTGTGGAAAAAGGGGTGACGACCCAGAAAATGAGCTCCCAGAGAATTTGGCTTTGAAGGCCAGTGAGGCTTCATTTCAGGAGTCCCAGAGGGTTGGGGGAAATAGAGACTTCACTCTAAATGGGCACACACAAAAATCTCACAGGCTCTGGGATGGAGGGAAGAAGCAGTAATATGATAGGAGCCTGGATCAGACCTACTTGCTGATCTTGGAGAGCCTCCCAGAGAGTCAGGAGGCAACTACAGCTCACCCTGGGGACACAGACACTGACTGCAGCAACTGGGGGGAGCTTGTTCTACCACATGGACACTGGTGCTGACAAATGCCATTTTGGAATCCTCCTTCTAGCTTATAGCCCCAATACCCAGCCCTGCCCAGACCAAACAGCATATAGGCACCAGTGCTGGGACGCCTCAGGACAAGCAACTAACACGGCATGGACACAGCCTCAGGCACTGGCAGGAAGACTGCCTTATGACCCTGGGAGTCCACAACCACCCCTGGACATGATCCTGTCCAACACAGGGCCCAGGACCCGGCCCCATGCTCCAGTGCACAGGCACTAAACCCAACCCGAGACTCTCGGGGCCCTCTAGCCAGAGAACCTGGGACCCAGCTCCAACCAACAGTGGGCAGGCACTGAAAATGAGCTTTTCACCCATTCAGGCACCCCAGAATCCCATGGGCTTGAGCCACACCCTCTAGGGAACCTATTCTAGCCTCAGGACCAGCTTCCCTAGTGGGTGGACACCAGCCATAAGAAAACCACAGCCCTGCAGTCTGTGGATCTGGCCCACCCACCAGGAGGCCAGATCATGCCCTGGGACTGGCTGGGCCCCAGCGCCAGCCACCAGCAAGCCTGCTCTAGCCTCAGGCCCAGCTTCACCCACCAGTGGGCAGACACCAGCCACAAGAAAACTATAGCCCCACAGCCTACAGACACAGCCCACCCACTAGCAGGCCAGATCCTTCCATGGAGACCAGCTGGGCCCTGGCCCCAACCATCAGCAGTCCAACAGAAGGTTCAAGACACCCTGGGCCCTGCAGCCAACTGTGTGAGAAAGCAGCCTCACCCACCAATGATAAAACACAAGTTCTGGGACCCCTGGGACCTGCAACCAGACTCCAGGACTTGGCTTCACCCACAGTGGTTGGGCAACAGCCCTGAGATTTCCTGGACGCTGACTCCACCCACCAGTAATGCAACACTAGTCCCCCCACCCCGGGTTTCTGCAGTAAGCCACCGCCTGACACAGTTAACAACCCATAGCTAGCCAGAAGCCTCTGCACAAGGCAGGACCCAGCAACCAACAAGTCCAGGGGCAAACCAAGCCTACCAGACCACCCATATAATGAGCCTACCATGACAGGAAGACCCACGCAGCCCTCACAGGGGAAACCTCTAGAGCATAAAGCTCTGGTGATGAGAGGGGAGTGCACTACTGGGACACATAGGATGTCTCCTGCAAAAGGCCACTTCTCCAATGTTAGGAAACAAACATAACCAATCTATAAGATACATAAAAATATAAACAGCAAATTAGGCAAAATGAGGTGACAGAGGAACCTGTTCCAAACAAAGGAACAAAATAAAACCCCAAAAGGAGAACTAAGTAAAGTGGAAATAGGTAATCTACCCAAGAAAGAGTTCAGGGTAGTGATCATAAAGATGACCAAAGAACTCGGGGGAGGAATGGATGCACAGACGAGTCAGAAATTTTTAATAAAAATTTAGAAAATATGGCTTCCCTGGTGGTGCAGTGGTTAAGAATCTGTCTGCCAATGCAGGGGACACGGGTTCGAGCCCTGCTCTGGGAAGATCCCACATGCCGCGGAGCAGCTAAGCCCGTGCGCCACAACTACTGAGCCTGCGCTCTAGAGCCCGCGAGCCACAGCTACTGAAGCCCACATGCCTAGAGCCCAAGCTCCGTAACAAGAGAAACCACCTCAGTGAGAAGCCCGTGCACCACAGCAAAGAGTAGCCCCTGCTCACCGCAACTAAAGAAAGCCAGTGTGCAGCAACAAAGACGCAGCAGCAGAGACCCAACGCAGCCATAAATAAATAAATTAATTAATTTAAAAAAAAAATTTAGAAAATATAAAGAACAATCAGAGGTGAAGAATAAGATAACTGAAATGAAAAACACCCTAGAAGGAATCAACTGTAGACTAAATGATACAAAGGAATGTATCAGTGAGCTGAAAGACAGAGTAGTTGAAACCACTCATACTGAAAAGAAAAAAGGAAGGAAAAGAAATGAGAACAGTTTAAAAGACCTCTGTAAGAACATCAAGCACACTAATATTTGCATTATAGGGGACCCAGAAGAAGAAGAGAGAGAAATGGAGGCTGAGAACATAACTGAAGACATAATACATGAAAACTTCCCTAACCTGGGATAGGAAACAGACATCCAAGTTCAAGAAGCACAGAATGTCCCATACAGGATTACCACAGAGGAAGACACGAGGACACATTGTATTTTTTTTTTAATATTTATTTATTTGGCTGCATCAGGTCTTAGTTGCGGCCCACAGGCTCTTCATTGCAGTGAGTGGGCTTCTCTCTAGTTGTGGCACACAGGCTCCAGAGTGCACAGGCTCAGTAGTTGTGGTGCGCGGGCTTAGTTGCACCACATGTCCCACATGTGGCATGTGGGATCTTAGTTCCCCGACCAGGGATCAAACCCGGGTCCCTTGCATTGGAAGGTGGATTCTTAACCACTGGACCACCAGGGAAGCCCCCACATTGTATATAAAAATGGCAAAAATTAAAGAGAGAATGTTAAAAGCAGCAAGGGAAAAGTAACACAGTACTTACAAGGGAACTCCCATTAAGGCTATCAGCTGACTTTTCAGCATAAATTCTGCAGGTCAGAAGGGAGTAGCATAGGCTTCCCTGGTGGCAGAGTGGTTAAGAATCTGCCTGCCAGTGCAGGGGACACGGGTTCAAGCCCTGGTCCGGGAAGATCCCACATGCCGAGGAGCAACTAAGCCTGTGCACCACAACTACTGAGCCTGCGCTCTAGAGCTCGCGAGCCACTACTACTGAAGCCCAGGTGCCACAACTACTGAAGCCCATGTGCCTAGAGCCTGTGCTCCACAACAAGAGAAGCCACGGCAATGAGAAGCCCATGCACTGCAACGAAGAGTACCCCTGCTCATCACAACTAGAGAAAGCCCTCATGAAGCAATGAAGACCCAGCGCAGCCAAAAATAAATAAATAAATAAAAAGAAAAGGAAAAAAAAAAAGAAGGGTGTGGCACAACATATTCAAAGTGATGAAAGGGAATAAAAACCTACAACCAAGTATACTTTAACCAGCAAGGTTCTTGATCAGATTGATAGATCAAAAGCTTCACAGACAAGCAGAAACTAAAAGAGTTCAGAACCACCAAACCTCCTTTATAAGAAATGTTAAAGGAAATTCTCTAAGCAAAAAAGAAAAGGCCACAACTAGAAACATGAAAATTATGAAAAGAAAAAAGCTCATTGTTAAAGGAAAACATATAGTAAAGTTAGAAAATCATCCATGCACAAATCTAGTAGGAAAGTTACATTTACAAATGTAGTAAGATCATCTATATTGACAATAAACAGTTAAGGGATACACAGACCAATTAGATGTAAAATGTGGTATCAAGACAGTAATCATGAGGGGAGGCTAGTACAAATGCAGGCTTGTGAAAATGCATTTGAAATTACGAGATCAGCAATGTAAAATAATCATAGATACAGATATATAGATTGCTATATATAAGCCTGATGATAACCACAAACCAAAAATCTATAATAGACACACACACACAAAAGTAAAAGGAATCCAAACATAACACTAAAGATAGCCATTAAATCACAAGAGAAGAGAACAAAAAGAAGGAACAAAAAAGACCTAGAAAACAATCCCCAAACAATTAACAAAGTGGCAATAAGAACATACATAGTCCACTGATGGACTAAATGTTCCAATCAAAAGACATAGAGTGGGGCTTCCCTGGTGGCGCAGTGGTTGAGAATCTGCCTGCTAATGCAGGGGACACGGGTTCGAGCCCTGGTCTTGGAAGATCCCACATGCCGCGGAGCAACTAGGCCCGTGAGCCACAATTACTGAGCCTGCGTGTCTGGAGCTTGTGCTCTGCAACAAGAGAGGCCACGATAATGAGAGGCCCGCGCACCACGATGAAGAGTGGCCCCCGCTTGCCACAACTAGAGAAAGCCCTCGCACAGAAACGAAGACCCAACACAGCCATAAATAAATAAATAAATAAATAAATAAATAAAATAAACCCAAAGTTTAAAAAAAAAAAAAAAAGACATAGAGTGGCTGAATGGATACAAAAACAATACCTGTATATATGCTGGCTGCAAGAGACACACTTCAGATCTAAAGACATAACACTGACTGAAAGTGGAGGGATGGAAAAAGGTATTCCATACAAATGGAAATCAAAAGAAAGCCACAGTAGCAATACTTATATCAGACAAATTATCCTTTAAAATAAAGATTGTTAAAAGAAACAAAGGACACTACATAATGATCAAGGGATCAATCCAAGAAGAAGTTATAACAATTGTACGTATTTATGCACTTAACATAGGAGCACCTAAATACATAAAGCAAATATTAACTGACATAAAGGGAGAAATTGACAGTAACACAATAAAAGTAGGGAATTTTAAAACCCCACTTATAACAATGGACAGGGCATCCAGACAGAAAATCAATAGGGAAACACTGGCCTTAAGTAACACATTAGACCAGATGGAGATTATATATATATATATATATATATGGCACATTCCATCCAAAAGCAACACAATACACTTATACACTTCCTTTTCAAGTGCACATGGAAATTTCTCCAGGATAGATCACATGCTAGGCCTCAAAACAACCCTCAGTAAATTTAAGTAAATTGAAATCATATCAAGTATCTAAACACAATGCTAGGAGACTACAAATCAACTACAAGAAAATAACTGCAAAAAACACAAACACGTGGAGGCTAAACAATATGCTGCTAAACAACCAATGGATCACTGAAGAAATCAAAGAGGACATTTAAAAACACCTAGAGACAAATGACAATGAAAACACAACAATCCAAATCTATCGGACACAGCAGAAGCAGTTCTAAAAGGGAAGTTTACAGTGATACAAGCTTACCATAGGAAACAAGAAAAATCTCAAACGAACAACCTAACCTTACACCCAAAGGAGCTAGAAAAAGAACAAAGCTCAAAGTTAGTAAAATTTTAAAAAAAAATCATAAAGATTAGAGAAGAAATAGAGACTAAAAATCAATAGACAAGATCAATGAAACTAACAGCTGGTTCTTTGAAAAGATAAAACAAAATTTAGCCAGACTCATCAAGAAAAAAAAAAAGAGAGGGAAGGCCCAAATCAATAAAATCAGATATGAAAAAGGGGAAGGTACAACTAACACCACAAAAATACCAAAGAGCCTGAGACTATTATGAACAATTATATGCTAATAAAATGGACAACCTAGAAGAAATGGACAAATTCTTAGAAATGTACAATCTCTCAAGACTGAACGAGGAAGAAGTAGAAAATATAATCAGACAAAATACCAGTAATGAAATTGAATCAGTTATAAAACAAAAACTTCCAACCACTGAAAGTCCAGGAGCAAATGGCTTCACAAGTGAATTCTACCAAACTTCAGAGAAGACTTAACACCTATTCTTCTCAAACTATTCCAAAAAAATTGCAGAGGAAATTGCAGAGTCAGGAATTACAGGGTTGGGGGAAATGGGTGCAGGGTCATGAGGAAATTAAGGCCACTTGATAACTGATGACTGGAACATTTGAGAGCATTAGACATACAGGACACGAGAAATGGGCTGAAGTCATTGGAATGAGGGGAGGATAAAGGGCAAGGGAGAAGGAGGATACAAAGGATAAAAGGCCTGGGAACAACAGAAGGGGAGGAAGGTTGGGCTGAGAGCTCTGGAATCTGGGGAATAGAGGTTTCATGGGGAATGAGGTCTAAAATGCACAGGATGGACATGGGAGAGAAATATAGAAGACTAGAAGGCAAAGAATTAGTTCTAGAGATATCTAAAGGTCACAGAGGTAGAGAGATTGAGGTCACAGTGAGGAATAGAGCATGAGGAGTAGAGGGATGGAGGTGGGGTGATGGTAGTTGCAGCAGGGGGATTGAGGGTCACTAATTTTTTCTCCTATTCACTAATTCCATGATTTGCACTCAAATCATAACCTAATTGTGAATAGTTTCTAATTTGGGACCTTGAGGTAATAACCTTACTTACATAAAATATTTGTGATGATTCCTTCAACTGAATACACAGTAAAGGATTAGAGAAAAAAAAAAGTAAACAATAACACACACATTGTGTTACCATATTCAGACAGTACATTTATAGACTTGTGTTTTCTTAGGTAGTGAATCTGTTTATTCTATTCTGTTGTTGCTAGGTAGTTGATGGGATACTTGATTTCTTTTATGGATTCTAGTTTTCAGTCATTCTTGACTACACTGGCAAGTTTCCAGGCCAGTCCTTACAGTCTGAGCCAACGTACCTCCACGTAATGGCGCAGACTACTTGCATCAGAGATGCTGTTTCAGGAGATGTGGGAATGGGCCCAGGAAGCTGTACTTTTTTTTTTTTTTAATTTGTTTGTTTGTTTTTGGCTGTGTTGGGTCTTCATTTCTGTGCGGGGGCTTTCTCTGGTTGTGGCGGGCGGGGGCCACTCTTCGTTGCGGTGCGCGGGCCTCTCATTGTCGCGGCCTCTCTTGTTGCGGGGCGCGGGCTCCGGGCGCGCAGGCTCAGTGGTGGTGGCTCACGGGCCTAGTTGCTCCGCGGCATGTGGGATCTTCCCAGACCAGGGCTCGAGCCCATGTCCCCTGCATTGGCAGGCAGATTCTCAACAGCTGCACCACCAGGGAAGCCCAGGAAGCTGTACTTTTAACAAGCAATACCTACGATTTTTATGAACACAGGTTTGAGAGCCTCAAACACTGAAGTTTGGCTCTTCCCAGTTCTGGAGACATATATTCTGTTCTTCATTACAGAGTCTTCACTTAAGTAACTTAAATCAGTCTAGAGAACAAAACCAAATCTTTCTTTTTGATAACTCCTGAAAGAGTAAAAGTGGGAAATATTTTACGTCTAATACCCCTAAACCTCAAAAGCACTCTGCAAGTCAGATACTCAGAGAGGTTAAATCGTTTGCTCAAGGTTACACCAGATCACGTTTAGCATAGAATTTAAACTAAAGTCGGCATGACTCCAGTGCCTGAGATGACTACAACACATCATGCTGCCATCCCACTCAACTATTTCCATTAGCCAACAATGGAGATCAGATAAGGACTGAAATTGTTGGAAGGGAGGGAACAAATAGCCTGTATAAGGAGGAGAGAAGGAGACTCAGAGCAGAAAAATGGGGAAGGAGAGCAAGCCCACCCTGAGCACACTCTTAGATGGAAGTGGAGGTCTGAGTATATGCTGGAGACAGCTGCCAAAGAACACTAGAAAGACATACAATGCCCTACGAGGAACAAGGTAAATTCAAGGCAACTTAAGGGAGAGCAAGGTCAGCCTGTCCCCCGACCCTCAATTATAGTGAGACCATTCCAAGATGGTTCCACTCAGATATTGGTCTTTAGGTTAATTATTCAATGAAAAAATAAAGGTCCTCTTAAGGAAAAAAAAAAAAAAACAATAACACATTATTTCTTCTCTCCTTTAGGGACACCAGATGCCAGGTGTGACTATGGAAACTACCAGAATGAAATGGATTCTGCCTAGCACCTGACTGGTCCTGGAAGTGGATTCTCCCCTGGAAGCTGCAGATAAGAACGTATGCCTCATGAAACCCTGATTTCTGACCTTGTAAGACCCTAAACAGAAAGCCCAGCTAAGACTACTGGATTTCTAACTTATGCACTGTAGGATGTTTTCTATTTTTTTTATTTTTTAAAAATATTTATTTATTTGGCTGCGCCGGGTCTTAGTTGCGGCATGCGGGATCTTAGTTGCAGCATGTGGGATCTAGTTACCTGACCAGGGATGGAAACTGGGTCCCCTGCATTGGGAGCACAGGGTCTTAACCGCTGGACCACCAGGGAAGTCCCTATAGAATGTTTTTTAAACTGCTAAATGTGTGGTCATATGCTATGGCAGTGATAGAAAACTACTTTGCATAAGACAAATTTAATTATAAAATAATAAACATTATAAAATATGAAATTACAAAGTATTTAAACAATAAAATCAAGTAAAAATGCCCAATAATTAACTACCCCCAGAAGCAATAAGAGTTTTATCTCCAGAGGTAATATCATCAGTTCCAAGTATATCCTCCTTAATATACAATTTTCATGTGTAACAAACTACATTTGAATTTGTATAATACACATCCACACATAGACAAACACTAAAATATTATGTACATAGTTCAATATTTACATAGATATTATCAAATCAAACTTTCTGTCAATCAGATTACTTTCCTTAACTAATCATATATGAAGGTGGTATTTTCACACCAGTAGAAATGGATTTCCTGCATTCCCAGAGACACAACATCATATTCCATGGTAATTATGAATAAAATGACTTTACTAAAACACTCCCCTAATTATGCATTTACATAGCTGCATGTGTTTTTCTCCTGCTATCACAGAATGTGGATCTTCGATTTCTACACATGTGGCTTATCTGGGTGGTTCTGGGACATGAAATTGTTGCACCAACGTGACTGTGCATTCCTACATTAGGTAGACAATTGCTAAATTACCTTGCAAATGGATGAAAAGTATAATTTCCCACCTACTGCATATCCAGTGTTAAAGCAATTAAACAAGGAGGCCATTAGGCTGAGGTGACTCTAATGCTTTGGTAGCCTATTTAAGCAAACAAAATTTAATACAGAGTCAAGGCACCTTAATCTAAGAAAATAAATTAAGAACAACCAATCAGGGGCTTCCATGGTGGCACAGTGGTTGAGAATCCGCCTGCCAATGGAGGGGACATAGGTTCAGGCCCTGGTCAAGGAAGATCCCACATGCCACAGAGCAACTAAGCCCGTGCGCCACAACTACTGAGCCTGCACTCTAGAGCCCGTGAGCCACAACTACTGAAGCCCGTGTGCCTAGAGCCCGTGCTCCGCAACAAGAGAAGCCACCGCAATGAGAAGCCTGCGCACCGCAATGAAGAGTAGCCCCCGCTTGCCACAACTAGAGAAAAGCCCGCGCGCAGCAACAAAGACCCAACGCAGCCAAAAATAAACAAATAAATTTATAAAAGTTAACTATAAAAAAAATTTAAAAAAAGAAACAACCAATCATACACAGCCACCTAGGCTTTCCAAAATCAAGGTGACTGGCTAAGATACAATCAAATATTATCCTTGCTTTGATTTGGTGTCTTCTCTAGAAAAACCCCTCCCCTATTTCCTCCAGATAAAGTGCTCCTAACCACCTTTTTTTTAAATTAATTAATTTATTTATTTATTTATTTATAAATATTTGCTTCTGTCTTAAACTGTTTCTCTGTGTGCTCTCCCACATGTTGTGCTGTGTCTCTGATAATAAACTTAATACCTGTTTTTGCAGTTTTTGCCTCCTTGAGAAATTCATTTATCAAACAGGGCAAGAGCCAGGGCAACTTTGCCTCTAGCCTCTAGCCCCTAGCCGTTAGGATTCCTGGTTTTTGTACCCAGGCTACTCAGGTTCAATTCCTGGGCAGGGAACTAAGATCCCGCTTCAAGTCACCACTCACTGCTCTCTCCCCGAGATCAGAATCAGGGACTGGCCACCCAGAATCACCCTGAGTAATATAAACACATAAGGCACCCATCAGTCCCACCTCTAGAGCAGCCCATCTGATGCCACAGATCCCTGTTTCATACTTCAGGCAGGCTTAACCTTGCCGGCACAGCTCTGCCGCTCCAGAATTTCCACCCAGAATATAGCCCTTCTTCCAAAATCAGACTTGCAGAGCCTAAGAGTGAACATCAGTTCAGATTCCATTTAAAATGACCACTTAAACAACCAAAAAAAAAATGTCCTGCCATGGCTCTGCCCCCATTCCTTGGTCACCCTTTTCAGAGCAGCTCAAAGACCAGGGTTTCTGGAAACTCTATCACCTTTGTGAATGGATCTGGCATTCACAATTTTTGATGCTCAGATTCAGATAAAGGAGAGCAAAGGACTTGAAATTTGGTGGATGGGTTTTATTTCTATCATCAGTGATAATGAAAGAGAAGAGACAAAGATAATCTCTACTCCCAAGAAGGTAAGCCCAACACCTAAACCCTCTTGGGAAAGATGAACATAGAATACCCAGTTCCCAGCAGATTACGATAATTAACTCTCATAATGTGAGCATCTTAGCACAGTGTCTTAACATAGTGCATCCTCACATACCTGTGAGCGTGCTGTAGATCCTCATGAAACATTCCTTTCATGAATGAATAAATGTTGTTTCCCTATAACAGTCTTGCTCAGACCCCACTGCTTTCTCTAGTCCCCACTCAATTGGAAAGTGGTGAGCAGAGAATGTCATCTTTTCAGAAGTTGTTAGTGGTCTTCCCTGGGAATAAGCAGTATTTGTGTTCAGATAGGGTGGTTGTATGTAAGGCACTCAGGCGCTGTTCTTGATTTCTCTAGATTAATGCTGCTGGAAGTGAGGTCTGGGGGAAGCAGTGGTTGCTCAAAGTGCAGATTAATGACCTTCATCCCAGACTTGGAGAGTCATAACATCAGAGTATGGGGCCCCAGTTTTTAATGGGATCCATAAGTGATTTGTATAGCCATGAAATTCTGATGAGCAACATTCACCAAAGTCATTTTCAGCCTTGACTCCCCATTGGGATCATTTGTGTGTTTTTCAGAACTACCATCCCCTGTGTCCCACCCAGATAGATTCTGTCATTTAGCCTTTGGCAGGGCCCAGGATCAATGATATCTTAATGAAGTGGCCCAGGTTATTCTATCGTGAGGCCAGAGTAAACACTGTGAGGCTCCCAGGTTCATTTCTGAGGACCTAGTACAGGGTCTGGTTCACGGGGAAGCATGCTCTATGTAGACTGGAATGGGGGACAGTCAGTCTATCTCACGTTCCCAGTGTTGTAGTGGAATGTGTAGGTGTCTCTAGGAGACAAGTGCCCCCAAAGATAAGGGAGGAGAAACTCACATAAACTCCATGAAAGATCTCTGTATGTGCACAGATTTTCCCAGGCCTCCATAAGCAGTGGAAGAAGAGTCAGAACATACAGACCCTCACTGGCCATTGGGAAGACTTTGGCTCTCACTCTGATTGCCAGGGAAGATCACTGGAGCAAAAGGAAAATCCTTAGAGAATTTAGGAGCATGATATGAGTGGAGCAGGAGATGTGTCTCTGTGAGGGCAAGAGACAAACCTAGGCTTCTCGACATAACTTCCATCAAAGCAGAGCTTCCCAAACAACATTTTAAAGCCTAGCTTCCTCCTTCACCTTTGGACATCACACCTGTGCTATCTGCTTTCTTCATTCCCACCTATCTGATGTATGACTGTTGTCTCCTTTTCTTCACATCCCAGGGTTCCTTCCTTTGCTCAAAAAAGGTGACAGGTTCAGCTTAGAGACAGAAAGACCTGTTTATTTAAAAAAAGGAAGATGACTCATCCTGGGGATTCTATAATTTCCAATCCAGTACTATGTTCAGTAGAGAAGAGAGGATACTGTAAGTTATAGAAAATTACTTTACCAAATAGTACTTCCTGACAGCCCCTTTAAAACACTTAGGAAGTACTTCTAATTTGCAGATCCATAACTCTACTTCCAAGTACTACTCAATCAAAAATAAGGAATGGAGGGAATTCCCTAGTTAAGACTCCATGCTTTCATTGCCAAGGGCACAGGTTCAATCCCTGGTGGGGCAACTAAGATTCCACAAGCCGTGCTGTGTGGCCAAAAAAAAAATAAGGTTGGATATTTGATTTTAAGATGTGAGCAAAAATATCTTATTTCATTTTATAAATATCTAGAATTATCACTGATCTAGAGTGAAAGATGCAGATCAACTCAAGAAATGAGTAGGACAAGATGAAACACTGTGAAAATTTTCTTTGCATCAACAGATCCCTATTTCCAGGAAATTATTTCATTTCTCATTTGTGCTGATTATATTATAGCATTTTAAGATACTTGAACATATACTATAGGACTCTTGTTTTCTTTTCCTGGAGATACAAAAAGTAATAAACAAGAGAATAACTGAAATGACAATGGAATTAAAAAGAACATTTACAGAACTCTTACTAACAAAACCTGAACAAAGGTGAAAGCCTTCATTTTCCAAAGCAATCTACAAGTAAAGGGAAATGAAGAAGACAAGTAGTATTCACATGAAATGTGATGGTTTATACACATCTCTTAGTAAATCCCTCCAAGACCCTATTAACAATAATTGGAAAATTATTAGCTTTTCAGTCGAGGAATCTGGCAGATAGCCCCTGAATCAAGTGAACAAAATTACCATCAGCTGTAATGGGACAAATTGATATCAGCTGACCCATGCACACAGGCCTCATCATTGCTGGAACAGTTTTGGAAAAAAGCAAAGAAAGAAGCAAACCAAAAAACATTAATCTAATCATGAGAACAGGGCTAAGCACATTTAAAACCACATATAACTCTCATGTCCTGTACTCTTGTGTATTTTAAATAGGAAGTCTTTCCTTGAGGCAATTGACAGCTCTCTTTTTCAGAACTCTGGGTTATTCTAGGCCCTATAGCAATCAGCTTAATTGGTGCATTTTCATTATCCTTGTCTACGTAGACTGATCCTGCATCCAGACAGGACCTAAATATTACATATTCTCTGTCTTCACTGATATCCCAGGACCCAACCTCATATTCAGTGAGAATCCTGTATATCAACACCTCCTCAAGTTGATATGACAAAAAGGGAACATTTTCAACATTTGCACATCAGTAATTCATGGTAGAAATTCTTTATGCTGTAAAGGGAACTGGATGGAGAAAATGGAGAGAAGGCAATGGGATATAAGAGAGGAATAGCCTAGAGATCTAACCTTGGCTATCATTAGGAAAAAAAGAAAAGTATTGAAAACAAATTTGTTAGGCAGGACTACCAGAGGTACAGAAGTAAATGTTTGCAAGTTCTAAACACATGGGGTTTCAGCAAGAAAAGGTGACACGGCTGCTGATCTGGATCACAAATTTTACCTGAGAACCTGCCATTTCTTCCTCTTCCTCTTCCATTTCCAGGTTTCTTTCGCAAGCGATATTTTGTAGAGATATCACACCTGTACATCCTTGAAGACATCGGCACAGCACTTTCACCTGCTACCCGCAAACTCAGAGGCAGAAGGTCCCTCAAATGCAGAAAGCCCACGCTCCCCTATCCTTTGTCACATGACAGATTCAGAAGAAAATGAGCTCCTACATGGAGACCAAAACATGATATTCTCCTTCCCTGTTTCCATAGGCCCTTCTGTCTCACACTCAGCTACTAATGCTGCTACAGGAATGGGGAATGTGGGGTGCACTGACCTGACCCACTCACACAGACTCTATTATTACCTTTCCTTGAACCAAAGGCTGGACTCAACTCTCACACCACAAAAATACCTGCGAGACCTGTTGCATAACCCTGGTTTCACCCTGGAATTGCCTGGAGAACGTAATTAAAGCAAATTTATTTGTCATCTATATAAATTATGTTGCTCATCTGAAACTACGTTGTACACTTGAATCAAATATAATATTGAAGTTAACTACATTTCATATTTTTTAAAATGCGGGACTTCCCTGGTGGTCCAGTGGTTAAGAATCCGTCTTCAATACGGGAGGTGCAGATTCGACCCCTGGTCGGGGAATGAAGATCCCACATGCTGTGCAGCACAGCCAAAAAAAAAAAAAATTAAAATGTGCTCTCAGGCAGAATCTGCGAAGGAGGTCACAGGTGATAGTAGTTATTAAAACTAGCCATGTCATCTTTATTGTAAGCACTTATGTAAATCTTGCCTCTCAAACTTTAATATGCATACAAAGCATTCCGGCACCCATGGAAGAAATTGCGATTCTGCAGGTTTGGAACGGGGCCCATGAATTGGCATCTTTAACAAGTTTCTTCCTTGTGCCAATGCTACTCCCACAGACCCGTTATTAGTAGCACTAGAGAAAGTAGGCACACCACACCTCAGCCCCTTACATCAACCACTTTATCTCAAAACAACTATTATCAAAGACCACCATCACAATCTTGAAGGATCACATGTTTGGCTGGCACGTCCAAGTTTACAGAAGGCTAATAAAGGCTGTAACATCTGAGTATGTCTCTATTTGGAAAACAACATATATAGAGTCATTAGTGCAACAATCACTGAACATGTGTTACTGAACATAACACATCTATTACGTGTTTACAAGTAGGTTACAGTGCACTGTTTTGGAAACCTCATGGATATTATTGGAGTTAATCTTCATAATACCCTGGGATTTTGGCATTAGGAGTCCCATAATAACCATGAGGATGTAGATACTGGGATTCACCTTTGTCTCTGTTTCCCTACTCTTGATTTTATTTTTAAATGTTTGCACAAAATAGAAGCTGACTATAGATGGCTGGAGGAATACAGAAAGTAAGGGTGTCTTAGAACTTCAGAGAGAGACTTCCCTGGTGGTCCAGTAGCTAAGACTCTGTGCTCCCAATGTAGGGGGCCCAGGTTTGATCCATGGTCAGGGAACTAGATCCCACATGCCGCAACCAAGAGTTTGCAGGCCACAACTAAAGATCCTGCATGCCTTAACTAAACCCCGGCTCAGCCAAATAAATAAATATTTTAAAAATAATAATTTTTTTTTAAACTTTAAAAAAAAGAACTTCAGAGAGTTTTCACTGTTCTGTATTTACTTTTACTCTTTTTTCTAATAGCGTAGATAAAGGTTTTTGTTTGTTTTTTGGCCACGCTGCCTAGATTGCAGGCTCTTAGTCCCCCGATGGGGGACTGAACCCGTGCCCTTGGCAGTGAAAGTGCCGAGTCCTAAGTGCTGGACCACCAGGGAACTCCCAATAAAGTGTTTTTTTTTTTTTTTTTGAAATTCACGGTCTTTTATTTATTTATTTATCACTGTGTTGGGTCTTCGTTTCTGTGCGAGGGCTTTCTCTAGTTGTGGCAAGTGGGGACCACTCTTCATCGCGGTGCGCGGGCCTCTCACCATCGCGGCCTCTCTTGTTGCGGAGCACAGGCTCCAGATGCGCAGGCTCAGTAACTGTGGCTCACGGGCCCAGTTGCTCCGTGGCATGTGGGATCTTCCCAGACCAGGGCTCGAACCCGTGTCCCCTGCATTGGCAGGCAGATTCTCAACCACTGCGCCACCAGGGAAGCCCCCCAATAAAGTTTTAAGTTTATAAGTAAAAGCCAATCAGTTTTCCCAACTGGATGTATTTTTTATACACCCATGAGCTATGCAGGGTAATTTTTACTCCTCTCAGTTCTCACTAAAATTTAGTGTTATCAATTTTTATTTTATTTATCTATTTAATTTAGGCATCTAGAAATTAGAGGTGCCGTCCTATTATTGTTTCCCTGGTGTCTAGTAGAAATAGTTAAAATGTGATATATAAGTATGAATATAATTCAGCCTTAAAAAAAAGGACATCTTCCATTTGGGAAGACATGAATGAACCTGAAAGACATTATGCTAAGTGGAAAAAGCAACCACAAAAAGAAAATACTGTTTTATCTCAATTATGTGTGGTATCTACTAAAGTCCAACTCACAAAACACAGCAGAATCTTGATTGTCGGGAACTTGCGTGGGAAGATGGGAGATGTTGGTGACACGATACAAAAATTACGTTATGCAGGATGAATGAGCTCTGGGGATCTAAATACAGCCTGTTGAAACAGTTAATTACACGGGATATTATACTCGAGATTTGCTAAGGTCCACCCGGCAGGAGTGTGGGGACAGAAGAGGCTCAGATGAAAAGGGAAGAAGGAAGTTAGGGGAGAACTCTGGAAAGGAAGCAAGCAAGCAGGGATGAGCACAGCCAAACCACCAAAATACCAGGGCTTTTACAGGCTCCACATTCAGGACCACCAGCCTTGTTTTCTAGATGCCAACACCCACGCAGGCCTGCAGCTTGACAGCTGCAATCCCATGAGTCAAGCCAGGTATTTCTGGGTCCAGAGTCCTGCCTCTAGAGAAACAAAGGGCAGTCAGTCCGCAGACAGCCTGTTAGGCTGTCCCACCACTAGGCCACCCGACCAGGCTGGAAGTGCCCCCATCAAATGCTGAAGGCAGACCTCTGTTCCCCTCTGTGAGGCGAGGCAGTTTGGGTGCGAGAGTCAGAGCCGCCCGATAACCAGCACCTCCTCTCTGGTTACAACCATGGAGTTCCGCCAACACCCGCTGGTGCTCTGGCGCCCTCTAGTGGCCATCCGTTCTAACGCCAACTCTCAGCCCTTCCTCCTCTCCCTCCCCAGCCCTGGGGTCCACACTGGCCTTGGGCACCTGCCAGACTGATTTCTTTCCTAGTCACCCTCTAAGCCCAATGAAGTGTCCTGCAGAGTTGGGTATGTCTCTCTCAAAGTCTTGGCTGGTGGGCTACAGATCTTTATCAGATATGTGATTGCCAAACATCCTGTACCATTTTGGAGGGTGGATTATCTTTTCCCTTTCTCCTTTTATGCACAACAGTTTTTCCTTGTGAGGAAGTCCAATTCATCTCTTTTGTCTTTTGTTGCTTGTGATTCTGGTATCAGATCTAAGAAATCATTGAATCCAAGGTCATGAAGGTTTACTCTCATGTTTTCCTCTATCAATACAAGTTATGTAATTTTGGTTCTTATATGTAGGACTTTGATCCATTTTGAGTTAATTTTGTATATGGGGTGAGGTAAGAATCCAACTTCATTCTTTTGCATGTGGGTATCCGGTGGTCTTAGCACCTGTGCTAATTGTTTGGGAGAAAATATTTGCAAATGATGTGACCAACAAGGGTTTAATTTCCATAATATATAAACAGCTCATACAACTCAATAAACAGCAACCACAAAAAAAACAACCCAATCAAAAAAGTTGTGGCTCACCAGCCACAACTACTGAGCCCATGTGCCACAACTACTGAAGCCCGCACACCTAGAGCCCGTGCTCCACAACAAGAGAAGCCACCGTAATGAGAAGCCTGCGCACCGCAACGAAGAGTAGCCCCCGCTCACCGCAACTAGAGAAAGCCCGCATGCAGCAATGAAGACCCAATGCAGCCCCCCAAATTAATTAATTAATTAACCCAGCACGTGCATACCATCTAAATAATTACTCTCTCCTATGCTCTAGTCTCTCATTAAAATCACATTTCATTAGGAGAAATTGTATATTTTGCACCATTATTGGGAAGAATAAGCCACACTCACTCACCTGCTGATGCAAGTGGAGGGTTATCAGCTGAAGTAACGGAAGTGAGTGTCCCACCAGCCCAGGTGCAGTGAGATCCGTCTCTGCCACGAACGACCCTCCTCCCATTTTTCCCTCTGGAAATGATGGAAACCTATTAAAAGCGCATCAACTTAGGAGCCCAAACCACTAGGTGCCCGAGTGGGAGGGAGGGGCCTGTGGGGCTGGAGTCTCGCAGAGGCACCTCAAACTCAGAGGAAACTCAAGAAGCCGGCATCCAACTCATTTCTCCATAGGTGAGGAAACCCAGGCCAAGGAGGGAGGGCAGGGGCTTGTTGGAGACCAAACACCAAGCCGGTGGCAAGGGTAGGAGCAGAAGCTATTTTCAGAGGAAAGTTTCTCCCAGCCAACACCTCTCCTTTCAACTCACAAGGTTGCCTGCCACATCCCAGACCAGAAGAGCTCCTGGCGCAGCATGTGACTCCTCAGAAGTTCAGTTGGATTGGACCAGGTTCCTGAGGCCACGCGCCTGGTGGTCCCTGGATGCTGAGCGGTTTTTCTCTTGTCTGCATCTCTAGCCAGCTGCCTGCCATTGGCCGATCTAGGATTCTGCCATGAGGTGGGCCCGAGTGCGGGATGCGCCTGATGAGGCCCACCTGCGGGAGGAGGGTCGTGGCCGCCCTACCCTCCAAGGGGCCCAGGCTCCAGGTGGGAAACTCTCAGCCAGCGTCTGAACACAGAGCACTGCATCCTCATTCTTTGCAACCTTTGGAGTTACCTCGATAACATTTTTAAATGGATCTCCCACTTGGCATATTTACCAGATAAAGAAATTCCCCCATTAAAATTCAGGAATGGGGCTTCCCTGGTGGCGCAGTGGTTAAGACTCCGCCTGCCAATGCAGGGGACACGGGTTCGAGCCCTGGTCCGGGAAGATCCCACATGCCACGAGCAAATAAGCCCATGTGCCACAACTACTGAGCCTGCGCTCTAGAGCCCGCAAGCCACAACTACTGAAGCCCGCGGGCCTAGACCCCATGCTCTGCAACAAGAGAAGCCACCGCAATGAGAAGCTCACGCACCGCAGCGAAGAGCAGCCCCCTCTCGCCACAACTAGAGAAAACCTGTGCTCAGCAAGAAAGACCCAATGCAGCCAAAAATAAATAAATAAAATAAATAAATTTTTTTAAAAATTCAGGAATGACATGTTATTAGAATGAGCTGGAAGACACGGGATGCTCCCGAATGATCTATTACTTGGAGGATTTTACATTTCTAAGGAGAAAACACTCACTCTCTTCACCCTCTTGGGCATCAGCACAAGGCGAGAATTGGCTGCACTCTTTATTTATCCCTCTGATTTCTCCAGAACCTTTCCTCCAAGGAGAAATCTCTGGGCTCTGCAGGGAATGTGATGGGTGACAGTCAGGTGCATCTGAGACTGAAAAGCTGGAGGAAAAGAGACGGGGAGGGAGATGAGAAGTGGTGACGGGGTGTAGCAGGGTCGTCACATTCAGTGTCAGGCTGAGAGTCTGGGTTCATCTCCAGCGAAGGTAAGGACCACCCAGAGGTTGCGCCACTGGCCTTGCCACGTGGTGTGGGGATGGAGGACAGCCAAACCGTCATGGCAACTCCACTTGCAGAGAAATAAAGAAGAGTGAGAGCGCACCCCTGGGAGCCAGTTGGAAAAAACGGTGACTGCTAGGAAATAATGAGATGCACCTTTCAGAAAAGTGAAGACTGTTCTCTTGGTTCTCAAAGACTTGCAAATACTGTGTGTTCTTCCGGAGGCATGCTGAAGCCCCCGGCCTTTGAGTGCCGTACTGGGCCTTTGAGTGCCGTACTGGGCCTTTGAGTGCCGTACTGGGCCTTTGAGTGCCGTACTGGGAAGGAATCTGGGCTCAACATAATCCAGCACTCCTCGAGGATGCTGAGGATGACCGGAGTCCACCCCTCGGGTGCTATTGGGCCTGAAATCCCCTTATTACCTGGGACAGGAGGGGCCACACAAACACCCCACTAGGCAGCAGGAGGCTTGGCTGCTGGGCTACAGACCTTTATCAGATACATGATTTGCAAACATCTTGTGCCATTTTGGAGGGTGGATGATCTTTTTCCTTTTCTCCTTTTATGCGCAACACTTTTTCGTTGTAAGGAAGTCCAATTCATCTCTTTTGTCTTTTCTTGCTTGTGCTTTTGGTATCAGATCTAAGAAATCTTTGCCAAATCCAAGATCATGAAGGTTTACTTTCATGTTTTCTTCTCCAGGTTTTATAATCTTGGTTCTTATATGTAGGCCTTTGATCCATTTTGAGTTAATTTTGTATATGGGGTGAGGTAAGAATCCAACTTCATTCTTTTGCATGTGGGTATCCAGTGGTCTTAGCACCTGTGCTAATTGTTTGGGAGAAAATATTTGCAAATGATGCAACCGACAAGGGCTTAATTTCCATAATATACAAACAGCTCATACAACTCAATAACTACTACCACAAAAAAAACCAACCCAATCAAAAAATGAGCGGACGGCATCTGGACATTTGAAATGTGGCTGGTCCAAACTGAAACACGCTATGAGTGAAAAATACACATCACATTTAGAAGACTTTGTAAGAAAAACAGGATGTAAAATGTATTGTTGATAATTAATGATCACATGTCAGAGCGATAATATGTAGGGTGAATTAGGTTAAATAAGATGCACTATTTAAATGAATTGCACCTGCTTCTTTTTACTTTTTTTTTTTTTTTTTTTTGTGCGAGGGCTTTCTCTGGTTGCGGCAAGCGGGGGCTGCTCTTCATCGCAGTGTGCGGGCCTCTCACCGTCGCGGCCTCTCTTGTTGCGGACCGCAAGCTCCAGACGCGCAGACTCAGTAGTTGTGGCTCATGGGCCTAGTTGCTCCGCGGCATGTGGGATCTTCCCAGACCAGGGCTCGAACCCGTGTCCCCTGCATTGGCAGGCAGATTCTCAACCGCTGCGCCACCAGGGAAGCCCCCTTTTTACTTTTTAAATGCAGCCACTAGAAAAGTGTACATGGGGGCAGCATGCTACTCCTTCAGGACAATGCTGGCCAGACCCTCCCGGCCCCTGGGTGCTCTGAAGCCAGAGTGGGAGGCTCCCGGTCAGGGATTGCTGCCCCCAGCTCTGGGAGCTGAGTGGGACCCCACCAGGGAGGGCACAGCTGGCCCTATGCCAAGGGCCTTCCTTCCATCCTCCCCACCCGCCTGCAAGTGTCATTATCCTAGTTTAGGAAAATGAAGGGGCAGAGGCTCCGAAAGGCTCAGCAAGGGGCTGGGGAAGAAGGTGGAGACCCAGCCGGTCCACTACAGACCCTCCCACCTCAGCAGGCCAGTGCCTGACCTGCTTCCAGGCTGAGGTGTCTACCTCTCCCTCCCCCATAGAATTTACCCATTTCAGGTGTAAATTCAATGATTTTTAGTTAATTTGTATTGTTGAGCAACTATCACCACAATTCAGTTTTAGGGCATTTCTGTCACCCCATGGGCAGTCCTTCCCCATTCCTACCCCACCCCCAGGCAACCATTAATTCCTTTGTCCCAGCACCATTTGCTGAAATGACTATCCTTTCACTCCATTGAATTGCATTGACATTTTTGTTGAAAGTCAATGAACCATAAATGTAAGGGTTTATTTCTAGACTTGTTGCCAAAATATTGGCTTCCTTGTGCACCAATGCTGGACAGAAAGATGGAGACAGAGATTTTGGAGGAAGAGAGAGGTGGCTTTATTTTTCTGCCAGGCAGAAGGGAAGACACAGCAGTCTAGCGCCTCAAGAACTGTGCTCACCCCCCCTTGGGGAATGGGAGAAGATTTTATATGTGGGGGTCGCAGTCCAGAGTATATGATAAGGATCAAAGTAGTGAAGGTCCTGCATTCTTCTTCTTCCTGCATTATTTCAAAACAGTCAGTGCTGGTGTCAGGCAGCCCTGTTACTGGGTCCGTTTGTCTCTGGGTTATCAGCCTGCAACTTTCTTCTGAAATGCAAATGCTACAAGGGAGTGCAGTATGTAATTCACATAGTGTTAAAGAGTAATAGGTTAGTTTTGTGAAGTACAAATCTAGTTACAGACACTACAGATTAGTAACAGTTAAAAAAAATAAAATAAAAAACTAGGGGTGATTAACTCTTTCAGGCCAGGTTATGTTTCTTCTCTAGCCTGTTCACTGTTCCCTTTATTTTCCTTGTTCTCCAGAGAGGGAAAACTTCATTTCTATTTTTGCTGCAACAAATTCCCCACTGCTAATTCGTTCCCTCCATATCAATGGAGGAAGGGAAATGGGCGTAGTCCTTGCCTCGCTGAAGACAAAACTTCAGTTTTGCTCCACTTGACAAACACCAGCTGTCCAGCCCAGGGGCCCACCTATCTCCTATTTCAAATCCCTGCTTCGAGACGTGAACCCCAAGAAATCTTTATTGGGAGGATGAGGGACGACGGTCTGTCTTCTGTAGCTTCTTCAGGCTGGCAAGGGGCTCATAGACCCTACCTAATTGGGGTCATGGAGCTCTCGCCCTGTCTTATTAAGGGCCCCAGGGTGACTTCTGTTATTGTTTTGGCAGGATCTGTTCTGAGAAATGGCTGGAATCTTTGCATCATCATTATCTTGACGTGAACCTATTGTAATCCGGAAGAGACAGAATTTAACAAGTAGTTTAAAAAAACAGAGGCCAAAGATTAGTAAAAGAATTATTGTAGCCGGAGGCCCAAGCAGGATTAAGAGCCAATGTTACGCTTGGTAGCAATTTTGATCCTGGTCCAGATAGAGTCAGCGCTTGGGTTACCCTGTCTAAAAGAATGGAGCCATTTGGTGTGGTCATATATATAATTTTATTAGCCCAGTGTGATTGATGTACGTGTAACAGACCCTGTTAGAAGTATTTGGAGGAGTGACAACCTAAACGTTAATAGACAAAATAGATCTCATTTCTTTTTAGGACAGTAAGCCTGAAACCCAGTCTAGACCTGGCACTTTGGGGAGACTTGTAGCCAGGTAGCCGGTTATCTAGTTTCACATAAGTAGGTTTTAACCTTTGATGTGGTATTAACATATAAATAACAGGAGCTACTGGTCACTACATATGTGTCTTCTCTTTTTGTTAACATATGATCTAAAGCAATTTTATCGTCTAAAAGTGTAGTAATTACAAGGGGAGACCTTTAAGAAGTAAGGTTGCAGTTACCAGCTGCCAGCAGACATTGTTTTGAGAATGGCTGGTGGCACCCCAAATCTAACACAGCTCAGAAACCTCAAGTTCTTAGCAATAAAAGGACTTGCCTAAAATCACACCATAGTGTCACCATTAATGATGTCAGTGTTTCTCTAGGTATGAGAAGATGCAAGAATTGGGGCTCATAAGATCTCCTGAAAGTATATAATTATCTGAAGGCCTGTCCTGTCAGTTTTTCCCAGAGCACAGAGGGCCTCATTTCAGATCTCCACCCTGAACTCCTTGTAGGGGGTGTTGAAGGTCACCAGCTACAGCAGAAGCTCATGATTTAATCCTTGTAGAAGTAGATGGCAAGTGTCAGTTTTCAGTCAGCAGGGCCCCTTTATGGTCATAATTTCAACCATGGTTTGGGACACTTCATGACCATTTTGTCCCACGGTGCTAGGAATGCTCATTCCCAGGTCTGGCAAAGATTTTGCTGATAGGCCACTCCATGTGCTATTACTGGACTAGCCTTTACTAGTATCCAAAAGTCTCTGAACCACCTGTCTTCCCAGTCTCTTATGGTCCAGGAAAATATTCCCTCTTGTTGCTTCTTCTCATATCTAGAGTTAGACTATTGCAATCACTGATCTCATATGGAACTATGTATCATCTTTTTATCAGAGGCTCAGTCACACATTCGGTAACGTAAGAAATGATAATTTTTTTGAAATAGGAAAAATACAAATAACATAGCTGGCAGTATTAATAAAGACATAAGTAAGAATTAAGCCAAGAACTTCCATTAGGTGCAGCCCAGTATATCCCAGGTCGTCTGACTTAGTCTGTTCTGTACCAGTCCCTATTCTTCAGGGAAATTATATACTGCCATTGTCCATAAAGTACTCAGCCCAGTTTCCTAGTGTTACTAGACTGATTATCCTTAGTATGATTTAATTGTTCCCAGCACAGAGGAGCCTTTAAACTTAAATCACCATAGCCTGGTGTTAATTACATAAATCCATCCCATAACTGTGGGAGGTTTTATTCCTTGGCTGAAATTTTGCTTGTTGCTCTGAATGAACTTTGAGTAATAGAGGAAAATTCACATTTATGGTCAGGGTCAGAGCACATATTATTAATTGGTCAGGTGAGGGGATCTCATCTAGTAATATCAATAGTGGCCTGAACATGACTATAATTTTCCTTTTAAGATAAATTTCCTAAGAGTCAACCAATTACAGCCTTGGAGAGGAGAAATCCACTCAGGTAACCCAGAAGTACTAGACATAGGTAATTGGCCACAAACCCAACAACTGGATTGATTTTTAGAACTAGCATAGGATCGTGCCTATGATAGAAAAACATTTGATTCATACGCAAAAGTCCAAGAAGTCAAGAAAACATTATAAATGAGCATATGAGTCAGGTCCAGGATCTTGGTTGGGTAAGCGGTCTACTTCTGATGTTGTCTTTTTCTCATCCTGGCGTGAGTGTAGTTTCTCCTCTGTTTCAGCGCTGTTTTAAGGTAATTTTGAGGTCAGCTGTCCACTCTATAGGCCAGACCAGTGCAGGGGCCCTTTGTGAGTGGAAATTAATCCAAGAGTTAATTCCCTTTAGTTTTACTGTGTATGAGCTAGTTAAGAGGACCTGATAAGGGTCCTTCCATTCAGTTTGGGGATAGTCCTTCAAATTATGTCTTTTACGTATGTATAATCCCCTGGTTGTAGGTCGTGGGGCATCTGATCTTCATCCAAAAATAGATTACTGAGATAAACTTTAGAAACAAACTTAGAGTGTCCTTTAATAATTCAATTAAACTTTTTAGCAATATAACATAACAGCAAGGAACTATCTGGGAAGTGAGTCTTGGTAAACACAGACTTTAATTAACAAAACTAGAATTTAATTTTCAGTAAAACATATTTTTTGTCCTTCATTGTGAGGGCATTAACCCTGCAGCCAGGGAAGGCTATAAAGCCCATCAAATAAAAAATGAGGTTTGTCAGGGAGCCGGAAAAAGCCAAGAAGCCGTCCTGGATTTCCCATAGTCCTTACTGTTTGATTGACAGCTATTGTTTACCCATTTTAAATTCCCTGATTTAGGAGTAGACTGTTGTCATGTTTTAAGGACATCAGGACGACAAAAGTCTGAGGGGTTAATTTTTGTAGAAGCAGAATGAGCTTTATCTACATGTGCCATAATCTTCATACATCATTGTGAAATAATACTTATTTACTTTACCAAAGTAACAAAAGATTTTAAAAGCAAATGTAAATCACTTAAAGGCAAAGAAAGTTACAAAGTCAGTTATTAAAGCAGCATTTCAGGGCTTCCCTGGCGGCGCAGTGGTTAAGAATCCGCCCACCAATGCAGGGGTCACGGGTTCGAGCCCTGGCCCGGGAAGATCCCACATGCCGCGGAGCAACTAAGCCCGTGCGCCACAACTATGCGCTCTAGAGCCCACAAGCCACAACTACTGAGCCCGCGTGCCACAACTACTGAAGCCCATGCGCCTAGAGCCCATGCTCCGCAACAAGAGAAGCCACCGCAATGAGAAGCCCGTTGCACCGCAATGAAGAGTAGCCCTGCTCGCCGCAACTAAATAAAGCCCGCGCGCAGCAAGGTAGAGCCAACGCAGCCATAAATTAATTAATTAATTAATTTAAAAAGCAGCGTTCCAAGAAAACTTTGTTCTCTTAACAGAGAGAGAGAACCAAATTTCAGTCTGGTCTCGATAAACTTGGCCTGATGATTTATATAACGGTAATTGATCATATAGGCTTTTTGCTTGCTGAAACTTTTATACGGAGTCTCACACTGAAGTTTTAAAAGACCTCTCAGGAAAGTCACACCAAGGGCTTGTCACAGATTTTGCTTACCAGATCTAGGTGAATTCCTCCTTTTCAAGGTCCCGAAAATACCTTGAGATTTCTGTACTTGTTAGTGAGGTAGCCTTCCTAATTTACCTGATAAAGCTGTTGGGGACCTAAGAGCTTCCAATCTCTGGAGGGAGCAGATAGAGAGAAAAGATAAATGTTTTAATTTTACCCATAGGTGTAAATTACCAAATTGTTGTAAACCCTAAGTAGCTTGAGGAGAAGAGCTTCTTTATATCCAGTTTAGCATTATGGTCTGTAAGTCAGAAACTTGTATTTATCCAAAAGTCCTTTTTATAAATCTTCTGTAAGAGGAAGCATTTTTGCAAAGGCATCAGAGTGAAACCGTAAGTGTCTATAATGACAAAAGACTTAAGGCAAGTTTAAAATCTGATTACAATGTAACAAGGTAACTTACTGTTGTGACATATGACACTTAAGATAATAACTAGAATTATGACTGATAACATTTTACCAGAACATATCAGAATTTTTTGAAACTCCATATAATTTCTAGAATATCTATATTAGTAACAATTACCATACAATATAACCTAAGAAGATTTATTACACATTTGAAAATACTTCCCATGTACTTTTAACATACCAAATGAACATAATTAGTGTAATATCTCTCTTTGGGCTATTTCAGGGGCCCTTTGAAGCACCCCAAAGTTAGCTAGAGGTCAAAGAAGCTTCCTTACAATTTGATTTGGGAAGTTTGATCAAAAATATCAAAAGGGTTTAGAACACTCAGTCAGATAAGATCATACGTCACGGCGAAACAATAGTTTTTCACTTAAGCAAAGTAACAATAAAAGATTTTAAAGGCAAATATCGAACTGATTACTTAAAAGGTAAAGAAGCTTAAAATCTGTCATCCAAGGCAGTTCAACATCTTAAGAAACCTTGTACCATGCATAAACCTCTTTTCTCAGGGTCCACTTTCCACAAACCTTTTTTTATTACTTTCTGTATCCATCACTTTATTTTCCCATTCAGAAACAGCCACCTGTAAGTCAGACCTACTTCTTTTTCCCTTAATAAAATGCAATTCCATTCCTCATAGTTTCTTTACTAAAAACACACATCCTACTTTCCTTAAGCAACCATGAACTGTCCTTTATATCAGCACTCTGTAGATTAGTAAACATACATCCAAATAATAATTTTTGAAGAATGTGCTCGCTTTTTTTTTTAAACATCTTTATTGGAGTATAATTGCTTTACAATGTTGTGATAGTTTCTGCTGTATAACAAAGTGAATCAGCTATATGTATACATATATCCCCATATCCCCTCCCTCTTGCGCCTCCTTCCCACCCTCCCTAGAATGTGCTTTCTTATAGAAAATATCTCAGTGTGGCACCAAACACATTTTTTAATAGTTCTAAACCGTTTGTTTCTCTGTAAAAGGAAGCCACTGTTCAGTAATTAATGTTTCAGTATCTTATTTTATTTGGAAATGGCCTAGTTATTTAATAAACTTCCAACCTTTAACTTAATTTAGCACAACTCTAAATTTTCAAGTTGTTGAATATCTGGAGAGATCGTTCTTAAGTAAATATTCCTAAAACATAATTATTCTTAAAAAGTTCACCCAAAGCTCTTATCTCATTTGCAATTTTTTTTTCTTAAAAGTTTCTTCACATCAAGTTATTTTCATTGCTGACAAATTTGTAACAGATATAATAAGATCTTATTTAGTTTATATTAAACCTAGGCACAATACAAATATTATACTTAATGCTGATGAGTCTAAAGACATGTCTATATTAATTAGATCAACAAACTTAAACATTAATACCAGGTATTAATTTAATATTGAATATTTCCCAGTTCACATGAACCTGAAATTTATTTAGCTTAATTTTTCTTGGGTTTAGAATTGTTTGATTTGTAAGCACTTGCTTTTCTTTTAAGCCAATTAAACAGAGCTCATTTACAAATTAACCTCAGCAGTATTATCCAAAGACAAAAACACATACTGAGACATACACATATATCCAGACAGACAGAGATCTCATGGTTTCCACTTGAGATTTAAAATGTCTCTTTGCCTCTTTTTTTTCTTTTTCTCTTAGTTTGAAGTTCTACTAATTAACCCAAGGCTGAAGTCTCAGGCAAGGTGAGCTGTGTTTGTAGCTCAAGGACATGATAAGACTTAACTTCAAGCTTTGTCCTAGGCATATTTTTGTTCTCTCAGGGTCAGAATTTTGAAGAAAACTATTTTAATAAGCTAGCTTTTTCTAATTGCACATGCAAAAAGAACTCATTTTGCAATTTTAAGAAAAGTTTTAGGGACTTCCCTGGTGGTGTAGTGGTTAAGAATCCACCTGCCAATGCAGGGGACACGGGTTCGAGCCCTGGTCTGGAAAGATCCCACCTGCCGCGGAGCAACTAAGCCCGTGAGCCACAACTACTGATCCTGTGCTCTAGAGCCCATGAGTCACGACTACTGAGCCCACGTGCCACAACTACTGAAGCCCATGTGCCTAGAGCTCGTGCTCTGCGACAAGAAGCCACCGCAGTGAGAAGCCCGCGCACAACTAGGGAGAAGGCCTGTGCGCAGCAATGAAGACCCAACGCAGCCAATGATGATAATAATAATAATAATAATAAATAAATTTTTTTTAAAAGTTTTATTTTAACCAATTTTCTCTGGAGTCTAAAGAATATTGTGGCCATACTGTCAAAAATCATCTTTCTCTTTCTGTGGTCATGGTTTCATAACTAAAATTTAAACCAGATAGTGCTCAAATTGGCTCTGATAACAGGGGCAGACTGGCTGATAAAATGTTGTCCCAGAGCTTCCCTGGCGGCACAGTGGTTGAGAATCTGCCTGACAATGCAGGGGACACGGGTTCGAGCCCTGGTGTGGGAAGATCCCACATGCCGCAGAGCAACTAGGCCCATGAGCCACAACTACTGAGCCTGCGCATCTGGAGCCTGTGCTCTGCAACAAGAGAGGCCAAGATAGTGAGAGGCCCACGCACCGCGATGAAGAGTGGCCCCCGCTTGCCGCAACTAGAGAAAGCCCTAGCATAGAAACGAAGACTCAACATAGCAATCAATCAATCAATCAATCAAGAAATCTTTAAAAAAAAAAAAATGTTGTCCCAGCAGGGATTGCCCCTCTGGGGAGGTGGGGTCTTGGTTTGATCAGAATAATCTGAAGGAGTGAGGGAACTTGCAGGGAACTTGAGGGAACTTGCAGGGAACTTGAGGGAACTTCTCGCCCCCTCTCCCCCCCTCCAGAGCTGGGAGAAGTTAGAAGAGGATCATTTAGAATGTCCGGAGAGTTGTTTGTTTGATTTTCTGACTCCTCAGGCTTATGATTATGCAGCCACCTAGAGCAGGGTTATAATAAAAGGGGCATGAAGTCCGGAACATAAGGGAACCTTAGTCCATTTTTCCCATCCTGTGGCAATAAATATCTAATTGTAGGAGACCCATTTTGAGGCCATTTTTCTTTGTCACTGGATCATAGCTATAGGTCGACCAGTCGTTTAAAATTTTCCCTAAGGATTCCCAGGTGTGGGTGGAACCTTAGAGGAAGCGCTTCCCATTTTGGCTCCAGCGGTTGGTAACAGACGTTAGATGTTAGCGCGCTCAAAGCAAAACATGAACCTTCACCTCACCAGCTGGAAGTCACACATAAAACATAAACCGTAAAAAGAAACAGCAAAGGGATGCTCAAAAAGAAAAAAGAGAAACACACGGCGGAGACCTGCCCAAACGTGACTTCCGAGTCCCACTCGACCTGGACCATTGCCCCAAAGCGGCGCCTTACATGAGAATCTCCCTTTGCAGGGAGAATTCCACATCAGGATTTCCCTTTGCAGGGAAATCCCCAAATTGGAACTGAGGTTCCCGTACGGGGACGGTCAAAGGTCACGGTGTGCACTCCGGGAGACTCACCGTAGGTGCTGACGGGTGTGTCGAGACTTCCGTTCGCCCTCTTTCTGATCCTCCAATATTCAGTGTTTCCTCGGAGTGGAAGTCCAGGCCGGCTTGGGCAAGAGAAGAGAAGGTGTCCTCAAGGCAAAAGGAGCCTCGGCAGCTGCTAGGTCAGCCTCTCCCCCGTTCTCCGCCGCAGCCTCGGAGTTCCGCAGCCGAGTCGGCGGGCCGGGTGCAATCCGGGCACAGCCCTGCGGCAGGGAGTCCCTGGCGACCTGGACTCAGAGATATCCTCCAACCCTCCGCTCTCCTGAAGGAGCCTGGCGTGGAGAGAGATCCCCGAGCTTCCGATCAAGCCGAGGGGCCCTGCGGAGCCGCCTGCCCGCAAGCAGATCCCGGACGAGCCCCCATTTTGTTGCTGAAATCTCGGCTTCCCTGTGCACCGAGGTCGAACAGAAATACGGAGACAGATTTTGGAGGAAGAGAGAGATGGCTTTATTTTTCTGCCAGGCAAAAGGGAAGACACAGCAGGCTAGCGCCTCAAGAACTGTGCCCAACCCCCGCCTCGGGAATCGGAGATTTTATATGTGGGGCTCGCAGTCCCGGGTATATGATAAAGTAGTGAAGGTCTTGCATTCTTCTTCTTCCTGCATTATTTCAAAACATTCACAGCTGGCATCAGGCAGCCCCGTAACTGGCTCCGTTTGTCTCTGGGTTATCGGCCTGCGACCTCTTTTCTGAAATGCAAACGCTAGGAGGGGTGATTTGCTGCAAGGGAATGCAGGATGTAATTCACATAGTGTTAAATAGGTTAGGTTTGTGAAGTAAAATCTAGTTACAGACACTACAGATTAGTAACAGTTAAAAAAAAAAACAAAACTAGGAGTGATTAACTCTTTCAGGCCAGGTTATGTTTCTTCTCTAGTCTGTTCACGGTTCCCTTTATTTTCCTTGTTCTTTTTTTTTTTTTTTAATTTATTTATTATTATTTTTTTATTTATGGCTGTGTTGGGTCTTCGTTTCTGTGCGAGGGCTTTCTCTAGTTTCGGCAAGCGGGGGCCGCTCTTCATCACGGTGCGGGGGCCGCTCTTCATCACGGTGCGCGGGCCTCTCACTATCGCGGCCTCTCTTGTTGCGGAGCGCAGGCTCCAGATGCGCAGGCTCAGTAGTTGTGGCTCACGGGCCCAGTTGCTCCGCGGCATGTGGGATCTTCCCAGACCAGGGCTCGAACCCGTGTCCCCTGCATTGGCAGGCAGATTCTCAACCACTGCGCCACCAGGGAAGCCCTTTCCTTGTTCTTAAGAGAGGGAAAACTTCATTTCAATTTTTGCTGCAACAGACTCTCTAGTCTGTGCCACTGATATATATGCCTATCCATATGCCAGCACCATACTGTTTTTTGTTTGTTTGTTTTTTACTGAAGCTTTACAGTAAGTTTTGAAGTCGGGAAACATAAATCCTCCAACTTTGTTCTTTTTCAAAATTCTTTTGGCTGTTTTTGCCCTCGGGGATAAGCTTGCCAATTTCTGTAAAAAGCTTCCGGGATTTTTGAAAAAGACTGCTGTGACTCTATAGATACTTTGGTGAGAATTGCCGTCTTAATCATATTGCATCGTCCAGTCCATGAACACGAACTCTCTCTCCGTTTGCTCAGGTCCTTGCTGGTTTCCCTTGGCAGCATCGTGGTTGTCAGTGTGCAGGTCTTGCACTTACACTATCAGGAGTGCCAGAGAGGCTCAGGGTCGGGAAGCTGGGGTGAGGGGGGGTGTACAGGGAGAGGGCACATGCCCTCCTCACAAACACACACTGCAAAGTCACACCAGGATGAAATACCCCCTTATTATATCCCTGAAGAGCAGAGGGAATTTTTTTAAAAACCTAACTCTAGGAAATGGGGGTTCACCCGCACGGCAAGCAGCTCAGCTAAACAGATTGGCGCCCTGAAACAGAAGCCAGGTTGTTTGTTCTGTTGTCTCGAGAGCAATGCCAAACAATGCTGAATCCCGCTCGCCCTCTGGTGGTGATATCGGGCACCACTGTGGCACATGGGACCTGGCTTGGGTGGCTGAGTTTTGGCAGCCGCCACAGGCTTCTGGTCATGCGCCGGAGGGAGGGGCTGGGGAAGTGACCACCGGCCGCTGCCTGGGGAGGGCGATCAGGTCTCACGCCCTCCACCCCCGCCCCATGCTTCTCCACTCGGCCTGGTGGAGTCAGCTTCCACTCACCTTTCTTCCCACACACTCTGAGAACATTGCTAACTGAATTCTACTACGGGACACCACAAGTTTACGGGCAGCGTGTTGACTAAAAGTGTTTACTGAGGGACTTCCCTGGCGGTCTAGTGGTTAAGACTTCGAGCTTCCACTGCAGGGGGCAAGAGTTTGATCCCTGGTCAGGGAACTAGGATCCCACAAGCTGCCAGTTGCGGCCAAATAAAATAAAGTATGATACAGATGAACTTATTTACAAAACAGAAACGAGCTCACAGACATAGAAAACAAACTCATTAAGGTTACCAAAGGGGAAAGGGGTTGGCGAGGGATAAATCAGGAGTTGGGATTAGCAGATACAAACTACTATGTATAAAATAGATAAACAATAAAGTCCTACTGTATAGCACAGGAAACTATATTCAATACCCTATAATAGGGCTTCCCTAGTGGCTCGGTGGTTGAGAATCTGCCTGCCAATGCAGGGGACACGGGTTCGAGCCCTGGTCTGGGAAGATCCCACATGCCGCGGAGCAACTAAGCCCGTGAGCCACAACTACTGAGCATGCGCGTCTGGAGCCTGTGCTCCGCAACAAGAGAGACCGCCATACTGAGAGGCCCGCGCACCGCGATGAAGAGTGACCCCCGCTTGCCGCAACTGGAGGAAGCCCTCGCACAGAAACGAAGACCCAACACAGCCAAAAATAAAATAAATAAATTAATTAATTAAAAATTAAAAAAAAAAACCCTATAATAAACCATAATGGAAAAGAACATGAAAAAGAATATATATATATACATACTAAGTGAAATAATACATATATATACAACTGAATCATTCTGCTGTACACCAGAAACTAACACAACATTGTAAATCAACTATACTTTTATTAAAAAATAAATAAAAAACAAAAGTATTCTTTTTTTTTTTAAACAACAGCCATTTATTTATTTAGCCCTGCCACGCAGCTTTCAGGATCTTAGTTCCCCAACCAGGGATCGAACCCGTGCCTCCTGCAGTGGAAGCACAGAGTCCTGACCACTAGACCTCCAGGGAATTCCCTATTCTTACTTTTCAATGAAACTTAATTTTGAAAATTTTCTTTCACACGAAGCCACAGATACACAAATAGGAAGAACCTTAAACATAAGATATATTTGGCAGAGATCCATAAAACTTTCACTTCACAATAAATTCTAGAAAAAAAATGCTTGAAAATAATTACATTTACACTAAAGTTCTCAATCCCTAAGAGGAGGCCTGGGGGAAGCCCCTCTTCAAGCCCAAATTCTATTCCATGAAAAAAAGAGGAGGTGTTGCCTTGAGACCCCACTGCCCAGGTCTTCCTGGAAATGATTTTAAACTGCTTGGTCTTTGAAACTCTTCAGTTTAAGATGTGCTTCTGTGCAAAGTCACCTGGAGTTGGCACTTCTGTCTTGTCCTTGACCACAGCTTACCCTGCAGCCACTAGGGGGCGGGAGTGAGGCGTTCAGGGGCTCTTGGGTACCAAGGATGCCTACCTGTGTTCCAGGTGGGTCCATGGTTTTCTGTCATTTTTCCTGCAGTTCTTGACTGCTCTCCTTGTATGTTTTTACTTGCTCAGATGGTTTTTGCTTGTTCCTTTCTATCTCTGCACTTTCTTGTGCCTTTCATTTCCCTCTTCCTTTCTGCATATCTCAGGCCTTGGCTGCTGCACATACCAGCACTGTGCTTCCCGCTGCCCCTACCCCGTGCGCCTCTGCAGCCCCAGCGAGTGCAGCCTTGTGCCTTCTGCACGTGGCTTGACTTTATTTGAGGCCTCGTGGGTGATTCCCTAGCTGGGGCAAAGGCCCATTCTCGGCACATTCAGAAACTAGAGAACCAGTTTGGTACACCACTGATAGGTTGTGAAGGACTTCCCCAATTCCAGGAGGCGGGCCAAAAGAGCCTTCTTGACTCAGATGTGATTTTTCTGGAAAGATTTTTATGAATATCTTCCAGGAGTTGGCTTTTGGATGCCAGCCTTGTGGGTTTTTAAAAAGGCAACTCTGCGGCTTCCCTGGTGGCACAGCGGTTAAGAATCCGCCTGCCAATGCAGGGGACACAGGTTTGAGCCCTGGTCTGGGAAGATCCCACATGCTTCGGAGCAACTAAGCCCGTGCGCAACAACTACTGAGCCTGAGCTCTAGAGCCCGTGAGCCTCAACTACTAAAGCCTACATGCCTAGAGTCCGTGCTCTGTAACAAAGAGAAGCCACTGCAATGAGAAGCCCGCGCACCGCAACGAAGAGTAGCCCCCCCTCGCCGCAACTAGAGAAAGCCCATGCGCAGCAACAAAGACCCAACGCAGTCCTAAATAAATAAATAAATAAATTTATTTAAAAAAAAAAAAAAGGCAACTCTGTTGCTCTGGCTCTCTCTTCACAATCTGGCCATTTTCTAAACACCTGTTGCATTTCTTTTCTTTTTAATATTTATTTATTTATTTGGCTACGCTGGGTCTTAGTTGCGGCAGGCAGGATCTTCTAGTTGCGGTGTGCAGGATCTTTAGTTGCGGCATGTGGGATCTAGTTCCTTGACCAGGGATCGAAACTGGGCCCCCGGCATTGGGAGCACAGAGCCTTAGTCACTGGACCACGAGGGAAGTCCCAGCACTTGTTGCATTTCTGTACGGATAGTTTTAAACTTTGGCTCAGTTCATTGTTGATTCACTCAATGTCTTAAGGAGAGTGGAGCTCCAAGAATAAAACGGTAGTAAGCACTGGCTGCCTGCGCACATCAAGAATCTGGCCCAGGCCATGGCTCCTCGGGCAGTACAGCCTTTAAGTCGCCCAGTCCTTCTTAACAGATGTTATTTCATGAAAAGCCCTGCCTTCGCCACAGCCTGAAGCCTTAGGCTTCTTCTAAGCCAGAGTCAGAGGTGTTGAGTTCTCAGGCCACGTGGGTCTTCCGGTACGCCCAGCCCTCTTCTTGCATTTTTATTCCAAGACTTGCTTCTCCACTCTCTGGTCCTCTCTGATCAGTAGTGAACAGCCTCAGCTCACTCACTCTTGTCTTTAATTCTGAGGGTCCCCTGATGGTCTCCTTTAGCTGGCGTTTATTCTGCCCTTGTCAGTTGTGGGTGACCTGTGATGGGCTCCTCATCTGATACTTGTTCTGTGTCCCCCACACATTGAGCCTGCAGTGGAGCAGCCCCTCAATCCTGGAGCTCCGCAGTTCCTCAATGAGCCCCAGGAACCCGATGCTTCCCAAGGACCCAATGCTCCGAGGAGATCAAGGGAGAGAAGAGACCTAGCAGGAGAACAGCCACTCAGAAACACTTGTGGAGTGGAGACTGGCGCCCGTGCTGGTCTGTCTCTGGTTCCACCTCCCTGAAGCTGCACCCAGATCACAGGACCAGGTGTTTCCATGGTGATGACATACAACACTAAACTCTTGTTTCTGCATCACTTCCAGGTCCCCACACCCCCATCCCTAATTCAATGCTCAGATGTCCAGGTGCAATGAGGCAGAACACAAAGAAGTGGGGTTTCAAGGGTCCTGGAGAAGGGGTGGCCCAGGTACTTTGGACAGGAGGCAGAGCGCTCTGAGGTCAGGGACGATGAGGCTATGGATCAAGCCTGTAGCACCTGAGAGATCAAGGATTTGGGATTTAAGGAGCTTGGACTTGGGAACATGGGTGGGAGACCCATGAGAGGGAGCCCAGAGGTTCATGAAGCCCTAAAAAGCAGAGATCTAGGACCAGCTAGTGGGGAGTCAAGGTGGGAGAGAGAACAGCTTGTCCTAAGGAAGGCCTTCTCCATGGTACAGCAGTCCTAGAACAGGCCTCCCAGCCAGTGGAGATGTGTGAGCAGACTCCTGAGCCCTCCTGCAAGGGAATCGGTCCAGAGGGCTCAGACACTGAGTAGGGTGAGAAAGAGGCTCTTTGTAGCGACTCCCTCCTCTTTTCCCCACTGCCTGCTCCCAGAGGAAATCACTTCCGAGCAGGGCTTTTCCATCCCTGAGCTCTGCCAGGTCATGGTTCATCTCTGAGGTCCTGCCCTCTTCCCCTCATCTCTGTGTCTCCACATGTGTCTCCTGTTTGCAGAGGGGACTCTATCATCTGGTGTCACTTGACACAAGATGTTTGGTCGTGCTTTTCATGGGCCTCGTGGCAACAGTCCTTCCTCATCCATTTGTGCTGCCTTGACTTCTTTTCTCATGTAGTGATCTCCAAAGTGATCCTCTGCTAGATTCTTTTCCTCATCTCATCTTGAAGGTGAGTTTTTCCTGGACCAGATTTGCACAGGACATTTGTGTCAGGGAGAATCAGGGCTGTGAGTGTCAGGGCTGTGTCTTAGGCTTGCATAGATTTTGTGGGGATTCAAGTTTTTGTATGTAAACATGTTTTGCATCTTAAAAGAATAAATGTCACATTATGTGTATGAGAGGTTATAAAGGTAGGGCATAAAGAGCCCTAGGAAGTAGGGCCAGTGTACTACTATGTCTCAGTGGGTGAAGTAGACACACCACCATGTTCAGACATCTGTGTGTGCGTAAGCCTGAGTCTGCAACTCAAGGGGGCAAACCATTGGCCCCGGATGTGGCCATAACTCCCTGACCCACCCGGGTGTTCACTTTGATCCTCAGTTTTAATGATTTCCTTGCTTTTCTTCGTAGTCTTACTCCCTTCGTGCCATATCCTAAAAGGCCTGGCTTCACATGCCCTGTCCACTCTCTGTCCATGGCCTTGTGCCTGTGTCTTACTCCCAGGAAATTAGGATTCAGCCTCAGCCAAGGGGCCAGTCTCTTCAGACAAGCCTGTTTGGTATTGTCTTTCTTATGATCAAACACTAAACTCAGAAAGAACCAATGCTGTCAACGTGGTTTTACACCCACACCATCTTGATGCTTCCTGAATAAACAAATGCGCCAGAGGTTTTTGCTCCTTCACCTGTCACCTGACACAGCAGTCACATGCAAGAGATGCTAGGAATAAGAGGCATGGTGCTATCCTTTACATTTAATTAGCTCCACATTTTTTATTAATGCAACACTGAAGAGCTGACCTGCTGACCTACTTATCCAGCCCGCAGGGCAGGAAAAGCTCTAAAATCTAAAAGTGAAGTTCAACCTTTCGGAGGTTAATTTTGTATATGCAGAATGTGCAGAGTATGAAAAAATGTTACATTAAAAAAACATTTAGAGTCTGTGTGCTTTACAGGGTGAGTCGGAAGGCTCACTATGTCACGGTGCTCATGCCCCTGGGGTAACCCTGAGAAGTAGTTCTGTATCAAACCTCACGAAAGTTGATTTCTTCTCTTCATCCTGATATTGCTGGTTACCATAATAATGTAACCAGGCCATTCAGTCTTGTCTTCAGCAGATGGCTTCTGCTTTCCTGCCACGCTTGCCTGAAGAACCATTTTAAGTTAAAAGCCAGAAGTTGCACGTCCAACAAAGGACCGTCTCAAAGCCAGGGTGGGAAGGACTGGATTGCATACTCAGCAACTGACACTACAGAAAAGACTCATGGGTACAGGATTCTTAGCATCAGCTAACATCACCCGTAAGACTGTCCCAGGGAACCGAGTGAGGGCTTCTAGGACTCTGAGTTCAGAACAGAAGCAAGCAAATCACCATGACTGTGTGTCTGGGCACTGACCTGTGTTTCGGGAATCCATGGAGATTGGCATGTTGTTGCATCGTGCAGTGGCCCTGCCTTGTCCTCAGGGTGAGGGGGAACAGTCACATCTTCAGGCAACACGCCCTCACACTGACTGATGAACTCCATCAGTAGACAGCCGGTGTGTCTGTGCTCTGGAGGGAAGGAAACAAAGAGAGTGATAGCCCAGAGTGCCTGCCTCCCAGCTCCCACCCCCATGGTGAGACAACGGATGCTGCCTCCCGGCTCCCACACCCATGGTGAGACAACGGAGGCCTGGCCCATGCCTGGAAGAGGTCTGCCGCTCCCGCTCCTCTGCTTCCGTCCTGCCTAGAAGGGGGTCTTGTCATCATGAAGAAACCGTACATTTTGAAGCAGTCCCTACTGTGGCCAGCCAAGACAATTCACTTACTCCTGGCCCTCAGCCTGCCCTTTTCCCAGGGCCAGGCAGTGAGGCAGAGAAGGCATTTGAGAGCCAAAAACCAGTGAGGTGGACCTAGGAGCCAGCTGGGATCCAGGCCGCAGAGGCCGAGTGTGTGGAACCTGAGTGAGGACCCCTGAGTTCAGGCCCCAGCTCTGCCACAAGCTGGCTGTGGCCTCGCTGCGTTTCTCTGCTTCCTATCTATAGAATAATGATGAGAGAGCCTCCTCCCTCGGCTTGTTATGAAGCTTAAATGAATTAATATGTTCAGAGAACTTAGAAGAGCACAGCTTTGTGAGTGCCCGTGGTGTTAGCTCTCATTTTCACTCGGAGACCTCGGGGAAGCTCGTTCCTTTGAGCTTTGGTGACCGCTGTCCATCTCAGCCCTGACCTGAAGATCAAATGAGATCCTGGGTAAGAGCTTCGTCAAGGGCCACTTGACCACACAGGAGCAGGCTCATGAGGTCATTATGGTACGTTTCCGTAGCTTCCCTAGAACAATGGCGTTCCCTTCCCCCCTGCAGCGCTACGCTCCTGCCAGAGCCTCCTTGGGCCCCTCCCTGCTGCAGGACCTGATGTTCCTGTCTCAGTTTTTGCCTCCAGTTCTTTAGGGCAGAATTTCTGCTCCCCCAGGAGCAGGGGGGACGAGCAGACAGCCGTGGATGAGCTTCACTCCATGTTGTTAGCCCTGAGGGTAAAGTCTGGGCAATGGGATGGAAGTGGGTCCCAGTCCTTGCTCAGAGAGCTATTTGCCTGGCACATTGCTAAGCATTCCTCATAACTGATGCCTGTATTAGAAGTGCTCTCGTGTCTATCATTTGGGAGTTATAAAACAACAATGTCCTCTACTAACATTTACATTTTACTACCCTGTGAAATAACATTTTAGTGAATATCCTTGTTGATAATTCTCTGTGCATGTCCGTGTTTCTTAGAATAAATTTTTAGTAGTAGAAGTATTGGGCTAGTGTAATAATTTTAATACATATAGCCAAGTAAGACTTCCAAACAGGTTGCTACCAATTTACCCTCTTACCAGCAGCAAATTAGCATTCCTGTTTCCTGAGCCCTTACCAAACGCATATTTCATAGTCTCTATCTCTATATCTCTATATATCATTGCCAGTTTCATAGATGAAAAATTATCTCTCTGAAGTATAAAAGTTCCTATAAAAATATGGTAGCTCTATCTTTTTTCTTTTTTCTTTTTAAAATTTATTTATTTAATTTATTTATTATTTTTGGCTGCGTTGGGTCTTCGTTGCTGTTCTCCGGCTTTCTCTAGTTGCATCGAGCGGGAGCTACTCTTCATTGTGGTGCGCGAGCTTCTCATTGCAGTGGCTTCTCTTGTTGCGGAGCACGGGCTCTAGGCCCGCGGGCTCAGTAGTTGCGGCTCGCAGGCTCTAGAGCACAGGCTTAGTAGTTGTGGCACACAGGCTTAGTTGCTCAGCGGCATGTGGGATCTTCCCGGACCAGGGTTCGAACCCATGTCCCCTAAATTGGCAGGCAGATTCTTAACCACTGCGCCACCAGGGAAGCCCAGTAGCTCTATTTTTAATGATCCAGCAATCCCACTCCTGGGCATATATATGGAGAAAACCATAATTTGAAAAAATACATGCACCCCCAATGTTCACTGCAGCACTATCTACAATAGCCAGGACATGGAAGTAACCAAAATGTCCATCAACAGAGGAATGGATAAAGATGTGATACATATATACAATGGAATATTACTCAGCCATAAAAAAGAACAAAATAATGCCATTTGCAGGAACATGGATGGACCTAGAGACTGTCATACTGAGTGAAACAAGTCAGACAGAGAAAGACAAATTATCATACGATATCGCTTATGTGTGGAATCTAAAAAAAGGGTACAAATGAACTTATCTACAAAACAGAAATAAAGTCACAGATGTAGAAAACAAAGTAATGATTACTCGGGGGTAAGAGGAGGGAAGGATAAATTGGGAGATAGGGTTTGACATATACACATTACTATATATAAAATAGATAACTAATAAAGACCTACTGTATAGCACAGGGAACTCTACTCAATACTCTGTAATGGCCTATATGGGAAAAGAATCTAAAAAAGAGTGGATATATGTATATGTATAACTGATTCACTTTGCTGTACACCTGAAACTAACACAACACTGTAAATTGGTTGGCTATTGCCAGAATGCTGTGTAACAAACAGCCACAAAGTCTCCATGGCATATAAGACTTTGTTCCACATTCATGCACCCTGGGGTGGCTGGACCTCAGCCAACAGGGTGTGCTCAGGTCTGCTCCCTGGGTCTCTAGTTCTCCTGGGACCAACGGGCAATCTGCATACATTCTTCTGCCGGCGATGGCAGAAACACATGAGAAACAAGCTTCTGCTCACATCACAGCCACAGGAGTTTCAAAACAAGTCACCTACCAAGCCCAATGTCAAGGGACAGAAAGTCCGTGCTACTCACCACGATGTCATCTTGGCTGGAGGCCACTACTGCAGTAAAGTGAAGCATCCAGACCAGTAATTCCACCACAGCTGTGAAGCTGAACATTACTTTACATGCTTATTTGTGTTATTTCTTCCTTCAGAGTATTACCTATTTGGGAGTGCCTTGGACCAGGGGTCAGGTTTAGATATAATGATCAGGGAAGGTAAGTCATGCAGCAAAAATGAGCTTGTAAAGCCAGGAGAACTTCAAGGGGCCAGTGTGAGCAGGAACAAGGAAGCGTGGGGTGGGGTTGGGCGTGGGCAGTTCATAGTGACGTGCGCCAAAATGTGGGGAGAGTTGACTGGGATCCAGAGCAGCAACAGGGGGATCCCTTCTTAGGCTCTTGCAGTAGTTCAGAGCAGGAGCATGGAGGCGGAGGGTAGTGATGGGATTTAAATGTAGACTAGGTAGAAAGAAATGGGGGTCAGCCCTGGGCCTCCAGGGCAGGGTACCTCCTTTACTGACATGGGGAATACTGATGAATGATAACGCTTTTTGAGGCGTGATGATCAGCAGTTCTATTTGGAACATGCTCAATTAGAGATAGTTATTAGACATCCAAGCGTGGATGTATATGAGGTAGTCGGCTGCTTAGCCTTGTGTCCAGAAAAACGGACTGGAGACAGTGGTTTGGAGAGTCAGCACACAGAATTTAAAGCCATAACTTCACTTACAGGGATAAAGAGAAAAAGAGGAAGTGTCCAAGGGCTGAGCCAATGGCACTGCCATCACCCCAGGTGGAGGTGAGATTCGGGAGGGGGGCCTCTTGAGAAAGGACCAAGGAATGTCACCTCAACACACGTGGGGAAAGGGTGATAAATGGAATATTGCCTGCCACATCAGTAAACAAAGGATGACACAGTCATCAGCGATTGCAGCCCTCCAGCGTGAGCAGGTGAGCCCTGAGGAAACTCGGGAAGGAAAGAACACCTGCCACCTGGCAGCCATCAGACTGCAGCCACTCCCTACGGTGAGCCCTGAGGAAACTGAGGATATGAAAACACAGGATCCTGGCCCCAGATAGCTGAGGTGCATGTCAAAGATATGACTGCAGTGAGCCCAGACTCTCGCATCTTCCCATACCTAGAAAAGCACGAAATTCCTCAACTTGACCTATCTGGGTTTCTTTAATTAACAATCCTCTTTTGACGTTCAGACTACCTGCCCTTTGTTGCAAAACTCACATATAACCTGCCCCCGCCTCCTCGGAGCAGTTCTCTCAGGGTGACTGGAGATGCTGCCTCCCCGGCTTGAAGCCCTAGAAATTCCCGCCGAATAAAACATAACTCTCAACTTTTAGGTGGTGAATAATTTTTTAGTCGACAACGGCTTCAAGGAAGAGGGAAGGTGAGGTAAACTGGAAAGCTTGGCGATGTGGTGAGAGGGAGAGGGCTGAAACGGGGATTACTGGTGCTGGGCTTGGCTAGTTCAGCCTCTTAACCGCTGTAAGCAAGGCTCCAAGTCCCCTTCTCCAAGAGGCTCTTCCTTCCGCTCATGGTCATAGATGGCGCCACAGCTCCTCGCATCATTTAACGAGGACAGAACTCTCCCCGACCACACACACCCCAGTCCCAAATCTCTGGTCCTATGGTCAGAACTGGGCCAGGCTGCCCCCGTCCCTGACAAAGGGAAAGGCCCTCAGGAGGCTCCGTTCTCCGTGCACTTTGCTCAGAGAGCCCAACCAATGTTATTACAGCTTTGTTTTGGGGGACAAGGAGAGGCCAGGGTACCTATGAGAAGCTGACTGAACCAGAAGACACATGAGGCGGCGCCAAAATTTTCACAAACCAACAAGGAGGGGTGCGGGGGAGGGACGGGGCGCTTTGAAGAATCTGTCTTCCCACAGTCTCAGCCCCTCACCTGCTCCTAGTGTACCTGTGCCGGTCTCCCTGCGTGAGGTGGCCAGGAAAGTCCGGCTCTCTCCACCCAAGCCGCTTAATGCCGCAATGGGAACACCGTGGGCGGGGCTGCGAAGCGGTTATTGCGACGCTCCAGGATCGGAGCCTCGGATTGGCTGGTAGGGCGGGGGGGCGGGGCCAGCTGGGAGGGGTGGGCCTGAGAGGCCTGGAGGTGCCAGGTGGGCGGTGGCCGGGAAGGGACCTGTGGATCTAAGGCTCAGGTAAAAACCTCATTGCTGGGGCCTTGCAAAGATAGAGGAAGATGAGACTTCCCTGGTGGCGCAGTGGTTAAGAATCCATCTGCCAATGCAGGGGACACAGGTTCAAGCCCTGGTCCGGGAAGACCCTACAGGCCTCTAAGCCCCCGTGCCTAGAGCCCGTGCTCCGCAATAAGAGAAGCCACCGCTATGAGAAGCCCACGCACCACAATGAAGAGTAGCCCCCGCTCTCCGCAACTAGAGAAAGCCCGCGTGCAGCAAAGAAGACCCAACACAGCCAAAAAAAAAAAAAAAAAAAAAAAAAATGATAGAGGAAGATGTATGTCCCTTCTTGCCACTTTACGGGGGCTGCACAGGGACTGAACAAAAATATCCTCCTGCTCGCCACTCCCGATCCGCCCACACTCCGCGAAGAAACTTTTTCTGTAGAACCCATGAAACAATGAGAAGCAGAGAGCCAAAGACAACCGCGGATATTGTTAATCTTTCTCTCAGCCTTCCCCAAAAGGACCAACAGCTGTTTGCCAGCGTCAGTACTGTGCATTAGAGAGAGATAATCATACTTTTCAGGGATTACTGGACACTGGCTCTGAACTAATTTCTGAAGACTCACCATTCAGAGAGTAGGGGCTAATGGAGCACAGGTGATCCATGAAGATTTAGCTCAGGTCCACTCACAGAGGGTCCCTGATGCCACCCTATGGTTATTTGCCCAGTTTCAGAATTGGAATAGACATACTCGGCAACTGACAGAATCCTCACATTGGTTCCCTGATCTGTGGAGTGAGGACTGTCATGGTAGGAAAGGCCAAGTGGAAGCTACTAGAACTGCCTCTACCTAGGAAAACAGTAAACCAAAAATACTGTGTTCCTGGAAGGACGGACTTGAAGGATGCTGGAGTGATGATTCCCACCCACAGACCCATTCAACTCACTCATTTGGCCTATGCAAAAGACAGGTGGACCCTGGAGAATGATAGTGAACTTGGTTGTTCATTTTTTCCTGGAGGGAGAAATGGCCAGAGGTATGAGTCTGCTGATTCATGGGCCATGGCCAATGTTTGGTTGAATGCTCAAGGATTTAGAAGGAACACAATTGGAATATTGCTGACAGTGAAGTTTGGGGAAGAGGTATGTGGATAGACTTCTCTGAACAGGCAAAAAAAACCACATTTGTGTCCTGTGTGAATGCTCACCAAAGGGTGACCTCAGCAGAGGAGAATTTTAATAATCAAGGGGATAGGATGATCCCTTCTGTGGTCACCATTCAGCCTCTTTCCTCAGCCACCCCTGTCATCACCCATTAGGCTCATAAGCAAAGTGGCCACAGTGGCAGGGATGGAGGTTACGTATGGGCTGAGCATCGTAGACGTCCACTCACCAAGGCCAACCTGGCTACGGCCACTGGTGAGCACCCAACTTGCCAGCAGCAGAGACCAATACTGATTCCCCAGTATGGAACCATTCCCCAAGCTGATTATGTTGGACAGCTTCCATCATGGAAGGAATAGCACTTTGATCTTACTGGAATAGACACTTTGTCTGGATATGGACTCTCCTTTCCAAAGAGGGTTCTAGCTGTTCCACTGTGGCAGTTGAAAGATGGCCATGAATTCTTTGGAACTTCTCCCATACTGAAGTGGGGTCTGTGTGCCCTGCCCTTAAATCTGGGCAGGCTCTTTAACTGTTTTGACTAATAGAATACAGAGGAAGTGATGCTAGGCCAACTTGGGTCTCAGAGTTTTATAAGCTTCCACTTTATGTCTCTCAGAACACTCAGCCTTGGGGTTCTCAGCTGCCAGGTAAGAATTCTTACTACCCTTCTGGAGACACCACGTTGAGAGGCCCTGAAACCTCAGAGAGAGGGAACTCACTGAGACCAGCTTCTGGCCTTCTCCACCAAAGCACCAGGCATGTGAATGAAGCCATCATGAGCCCTCCAGACCACCCCAGCCACGAGCTGAAAACTGAGTAACCCCAATGCACACTCACGGAGCAAGAGAAGTGGCCACCCTGGGAGTTCTCTGGCGGTCCAGTGGTTAGGACTTGGCCCTTTCACTCACAAGGCCCAGGTTCGATCCCTGCTCAGGGAAGTAAGATTCCACAAGCTGTGCGTCACAACCAAAAAAAAAAAACAGAGAGAGAGAGAAGTGGCCACCTGATGATCAAAGATGGCACTATGGATAACCAAAACAAACAGATTCTATGTTAACCACTGGCAGCAGAGTTGGAGATGGGGCTGCATTTTCCATGGTGCTGGGCTGGCAGAGAGAGAACTCAGCTCATGGGCAGAGGGCCTGTGATAGGAATAGAGTCTTCCTTTGTCCTCATTCATGGCTGGAAACACAGATGAAAGAGAAGGTTTGTGCCCTCAAGAGATCACATAAAAATAGCTGACACTGATTACCACCTACCACCCATCACAAGTTCTTTAAACCTTCCTCCAAACACTGTGATGTGAGTAGCATTGTGAGCAGATGGGGAAAACAAGGCCCAGAAACATTAATTTACGCAAGGACACAGGTATTGATTGAACCAGAATTCAAACCCAACAGACAACCTGGCTCCAGAGTGCCCCCTCTCACCCTTCAGGCTTCACCAGCTTTAGCTGGGGATGAGGCCTGAAAAGGAAGGGACTGGGCGGGATGGGAAGGATTCAGGTGGGTTGACACGGAATGGAGAGAAAAGATGCTCATAAACAGATGGAAAGGCTGGCTGGAGAAAGTGGGAGAATCTAGCAAGGGAAGGGTTAGCATGGAATAGGAAGAGACAGGGGAAGGACAACCAATTTGAGATCAGACTGAACAGAGTATCGAGGCCCAGGAGGAAGGAAGGGCTATGTGGCTAGCAGAGAGATGCGGGAAGAGAGAAAAGGCCCTGACTCAGGGGCACCAAGCATAGTGAGCTGGCATTCCTTGGGCTCAGGTAGGCTCCAGCCCCTCTGGGCACTCAGGCTCCTCAGATGGTGACTCCTCTCCCTGCCTGTTGGCCTCTTGTCTTAAAGAATCCAAAGTCAATAGGGGGGACTTCCCTGGTGGCACAGTGGTTGAGAGTCCACCTGCCAATGCAGGGGACACAGGTTCGATCCCTGGTCCGGGAAGATCTCACATGCTGCAGAGCAACAAAGACCATGAGCCACAACTACTGAGCCTGCACTCTAGAGCCCGTGAGCCACAACTACTGAAGCCTGCGTTCCTAGAGCCTGTGTTCTGCAACAAGAGAAGCCACCACAATGAGAAGCCCATGCACCGCAACGAAGAGTAGCCTCCGCTCATCACAACTAGAGAAAGCCCACACACAGCAACAAAGACCCAACGCAGACAAAAATAAATATAAAAATAAATACATCTTAAAAAAAAAAAAATCCATGCTTCCACTGCAGAGGGTGAGGGTTCGATCCCTAGTCGGGGAACTAAGATCCCTCATGCCACACAGCGTGGCCAAAAAAAAAAAAAAAGACAAAAGACTGACCATGCTAGTCTTGGCAAGGATGTGGAGAAATTGGAATGTTATATGCTACTGGTGGAAGGTAAAATGGTGCAGCCACTTTGGAAAACATCTTGGTGGGTTTTTATGAAGTTAATCATACAGATTAACTTCATCATGCTCAGAGGGCAGACAGCAGAAGCAAGAAGAACTACAATCCTTCAGCCTGAAGAACAAAAACCACATTCACAGAAAGATAGACAAGATGAAAAGGCAGAGGGCTATGTACCAGATGAAGGAACAAGATAAAACCCCAGAAAAACAACTAAATGAAGTGGAGATAGGAAACCTTCCAGAAAAAGAATTCAGAATAATGACAGTGAAGATGATCCAGGACCTCAGAAAAAGAATGGAGGCAAAGATCGAGAGGATGCCAGAAATGTTTAACAAAGATCTAGAAGAATTAAAGAACAAACAAACAGAGATAAACAACACAATAACTGAAGTGAAAAATACACTAGAAGGAATCAATACCAGAATAAATGAGGCAGAAGAACAGATAAGTGACCTGGAAGACAGAATGGTGGAATTCACTGCTGCAGACAGAATAAAGAAAAAAGAATGAAAAGAAATGAAGACACCCTAAGAGACCACTGGGTCAACATTAAACACAACAACATTTGCATTATAGGGGTCCCAGAAGGAGAAGAGAGAGAGAAAGGACCTGAGAAAATAGTTGAAGAGATTATAGTCAAAAACTTCCCTAACATGGGAAAGGAAATAGCCATCCAAGTCCAGGAAGTGCAGAGAGTCCCATACAGGATAAACCCAAGGAGAAACATGCGAGACACATAGTAATCAAATTGGCAAAAAATAAAGACAAAGAAAAATTACTGAAAGCAGCAAGGGAAAAACAACAAATAATATACAAGGGAACTCTCATAAGGTTAACAGCTGATTTCTCAGCAGAAACTCTACAAGCCAGAGGGGAGTGGCATGATATACTTAAAGTGCTGAAAGGGAAGAACCTACAACCAAGATTAATCTACCCGACAAGGATCTCATTCAGATTCAATGGAGAAATCAAAAGCTTTACAGACAAGCAAAAGCTAAGAGAATTAAGCACCACCAAACCAGCTCTACAACAAATGCTAAAGGAACTTCTCTAAGTGGGAAACACAAGAGAAGAAAAGGACCTCCAAAAACAAAGCCAAAACAATTAAGAAAATGGTCATAGGAACATACATATTGATAATTACCTTAAACGTGAATGGTTTAAATGCTCCACCAAAAGACACAGGCTTGCTGAATGGATACAAAAACAAGACCTATCTATATGCTGTCTACAAGAAACCCACTTCAGACCTCGGGACACATTCAGACTGAAAGTGAGGGGATGGAAAAAGATATTCCATGCAAATGGAAATCAAAAGAAAGCTGGAGTAGCAATACTAATATCAGATAAAATAGACTTTAAAACAAAGAATGTTACAAGAGACAAGGAAGGACACTACATAATGATCAACGGATCAATCCAAGAAGAAGATATAACAATTATAAATATACATGCACCCAACATAGGAGCACCTCAATACATAAGGCGACTGTTAACAGCTATAAAAGAGAAAATCAACAGTAACACAATAATAGTGGGGGACTTTAACACCTCACTTACACCAGTGGAGATCATCCAAACAGAAAATTAATAAGGAAACACAAGCTTTAAATGACACAATAGACCAGAGAGATTTAATTGATATTTATAGGACATTCCATCCAAAAACAGCAGATTACACTTTCTTCTCAAGTGCACATGGAACATTCTCCAGGATAGATCACATCTTGGGTCACAAATCAAGCCTCAGTAAATTTAAGAAAATTGAAATCATATCAAGCATCTTTTCTGACCACAATGCTATGAGATTAGGAATCAGTTACAGGGGAAAAAATGTAAAAAACACAAACACATGGAGGCTAAACAATACATTACTAAATAACCAAGAGATCACTGAAGAAATCAAAGAGGAAACCAAAAAATACCTAGAGACAAATGATGATGAAAACACAATGATCCAAAACCTATGGGATGCAGCAAAAGCAGTTCTAAGAGGGAAGTTTATAGCTATACAACCCTACCGCAAGAAACAAGAAAAATCTCATATAAACAATCTAACCTTACACCTAAAGGAACTAGAGAAAGAAGAACAAACAAAACCCAAAGTTAGTAGAAGGAAAGACATCATAAAGATCAGAGAAGAAATAAATGAAATAGAAACAAAGAAAATAATAGCACAGATCAATAAAACTAAAAGCTGGTTCTTTGAGAAGATAAACAAAATTGATAAACCATTAGCCAGACTCATCAAGAAAAAGAGGGAGAGGACTCAACTCAAGAAAATTAGAAATGAAAAAGGGGAAGTTACAACAGACACCACAGAAATACAAAGCATCCTAAGAGACTGCTACAAGCAACCCTATACCAATAAAAAGGACAACCTGGAAGAAATGGACAAATTCTTAGAAAGGTATAACCTTCCAACACTGAACCAGGAAGAAATAGAAAATATGAACAGACCCATCACAAGTAATGAAATTGAAACTATGATTAAAAATCTTCCAACAAACAAAAGTCCAGGACCAGATGGCTTCACAGGTGAATTCTATCAAACATTTACAGAAGAGCTAACACCCATCCTTCTCAAACTCTTCCAAAAAATTGCAGAGGAAGGAACACTCCCAAACTCATTCTATGAAGCCACCATCACCCTGATACCAAAACCAGACAAAGATACTACAAAAAAAGAAAATTACAGACCAGTATCACTGATGAATATAGATGCAAAAATCCTCAACAAAATACTAGCAAACAGAATCCAACAACACATTAAAAGGGTCATACACCATGATCAAGTGGGATTTATCCCAGGGATGCAAGGATTCTTCAGTATACACAAATCAATCAATGTGATACCCCATATTAACAAATTGAAGAAGAAAAACCATATGATCATCTCAATAGATGCAGGAAAAACTTTCAACAAAATTCAACACCATTTATGATAAAAACTCTCCAGAAAGTGGGCATAGAGGGAACCTACTTTAATATAATAAAGGCCATATACGACAAACCCACAGCAAACATCATTCTCAATGGTGAAAAACTGAAACCATTTCCTCTAAGATCAGGAACAAGACAAGGATGTCCACTCTCACCACTATTATTCAACATAGTTTTGGAAGTCCCAGCCATGGCATTCAGAGAAGAAAAAGAAATAAAAGGAATACAGATTGGAAAACAAGAAGTAAAACTGTCACTGTTTGCAGATGACATGATACTATACATAGAGAATCCTAAAAATGTCACCAGAAAACTACTAGAGCTAATCAATGAATTTGGTAGAGTAGCAGGATACAAAATTAATGCACAGAAATCTCTTGGATTACTATACACTAATGATGAAAAATCTGAAAGAGAAACTAAGGAAACACTCCCATTTACCATTGCAACAAAAAGAATAAAATATCTAGGAATAAACCTACCTAGGGAGACAAAAGACCTGTATGCAGAAAACTATAAGACACTGATGAAAGAAATTAAAGATGATACCAACAGATGGAGAGATATACCATGTTCTTGGATTGGAAGAATCAATATTGTGAAAATGACTATACTACCCAAAGCAATCTACAGATTCAATGCAATCCCTATCAAATTACCAATGGCAATTTTTACAGAACTAGAACAAAAAATCTTAAAATTTGTATGGAGACACAAAAGACCCCAAATAGCCAAAGCAGTTTTGAGGGAAAAAAACGGAGCTGGAGGAATCAGACTCCCTGACTTCAGACTATTCTACAAAGCTACAGTAATCAAGACAATATGGTACTGGCATAAAAACAGAAATATAGAACAATGGAACAGTATAGAAAGCCCAGAGATAAAACCACGCACCTATGGTCAACTAATCTATGACAAAGGAGGCAAGGATATACAATGGAGAAAAGACAGTCTCTTCAATAAGTGGTGCTGGGAAAACTGGACAGCTACACGTGAAAGAATGAAATTAGAACACTCCCTAATACCATACACAAAAATAAACTCAAAATGGATTCGAGACCTAAAGGTAAGACTGGACACTATAAAACTCTTAGAGGAAAACATAGGAAGAACACTCTTTGACATAATTCATAGCAAGATCTTTTTTGATCCACCTCCTAGAGTAATGGAAATAAAAACAAAAATAAACAAATGGGACCTAATGAAACTTAAAAGCTTTTGCAAAGCAAAGGAAACTACAAACAAGACGAAAAGACAACCCTCAGAATGGGAAAAAATATTTGCAAATGAATCAACTGACAAAGGATTAATCTCCAAAATATATAAACGGCTCATGCAGCTCAATAGTAAAAAAACAAACAACCCAACCCAAAAATGGGCAGAAGACCTAAATAGACATTTCTCTAAAGAGGATATACGGATGGCCGAGAAGCACATGAAAAGCTGCTCAACATCACTAATTATTAGAGAAATGCAAATCAAAACTACAATGAGGTATCACCTCACACCAGTTAGAATGGGCATCATCAGAAAATCTACAAACAACAATTGCTGGAGAGGGTGTGGAGAAAAGGGAACCCTCTTGCACTGTTGCTGGGAATGTAAATTGATACAGCCACTATGGAGAACAGTATGGAGGTTCCTTAAAAAACTAAAAATAGAATTACCATATGACCCAGCAATCCCACTACTGGGCATATACCCAGAGAAAACCATAATTCAAAAAGACACATGCACCCCAATGTTCATTGCAGCACTATTTACAGTAGCCTGGTCATGGAAGCAACCTAAATGCCCATCGACAGATGAATGGATAAAGAAGATGTAGTACATCTATACAATGGAATATTACTCAGCCATAAAAAGGAACGAAATTGGGTCATTTGTAGAAACACGGATGAATCTAGAGACTGTCATACAGAGTGAAGTAAGTCAGAAAGAGAAAATCAAATATCGCATATTAACGCATATATGTGGAACCTAGGAAAATGGTACAGATGAACCGGTTTGCAGGGCAGAAATTGAGACACAGATGTAGAGAACAAACGTATGGACACCAAGGGGGGAAAGTGGCGGGGGGGTGGTGGTAGTGGTGTGATGAATTGGGAGATTGGGACTGACATGTATACACTGATGTGTATAAAATGGATAACTAATAAGAACCTGCTGTATAAAAAAAAAATCATACACATACTATATGCCTCAGTCATTCCACCCCTTAATATTTACTCAAGTTTAATGAAAACATACATCCACACAAGATTTATACACTAATATTGATAGGAGCTTTATTTGTAATAGCCAAAAACTAGAAACAACTCAACTGTCCATCAATGGAAGAATGGCTAAACAAAGTATGGCATATCCATGCAATGGAATCTTATTCAGCAATAAAGAGTGAACTATTGATACAGTAACATGGATGAATCTCAAGGTAATTATGCTGATGGAAAGAAGCCAAACAAAAGAGTATATATTATATGATTCCATCTAAATAAAATTCTAGGAAATGCACACTAATCTATAGTGGCAGAAAGCACACCAGATGTTGCCTGGGGACTAGCATTGGGAGGTAGGTGAAAAGGGAGGGATGGATTATAAAAGAGACCAAGGAAACTTCTGAGGTGATGGATATGTTCATTATCTTGATTGTGGTAATGATTTCATGGATATATACACATGACAAAACTCTTCAAATTTTACACTTTAAATTTGGGTAGTTTATTGTGTGTCAACTGTACCTCAATGAAGTTATAACAATAAAAGACTACACTGATGTGAGACCCCCTGAATCTTTGTAGAATTCATCTCCAGCCTTCTGGAATACAAGGCTTCCCACATACTTCCACACTTCTTGGTCTTCTAGGCCAGTCAGCTGATGACACTGATGCTGTCACACAGTGGATGAATGTGGTGGGCTATGGAATGCCCCGATATTCCAGGTCCTTTGGCTCTATATCTTGATAGAGGGAGAATTAACATACCTCTGGGGCAACACTTTACATGTATGGTACCGTCCACTCCTAGTGACTGTCAGCTGTTCCTGGCCCTCCTTCCTGATACGGATGGTAAGGAGTGGATTTTGCCAGAAGTGCTGTGAACTGTGTGCCTGAGAACACGGTAATCTGCTCCAGCAAAGATAATACATCTGGCACAAAAGCTACAATTGGGCCACTACCTGGTTGAGTAGTGGTGGTCCACTGTCATCCTCCAAGATCTAGCTGGTTTTTGTAGCGGTCATTAAATGGGAATTAGATGGGAAGCACCAACCTGCATCTTTTTGGTCTTCTGGTCAGGTTTGGGGTTGGGGGAAGCAGACTTCAGAGATTTCCACTTGGACTCCCCCAACTATGATAGCACATAACCCACAGTGGGCCCAGGGACCAATGTGATTGTTCTCCAAGTATCAGATATGTCTGTTCCAATCATGCATTCAGCACCTGGGAGAATGATCTCTGGTGAGTCCTTGGACACAGTGGACCTACTGGAAGCCAGACTTGGGCCAGGACTCTATTTATCACTTAGCTCTCAAATGCCCCCAACAAAAACAGGGGGCCACAGTGATGTTTTGGGTCCCAGGTATCAATGTTAACTTGGACTCTGTGTCCAACAGTCCTTGAAATGTTTAGATTCCCTTTCACCCAGTGGGTGGTAACTCAAGTAAACAACCACAGGTGTTTTGGGGGAAGAACAGGGGAATTATTACTGCACACCCTGCTGTGGGGTCACAGGGTCCTTCCTGCTGGAGACCCAGCCTCTCCTTTGGGCACTGGGGTCCAGGAAGGAAACTTATTGAGTCAGTTCCCCTCAGCCTCATGCTTATTCATCTCTGATTTCTGTTGATTGTGTAGATTAAGCAGTAACTTCATTGGCTGCCCATCTGTGTTGGCCCTGGGGATAACTTGCTGCATCAATCACCTGCATCACTCTCTGCAGTTCGGGTCTCCCCGGCTGCCACGCTGATTATCATCATAATTGAGCCCACCTTTCCTCTGAAGTTTGAGCACAGCCCCCTGGTTTCTATGGCTTCGAGCCCTCCTGCTGGTGAGTAGAAAGAACCACTCTAGCACGGCCACTTCACTTCTTCCACTGTCTTCCACAGCACTCTGGCATCTCCACTGCTTCCTCCAAGCTTCCAGGAGCTCCAAGGAGCGTGTTGGCACCATCTCCTGGGTCCTCCCAGGATATTACATCCTCTATCATGGAAGAGTGCTCTCACATTAACAAACTCTGCCTGATACAACTTTAGGTTCTGCCCGCTCCCCATCTGGACCCAGCACCCTCAGGACCCCACCACATACTCTCCCAGTCACCTTGGCCAAGTCCTGTAAGCTCTCCAGAGCTTGGTCCTTTTCCTTTCTTACCAAGCCCAACTCTTCTTCAGCCAAGTTTAGTTGAGTCTCAATTCAAGTTCTTGGTGTTGTTGCCAGGAGGGGTGAGGGATGGAGCCTGAGGGGAGGGGAGGCACTTCTGCAGGTGCAGAGGATTCGTGGAAATCTGAGTACAACTGTCTGCTCAGATGTCTCCATGCTAAGCCTCAGGGAACTTCTGTCCCAACACAGGGAGAGAAACTTGCCAAGGCTGAGAGGTCTGTGTCTGCTCCAGCTCTAATTAAGCCCTGGGCCCGATTCTCAGCATTTTCAGCCCTCTAGCAGCAGGAAATAGTCTCTTTCAACACAGCCTGGAAGGCCCTCTGACTTAGACACTTCACTATCCGTTAGTTGGTGATGAGTCATGCTTAGCTTTTCATTGTCTTTTCCCAGTCAATGGTCTCAACAGCAGTCATCCAGTTTCAGACCTTATAATTAGTCCTTCCCCAGAACCTCTCAGAAGCCTGAGATAGTGTGTCCCCAGTGCATTTTTCTCCCATTCCAATTCACCGCCTGTGAAAGTGTTAACAATTTCACCTCTTCCCAGCATGCCAGGGGCATCAATACACCCCCAGCACCAGTGATTGGCGGGGGGAGGTTGTCACCAGGCGGCCAGTTGGCAATGAAGCTCCAGAATCCCATGTAGGGTCAGCTTCCTTGACCCACCCTGGAGCCAAGTGCCTTAGGTCAGGATCCCTGGGGAAAAGACTGAACTGGCCACGTGCATGCAGGAAGTTTATTGGCAAGTATTCTTGGGAACAGTACCCGTAGGACAGGGATGAAAGCGGGATGGGCAGAGGAGGAGTGGCCCAGGACGCCTTTGCACCAGTGGCCTCGGTCAAGCCCACAGAGCTCTGGAGCTGGGCTGGCTTGTCAGGGATGTCCTGCCTGAAGGCAAGGGAGCCTTTACTCTCCTGCATTGCCAAGTCACTGGAGGTGGGCTGCCCCAAGGGAGGGGATGTGGCCTTGGCCAAAGGCAGTTCCTGGAGGGGGACTCAGCTGAGAGTCAGCAGCAGTCACTATTCCCAGTAGCTGGGGCCATGAGTGCCTCCGTCCTGAGGGGATCTAACCGTGTATCCCAGCCCCTACTGCAAGTCCCGGTTCCGGACACACACAGCAGTGAGCGGTAGCTTACAGTGAGCAGCAACTTGAAGCGAGACCTTAGTTCCCTGACCTGATATCAAACCCTGGTTGCGGTGGTGAGAGCACCAAATCCTAACCACTGGACCACAGGGACCAGTGGCTAGAGTTTGGGTCCTGGGTCCTTGTCTGCCTTGAAAAGAAAAAATTCTGACAAGGAGATGGAAGGCAGAGAGGAAAGTAAAGCATTTATTGGAAAAGCAGAGAACATGCGGACAGGTGCATGGGCAAGCTCAGCAAGAGAGTCATGCCTCTGGGAAGTTTCAATCCTTTATGAGGGGGCAGTCTTCCGGGTCTTTGTTTTCCCTCTGGCCAATTAGCTTGCTTTGACCCCGTGGCTGATTTGCCTCACGACCCTCCCCTGTGTGTGCATGCACCCCTCAGCAAGATGGATTTTAGCGGAAGGGCCTGGGCAGGGTTAGGGGTGACATGACTTATTATGGTCTGGCGCCCCCTGCCTTTTGACCCCTGAGGAGCCTTTCTGAGCATGTGTAATGTCTCCCTTGCCCCAAGGATGGGAAATATATGACCTCTTGATCTTTTACTCAAATAGGGTTTAGCCCCTCTCTGTCCCTGACATAACTGTTATCTTAAAGTGTCCACAGGAAACAAAGTCCAGCCATTTACCCTGTTCCTGTCATTTCTATCTCAAAGTGGAGAGAGGAGGCTGGTCATAAATATCTCTCCTGGAGCCCACCTGCCTCCTGCCCCAGGAAATGTAACCAGGAGTCTGGTTGTAAATGTCCAGCCTGGAGCCCATCTTTTTCCTGCCCCAAGAAATGTGAACAGGAGGCCAGTTGTTAATGCCTAGCCTGGAGCCCATCTATCTCCTGCCTCAGTCCTGCCCTGTAATCCCCCAGTGTCCAGCACACCAGTTGCCTGTGAATATCTCGTCCAGTGCATTCCACCCTGGACTGCACAATGCTGTGGACACACCTCCAATTCCAAATGCCACGAGGGCCAAGGCTCACTGGCAGCACTCGTGATGTGGAGAAGAGAAGGGAACAGACGTCGGACTGAGCACATGGTGAGTTTGAACTGTTGTACGGGCACCTGGCTGCCTGGAGCTGATGCTGGGTGTTGGGGAGAAGCTGGAGATGGGGTGGAATAGGCAGGGTGTGGTCAAGAGAGCAGGGAAATGCCAAAGCTGGAGCTGAGGAACTGCCCATGACTGGGGAGGAAGGGGGAAGCCGCAGGAGGTTTCCAGCAGGGACCAGACACGGTTAGAGCAATGCATGAGAAAACTCCATCTGACCTGGAGGGGAGGAGTGGCCAAGGAAGTTTCTGCAGCTGTCCACATGTGAAGGGATAAGGTGTGGGAGGAGGGGGAGTCCCCGGGGAAATAGGGGGAAAGAGGAATCTGAGAGACAGCTAGCGGCAGCTGGCAGAGAAACTGGCTGGAGGGTGGGCTTGAGGCAGTTCAGCTTTGAACCCAGTTCAGCCAGAAAGACCAGAAGAGCAACAGCAAGAGGCCGATCAGAAGTGGGTACAAGCATGCATTTCCTGGGGCTGTGCAAGGGGCCCAGAGCATGGCTTTCACGACCTCCAGGAGCTTCAGGATGAGGAAGCAGGAATGCCAGAGGTAGAAAGGAATGTGAGAGGCCGGAGCAGCAGCTGGCAAGGCTGAGGCAGGGCCCAGGGAGGGCACCCACAGGGCTTTGGACGAGTGTATCCAGGGGGCCCAGATCCAAGGGCTGGAGTGGAGCCTGGGCTATGTCTACACAGAGGCCCTACTAGATGCTGGAGTGAGGGCTGAAAAGAGGGCCGTGCACCTGGGGCGGCCTGGAGCACAGCAGAGCAGAGGTGCCCTGGAACCAAGGGGCCAGTTTTTGATGTAGGATCTACCGCTGTCAGCTGTGTGGCCCGGGTCTCTCGGTGCCTCCACTGATCAGTACAAAGGTATAAAAATAGCTCCTGCTGTCTGAGTGTTCTCTGAGGGAAGGGGCAGTCAGAGAGGCTGGGACTAGCCCAAAGTCAGTCCATCAGAGAGCCAGCAGTGAGCGTGTCAGGCAGGAGACAAAGTCCTCCCGGTGAAACACCCATGTGTTGAGTGCCAGCTGCCAGGCACCTCTGCCTCAGCTCATCCTCAGGGCCATCCTGGGGGGAGGTGTGCACTCATCGCCCACTGTCAGGAAAGGAGCCTCCTTCTCCCGAAGGAAGTGATGGGCCCAAAACAATGCATCCAAGAAGTGGCTGGTCAGGACCTGAACCCAAGCTGGCACCAGAAAACATGTCCCTAAACGCCAGGCCCCGCTGCCCATGGTGAGGCTGCAGGAGGTCAAGAACAAAGAGGGCCAGAACTTCCGAGGCAGCCCAGTGGTTAGGACTCCGCACTTCCACTGCAGGGGGCCCAGGTTCAATCCCTGGTCAGGGAACTAATCCTGTATGCCGTGTGGCGCAGCCAGAAAAAAAAAAGGAACGAAGAGAGCCAAGGAACAGCCTTGACAAAGTGGACCCCAGGAATGCTGGGGCTGGGGGAGGGCAGAAAGGGAGTGGTGTGGTGGGAATAGACACTCCTAGGACATTTCCAGAAAGGGAAGAAGATTCCCAGTGGCGGCTTGAGGGCCTGGCAGTGTCTAATAGAGTCTGTTACAGGAGCTGGGAGAGAGACCACAATGAAGAGGCCAGTGGAGGTGGGGGGAGAGGGGGAGGGGGCAATGAGCTCCGCAAAGGGCCGTGTGTGCACCGAGGAGAGTCACAAAGAAAGGCGGTGGGGGGGGGGGGCTTCCCTGGTGGCACAGTGGTTAAGAATCCGTCTGCCAATGCAGGGGACACAGGTTCGAGCCCTGGTCCGGGAAGATCCCACATGCCGCGGAGCAACTAAGCCCGTGCACCACAACTACCGAGCCTGAGCTCTAGAACCCGCAAGCCACAACTACTAAGCCCACGTGCCACAACTAATGAAGCCCGCGCACCCTTGAGCCCGTGCTCCGCAACAAGAGAAGCCACAACAATGAGAAGCCTGTGCACCGCCACAAAGAGCAGCCCCTGCTCACCGCAACTAGAGAAAGCCCGCACACAGCAACGAAGACCCAACGCAGCCAAAAAAATAAAGAAAGAAAGGCAGGAGGAGGACCCTGTCAGAGAAATAAGACCGGAAACTCCAGGAGGACTAGGATTGAGGGAGGCCTCTTTTCTGTTTTAATTTGGAAACGGTGTGAGGGTTAAAATCTGCTGCAGGAGCCAGTAGGGAGGAGTGCTGACCTTCAGGAGATGGAGGGCCACCTCTGTATCAAGACGGGGGAGAAGGGAGGCAGTGGGGAGATCGGCCTCGAGCCTACGCTGTAGTCATACACACCACGATAAAATGCACACTGTGTGGGTCCGTGACAACGCCACCACGGGCACCATAGATGGGTAAGATTAGGCAAGAAGGAAGATAAGGAATGTTGGAGGGCTCACAGTTCAAAGTAGGACAATAAAGAAAAGGTCTCATTAGAAGGTGGTATTTGAGAGAAAAAAGTGTGAAGATAAGCTATCAAGGGAGGGAACTAGTGATGGGAAATTGCCTGGTGCTTATGGTGCCTGGTGCTGTGCCTGGAACAGCAAGTGCAGCTGGAACAGAGTGAGCGAGGGTGAGAGGAAGAGGAGGTAAGGGCAGAAGTACAAAGGTCACATCATGTAGGGCCTTGGGAGACACTGCAAGAACTCTGGATTGTATTCAGAGGGAAATGGGAGCCATTAGATGGTTTGAGCTGAGGAGTGACACGATATAAAAAATTACATAGCTGCTATGCTGAGAACTGAATGAAGGGAAATGAGTGTAAACTTGGGGAGTCCAGCTGGGAGGCTACTGTGATAACCCAGAAAATGCTCACTGTGTGTAACCAGTGTTGTGACAGGGGATGTGGTGAGAAGCAGTCTAATTACAGGTATATTTTCAGCCTTGATGCAACAGATTTTGCGTATGAGTTGTGCATTGGGTGTGAGAGAAAACAAGGCTGAGTGTAATGGCTGATTTTATGTGTCCACTTGGCTGGGTCACAATGCACAGACATTTGGTCAAACGTTATTGTGGGCATGTCTGTGAGGTTATTTCTGGATGAGATTAACATTTGAATCTGGCCAAAACAATCTTGAGAAAGAGAACTGGAAGAATCACACTCCCTGACTTCAGACTATACTACAAAGCTACAGTAATCAAAACAGTATGGCACTGGCACAAAAACAGACACATAGATCAATGGAACAGAATAGAGAGCCCAGAAATAAACCTACACACTTATGGTCAATTAATCTACGACAAAAGAGGCAAGAATATGCAGTGAAAAAAAGTCTCTTTGACAAGTGGTGCTGGGAAAACTGGACAGCTACATGTAAAAGAATGAAATTAGAACATTCTCTCACACCATATACAAAGTTAAACTCAAAATGGAATAAGACCTACATGTAAGACCGGAAACCATAAAACTCCTAGAGGGAAACATAGGCAGAACACTCTTTGACATAAATCGTAGCAATATTTTTTTGGATATGTCTCCTAAAGAAAAGGAAATAAAAGCAAAAAGTGAGATCAAATTAAACTTAAAAGCTTTTGCACAGCACAGAAAATCATGGACAATATGAAAAGACAACCTACAGAATGGGAGAAAATATTTGCAAATGATATGACCAATAAGGGGTTAATATCCAACATATATAAACAGCTCATACAACTCAACATCAAAAAAACAAACAACCTGGGAATTCCCTGGCAGTCCAGTGGTTAGGACTCTGTGCTTCCATGGCAGAGGGCACGGGTTCAATCCCTGGCCAGGGAACTAAGATTCTGCAAGCCACCCAGTGGTGGCCAAAAAAAATAAATAAATAAATGAAATTAAAAAGTGGGGTTTATACTATATATAAAATAGATAACCAACAAGACCCTACTGTATAGCACAGGGAACTATATTCAATATTTTTTAATAACCTATAAAGGAAAAGAATCTGAAAAAAATAGATATATACATATGTATAACTGAATCACTTTGCTGTACACCTGAAACTAACACATTGTAAATCAACTATACTTCAATTTTAAAAATGTAAAAAATAAAAAATTTTTAAAAATAAAAAGTGGGGTTTATTACAGGTGTACAAAAATGGATTCATTTGACTATCAATAAATGCAATTCACCACAATAACAGACAGAGGCAGGAAAAAGTATTTTACAAAATTAAAATATCCATTTATGATACATAAAACACTTAGCTTAACAGAAAAAGAAAGGAGCACTGTAAATCTGTTAAAGGGAAAATATGTGTAGATTTACCTTTCAATGAACAATAGTGAGCCAACTGGATTTCCATATGGGAAAAAAATGTACCTTGACTCCTGACACCATGCAAAATCGATTCCAGATGGAGAACAGGTCTAAACGTGAAGGTTAAAAAAAAAAAGAAAGAAAAAACCTTTAAAAGAAAAACAGAGAACATCTTCATGACCTTAAAATAAACACTTTTTTTTTTTTTTTAATTTATTTTTTGGCTGCGTTGGGTCTTTGCTGCTGCACGTGGGCTTTCTCTGGTGGCAGGGAGTGGGGGCTACTCTTCATTGTGGTGCGCGGGCTCCTCATTGCGGTGGCTTCTCTTGTTGTGGAGCACGGGCTCTAGACGCACGGGCTTCAGTAGTTGTGGCTCGCGGGCACTAGAGGGGAGCGCAGGCTCAGTAGTTGTGGCACACGGGCTTAGTTGCTCCACAGCATGTGGGAATCTTCCCAGACCAGGGATCGAACCAGTGTTCCCTGCACTGGTAGGCGGATTCTTAACCACTGCGCCACCAGGGAAGTCCAAGCAAAGATTTCTTAAATGGCAGGTGATAAATAAATACTGATCATAAAAGAAAAAATTGACAAACTGAGTATTTTCAACTTAGGAATTTCTCTTCCTCAAAAAATACCATTGGGGCTTCCCTGGTGGCGCAGTGGTTAAGAATCCGCCTGCCAATGCAGGGGACACGCGTTAGAGCCCTGGTCCGGGAAGATCCCACATGCCGTGGAGCAACTAAGCCGGTGCACCACAACTACTGAGCCTGCGCTCTAGAGCCTGCGAGCCACAACTACTGAAGCCCACGTGCCTAGAGCCCGAGCTCCGCAACAAGAGAAGCCACCACAATGAGAAGCCTGCACACCACAATGAAGAGTAGCCCCTGCTCACCGCAACTAGAGAAAGCCCACGCACAGAAACAAAGACCTGACGCAGCCAAAAATATATAAATAAAATAAATAAACTTATTTAAAAAAATACCATTAAGAGAGTGAGAAGACAACCCATAGGACCTGCATCCGGAATATATCTAAAGAATTGCTACAAATCAAAGGGAAAGACAGACCATCTAGGAGAAGGGGCAGAAGACTCAGACCGTTCCTAAGAGGAGACGCAAATGACCAAGAAGCAGCTCCATTGCATTAGTCATGAGGGAAATGCAGCTTAAAAGCACAAGCAATGCCTACTAAAGAGCTTAGAAAATGTTGGAAAATGCCACGCCTGTGGTGGGGAGCAGCCAGAACTCTCCAAGGGAGTGTGAATTGGAACAACTTGGAACCTGTTTGGCAGAATCCATGCAAATCCTGTGGTCCTATGACTGACATTTCACTGTCAGGAACATACGCAAGGGAAAGGTGGGCAGAGGTTCACTTAACAGCACTATTCTTAAGAGCCCAAATCTGGGAACTGCCTAAATGTTCATCAACAGGAAAACAGATAAATTGAAGTATATACACCAATACAATTCCAAACAGTAAGGAGAATAAAAAGGCCTCAATTGCATGGAAAAAGCTCACAAATGCCTAAAACACTACATCCTGTGTGATCCCATTTATATGAAGTTCAAAAGCCAGCAAAATGAAACTATCGGATAGAAGTTGAGAGAGTGGTTACTGGGGCTGAATAAACTGGGACAGGAGGGGCCTTTGGGTACCGGTAATTTTGGTTCTTAAACTGGGTGCTGGATACCTAGGCGTGCTCACTTTATAAAGATTCATCAAGCTGGACACTTAGGTGCACTTTTCTATGGGTATATTATACTTCAATAAAAAATTTCATTTAAGTAATCATTTTTAAAGTCACAAATTCATTAACAGAAGGATTTTTACCCTAGGGACTGCCAACATGGACACAGTCTGTTCAGGCTGCTATAACAAAAATACCATAGATTGGGTAGCTTATAAACAACAGAAATTTATTTCTCACAGTTTTGTAGGCTGGCAAGGCCAAGACCAAGGGGCTGGCAGATTCATTGTCTGGTGAGAGCCTGCTTCCTGGTTCACAGACAGCTGTCTTTTCACTGGTCCTCACATGGTGGAAGGGGTGAGGGAGCTCTCTGGGGTCTCTTTTATAAAGGCTCTAATGACAATCATGAGGGGTTCATCCTCATGAACCAGTCACCTTCCAAAGGCCCACCTCCAAATACCATCACACTGATTCAACAGATGAATTTGGAGTGACATAGACATCTATAGATACTAACCCCTATGTGTCAAATGATGATCAGAATCCTAACTCTCATGTTCATTTTACAGATGAGAAAACCATGGTTCACCGTACTTCCCTAGGCTGGGACCCTCTGACCACAAACTCTGTTTGGATCATAGTGGCCACCAGGTCCTGCAGAAGACAACTGCTCATAATGGCCAAAAGCAGCAGCCTGTGTGGAATAGGTCCTCACGAAGAGCATTGGAAAGGTGCACACGTCAGCGATACGAAGCACGCAGTATAAAACATTTTATGAAACAGAAGGATTCTGACTGCCAGCTATGCAAGAAATGTATTACACATCTATCTCCCTAGAGACAGAAATGTAGATGGGTTTAATAAAAATTACGTGGTTAGACAAATATGAAATGTCTACTGGTTTAATAAAAACTATGTGGTTACATAAATATTGAAAAAATGAAGAAAAAAATGTAGAATAGTGCTTAAATTAATTCCAAGTGGAGAAACGGTATATATATGCAAATATGTACCCATTTATCTCTGTAGATTGGTAAAGATAGCCATCTGCATATATAGTGGTTAGATAAATATAATGTTTAAATGGACACTATGTACATAGGAAAATAACTTTTTTTACATTTCTCGATAGATAAGATACATACAGTGATTCGATAAATATATAATCAGATACTTAATGGTTAGTTAAGTGTATTTGTTAAGGCATCTGTACGCTGTGAAGACAAGTTTTTCCCACCAAAATCTCCAGCCAGGTCAAGCCAAGGACAGTCCTGTCCAGTCCTGTGCCGAGGGTACCAGTGGGAACATTGATCCAAGGGGGTAGCACCAGCCAGTGGTGAGAATGGATGAGAAATATGAGAATGTAATGGTAATGGCATTCCATAGGCACTGGGCACTAAGTATGTACCAGGTGATCTCAAATTACCTCCCCAGGTGGATTATTCCATTAACCCCAAGTTAGAGTAGAGGAAACTGAGGCCCAACAAAGGAACATGTGGCACACTGGTAACTTTATAAACCTTTTAATTGTGATGAGAACTAATGGGATACTTCTGATTTTTTTTTTTTTTTTTTTTTTGGCTGCACCGTGCAGCTTTCAGAATCTTAGTTCCCCAACCAGGGATTGAACCAGTGCCCTCAGCAGTGAAAGGAGTCCTAACCACTGGACCGCTAGGGAATTCTTTACTCCTGATTTTTTAAAATTAATTAATTAATTTAGGCTGCACCGGGTCTTAGTTGCAGCATGCAGGCTCTTAGTTTGGGCATGCATGCGGGATCTAGTTTCCCCGACCAGGGATCGAACCCAGGTCCCCTGCATTGGAAGCGCGGAGTCTTACCCACTGGACCACCAGGGAAGTCCCTACTCCTTATTTTTAAAGGAAATTTCAGGTTAGAATAAATTTGCTGCACCCAGAATCTACTTCCCGCTAACCTGGGTGTCAGCTCAGTGAGAGCTGCAGAGGGGAAGGACCAAGGCTAAAACAGTCCTTGACTGCCACCTAGTGGCTACTGGGGGTAGACTCCACCCTGTCTCCCACAAATGAAAACCGCCTTGGGATCCCACACCCTTTCTTGTCTGACTCAGAGGTGAGGCCACCGAAAAGGCCCTGGGGTGGGTAAAATGATGAGCTAACCACTGGCTTCACGCCTGGTAGGGCTGTGGGCTGAGGGGGGCAGTTTCTGGGCCTGGCTTGGAGGGAGATACAGAGACACCTGGAGCTACAGTAATGTCACAGAGAAGCAAAGGCAGGGAGGGATTGAGAGACATGAGGATATAGCAAAGATACAGAAATAAAGATGCCAACAACGCAGAGACCTGGAGGGATGAGAGAAAGAGACAGAGAGAAAGAGAGAGAGTCCCAGAAAGCAATACCAAAGGATTCAGAGACACAGACACACAGAAGGCTGAGGGCAGGGGGCAGGGGGGGGGGGTGGCAGGGAGGGGTGGGGGGTGGCAGGGGGCGGAGGATCTCCAACAGGAAGAGCCCTTACCCCTGCTGTTCCCATGGACGTCCAGGCAGTCCTCTAGCCCCATCCAAACACCCTTTTCAGAAGGTCCTGGGCACTCTAATTCTTAGTCCTTTCTGGGATTCACTGGTACAGATTAGCTTATTTCAGAGTTTTCCCCAGGACAGGCTGGGTTGCTACTTCTGCTGTGGTAGGTCCAGCTTTACAGCTTCTAAAACCAAGCTGCCATTCTCTCTTTGCCCTTCTCTTTCTCCTGGTGTGTGTATTTCCCAGTTCTCCTTCATATACATTAGGCATATCTTCCTATGCATAAAAACTTCTATAGCACTTGCCTGGAGAAAACAAAACTGACTGTGGGTTTCCTCCCAACTGGCTCTGTCCTGAGGAGGCTAATAAAGAGCTGTGAATTTGGAGGGCCCAATGATCTTTCCTGGCTTGCTGAAGACCCCTGCCTGGCTGATGAACAACGGGACCTGTTCTAACACACTGTGGCCAGCTCGTGGCCTCATCTGCCCCATGCAATCTGCTAAATTCACTCCTGTATTCCAGGACCACCTCCCTGCTGGCACTTAGCAAGCTCCTGGAGAATGTGGGGTGAGTTAACAGCAGAGGGACTTGAGAAGGTAGGAAACTTCAACTCCCAAATTCAATCCACTGTTCTCCTGCATTCTCCTCTTACCCTCCCCCACCCAGTCTCACGCTGAGGCCACATTCAGGTTTCTTCCACAAACACTGCCAATGTCTACGGCCCAGAGGCCTAGATTATGGACCCTGACCTTCTGGATTCTAATTCTGATCTCACCACTTACCATCTGGCTCTCCTTGCCTCCACTTCCCCAAGTATAAAATAGAATATTGATAGGGTCAACTTCATAGTGCTGTTGCGAGGATGCAATGAGTTAATATTGCAAAGCGTGGCACTGAACCGAGTTAAAATCAAGGAACTTGGAGTCAGACTGGCCTTGGGGAATTCACTTAATCCCTCCAAATTTCCGCTTCTCCTCTTTAAAGTGGACACAGTGACTTAAATTCACAAGGTTGGGAGTATCTAATTAAATGTTGTGAGAGGCCCTGAAGGACCTGAGATGTGAGACTGGGCCACTGTGGCTTTCAAATGTCCTGTTCCTGCAGCTGTGCTTCTTTACCCCTCCACCACTTAGTCCCTACCTCTTCCTCTTCACGCCTCCCCATAAACCCCAGCCCACCTGGCCCATGGCTGCAGATCCTCAGAACAATGCCTCTGTTCCCATTTCAGAAACCAGAGCTACCTTTCCCATAAAACACTTTCCTCAAATTAAGAGTCCCTTTGCTCCCTCAGAGCGCCTCCTACCCAGCATTCCAGAAGAGTCTTGACTATGACAACAGAGCTTTGGCTGGTTTTCTTGCACAATATAAAGCAAGAAAAAGTGAACAGGCAGCACCCAGTTTAACAGACCCATTGTTTCTGGGACAGGTGGAGCCTCCCTTTCTTGCCTTCCAGAGGTAGGTAAGGAAGTCTTCCAGGCTGAATTGTGTGCTTACTTTTTAAATTGTTATCTGTTCTAGTACTTTCATTTATAGTTTTACTATGCAGTACAGCCTTGGACTATATATAAATGTTATTCCTCTACAACTTTGTTTCATTTGATTCGCTGGTATTCACCTTAACCCGTGTACCTATACGTACTAGTTCACTTGCTTCACTGTGGAATAAAGTTCTAACCCACAAAAATGTGTACTTATCTTTCTCCCGTCAGTGGAGATGAACATTGTTTCTAGTGTTTTTCTATTAAAAACAGTCCTGGTGGGAACATTTCTGCACTACAGAAGCTGCTGAAGCTGAAGCTTAGGGTCCCACGCTCCAGCCTCACCTGCCCAGGCCTCCATCCACTGCCAGATGCCCCTTCCCCGCCAGCCCCCCAAGCTGAGTTCCCCATCTGCGCCCAGACTCCCTCATTTCCTGCCATCTCCCACCATCAGAACGCCTCAAAGTCCCTCCTCCCTACTCTAACCACTCCCCACGCTCTGAGGGGCTTCCTGCCCCACTACCGGGCCCTCCCCCCAAGGCCAGTTCCCACCCACAGCCCCGCGCCCCTCCCACCTCACCGCCCGAGCTCCCTCACGAGCCCAGCCCGCCCACACCTGGGCCTCCTCACACACCTGAGACCCTCTCCAGTGCCCCTGCATTATCCCGATCTCCGCAGTCCACACCTCTGCCCCGCCCAAGCCCTGGCGGCCCACCCACACGTCCCAGCCCCCCGCCGCAAGGTCCGGCCCCTCCCCACACCTGGGGGCTTCCCCGACATCTGTTCCCTCACACCCGGGTCCCTTCCTCAGGGCCCCCTGCCCGCGCCTGCCACGGCCAGAGCTACACACATGCTCTGTCCAGGCTCCACACCTCCCCCCTCCCCACACCTGGTCCCGGGGCCCCATCCAATGCCTCTGGAGGCTTGGTGGCAGCAATGTGGTCAAAGAGCATCGTCGATTCAAAGAGTATTTGACTGGGCGCTGTGAAGCAAAACGTGAAACGCTCTGAAATCTTGCTCAATAGACGTTTTCCCGAATTTGACAACACCCCAGAATTTTACAGGACATTAGCGGTAATACATTGTGAAGCTGAAAGCGAGTTTTCTAAACTACTAGTATAAAAAATTTTTAAAGAGTGGGTCAGTCATGCTAGAAGACTCAGTTATCTTACATTCTTTCTCATGGAAATGATTCTAATTTTACATATTCTGATTTTAAATATTCCAGGGAATTCCCTGGTGGTCCAGTGGTTAAGACTGCGATTTCACTACCAAGGGCACGGGCTCAGTTCCTGGGTGGGGAGCTAAGATCCTGCAAGCTGAGCAGGTGCGGCCAAAAGAAATAAAATAAAATAAAATATTCTAAATCACTATCATAGGAAGCAGTGGCTATGATTATGCAGTTAATGTTACCACTAAGATTAATATTTTAAAAGGCAATTCATTTTAAATTTATCCTTAAAATTTTGTTGTCAGCTTTTAAAATTTTGCAATTATTTTGCTTTGTCATTCTAAAGAAATATAAACTTTCACACAAACATATTATGTTCATAATTTTGTGTTCTTTTCTTCCGGCTCTGGGCTGGCTTCAGCTCCTGCTTCCAGGATCTGCCCTCGCCCCTCTTCTGGGACAGGTGCGTATGTGCTCTGAGCGCCACACCTGGGACATTACATCGCTGCTGGGCACCATGTTTGCACTATTTCAGTTTTCAGAAGCAATGCTTCTTTCCCAAGGCAGGTGTGCCAGTTTAGATATGGAACTGAGATGCGGTGCATCCCATTCTGCCCAAGCCTAGGAGCCTAGAAGGTCTTAGTCACCATGGATGAAAAAATAGAATACAGCGAACTCCACCCAGCTCTAGAGGCAAAACTGGTTCTCCAAGCGCTCTGTGGTGGAAGGGGGATGGCTTCAGACCCTCACTGCGGAAAATTCCAATGTTGATCATTAGAAGTTAATATATTAATATTTTACTAGTTTATTAAGAACTTGAAGGCAAGTTATAGCTCTCAAGACTTTACCCATGAAACTACATGACAGGAAAAAAGTTAAAACTGCTACTCAATTTTTAAAATATGATTTATTTCCCATTGTTTACTAAACTTCAACTTCAGTAGTTCGTTTTAATTTGGTGAACATTGCTTGGAGGTACTTGTTATTCTCTTTTGTAGTCTGATTGGAGTAGGACAGAACACTAGCTCCCTTTGTTTATTGGTAAAACTGCATAACAAATAACTGCAAAACATTGCAGGACTTTTAGATGAGCTACTGCAGTGGAGAAAACACTTTGTCAAGCTTTGATTGCATTTGAATCCAGATTTCAGGTGGCCACAAATTCAATGCATTATTTATCGAACAGACAAGGTTCTAGAAACTACTGACATTCATAGTTATGTTCAATGCCAACAAACACAGAATTAAGACCCTTTCCAATCATAGTGCCTTTCATCTGTTCAGCCACTGTTTTCAGTTTTTCAACCCTAACATTCAGTGCCAGTAAAAACATTCTTTTATTCTATTATTGCCAGATAAGTAATTCTCCTAATCAGACACTTAATCTTATTATAACTAACTTATACAAAGATGTAGAGGAAACACATTTCTTGGAACGAGAGCAACTGGTTCTACATAAGAGACACTTTTCATAAATTATGCTCTAATCTGAAACCAGGGGATGTATTTGACTTCATTGGCTCAGTTTAACAACAGAAAAAGGGCAAAGGGAAATTTATCACTATGTCATGCAAATGTTTGAAACCTATGTTTCTAACACTGACCAACTCTAACCTCCCAATCTAAGAAAGCAGTCTCTCTACCCCATCATTCTACATCTCAGCCACTTTATGTGTCTTCACTACATTTGTCAATCAATACTTGAAATATTATACCATCTATTTCTCTTTCTTACTCGTCCCTATCATAATAGCAGCCATTCAAGGCAGGAGCTTTGCATTACCTGGTTGGAACCTTCAGTTCCCGGAGAAGTGCCAGAACAGTAGTAAAATTCAAAATATATGTTGAATCAGTAAATAAATATCAAGTAATATACTAAAATGAAAATACTTTGAAAGTTGTAAAATCAAATTATAATGTATTAAATTTTAAAAGCATGGTACAGGAGACTTCCCTCTCCGTCCAGTGGTTAAGACTCCGAGCTTCCACTGCACGGGGCATGGGTTTGATCCCTGGTCGGGGAACTCAGATCCCACACGCCACGTGGCACGGGCCAAAAAAAAAAAAAAAAAAAAAAGCATGGTACACATAGTTCATGCATAGTGATACAAACTTTTCCTCAACTGGCACCGTAGTGAAAATAAAATGTACATTTATTGACACAAAATGTCTAAATAGATAGCCATCAGCTTAAAATTCACACACATGCATGCACACCAAAGAGAAATATATATATACATATAATATATATATTATATGTATATATATATATATATACCCTGTAAACATCCTAAAAAACATTGAAATTGTACAATTTAAATGGGAGAATTGGTTGGTACGTGAATTCATATCTCAACAAAGCTGTTTTTAAGTCACATTCAAAATAAATCACATGCACAATTTAACGTGGAGAGTGGTGATTAAGAGCTGGTTCTGGGGCCACCGCTTCCAGCTATGAGGCCGGGTGCTTCTCTTAATCTCTCTTCGCCTCATTTCCTCATCCTGAAATGGGGCAAGAGTCCTCCCTGGAAAGGTTGTTGTGAGGATGACATGAGTTAACACATGGAAAGTCAGTCCTGGAAAGCAGCCTGCCAGGTAGCAAGCTCTCACTAAGGCTGCCATTGTGGATGCACCCAGGGTGTGGGGTGCTAGTCCCCTAAGGGGGTCATAGTCTGAGGGAGTGACACACATCAATGATAATCCCCATATGATGTGCTCGGTGGTGGCCTGTGTGACCAGGTGGATACGGGAGTGACCTGAGATAGGGAACTCTGAAAGAGAGACAGGGTGGGTATGGGAGAGGTGACACAACGGGAAGGTTTATTTCAGAAGTTGTTGACTGGGAGGTGTGCCCAAGAGGTACTTCAATTATAAGATCGAGGGCTGAGTAGTCTGGTTGAGAGACATGAGCAGTAGTTGGACAAGGGAGCTAAGACACCCTTGGGGGAGGAGGAAAGCATCTCTGAGCTCTAACAGAAGCGGAATGAAAGGTCGAAGAGAAATGACGTCTCCTGGCATCTCAGTTTTGTGAACCCTTGCGCTTCTCTCCTCTATGCACAGGTTCCCACCCTCACTCTTCGAAGGACCTTCTCAAATACAAATCTAACAATGTCTCTCCCCGGCTTGAAGCCCTCCCTCCGAGTTCCACTGCCGGCTTTCTAGCCTCACTCCACGCGGCCCGCCTCCTCCGCTCGTCCCCCTCCTCCCTGGCCTCCGGAGCTCACCCGATGCTCTGTCCCTTCACCTCAGCTATCCCTCACAGCCTCTAAGGTCCCAGGTCCTGAAGCCCACGACCTCCGGAAGATCGTGGCCATCACGGAGGCGCGAATGGATAAATGGGTGGACAAAGGCTCCAGAAGTGACTCAACCAGAGCCCCAACCATTACAAGAGGATACAGCGTGGGAGGGGGGTGGGGGTGGGGGGAAGAAGAGCTGCGCAGGCGTAATAGGGCGGCTGCTTGACAGGTACTCGGGTGAACCGGAGCAGCCAATCCGCACGAAGAGGGGCGGGACCGCTTCGCGACGGGAAAGCCCTGCCCACACTGCCTGCACGAGAGAGAGCGGGTACAGATGGCTTCTTGGAAGGGGACTCCTAGAAGCCTATGAGGTCTTTTCTGGCCGGAGTCGGCCAAAGTGATCCGGGCCTTCACTCCAGACTCCGAGGGGGAGTGGCTGCCGAAGAGACCTCCATATCCCCGTTCTTGAGACACTCCCTCACACCGTTTCTGTATCCCCTCGTCTAGAAGGCTCTTAGATCTTGCAGCGTGAAGGGCCCCTCCCACCGCCTCCCCAGGGCGCAGGAGTCAGCCAAGGCCGAGATCCGGCAAAAGCCCTTCATCCCTCAAACTGCCGCTACCCTTCAGATGGCCCTCCTTGCGCCCTGTCTTACACCCACTCACCTCCTGCTCTAACACTGGCAGGCAGGTGAGCAGAGTCAGGCTGCCTCCTTCCCCACGGTCCTCAAAGGGAGTGAGACCCAGATCTGTGGGCAAGGAGCCCAGCACCCTGAGCACACAGAGGGGGACCTGCAGAACATGTCAGAGAGAGGGGGAAGAAGAACGGGGGGCTCCTGAGGGACACAGCACAGGAAGTGGTCCAGGTGGGCGTTCCGTATGTCTCAGAAACTGGCAGAAGCCTCAGAGGGCAGAGATTCCCTCTGCCCTTGTCCTCTCATGAATGGGGTCTTTTCCCTACTCTACCAGACCCTTCAAAATAGGCAATCTCAGCTTCCTACTGACGCCTGTGACATTCAGTCCATCTTGGAAGTTAGGAAGAAAACACGTCATGTTCCCATTATGTGCCAGGCATGATACTATCCACTTCCCTTTATCTCTGGTCAATCTTAGATAATTCCTGTTTTATTACCTTTCCTCGGGAAATTAATGACTTTGAGGATGCATCTATGTTCTTCGCAGAGCAATCGGTAGTGCTTAGAGAAGGGGAAAAGCACAGTTTGGGAGTGTGAGGGGCTGTGGCAGTGATTGACGTGAGCAGAAGAGAGAGTCCTGGGCGTGAGTGCCGATCTTCAGGCGGCCACTCTTGGCAACAGACTTCCCTCCTTCCACACAAGGTCTTTTGTATCATTTGCAGCACTGAGTCCCGAAGGGGAAGGGAGAGTTCAGAGCTGGATCTTGCAGCTTTCTCTCTTTTTGATACCTCTAGGTTCTCATCTGTACCCACCCAACTCAGGCTGGCTCTCCATCACCCACTCCTCCCAGCCTTTCATCATTGGAGTTTTGATTTCCCTGTAGGTCTCAGTGCCTCTCACCCAACTCTCCCATCTGGTAGGTAAGAAATCAGACCCAGGGGCTTCCCTGGCCATCTTGTGATTAAGACTCCGTGCTCCCAATGCTGAGGGCATTCCCCCTGGTGGGGGAACTAAGATCCTGCAGGCCGCCTGGCGAGCCCCCCAAAAAAAGAAAAGAAATCAGACCCAAATGGATGGCTCTAGAAATTCTGATAAGGAATGCATGCCCAAGAAGCAGGGCAAGTGGCCAGCCCTCCTCGAAAGTGACTTCCTGAAAACAGCCTTCATTGCCAGTCTAGCCCCTCAGGAATCACACCTTGAGAGCACAGTTGTTCATCCTAAATACTCCTAACAAATGAGACACTTCTTAATACACAAAGCTTCTAAAGTTTTCTATACCCAGTTTCATGACTATTTATAAGCACTAGGTTTAATATCTAAGAAGCTAAATTCATTAGCTTGGGACCTGACTTGTGCCACTTCCAGTGTGGAAGGCATTGTTGCCCGCTGCTGAGTGTGTGGCCGGCCTTTGGGGCCTCCTTAGAGGGGACAGATGCAATACTCAGCCCTGATGCACCTATACTGAACTTTGGCAAAAGGGGGAGATGAGGTGGTGACTTACTGTTGTGCTTGCAGAAGCTACACACAGGTAGCTGGGCTCCCTCTCCCTGGTTCTGCCCTGGGCTCAACACGTCCTCTACCTTGAACCAGTGTCAATACCACCTGGCTCAGGTGAAGTTTTCTTTCTACCTGTTAAAGGTGAAATACCTCATGGTGATAGGGGTGGGAATGGAGGATCCCTAAAGAGGGCAGAAGCTTCAGGATGGGGCAAAAGCGCTAGAACCTTCTGGAGAAGTGGATCTGAGGTCCTTTCCATACTTCCTGGAGACCTTCCAAAGCACCTGGGACTTAAAGGGTCCTCTTCCTCAAATGCCTGCTTTCTTGCTGCTTATTCCCCACAGGAGGAGTCTGGAAACTTGAGCTGAGTCTCCATTCTGCTACCATGGCACAATGTGACCTTGAGCAAGACCATTGTCTTCTCTGGAGCACAGTTAGCCCATGGGGGTCTCTCTAATGATGACCCCCTTTCTCTCATGCTGCAGATCTTACTGTGTGTATATCAGGGCCATTCCCAGCTACACGAACAGCTCCTGTGAACTGAGCAGCATAATCAAATGTCATCATCACAACATTCAAAGTCGGCTCAGTCATGGTCCCCACTTCATGGATGAGCAAATAGGCAGGAAGAGGGTAAGTCAGTTGCTCAAGTGCACATAGCAAGTAACTAACAGAGCCTGGATTTGACTCCAAAGTATGTGCTATTAATGGTTCTTCTGACTCTCGAGGTTCACAAACTCCTCACACAGGGCCTGGAAAGCATTCATTACACACACACAAATTGAGGGCTGGCCATGGGTTGGCCCCGTGCCCCTGCAGCCAGCCCCTCCACCCCAAACCTCAAAGGTATGTCCTGTTGTTACTCCATTTTATTATTTTTTTAAATAAATAAATTTATTTATTTATTTTTGGCTGCATTGGGTCTTCGTTGCTGCGCGCGGGCTTTCTCTAGTTGTGGCGAGCGGGGGCTACTCTTCGTTGCGGTGCACGGGCTTCTCATCATGGTGGCTTCTCTTGCTGCAGAGTACGGGCTCTAGGTGCGCAGGCTCAGTAGTTGTGGTACGTGGGCTCAGTAGTTGTGGCTCACGGGCTCTAGAGCACAGGCTCAGTAGTTGTGGCCCACAGGCTTAGTTACTCCGCGGCATGTGGGATCTTCCCGGACCAGGGCTCGAACCTGTGTTCCCTGCTTTGGCAGGCGGATTCTTAACCACTGCGCCACCAGGGAAGTCCCGTTACTCCATTTTAGAGGAGAGGGAACTGAGGCTCAGAATGAAGGAGCTGCCTGAGATCTCCCAGTGAGCAAGTGGCAAGCTGGGCTTCACATCCAGCTCTTTCTGGTCCTGGAGCCCTGGTCTTAAGCTCTGTGCAAGAACCGAATCTTGAAAATAGGAAGCACCATGGAAGGTTTTCATGAGGAGGTGCAACATGTTTGCACTAGGAAGGCCCTCCGGCTTCCTACTCACCTGAATCCTCCCCACCCTGTCTTTCAGGGCTCTGTCCTGCCCTCTGACCCCCAGCACTGGGAGCTGCTGGTGGCTTCCTGTCCTCAGTGACTCAACAATTCAATCAAAATCTATTTATCAGTATTGGGAATAAGGGCAGCAACAGTCCTGCTTCAGTTGGTCACTGCGCAGTGGGAGAAGAGGGTGAAAAGAGAGGAATCAGGGAGGGGGCACAGCAGAATAGAGGGGCCCGTGGTCGTCCAGCGTCAAGGGCACAGGTCGAAGGCACGTGGTGGGGTGAGGGACAGGAAGAGCTTGGCCGGCAGAGCACAAGGCAGGTGCGGAGGTCCGCAGAGGGAGGCGGCCCACTCCTCATCCCAGGGCTGGTGGTCCTCCCCTCGCCCCACCACCCCATCTCACACCCCTGCCCCCAGGCAGCAGGCAGGAAGCGAGGGCAGGGTGGGGGGCTCCTGACTCCAGCTTCCGGTCCCCAGGGGCTAAGTGGTTGTCAGGACGTGGTCAGAGGGTGGGCGATCCTGTGGGGTGCCCATCAGCCCCAGCTCTCCCCACATGAAACCCAGTTCAAGGAAAAGCGATGCGACCACCGAGCGAATGGAGCCTCAAGGCCAGCTCCGCCGCCTCCTCGCTGACACGATGTTCCCGGAACGCCCGCCCCCCAGAAGTCCTGGAACCCGCACTTCTGCCCCAAGTACCCAGAAATATCCTGTCCCCTTCCACACATTTCTGGGCCCCTCGTTTAGGATCTAGGTGAGCTAAAGAAACTGAAAGCCCCCTTCTCCTCACGAGACGGGTCTGAGGCCCATCCCCCTCCCCACCCTCCGCTTAGCCTCTGAGAGGGCCTGGGGCCCTCCCTCTGCTCGGCGGGTGTGGCAGGTGAGCTGTCTCCTTTAAGAGTGCACTGGGGAGAGGGAGCCGCAGGAATCTTAAGAAATCCGACCAGTTCCATCGGCGCGATAGTATTGTTGCCCTGGGCGGGGCTGCTGGGCTTAAAAAGCTGGAACACACCTGGGCTGGATGCAGCCCCAGGAGCCTCCTCAGACCAGCTCTCTGCACTCAGCTCTCAGGTGAGCAGGTTTCCACCAGGACTGCGGGGCTCCTAGGAAAAGGGGTGGGGGCAGACGGGGTACCAGTGTGAGGAAGGGATGGTAGCTGCCTGCGTATCCTCAATAACGCGTGTGTGTTTGGGTGATTGGAGGACTGGAGGCTGCCTGCTCTGTGCCCATTCTCACATGGAAGGAAGGTGGCTTGGAGGCTGGAGGAAACAGGAGCCAGTCTTTGGCTAAAGAATATGTAAAGAGGAGTTGTGACCCTCACGATCCAGGAATTCCAGGGTGGTGGAAGGGGCAGGGAGAGACAGATTGGCCAAAGGAGGGCCGGGTTTGGAAATTGCTCAGAGCCAACAGACCCCCGTGTTCCCAAGGAGCGTGTTAATAGTCCCTCCTTCCTCTGGCAAAAGGACCCGTGTACATGTACATTTACTTATTGTAACACGTTTCAGTACTTACTATGTGCTACGCGCTATTCTTAGGCTTAACATATAGTAACTCATGTAATTCAGTCATAACCTTATGAGGTTGCTATTATAATTACCCTCATTTTTACAGGGCACTGAAGCACAGAGAGGTTAAGTAACCCAGCTGAGTCACACAGCTGTTAAGTGGCTGAGAGAGGACTTCTCTGGCACGTAATAACTGGGGTTGCAGTCTGCAACACTGACATCCCTTTGCCTGCCTGAGGCTAACAATAGGCAGAAAGCTGGTAGCGGTCTTATCTCAAGGACACAGCCACCCTAGGAACTAGTAAATGAAGATATGGATAGTTCCCACCCTAAGGAGAAAGAAGGAGCCATGTCCCACCCACCAGGCAGTTTCCTGCCAACAGCAGTCTGTACTCTGAGAGTGGAATTTGGGCTACCTGGAGGAAGGCTTGGCCAGGGCTGCGGTGGGAGGCTCTTGCCTGTCCCTGGCACCTGTCCCTGGCACCTGCCCCCAACGCCTCCTCTTCCCCTGCCCAGCTGTTCACTCAGAGGAGTCCTGGGCATGCCCTAGGTGGAGGCTATCTTGGAATTCAGCCTGGTAGTGCCCCAGGCCCAGACCTTTGGATAGCCCGAGGCCTGATAGCCCGAGGCCTGATTGACCTAGCCCTTTGAGGGGGGGGGGCGGGGGTCAGGAAGGCAGGCAGCAAAGCCTGAGTTAGAACAGCAGCCCTGCTCTCCTGATGGTGTGTCAGGCATCTGATTACCAGATTTTAACAAAACCTCATATGGCACTTACTATGCCCAGGCACTGCTCTAAGCACTTAACTCCACAAGGCGTTATTACTATTATCATCTCTAGACAAGGAAACAAATTAGTAACTTTTCCAAGTCTACCCCATAAGCAAGGGCAGCCTTGAGATTTGTGCCACCAAGTGCCGTGAGCCTGGGGCCGGTCGGGGCTGTCTGACCCCAGCCTGCCCCCTTCCCCTGCAGCCTAGGCCTGCCGCTGTGTCATGGACGGAGTGGTCCGGGGCCTTCTCCTCCTGCTGGCAGGTGAGTCCTCCCAGAGGTGACCCTGCTGCCACTCACCCACCCACCCACCAAGGCTGTGAAAACCAGGGCAGCATCTCACAAAGGGGGCCTGATGTTGAATAAATGTGCTTTCATTTAAACTGTCAACTTAAAGAGAAACATAAAGGAAGTAACGGTACAGGTAGGAAGTAGCTATTGCAAAAGTTACCCTGGTTAATGGACCTTTGGGAGCTAACCATCTGTTGGCGTAAAGAGAACAGCATTCCCTACTTCTTTAGGAGGCAGGGCATTAGCCAGGACCTGTGTAGGAAGCTTTTCAGGAGAGGGTAAAAAGATACCAACACACCATCCCATTTTGAGTATAAGAAAGAATAGTAGGAAGCCTGAGAAATAGCTGGAAGGGCTGGGGGGGATGGGGGGAACGGAGGGCGGGGGGCGGGCACAAAGATCAGGAAGTAGGAGACAAAATCCCAGGTCTGTTTGGGGCTGGGGAAGGTGTGAGGAAAGGAACCAGTGACCTCAGGGTCCCTCCATCCCACATCCCCAGAGTCCCAACGAGGCTGGCTGTCCTTGTGCCTCTGGGCTGGGGTCCTGGCTGCTGATTCATTCTGAGACCAGTGCCATGAATTAACAGCTAGTGCCTCTGCTTCTCTCACCCAGGCCTGCCCGTCCTGGAAGCCAATGACCTGGTTGGTGAGTAAGGCCCCAAACTGCCCTGCTGGCCCTGCCTCCACATTTTCCCTCTAAGACCCCACATCCTGCCTCCTGGCTCTGGTCCTTATTTACTTATTTTTTTTATGTTTTCTTTCCTGCAGATAAAGACAGTCCCTTCTACTATGGTAAGAGCTGATATCCCTTGCCCCCGACCCCTACCCTTGCCTATCCTGGACCTCTTTGCTAGAGGTTGGTGAGGGGTGATGTGGAGCCCAGTGTAGACAGAGAGGGGCTTGAGGGAACGGGGAAGGAGGGGCAGGATAGGGCTGAGACTGGGGATTAAAGAACCAGCGTCGTCGTCGTCGTCGTCGTCGACTAAAAGAGTGACAGGCCGACACATAACGTGGTCTTTGGGAGAACTTCATTCCAGCAAAGGAGGTAAGGTGCCCACAGGATGTTTAGGAAGACTTCTGGGGAAAGGGGCTAGAGGCACCTGGCTAATCTCCTTTCTTCAACTCACCCTCTCTTGCCTTCCCCAGGACCAGCTCCTTGCTGCCCGACAACCCCCCAAGCAGGTTTCCTCTCCCTCTGCCTGGCACTGTCCCCCAACACAGCCCTCAGGTGCCCTGGGTCTCAGCTCAAATGCCACCTTTCAGAAAAGCCTTCCTGGATCATTCTTCAAAGCCCGTTCTTGTTCTGTGCTCTTCTGCTTGTTTTTTCTTCCTAGCACTTGTTCCCACCAGATATTGCATGATGTATTTACTGGCTTGTCTTTCTCGTGGCCTGGAATGTAAGTGCATCTGTACAAGCAGGTGGTCATAACTATCTGCTGAATGGCTGGGGCGGAGCCCGGCTGGGGCCAGCTCACTCTCTATGCTCCCCTAGACTGGGAAGGCCTGCAGCTGGGCGGGGTGATCTGTGCAGCACTCCTGTGCATCGCTGGAATCTTGTTCGCCCTGAGTGAGCAGTGGGACTGGCAGGGCTGGGGTGGGGGTGGGGAGCGGGTGGGAAGGGGGTGCCTCAGGCTCCCCAGGCTCTTTGCACTGGCTGTCTCTTCCTTCACAGGTGGCAAATGCAAATGCAAGCAAGATCATAAGCACAGGTGAGACGGGGCCCTGTTGTGTGCACCTTGAGCAGAGCAGAGCTATTTGGCGGTAAAGCCCTACAATTTGGAGAAAGAGGACAGCCCCCTGGCTGTCCCTGGGCTTGCATTGGGATTTGTCATTCACAGATCATCAACCCTGAAGGGCCCCAGATCAGGGAAAGCTCTGACCCTTGGTATTGTGTAAAGTGGCACCAGGAATCTTGGTGGGGGAAAAGGACAGAAGGCTTGAGGATGCTAATCTGACGTGTTCCTTTCTCAGCTCCTTACCCGAGAAAGCCGTTCCACTCATCACTCCAGGTGAGACAGGCTTCGAGAGGCTTCCAGGCACTCAGGCAGGATAGCCATATAATTTGAGAATTAATAAATGTTATGCTGTAAGGCAGACTGTCCTGAGCCAGCCTGCCTTGGGGTCACCTGAGGCTGAGGGGGGTGTCTGTGGAGTGACCCAGTTTGTGAGGACCTGACCTCCATTCTCTCCACAGGCTCTGCCAGTACCTGCTGAGCACAGGACCAGCTTCACGGCACTTCCTGCACCAGCTCCCATCATACTGTCACCTCCCCCTTGGGGGACTTTACCCTTCATGATGGCCTTTCTCTCCGAGGGTGGGCCCTTAGGCTCCCTTATGCTCGGGAGGCTGTCCAGAGCATATTTCTAAATTAAACTTCTCTCCTCCCTCCTCTGGTCTTATGACCTTCTGTGGGTCTGGTTAGGGACAGGCAGGCTGGAAAGGGACAAGGAAATCTTGCTCAGGAAAGTCCAGGCCCCTCAGTGGCGGGGGGGAGGGGAAGGTGGTGTCAGCATCAGCATCCTGTGGCCACATGTCTGTCCTGAAGCCATTCCCAGCATGTCCCCCACTTTGAGGACCTCCTGATAATTGATCTTCTGCCTCACCCATGCATGATGCAAGACACCTCAACGTTATATCAAAGAACCTTACAATTTCCATACCTTGCCTGGAGACCTTATAAGTCCCAGTGACCCAGATACCCATGACATCCTGTAACCTAGAATGATCCCCAGTCGTTTGCCCTCTGCTAAGACCCCACCTCACTCAGTGAGTGCTCACACACCCCAGGAAATGCAGGAATTTCTTCACTAACTCACCCCAGTAAAACCCTATGAAATTCTCAGACCAACCCATGGACCCTTCCCCCACTCTAGGTAATGTCCCGTGAGACCCCACTATAAGCAACATCCCAGCAAGCCCTGCATAGTGCATTTTAGAACCAAAACCCATCCATGCCAATCTGGGTCTCGGTATGTCCAAAGTCCATTCCTGGAATACCTCACTTGAAAGGCCCTAGCATGCACGGGGTGGGGCTGGGGAAACGGCTCTCCCACCTGGGCAGCCTGTTCATCCTGCAGCCTCACCCCGCTTGCCAACCTCCATACCCTACGGTGGGAGGGGCTGAGGCATCCTCAGAGCAGCCCCTACTCCTGGCAGTGACCCTGGGGCGGAGACAGGCTGGGGCAGCAGACGTCTGCCCTGTCCCTGCCAGGCAGTGGCTCACAGTCTGGGTCTGGGTCTGGGCTGATGGGGCAGCCACCTGTCTTGGTGTTGCTTCCAGCCAGCTCTCTTATGGTGCCCTGCTCCAAACCTTCCACCCATTTCCCAGGGTGGTACTAGATCCTCTGGAAAGTATAGTGGATCCAAGACTTGTTGGCTGGGGTCAGGAGGCCAGCGCAAGGGATTCTAGAGGCTGAGGACCGCACTTCCTGGTCTGCAGCCCTCCCAGGCCCTGAGGTCTAAAAATGAGGATCACAGGAACTTCCCTGGTGGTCCAGTGGGTAAGACTCCGCACTCCCAATGCAGGAGGCCCGGGTTCAATCCCTGGTCGGGGAACTATATCCCACACGCATGCCGCAACAAAGATCTCGTGTGCTGCAACTAAGACCCAGCGTGGCCTAAATAAATAAATAAAAATGAGGATCATAGACCTGTTTAGGGCCCTTGAATAGGACACATAAGCAGGATGAGGGGACAGTTCCAAGGCTGGCCCAGAGCTACAGCAGGAACTCCAAGAACCTGAGTGGGACTCAGGATACCTGGCTGAAATTGCAGCCACTCACGGTCCAAGATAGGTGAGGGAAGTGTGGCAGGGAGCTACGGGGGGCCTCTTAGGCCTTTAAGATCCCAGCATTCTGAACCGGATGCATGGTATAAAGAAAGTAAAACAAGCGTGCTGCAGCGGCTGGGGTGCATGGGCAGCAGTGGGTGATGTGGTCAGGTCAAGAAGTGACATCTGAGCTGAATCCTCAAAGGTGAATGGTGGGAGGGGCCAGCTGCGCAAACATGTTTCCTGGTAGAGGGAACACTGGTTTCTTGCCTTTTGAGGACCAGAGGAACGTCGGTGTGACTGGTACGTAGGTGATGAGATCAACGAGGAAGCAGACGCGGCCACTGCAGGGAGAATTTTGCCCCATCCTGAGCTGGGAATCAATCGTGGGACCCAGAGCTGCGCACGCGGCGGGAGCAGGAAGAAGGCAGGAGCGCAGGAGCGCAGGCGCGCGGAGCCCAAGGGACGGCGCAGCCTGGACGCGCCGCAGCGTCATCCGCCCAAAGGCAGCTTCCGACCCCGCCTTTTCGTCCTGGGGAGTGGGATGCATGTCCCTCTCCTCCTTGGACACAAGAGGATGCTGGTGTGAATGGGTTGCATTGGAGAATGTAAAAATGAGCTCCGCCTAAGAAAGCAAAGTCTGTGGCCTTACGTGGGGCTACAGTGGCAGATGCGGAAGCGATATTGGCAGAACGCCCCCTTCTGAGTGACTGACAACTGCTTTCTTTTAGAAACTCGGGTTCCTACTATCATAAACAGTGAGATGCTCTGTTTGAAATCCAATCAGTAAGAAGAAAACCCCATGCTGCCAGGGTAACCTAAATCACTTTGACGCGAGATTCAGCCTCAATTCCTACCCGGGCGCCCAGCCCCGGAAGAGGGGTTTCTGGACGCAATATTCCACATCCATCTTAACGTTTTGGTTTCCCAGCTCCGCTTTGCGGTGGAGACCAGTTACACACAGTCATGATCTGCTTTCAGCCTGCCAAACAGCCTGTCCAATTGCGCCTGAACAAACGCCAGTTTCCTCACGTCCCAAAGGGGCCCACGACCCCCATACCCCCAACGTGTGCAGCTCCCTCATTGTCAAGTCAGTGAGCCTGGCTTTCTACAGTACAGGCTCCTGCCTGGTGGTTTAGGCTGATTCTTCCCGTCCAAGGCTGGGGCAAGGGGCTCATGGAGGACATCTGGGAGCCTGGGTTAATCATGGTTGGGAAAAGTCACAGACTGTGATGGGAAGGTGGCAGGAGAGAGCCATGCAGGACTGAGTCGGTGTTAGCCTGTGAGGCTGGCGCATGCGCCCTGGAGTTGGGCTGCTGATTCCCAAGGGAAATAAGCTCTCCTCTCTCCCTCCCAGGAGTAGGGAGTGGGAAAGGTAGTCAGTCATAGGACGGGAGGAGCCTCTGCCCAGGCTTCACCGTGTGGAATTACTTGCTGTGTCTCAGAGACCCCTTCCTTGGGCCTGTTTTCCCTGGGGAACAGGGGATTGGAGGGGGGGGTAGTGAGGCTGGCTTTGTCTCAATTCCTGCCTCTTGTCATCTCCTAGATGAGGGGCTGACCAGGAAAGAACCAGAGAAAGCAAAGGGTAATTTCCACTTAATTGAACACTTAGTACTGTATGGGCACTGTTACAAACACTTCACACATGTTGATTTTCCCAGCAGCCTATGTGATGTGGATTCATATTATGCCCACTGTGCATAAGAAGAGAACTAGGTTCTCACAGGTCATCTTACTTCTGAGCCGTTTCTGAACGACTAGGCTATACTGCCTTTTCTGGTATTTATCACTATCTGAGAGAGACCCCAAGGACTGTACCTTCTTGGGACTATGTATCCCTCCCCACTTTTTATTTAAACAATCTTATTTTTTTCCTAATGCAAGCATCTTTCATGCTTATTACAGAAAACTGGAACATTACAGAAATAGCCCACTTAGAAGATAAACCAAATTCTAACCCAGTACTCAGAAATAATCAAGGATAAGTCTGTTATACAATCAGAGTATTCTATAATTCTCTGGAGCTCCAGATTGTTACATGAACCAATAGTTCATTACTTTGTTTTGCTGAGTAGTAGACCCAGGCAGTGTTGTATTAATGAACACAGCTTGGGCTGCAGCCTTACCTCAGGGCACTGCGCTTCCCTCCCTCTGCTGGACATTGCCCCAATTCCCCAGCATCCCTGCATCACCAATTCCCTTCCTCGTTTAGGCCCTTTCAGGAGGCCTCCGGGCCAGGCCACTCTAGCTGTACCACCAACACTTGACCTCTCATCACTGTTCACTGCTTCTTCTCTTTGTACTCGGCCCTAATTCACATACTACTTATATTTTACTGATTATTTGATATGGTCTCCTACCCCTACAATAATGTAAATTCAAATCGGCACCTGCAGAATTTTCTGAGTTTGGGCTCACGGATTTACTTGTTTTCAGATTGTTGTTTTATAATTTCCACCAAATGCATATTGGTCATTTTAGGCTTCTCATGTTCTCAGGGTAATTTTAAGAAATCTGGTTGCATTCCTTCCACCAATCCCCTCACAGATAATAACAACACATGGGTCTTGTAGTCATCCTATGCCTACAACTTAAGTACACAATATCTGGTACCCTACCAAAAATATCCATGCATAAAAGACAAACTTAAGCCAGACAGACAACATAAACACAGAGATGCAGATGTTGGAACGATCAGACTTTTAAAAACTGTAATGTGTTCAAGGAATGAGCTATATGGAGATTTTCAGAAGAAAATCAAACCTATGTGTTGTTGGTTAAATTGTGTCCTCCAAAAAGGTATGTTCAATTCCTAATCCCCAGTACTTGAGACTGTGACCTTATTTGGAAATAGGATCTTTGCAGATATAATCATTTTAAAAAGAGGTCATACTGGATTAGGATGGACCCTAATCCAATGACTGGTGTCCCCCTAAAAGGAGGACAATTTGGACACAGGGAGAAGGCCATGTGCCACCCCAGGCAGAGAGGGAAGAATGCAGCTGCAAGCCAAGGAACACCAAGACTGCCGGCAGCCACCGAGGCTATAAGAGGCAAGGATTCTTCCTCGGGGACTTCAGAGGGAGAGTGGCCTTGCCTGCACCTTAATTTTGGCTTCTTGCCGCCAGAATTGTGAAAAAATTAATTTTTCTACATTATGTAAAAAAAAAAATTAAGAAAATTTTACAACTAAAAACTCATCAGTTCTTATAACGGATGTTTAACCAATTAGACTTAGCTGAAGAGAATGAGTGATTGGAAGATAGATAAAAGGAATAAAGACACACAAGAAGGAAAAAGTATTAAATAAAATCCAACATTTACTAGCGAGTAAAAAATAAATTTATACTAAACCTTAAGTAAATGGAAATCTCCTAAATAAAGGGTATGCAACCAAAAACCAGTCAGTATTTTAATGGAGAAATACTATTGAAAGCTTTCAATAAGATGCCCTCTGACCCCAAATGTTCAGCATCACATTTCCTAATGATAAAAAATAAACTTACCTTTCTTTGCAACAAGGCAAAGAAAAAAGTACATAGGATTAGAAAGAAATTAATCAAAATGTCATTATTTGCAAATGGCATGATTTTGTATGTAGAAAATCTAAAGAATCTACATTTAAATCGGCATAGGTAAGTGATTTTAGCAAGACCACAAAGGTCAATATAAAAATCCAGTTTTGTTTTGTTTTTTTTAATCCTTGTATTTCTAGTCCCAGGAACAAACTCTCAGCAAAAGAAATTTAAAAGACACCATTTAAAATATAATAAAATACCTAGAAACAAGTCTAACAAAATGTCCAAGAATTTTTACACAAAAACTAAAACCAAAACTGAGATACCGTAAAAGAGCCTCAGGACTTGATGCAACTGCTAACACTCAGGGCAGGGTGAGCACAGTAGCTCCAGGAGCTGCTTTTTGAATAGTAAACGGCTCCCTGCTGCAGAGGACGTGGTGTTGATTCCTACCACTCAGGGGCTGAGCTGCCACTGTGGAGTGAGACATCAGAGACACCACACAAAACCATTTAGAACACAGATCCCTGGAGGGTGGAGCCTACTCTGTCCTTTGTAGCAGATGGCAGGGCAGCTTGCAGAATCCAGGCAGCCTTCTAGTCACCTGGTAATTGGGGAGGAGCACTATTTTCAAGTGTAAAATAAGGTTTCTCCAAATCCAAAAGGTCCTACCAACAGTTATGCCTCTTTCTTAGTGAGGCAGTATCTTGACCTTTCCATTGGAGGAAATGCTCCAGTTCTGCCCAGGTCCAAAGGTCAGCAAACATTTCCTATAAAGGCGCAGAGAGTAAGTGTCTGCTAGGCTTTGTGGGCCACATGGTCTCTGATGAAACTACTCATCTATCTGCCGGTGTAGCACAAGAGCAGGCTAGACAAAATAAATGAATGCACATGCCTGTGTACCAATAAAACATTATTTACAAAAACAGGCAGCAGGCCAGATTTGGCCCATGGACCCTAGTTAGCCAATCCCTGCCCAAGACCATTAGACCCTAAAAACGTCCCTGATATGGCAGAGCCCTGAATTCTTCCACCCCCTAGCACGCAGGTAGGTGTCTTCCTAAGGCATCCCAAGTACTCACTGCTTTCTCCTCAGCAAGACCAATGAGCATGTCATCAATATAGTGGATCATGGCAAGGTGATCAATGTCTCTCCAGACTGTATTGTAACAGAGAACAGGAGTTACTACACACTTGGAGAAAGACAGGGAATGTGTTCTGATGTCCATGTTATAAGGTCATTTAAAAAAAATCTTTTGCTTGACTGTTTGAAAAGAACATATTCGCTAGGTCAGGGGCTTCCCAAGTTCCAGAGGCTTGTTGATCTATCCCGGCAAACACGCCACATTAAGCACTGAGCTGTGACTGGGGCAACTACACTGTTAAGTTCCTGGTCGTTCGCTATCATCTGCTGGAATCCATCTGCTCTTTCTGGGGAACAGGCAGGCAAATAAAAAGGGCTAGGCTTGCCTTTTTTTACGCGTTTCAGCATGGCCCTAACCCCAGACATTGCACACACATCACAGAATCTTTGTTCACTGTCTTGGATGGGGAATGCCTTCTGAGAGGTTCCTCTTGGCCTTTCCTACCATTATGACTCTTCACAAGCCAGGGACCCTGTGTGGGGTTATCTGTCAACTGCCTAGGGTACCCCTTCCCACTCATTCAGGGAGATAACCTAAGGGGTCTGCAAACCTGTTTAACACACAATGAAATGAACTTGGCCTGGGGATCCATGTCACCTGGACTTCCTATGCTCCCAATCTTAACAGAACCATGATGGCACTTTGGATCCCCTGGTATCAGTATCAACTCAGACCCCCTATCCAACAGCATAAGAGACTTGGGTCATTTCCTACCCCTAGCCTCAGAGGAGGTGTATAGAATATTACACAGTTGTTGCAATGCTGTCAGGCCCTTCCTCCACTCCAGTTGATGGTCTCTGGGCCTGAGACCTGGCTCTGTTCTGGAAATAAATATAACAGACCTCAGAGCTGTGCCTGTATGACCCCTGGACACACAGAGGTCTGATAGCCTTCACCACAGATCTGGCAGGGTCAAGGCTCCTCCTGCCTTTCGGGTTTTGCTGCCCATCATGACAATTATGCTTACCTCACCATCTGATTGCCACCACCTGATCTCTGCCCTTCTGGAATCTTTTTATCCCTATTTTCTCCTACTGCCAACCCTGGCTGAGAGCTTCCATTAATGTCTCAAAATGCTGGTGCACCTCACTAGCACGTTATCGAATTTAGTGGAATGTCCTTGGATCCTTCCAGGAGAACATCTTTTAGCTGGTGTTTTTTCTGGCCTTAAATACTAATCTTCTCTAGCATGCCCACCTGAGTCCCCCAACACCCTTTCTCAACACCCAACATCTCTCCCTCCTATAGGCCATTGTCTCCAAGCTTCAAGGGTCAACTCTATAGATTAGGATGGGCTCCAAGAATGCTTAGAATTTATATCCTGAGTCACAAGAGATGCCCCACATCAATAATCTTATACTCAACCCTCTGGCTCAGCATCCTCAAGATCCCCTTGTGTGCTATGGCTCCTGTTCATACATACTAATCAGGCCCTGCAGTTTCCTTCTGTGCCACTCAGTCCTGATACTAGTTTTCTGAAACAGGAGTCAGTCATTTCCTTTAAGGGGCCAGAAATAGTAAAAATTCTGCAGGCCAAGGGAAATTTAAGTTTTCACAAATTTTTTTTTTTGATAAAACTAAAAAACTAAGTGCAGTATTTTGTACTACAGGTCTACTAGTAAGAATGTAATTCTTTTGGGAGAGATTCTAATTAATCGGGGTTTCCTGCCATCAAATTGATTCAACTGGAAACTATTCTTAGCTCATGAGTTATACTATATACTAAATCACACGGCAGGCTGGATGTGGCTTACCAGCAGTTTGCCAGCTCATTCTTCAAGCAGACTTTGAGAGCAGATATTATCTTATCAACCACATACTTCAGGTGATGCCTCTGGGTAAGTCTTCTAGTAAGAGGCACCGTAGCTACTGCTGCTGGCCCAGAAATTTGAGTCACTGTGGGATTTAAGGGCATCTAGCACATTCCCAATTTCCCACCCCAGGTTCTTGGAGCCCACTCCTTCCATATCTGAACCTCAAAATTAGCAAAGATCTACAGGGAATAAACGTACTCCTTGAAACTTCACTGTCCTATTAAGCCTTGGTCTTTTAATCACATCCTAGGCCTTGCCATCACAGGTTTCATGAACTCCCAGGTCTTCCGCCTGGGTTTCTCTGGGTCTTTCTCACAACCCAGATGGCCTTTGCTTCCCTACAGTGGACTGTCACTCATGAGATGAGCAGACTATGAACACAGCCTAGAACAGATGTGTGGTCTCTGCACAACTCACCTGCCCCCCAATTCTCACACTATCCAGTCCTCTCAGTTGACCTTCCCAGTTCTGCCTCTGGTATTACTGGGTTATGCTGCTGCCCCATCTCCAGCCATCTGAGTCTGTAGAACACTAGTGGGAAGAATGGCAGGGTGGGGTTGTGAAGCCCGAAAAAGCCAGGAAAGGCCTAAGACTCTCCAACCTACCTATAAAACCGTCAGAGGCTTGGCTAACACAGCAGCTTCTCCGTAAATGAGGCCAGTGCCTTAAAATGAAGATACCATACAAAGATACTATTAATACTGGTGAAACTTGGATAACTGGGCTACATTGTATAGTTATTAAAGTGGGAAAATAAAGCTGGGAAAGTTAATAACTATCAAGCAAAGTTCTTTTTAATAAACTTCATTCGCGTTTTAAAGTCTTGACGGTTTTAGTGTACGTGTTAAGTTTAAAATGATGGATCGCTGTGTGCAGAGCTACCTGAAATTTGGAACTTGTTTCCAACTGCCAGACAGACAATTTTCTAGTAACAATTTGGAAATAGGTTTCTAACTTGAGAATATGCGTATCCTGCAATAACCAGTAACTGTAACCCAGCAGTGTGTGCTCTAGAAATAATCCTAAGTATGGAAGAAAGACTGTTTAAATCAGCACATCTTATATAAAAAAAAAACATAAAATTGTGGCTAATGACTCAACGTATGTAGCACGCAAAACTAAAAATCTCTAGCTATGAACAGGTGCCACCCGGCATAAAGCAAGGGAACAGGACATTACAAATGGCTGATAAACAGAACACAAGTCACAGGAAGATGGGACTGTAGGCTTCTATTCTCATACTCTGTAGTCACCATTTCCACTCATATATTTAATGTTTTTAAATCTGAATGTTTAATTTAGCCTCGTTTTAAGAATACAAGGGAAAATCATACTGCTAAATTTTAAAATTCACACTGAAATGCAGTAGTAAAATGAAATTCTTCTCAACCACCCAGTCATTTTGCTAGTTTTTGGTGAGTATATAGTCTGTGCCAGTCATTGTGAAAAAGTCTTTTTATTTTAAGAAAAAAATTTAGTTAACAAAAAAAAATTTAACAAGTTTCACTTAGCAAAATACACCCAAAAGGAAATCACAGTACAAAGAAAGTTTTAAGTCAAGGCCTCACCAATTCCTACAGTATTAGTAATGTGTCTCAATTTTCAAAACTAACTTTTAAAAAGCTTAAACTTAACCTAAGAGATTTTAAATGAAAATAAACTAGAATGAACAAACATGAGAAATGTTCCTCTTTGAATTAGGGATCTAGCACCTTGAGTTTTCCAAAAAAGCACACCTCCCCAATGTGTTCACGATGATGTGGTGTAAAAGATCCACATTTAATGTACTTAAAACTACTTTAACTCAGATAACATCACTCCAGAAAGTACACTACCAAAATGTTGAGAAAAGCTGAAAATGGTTTTAGTTTACTCAATATAACATGCTAGAAGAAAGTTTGCATGAGGAAACACTGAAGAGGTAATTTTTTAATCCAGATTTTACAAACTCATGGTGCAAAATGGGTCCCACAGCTTCCTCTAGAGTAATAACTGCTTTTCACTGCTTGTTGGCTGCCTGTGAAAATTTGATTGAAATAACTCAAAAGCTACTACAAAACTAGTCATATCCACCCATGCTGTTCTGGCCACCATAGCTAGCCGCCCCATAACAGCCACTCACGGACTGGCTCTCAAGGCCACTGTAAGTGGACGGGGTTGACACCCCTATGCTTTGCATCATCTGGCTGCTATATGCCCCGTTGCTGGACCCTGTCGTGGAATTCAAGAAAAGTTCTATGTATCTGTGTTGCATGTTGGCCCTGTCTTTGGACATGGCCGCCACAGCTTCTTCGTGAGTGGCAAATTCGACATCAGCTTCGCCGGTCACTCTTCCATCAGGGCCAATCTCAATATGGACTCTCACTGGGTTGAGTGGAGAGAAGAAGTTGTAAATGTCGTTCTCCGTCGCTTTGTAGGGCAGCCCCCTCATGTGGACACAGTGTCCAGTGGTGCTCTGGACAGTGAACTCGCCATCTCCATACCTTTGGTCGTACATCCCAGAGAGACAGTAACTGAGGTCTCTTCCAAACAGGTCGGTGGTGAAGCCGTAGCCATCGCTGAGGCCACTGTACTCCTCATAGCCCCCGTAGCCTGCACTGTAGGCACCGGACCTCATCCTCTCCAGGCCCGCCTGCTTGACAATGCCGATATACCTCCTGGCTGTGCCAGGCCGGTCATAGGGCCCCGGCCGCTGCACTGACATGAACTTCAGAGGGGGATCTGAGTATGACCTAACTTCTTCCTGACTGCTCTTGAACACCTCAATATACCTGTGCCCTATTCTCTCCTTGTGCTTCCCTAGGGCCTTCTCAGCTAACTCCTGTGAGGCAAACTGCACAAAGGCTTCCCCTGTAATCTTGCCCTCGGGGTCCACAGGCAATGTGATCCCGTTTGGCACGATTTCCAACCCTGAGAAGAACTGAATGATTTCTTCCTTGGTGCATCCAAACGGGAGTCCTCGAAGTCGCACGAAACCATCATTGGCGGTGTCAGCACTGTTTGGACCACTGTGCTTCAACACCCAATCCATCTCGGTTCTGTGGGACTTGAACACCTCAATGTACCGATGTCCCATGCTTTCCCTGTCTTTTTTAAGGGCCATTTTTACATCATCTTCTGATTCAAGTTCAACAAAAGCCTCACCACTCTGCCTGCCTTCTCTAGTGTAGATAAAATGAACGCCTGCGACCCCATCATGAATTGTGCAGTCGGAGAGGAAATTCTGCACATCCTCAACAGAGCAGGACCAGGGCAGGCCACGGAGCTTGACTACAAAGCCTTCACCTCCCTCGGGGCCCAACATCATGGACACTTGACAGAGCAGACGTCAAACAAACTTGGATGCGGCTTTTTGTGGCTGAAAAGAAAGCAAAAACTACTTTACATAAATTTTCATTTAATATGTATAACAAGAATATACAGTAAATAGCTTCCATTTTACAGATGAGGAAGGATGAGTGAAATTAAAGATGTTACAATACATGAGCAGAGATTCAATCCTACATCTCCCCAAAAATAGTTACATTACTCACAGATAGACTGAAAATAACAAATTAACAAATTTAGGGGGTCTTAAAAAAAAAAGAAAAAAGTGACAATGGAGAGTAAAATTTGAAGAGCAAAATAGTGATCTGGAAGCTTCAGTCAATAAGACAAAATCTACAAATTCTTATGGTCAATTACTATGAGTTCTAGAAGGAAAGAGAAGAGAATGAATTGAGGCAACATTCAGAAATACTAAGAACTTGTCAGAACTACAGGAAGACAGATGAGCTGTACTGTTGCATTGCTAAAGTAAAAGGCAAGAGAGGGTAGGTGTGACCTGGTACTTTGAACACAGAAGTATTGGGCAGGGCATTTTCTTGTTTTATTTAGTCCACGTTATCTGTTGTGATGAAATTTGGTGGTTCATTTAAAACAGCTCTTGTGTGATTCTTCAACTACAAGCCATACATTTAACCAATTTGCTTGTTTGTGGCAAGACACTACAGAAGCAAAAAGACGTGACAAACACGGGCTATTTTAAATCACAATACAGAATAACATTTCCTGTGACACTGGGATGAACCAGAATCAGTGTTCTCATCAGCAACAATGCTGCAAGGATACAAGACAGCAATGGCTTCCAGAGCCTAAGGAAGTATCATTGTTCCTATTGTCAACTCAAACAAAACCTGAGTCAAGTGTGAGGTCAAATTAAGACATATCCAAACAAACAGATAAGTGCATCAGCAGAATATCAGTTAAGTGTGATGCAAATGTAAAAATCAAATTATATGCTTCTCAGTTTCACATATTAAAAAAGGATCAACTGGGAATTCTCTGGTGGTCCAGTGTTCAAGACTCGGCACTTTCACTGCCATGGCCCGGGTTCAATCCCTGGTTCGGGAACTAAGATCCCGTAAGCAGCACAGTGCAGCCAAAAAAAGAAAAGAAAAGAAAAGAAAAGAAAAGAAAAGCTGGGGAGGGGGGAAGATCATAAAACACATTATGGGGACTTCCCTGGCCGTCCAGTGGTTAAGACTTCGCCTTCCAGTTCAGGGGGTGAGGGTTCGATCCCTGGTCAGGGAGCAAAGATCCCACATGCCTCGAGGCCAAAAAACGTAAAACAGAAGCAATATTGTAACAAATTCAATAAAGCCTTTAAAAATGGTCCACATCAAAAAAAAGGAAAAAAATCTTTAAAAAAACACATCATGTTGATCAACGTAACACACATATTTTGCTGTGTTTCATTGAGGGACTACAAAGGGAATGAACTCCTCAGTGTACAAGAGGCATGACAGGTGCCCTTCCTGACAGGGTGTCTGTCATGAAGTGCAAGTGGCATCTGACACCGAAGAGTCCAAACTGAAAGAGTAAAGGTCAAATCCATGTAAAGGGCTGTATTGTGAAGAGTAGAGGTTGAGTCATCAGATAGCAATATACACATAACAGAGAGACAATAAAAATACAGATAGGACCCAAACTACATTCTTAGTGATCAATGCTCAAAACGGGCACTAGTACACGGAAATTGTTTCATGAAAATTGTCATTTCACATCAACTGTAACACAGATGTAGCCATTAAAGGTAAGAGCCGCCTTTTCAAGAAATCTGGGCACATTGGTCATTATGTAGAAAAAGATAAAGCAGAATCCTACCTCAGATGAATCCCAAAACTATCCCAGATGGAATGGGGTATTTACACTATTAGAGCAAAATACGCAGATTTCTAAAAAACCCACAATTTAAACAAATTAGAAAGCATGAATGGTAAGTTAAGAAAAAGAAAAGCAAACTGCTAAGAGACACAGTGAAGCAAATTAGAACAAGATTTAGAAATTTATAAACAAGGAGTTGCTTCTTCTCATAGCTGAGCTTGTTACCTGTGGCTCTGCTCCGGCAACTCCACCTGCCCCAAGAAATCCCCATCTTCACAAACTCTTCACAGAACACTATTTTCCTTACCAATTAAGGAGATTATCTCATTTCTAACCAACCCTGTAATATACACCTTCCCTGATACCAAGTTTGCCTCCAGCTACTTGCTGATTTGCTTTCCCTTTCAGTAAAATCTCATCCTCAAAAGACCTCTACCCACCCCCACCATAAAAAGAAGGGCATGATCTCACTCTGCCAAGGACCTCCACGGCAAGAAAGGAACATTTTTTTATCTCCATCCTTTCAGTTCCCACAGCAGGATTTAACCATTCTCTCTGGAAATCCTTTCTCCCCGTGGCTCTTGGTTTTCCTGTTAATTCCTTAGGCACTCTGCCTCCCTGAGCCCTTCCTCAAGGTTCAACTGTACGCAATCACTGGCCCTTCTTTCTTTTTCTGCCCCCCCCCCCCGCCCTTGTAGGCAGCCTCACCTGATCCTTATATGTCCAGGGCCAATTCTGGGCTCAGGAACCCAAGTTCCCAGCTTTAGGCTCCCTGAGGCCAAGACTGGTATACACAAACTCTACTCCATAGTACCACCTAATGTACCACAAATGAACACAGCCTTTTTTCTGTAACTCTTCTATAGCAGCACCCTGGTCAGCCTTACTTGTCATCCAGAAGCTCTAGAATGAAACTAAAGTAATCCTTTAACAACTCCCAAGCCCTTAAATCCAATGAGCTCATCATTTCTTTGGGGGTCATCCCATTCTCCACCCTTATCCTATTCCTAACCCATACCTAAATTCTATTCAGTAACTCTTGACTCCAACAAGTAATAAAGGTTTCTCACATCTCTTCTCAGTCCCTAGCACACTGCTTGGCATTATGATTTGAATTATCAAATCATCATCTTCTTTGTGCATTGCCCTCATATCCCTTTCTACTTCCTCTTTCTTTCTAATCCCAGTACCAAAAGCCCTTTCCAGGACACATTCACATCTGATCCTTAAAACTTTTCCAATCCTTACTGCAACCTGATCTGTAGCTCTTTTAAAGTGACTTTATGTCACTCTCCTGTTCTAAGACCTCAGTGGCTTCCCACCGCCTGGAACACAAACCATGGGGCTAAGGGGGCGCTCAGGCCTTGCAGCTCTGACCTGTAACACACACATCACTTGCATTAAAAAAATATATATCCTCTTATTCCTGTATTTCTTTGTGCCTGGAGTGTGCCAGGCTCTCTGCTGCCTTGGGTGTGACACACGTGGTAATTATCTCTCCAAATATACGCCACCCAACCTTCTGTCTAGCTAAATCCCACTAATCCTTAAGGTCTCAGCTCAAATATACCACCTTTCCCATAAAATCTTCCTCTTCCACAAATTAAGTCTTACACAGTTCTATGATCCCAGAGCATTCTAGGGAAACAAATTCATGATTTGTTTAAAACTCTTCAAAAATGCACGAGAGCCTAGCAGGGACAGACTGATCTGTTCCGTAGGTCACTGTGGTCCCACCCCCAGCACAGCAGGCCCAAGATTAGCAAGAGATTAACTGATGGCCAGGTGGGGGTCAACACCACCCTCTAGAATATGGCAGCCTGGTTAGGTTAAAAAAGACAAGCAGGGAGAAAAAAATTAAAAAAAGACAAGCAGGAAGCATAAAAGAACACAGTCATTTCATGTAAGGACTACTTAAAACGCCCAATATAAAACAATTATAAATGTTTTTTGTTTCAGAAAATAATGTTTCAAAAATAAAGTGACTTCTCCTCTAAAGGCAATGTGAGAGCACTCTTCCAAAACACCTATCTATATTTCTAATGTACATAATGCAATATCCTCATCTTTGCCCTCAGAATCCTCTACATTTGAATTCTTTGCAGACTTACAGTACTTAGAACATTAACACTTGAGAAAGTTAAGAGAGCTGGAGTTCTGCTCAACGTTAGATTTACAGCTAGTGAAAAAAAAATTTACTTCACACTCAACAAAGTTTTCTGTGTCAATAAAATAAATCAATTACAAACTGAGAAATTACTTTTCTTAAAATAGCTCACCTTAAAGAACAGCGGGGGATGCCCACAGTCGAAGACACTCCAGGCAGGTAACGAACTGTCCTAAAAAAGAGCGATAAGGCCGTCTTGCCTCAGTGCCCCAGCACTCCCAGAGTGAGCACAGCCAGCGGTTCCCCGGCTGGGCTGGGCTCCGGGCTCCCTTCCTCCGGAAAAGCCAGAGCCCGGGCTGCGGGAGGCCGTTTACAAAACCGCGGGGCTGCCTTCAAGAAAGTGCACGCCCGCCCGCCCCCACAGCTTTGAGACGCTTCACCTCTTTTCTAGGGTAACGCCGAGAGTACCAGCCTGGCACTCTCCACTTGCCCTGAGAGACGTACTCAAAACGCGAGTTCTTTACACGAATACCTAAGTGCGCTAAGGCAATTTAAATATCGAGGGCGGGAGGGGCACTATCGGGATGGAGCGGAGGCGAGGTCAGCGCGGTTCCGGGAAGCCGCGGGCGGGCGGGCGGGCAGGGGGCGAGGAGCTGCGGCGCCGACCCGCACAGGGGACCAGAGGCGTGGCCAGATTTTCACAGGGATGGGCTCCAGAGAAAGCTGGTTTGCTAGAGACTGTACCAACAGTATTTACAATTTACAAGCACCCCTGGAGGACTAGGTGGAGATACTCAAGATTTTCTTTCCTAGTTTTATGTGATAGCTTCACTTCTTGAGACCTAATGTATTTGGTCTAACATTAATCTTTTAACTGAGGAAGAGGGGAGGAAATGTTGAAATACGCTTTTCAATAGGAAAAACATCAGTACCATCAACCACAGCCACAGGACAAAGCTGTCCCCAAGATACTGTATGTCCAGCGAATTAAGTTTGAGAATTAAAGCACATTCTTAGTTTCAGAAACGTAGAACTGAGAAAGTCAAGTTAATTTCTGAGCCTGTTGTCTTAAGAGGTAATATCTGCCTTTCCTTATTAGCGTCCTGTAATTATTACACGAGATACTATTTTGGAGGAAAGGCCTATATAAATGTAAAGTACTACAATTTAAGAAGTAACAGTTGCAAATTCTCTAGAAGAGGGTTTTCAAGAGGCTTCATCAACCGCCCCTCTCCTCTGCCCCCCAGAAAAGAGTGAAATCTAAAGGGCCGAACCCCTTCTGCCTCGGTTTATCCCTGCTCCTGGCTCATTCCAGTGTGGTCCGCACACCAACAGCTGAGGCGCCTCCGCGGGCACGCACACTCGGGGGCGGCCAGAAGCAAGGAAGCCGATTTTCACGAGACTGAACCGCGGCGCGCACACAGTTGAAGCGCTGAGGGGGAACACTGGTCGCCCACCCCCCCTCCCCGGCAGCACCCTGCAATCGCTGCTGGCGGCGGCGGCGGCTAACAAAATACTGCTCTCGGGTGCTGCAACTGGAGACCGACTGAACTGAACGTACCGAAAGGGGGGACAACCAAGGATCTTGCGCGCGCGCGCGCACACACACACACCCGCAACTAGACTATGACGTAAGTGCGCACACGGACCACCCGAGGATCTTGTTAAAATTCAGATCCTAAAACAATAGATCTGGGCCGGAGTCGAGACTCAGCATTTCTAACAGGCTCCCAGGACTCCTGGGACGGTCTCCAGAACGTGCTCTTCCTCACTCTACTATACAGGTTAGGCAGGATTTAGTTCGGATCCAGGTGGACCAATCAAGATAAACAGGGCGCGCCTGAACGCACGGCTGATTAGGTTTCTCTAGGGAGCACACAGGGCGCTTTAAACTGCACCCGCACCGTCTCTCTTGAGAGACGGGAACTCGGCGGGTCCCCGGCTTCACCCCCTTTGTATTCCAGTGAGGCCTGAAGAGCATTTCGTCCCCATCTGTAAATGAATTTTAACCTACAGCTGGCAGCACTCAGACTGTTCTGGCTGTCTTAACCACTCAGAAAGTTCTACCTCTTAAATCACGGTCTGCGTGAGACCCCGCCTCAGGATTACGCGGTTGACTCTTTGGCTCTAAGACTTACCGCTGAAAGGAGCAGGACCGATTTCTATCTTCATGAAGCAAACGCGGTTCACAGCCAAAAGACCCCCAATTCCACCCGACGCTTAAAAACGCAGAGGATTCCGGGGAAAAGCCAGGTGCATCTCCTTTTGTTATTAACCTGAAACTGAAACTCAACTGGCTGTGGGGAAACGCTTCGAACGAGGCTTCAAAGTGCGCTCTCAAGATCGCGGGCCGGCAGGGGCGCGTCTGAGCGATTTCGGCGGGAAGCGCGGTATGGGTCCCGGACACCAGGCTCCTGGCGGAGGCACCGGGACAAGGTGAAGGGGTTCGCTCGGCCTCCACCGGGCGATCCGACAGTCTCGGGTCGGCCAAGCCCTACAGGAACGCGCGACAACAGGGCGCCCCATCCCCGGGCCTGGGCGGGGTCAGCGGGAGCTTCCGGGGCGGGGCGAGCTACGGGTGGGGGGAGGGAGGAGAGGCTTCCCGGGCTGCGCGAGTTGGGGGGAGGGGAAGGAGGTCACGAGGCTAAGGCTCCCCGAGCCCGGAGGTGGAGGGGAGCTCCCGGGGCAGGGGGACTCACTGGAGCGGCAGAAGGAAAAGGTTTCAGACCGGGGAGGGAGGCGGGAAGTGTTGGCGGCGAGGTGGGGAAGAGTTCTCCGGCCAGGCTTCCTGGAATCGCGGGGGGTGGAGGGGGGAGGGGAGGCGGAGCTCCCGAGTCAGAGGGGCTTCTAGGGGCTGCGAGGAAGAGTTCCCGGGACCCGAGGTCGGCGGTCGCCTTCCCGGGCTGGGAGCGGAGCTCCCGGGTCGGGTCGGGGGGACTTCCTGAGGCCGTGGGGTTGGGGGGGGGAGGGGGAATTCCCGGGGCAGCGAGGGGGAAGAAAGAGTTCCGGGGGTAGGGGGGGCGGCTGTGCGGGAAGAGGTGGGGAAGAGTTCCCGAGACCCTCGGGGGTTGGGGGGAGTGCGGGCGGGGGTCGTCCGCTCGCTGCGGCTCACCACGACGGGTCCGGGGCCTGGAGTCCGGAAGGCCGGCGCGCGGGGCTGCGTCCCGGAGGCAGAGGCCGCGTGACTGGGAGGGCGGCGAGCCGGACGTGGGTCACGGGGCGTAAAGGAGGAAGTGCCACCGACGGGCCCGCCAAGATGTCACCAATGGAAACGCGTCCTGCAGGTGCGGCCCGCGCGGTCGGCCAAGGCAGGAAGTGGGAGGAGGAGGGAAGGAAAGCAACGAGGAAGACCGTTCTGAGTGAGCTCTCAGAAGTGCCAGGGTGGAGAAAAGTCCAGAGTACGGGCGGAGGGGAGGGGTGACCGGCACCACTCATGTGGAAGGAGAAACCATAAAATTTAAATTAAAAAAAAAAATCATCTCTGAAGGCAGGAAAGGATTCAGAATGGAAACTAATGAACAAAAGGTAGAAGTCTTTGTGTATACAGTACCTTGTTTTGTAGATTTGGGCCTAGTCATGTAAATATTTTTGCACAATTTTAAAAAGATTAATTTTAAAACACGCAATTCTTAAACTTCATAACCTAACAAGCAGTTACATTTTATTAACTTTTGACTCCTAATTCAAATGAACTGGAAAACAATTATAAGGCAATTGCAGTAATCTTAGCAGTGACTGTATTTACATTAAGAAATGATAAAATTTTAGTTGTAGCTATGCTGCTGTGATTTTTTTTTTAAAGAAAGTCATTAGATATACATCTGATGCCTAGAATAATGTTTCTAAATAATCTGACTGCAGGGAGTCGGAGTACGGATGAAACAACATGGGCCATGATTTAGTAATTATTGAAGCTGGGGGATGGGTATATGGAGTTTCATACTTTTGTCTCTACTTTTGTGTATGTTTAATACTTTTAGTAATAAAATTATCTAAGAGGAAAAAGTCAATCTATTTACTAGAAATAACGAACAAATTACAGAATTTACAGGAAAAAGGTTCTAGGTGAGAATATGATAATGCAGCCTACAAAGCCACACTGTGGGTAACTCGACAAGCACAATAGCCAGGCATTCAACAAAATATCTCCAAGGGAGCACTTATTGAATAAAAGAAATTTAAGAGAATTATCAAGGATTCACAATGCATGGGACATATTTGGATCTTGATTCAAACAAATTGATCAACATTTATGAGACAATTTAGGAGATACTTGAACACTGATTTTACTTACGTCAGATATGATAGAATTGCAGTTATGTTTAAAAACAAAGGAATTAATTTTTAGAGATATTTTAAATACTTGTTTGTAGGTGAAATGGTGTGATGGCTGGGATCTGCTTCAAAATGATCTGCTTCAAAATCCAGCCATCCCACAGAGAGTGAGAAAGACACTAAAAACTCATACACTCAAAAGAAATAAAACAATATTCTGAAGAAAAATTAAGCCACAAAATTGGCTTGGTTTTGGAAACAGTATCTCTATGGAAATGAGTATCTTGACTGCTTCACGAGCACTTATTTCACTTAAAATCCTCTTCAAAATACATTCTTGGTAATTCAAACGACTGGCATCCATTTTCTCACTTATTTTATTTGCATGTATTTGTTGCAGTTAAGTAGCGTTACATGTTCTTTCTTGGCTTAACTGGTTGGTGACACTGGCTAACTGGCTAGTCGAGTGTTAATAATTGATCAGTCATGATAGGGTTCCTGCCAGGTGAAGGAACAACATGTACAGAAGACAAAGGGGAAAGTGTAATGCTGAGACAGAAAGCACCTCAGAACACCTGCAGCCAGCGGGGAGATCCACAAAAGGGGGAAGCAGAGTAAGATCCTCCAAAGCCCTGAAGGCCTGATTCGGTATTTTGGATTTTATTTACTCTAAGAGAAGATACTTAACTATTTCAAAATGGAATGTAGTATAGAGTTTTGCTTTTCAACAGAACAGTCTAGCTGCTCTCTGGAAAATGAATGATGGGAACAGATGCATGGAGACGGGATGGGAAGAAGTGAGACAAGTTTAGGAAGAATTGATGGTACGTACCCTGCAACAAAAACATTGTGGTGGAAACTGAAGCATGTGAAAGGATTTGAGTTATGTGCATTAGATAAAATTTACCCAATTTCAAGTCATTCATTAACCCAGAAATATTGTGCACTTACAAGATGCAGGTACTGTGCTAAGTCCACAGAACAGTGGACTAGGAAATCAATAAAGAAACAAACAAACGTATGACAAATTCTGAAATAAATAAGAAAACAGGGATTAACTCACATGGGGGTTCTGAAGAAGTGACATTTAAACAGATCAGAAGCATGAACAGGGGTGGAAATGTTAAACTTTCTCCCCCTGGTAAAAAGCTAAGGTTTAAAAGTAGAAGTTAGAAGACCATATTATTCTATTTTTCCTTTGTACATTACCTACTTATTTCCCCCACATACTTGTTCAATATATAACGCAGCCGTTTGTCAGGATATGTTTTGGTGTTGGTTGCTTTGTAAAAATATTTTTATTTTATGGTGAATCTTTTTTTTTTTTTCTGGTGAATCCTTTTAATCTTTATATTCAGTTCTTACTAAATTCAAAAAAGAGAATTTTAGATATCGTTTCTGCTGCTGTCTGTTTTCCACTTGAGGAGCACACATGGGGTCTGGGGAAGAAGCAATTCCCAGTCATGGTACAGTATATGAGCAGAGCCCAGATTCCTATTTGTTATGGATGTTTTCCTGTTCTATTGGAAACTACACTAGAAACCTCAAGTCTCTTCCAACCCAGCAATTTTATAAAGTCCCAATTCAGTGGTTCTTAAACATTTTTTTGCTGTCAGGGACTCAACCTGAGAATATGACGCAGGTCTGGATCAACTTTTTTAAAAAGTATACCCCCCACACACAACTGTACCTAAATTTTCAAACAGCTCATGCCTCTCAAGTGTGAGAACTCTGACCTAATTTGTACAACATACCAAGTTCAACACATAAAACTACCTAAGGGCTATTAAAGAAAAGAGAAGCTTTAAGATACAAAGTACTATATATAAAATAGATAAACAAGGTCCTAGTGTATAGCACAGGGAACTATATTCAATATCCTATAATAAACCATAAATGGAATATGAAAAAGAATATATATATGCATAAATGAATCACTTTGCTGTACACCAGAAACTAACACAACATTGTAAATCAACTTAAAAAAAAGAGAAGCTATAGGTGGGGTGACTAAAATAAATGACATTTTAAATGTTCATTGCTATTACTACATTTTTATCCATCAAAGAAAATATAATTTGTAAGCAATAGGAAAGCTGTTTTCCATCATCTTTTAGCTATTAGGCTCTTTAGCTTACTGTAGCTAAGTCTGGGGTAATAATACACAGTTTTCCTCTGTTTATTTCTCAAAAGCTGTGTTAACTAAAAAGCAAAAATAGTGTAACGTTAGGTAAATTATGTCTATAATGCTTGTACTGAAATTAACACAAGGGACAAATTATTAGCCACCATAGAACAAGCAGTCATTGCTCTGTATTACTGATTGCATTAGTGACTCAAGAATCAAGATCTAAAGTTACAACAGAAAAAAAAGTATCAGGTGGGGTGTTCATAAAAAGAAACCTCCAGGGACTTCCTTGGTGGTTCAGTGGGTAGGACTCTGCGGATCCAAGTGCAGGGGGCTGGGGTTCGATCCCGGGTCGGGGAACTAGATCCCACATGCATGCTGCAACTAAGTCTGCATGCCGCAACTAAGGCCCGGTGCAGTCAAAATAAATAAATAAAATAATTAATTTTTAAGAAAAAAGAAAAAGAAACCTCCAGTGTTAAAGATAAAGATCTGTTCTCCCCAACTGAGGGAAATATCTCATCATCTGTATTAATGAATGCCCACAGCCCCTTCAGGAGGCCTAGAGCTTCCTCTTGGGTCTTGGTGGAGAGCTGACATCTTGTCAGGTCCCCTGCAGCTGCCATAGGAGTGGAGGCAGCTGTAGCTCCTTGTGCTCCATGTTTGCTGCTCAGGGGACCATAGCACACTGCCCCGGGGTTGGGGGGGTGGGGGCGGGTGGGTAGAGAACAGAGCCAAGAGGAGGAAAGGAACATGACAATGTACTTGAGAGGGGTTCCAGCACCAGAATACCACAAACCGGACAACGGCTTAGAACAGCAGACAGTTTTCTGGGAACAAGAAGTACTGTACAAAACTGTAAATATTTTAACAGAAAAAATAACAAGCACTCTCAGATACTTGATTACAGAATAAAAAACTTTCCAGTGCTAAAAATTGAGTTTTGAATTTATAAAGTTAGTAATGAATTGAAAGAAAGGATAGTGGCTTGGAAAACCAAGTGGAAGAAATAGCTCAAAACAAAGAAAAAAAAACCAGAAACAATGAGGGGAAAAAGATGAAATTCAGAGGAGTAAGAGATAACATGAGACAGGAGAAACAACATGTGAATGATAGAAATTCCAGAAGGAGAAAAAGACAAAATGAAGGTGAGAACAGATAAAGAATGGAAGGAAACTTTCCTGGCTTAAGATAAACTCAGTGGTGTAGTTCCCAACAGATACTTTGAAAACACACAACCCAGGCATACGATGGTAAAAAAAAATTTAAAGTACAGAGAAAAAGTGCTTTGGAAAAAGAGCAAGTTAGGTACAATGGATAAAAATATGGTACCAATAGCCACACACTGCTACGAAGCACTCGAAATGTGGCAAGTACAAACTGAGATGTGCCCTAAGTGATAAAATTTAGTACATATAAAGTGAATTGCAGGGAATTCCCTGGCAGTCCAGTGGTTAGGGCTCTGCGCTCTCACTGCCAAGGGCACGGGTTCGATCCCTGGTAGGGGAACTAACATCTCACAAGCCTCTCGGAGCAGCCAAAAAATATTAAGAATAATAATTAAATTTAATTTAAATTAAAAAAATTAAAATGAATTGCGAACATCAAAAACAAGAACCTCAAACCTCAACTTCAAAATATTGATTACATATTGAAGTGATACTTTGGATGTGTTGAACCAATCACAATATATATTAAAATATACTAAATTAAAATATTAAAACATTTTCCAACACATTCTATATACAAGGCCAGTATTAATTACCCCCTGTTATGGGCTGAACATTGTGTCCCCAAAATTCACATGTTAAAGTCCTAACCCCCAGTACCTCAGAATGTGACCAGGTTTGGATATAGTCTTTATATAGGTAATTAGGTTAAAAATGACATAATTAAGATGGGCTGTATTCCAACATGAAGAAGGGGAAATTTGGACACAGATAAGCAGAGGGAAGACAGCCATCTATAAACCACAGAGAGAGGTCTGGAACATATCCTTTTCCTCAAGCTTCTTAGAGGGAACCAAACCTGCTGACACCTTGATGTAGGACTTCTGGTCTCCAGAACTATGAGACAATAAATTGTTTAAGTAACCAAGTCTGTAGGACTTTGTTATGGTATCCCTAGCAAACTAATACACTTGTAGATATCAAAACCAGACAGACATTGCAAGATAACCCCTTATGAGTATAGACACAAAATCCCAACAAAATACTAACAAACTGAATCCAGCAGCCTGTAAAAAGGATTATACACCATGACCAAGTGGGATTTATCCTAGGAATGCTTAAGAATGCTTAAGGGTGTTTCAACATAAGAAAAGGTACTGGGCCATCTGCAGCCACAAGGATAGACCTAGAGATTATCTCACTAAGTGAAGTAAGCCAGACAAGAAAGACAAATATGATATCGCTTATATGTGGAATCTAAAAACAAAACAAAAACAAATAACTTATTTACAAAGCAGAAAGAGACAGACATAGAAAACAAACTTATGGTTACCAAAGGGGGGGGGGAAATTAGCAAGTTGGAATTAACATATACACACTCCTGTATATAAAATAGATAACCAACAGGGACCTACTGTATAGCACAGGGAACTATACTCAATATTTTGTAATATACTCTAAGGGAAAAGAATCTGAGAAAGAATACACATACGTATAACTGAGGCACTGTGCTGTACACCTGAAACTACTATATATTGTAAATCAACTATACTTCAATTTAATTAATTAAAGAAAGAAAATATACTGAAATTAGATAGTGGTGATGGTTTTTACAACTTTGTTACAAAAAAAAAAAAAAAAAAGCACCTCTGAACTGTACCCTTTAAAAAGGTGAACTATATGGTATGTGAATTACATCAAATATTAAAAAATTTTAAAAATCATTCATATCATAATTCTATTGGACAGCACTATTCTAACCAAATATTCATGTAAAGCAGAAGAGACCTCAATTAGGGGAAGATGAAGAATGGAGATGTCAATGATGGACCATCTTTGCACGTAGATAAACTTAAAAGGAGAGAGTGTGGTAGGAATTTGTAAAATATTTATACTATATGAGGATTTTTGTAAAAGGCATACTGTAAGGGAAACAATAGTTTAGAATTTTTTTCATTCTTGTCATTTTTTCCCCTTAAATGATTATCGCTTTTTGTGTCCTGTTTAAGAGACCTTTTTCCTAGCCCAAGGCCATATGGATATTTTTTAACTTAAAGCTCTGTTGTTTCCATCTATGTTTTTTAACATTTTGATCTACAATAAACTTGGAATTGATTTTCCAAGAGTTTTAGAATTAGTTTATCAAGTTTCACAGGCTAATTTCACTCATGAACTCACATGAAAAATTCCTAAATAAACATTAGCCAACCAAATCCAGCAATACACAAAGCTATTTAATACAACATGACCAAGTTGGATTTATTCCAGGAATGCAACTGTAATTCATCATTTCAAAGTCAATCACTGATACTGTCACATTAACATATTGATGAAGGTAAAATGTGGGCTAACTAAGAATTTTTCATGTTTCTAAGAAATACCCTAAATAACAGGAGAAAAATAGACATGGATGAATTGTCTTTACACTGGCAGTAAGGAAAACTTTCCTGACCATGACTCAAACCCCATAATATAGAAAAATATACAAACACACACACGCAAACAAAACAACCTAAACCCTCTTATGCATGGCTAAAAATACCATAAGCTAAGCAAAATACCAATGATAAAATGGGAAAGACATTTGCAATTTATTTCCCAGAAGTGTTAATACCCTTAAGGTACAGAGAGAGCTTCTAAAGAGAGAAACAAAAAGTCCAACAATCCAAAAAAGAAAATGGGCTAGAGGTAAGGACACTTGACGGAAAAAGGAATGCCTTTAAACACAAAAAGATGCTCAACATCACCATGTAAGATAAATTAGAATTTTAAATGAAACAACATTTAAAATACCTATCACACTGGCAAAAATACAAAAGTTTGATAACAAACCCGCTTGGAGAGGCTGTAGATCAGCAGACACTCTCAGATACTGTTTGTGGAAATATTAAATGGTTCAACCCCTATGACCAAGAAGGTGAAAATACGCCTGCAGAGACTATCCACTGCAGCACAACCCAATTGCCCATCACTAGAGATCCAGTTGAATAAACTTTGACGGATCCACCTAATGAAGTATTAGGCCTTAAACCAAGGAAGCCAAAGACCACTGAAATTGTGTCAAGAAAGGAACCAATCTGAAGGGCTCCCACTGGCCAAAAACTGAATTGGAGCATCAAAGAGAATAAAAGCTACAGTGGATTAAAGCACACCCTATATGTTAAAATCCATGACTTCATAATGATACCAGAAAAATTAGTGTCTAAGGATTCAATTCATTATTCTGGATATGGATACTAAATATAAAAAAGGAATCAGAAACTTAACCTGCCTTTTATAAAGTACATCTTAATCAAATGATTAACAAAGAAAATTTCCTCTCTACAGAAGTACACCTGCTAATAACTGAGAAGGAATATTGAATTAAAACATCACTGATCTGGAAACAATCAACAAAACAATGCGTTTAGAGAACGAACATCAACAGCTGCTAACATCACAAAGAAGGAACACCAACCAATATGTGCCTCTGGCAGGAGTACACAGCACCTCCCATGCAGTATTTCAAAATAAAATCTCAACGGAATCAGGACAGCCTGTAGAGGATAACTACCATTTTACAGGAAACTCAGAGGACAGAGATTCAAACACCACCATGGGAATGCAGTCAGAAAAACCCAGAGTGTGGGGAAGGAAACCTACGTGACACACAACCTGATTTGTTCAAAGAAAAAACTTTTAAGAATAGAGAACCTTTAGATCGTCACTGTCTAATAAGGTAGCCTCTTGTCATACTTGACATGAGGCTGGTACAAATTGAGATGTGCTATAAAATAAGCACACACTGGATTTTTTTTTAATTAATTAATTTATTTTATTTTTGGCTGTGTTGGGTCTTCGTTTCTGTGCGAGGGCTTTCTCTAGTTGCGGCGAGCGGGGGCCACTCTTCATCGCGGTGCACGGGCCTCTCACCATCGCGGCCTCTCCCGTTGCGGAGCACAGGCTCCAGACGCGCAGGCTCAGCAACCGTGGCTCACGGGCCCAGCCGCTCCGAGGCACGCGGGATCCTCCCAGACCAGGGCCCGAACCCGCGTCCCCTGCATTGGCAGGCAGACTCTCAACCACTGCGCCACCAGGGAAGCCCCACACACTGGATTTTGAAAGCTTAGTTCAAAAAAAAAAAAAGCATGAAAAATATAATTTAAAAATTTACTGGGGGGCTTCCCTGGTGGCGCAGTGGTTGAGAATCTGCCTGCTAATGCAGGGGACACGGGTTCGAGCCCTGGTCTGGGAAGATCCCACATGCCACGGAGCAGCTGGGCCCGTGAGCCACAGCTACTGAGCCTGCGCGTCTGGAGCCTGTGCCCCGCGACGGGAGGGGCCGCGATAGTGAAAGGCCCGCGCACCGCGATGAAGAGCGGTCCCCGCACCGCGATGAAGAGTGGCCCCCACTTGCCGTAACCAGAGAAAGCCCTCGCACGAACCGAAGACCCAACACAGCCAAATAAATAAATAAATAAATAAATAAATAAATAAAGTAGCTATAAAATTAAAAAAAAAAAAGAAGAAACAATCACTCATTAAAAAAAAAAAAATTTACTGGGGAAAAAAAAATTTATTGGGGGACTTCCCTGGTGGCGGGCGCAGTGGTTAAGAATCTGCCTGCCAATGCAGGGGACACAGGTTCGAGCCCTGGTCCGGGAAGATCCCACATGCCGCAGAGCAACTAAGCCTGTGCGCCGCAACTACTGAGCCCGCGCTCCTCAACAAGAGAAGCCACCACGATGAGAAGCCCGCACACCACAACGAAGAGCGGCCCCCGCTCACCTCAACTAGAGAAAGCCTGCGCACAGCAACGAAGACCCAACGCAGCCAAAAATTTTAAAAAATAATTAATTATAAAAATTACATGATGAAGTGATTATTTTGGGTCTATTTTAGATATATAACATGTTAAACTAAATTATTAAAGTGAACTATGCTCTTTTTTATCAGAAAATGTAAAATTATGTGGCTTGCATTATATTTCTGTTGGACAATGCTGCTGTGTCTTAAAACATAACTTGAGAGCTATATATCTACTAAACATATAATGACCTTATTCGGATCCCAAATCAAACCAACCAGCTATATAAAAATATTTATTACACAATCGGGTACATTTGAACACTGGGTATTTGATGATATCAAGGAATTACTATTTCTTTAGGTGTGATAATGGTATTGTGGTTATATTTTAAAAATCCTTAGAAATACAAACAAATAGTTAAAATAAACCAGGCTGGTCTAAGATGAACCTGGTTCTCCCTTTGCCCAGTCTTTTGTCTTCCGCAAGAATCTTTGCTCAGGGCAACTAATTAGTGGCAGGGGCCCTGGCAGAGGACTGTCCCTGTCAGATAGACCTGAGTTCCAGTCCCAACTGTGTCCCTAGGACACATCTGCATGATGGGAATACAGTAATACCTCCTTGTACACTGGTCACGAGCACGTGATTAGAAAATGTGGTCAACACCTAGCTCTGTCTGTGGATCCAGTAAGGGTCAATTAATGTGTTTCTACAAAGAGCCTGAGAGCCAGAGCTCAGCCTGGAGAGGGCAGGTTGGTGGGAAAGTCACCTCTGCGGAAGGAGGCCCCCTCCCATTTCTGTACCCCCTTCAGGCACCTACTCCAAAGGGCACGCACCACGTGTCTCCACTCTCCCTCAGTTTGGGCCATATTCAAGGACTAACTCTCCTCCTAATCAATCCTTTCCCTTAAATCAATTCACATTTTTATTCGAGTTATTTTGTTTAAAGGAGCCTTGTAACAATACTCAAGTGAAAACCAGCCACCTGCCAGTTAAAACAAAAACAAAAAGCAACTACTACAAAAAGAATGTTACTAAAAGACAAAACTAAAAATAAAAAGGAGACCATAATATGGAAATCATAAACCTAATTAATTTACAGAAATGCATATAGGAAGATGAGATCCCCAAGGGAAAGGCTGGACCTACTTAACACCAGTTATAAAGCAGTCTCTCTTAATGTTCATTGAGAGCAGAAATTTACTCACTTGAAAATGAAAAAATCTTGTCTAAAAATTAGCACTGAAAACATCACTTTTCACTGATAGACCCTAACATTTTTGTCTAACCGGAGAACTCGAGGTATTTTCATTCTTACTAGAAATTCAGAAACAAATAGTTAACTTTTAAAAACGTGACTAAAAGTAAGAGTGAGAATTATATTAAGATCGATAGTTTCGATGATGTCCTTCACTAAAAGATTATTTGCAGCCTTCCACTCTCCGGGTTCCACGAGGGTCCGACCAGCCGAGGCCCGCCCCTAACGTCTGCCGCCCGGGGCCCCTCCCCCACCTCCCGACCCAGGCGGTTCCGGGAAGCGGCCGCTCGTGGGCCCCCCCGGAGCCTCGAGAACACTTGTGAAGCATGCTGGTTCGTCAGGGCCTCAGGGGAAAAAAACTGCCGCGAAGGGCGTCCCGCGGGACGCGCGGGGCTCGCCGGTGGCCGGGGAAGGGGTCGGGGGGGCTCGCCTGGGCCTGGGGTTGTCTGGCGGGAAACTGTGGGGGTCCTCCTAGAGACCCTTTAAGGTACAGATTAACGGGGAGGGGCTGCAACCCCCAAGCGATTACGTAAAAGACCGGGGCCCAGGGCCGGTCGGGTCCCCGAGACTCGCGCGGCCTCCCCCAGGCCGCCCGGCACCGCCTTCCGTGAGCCACGCGGGAACAGGGCGGCGGAGGCGCGGCGCGAGCGCCGGCAGCGTCCAGAAGTTTCTTGGGCGCAGTCAAGAATCAGCAAAAGTACGTTCAAAGATAAAAGCAGCACAGGACAAGGAAAAAGAAATGGCCGAATTAAGTTCGCTCAGCAGAAATGTGGTCGTCAAAGACAACGAGAACCAAAGAGTTTCAGCCAAAATACAGACACGATACCTCTGAGAGCAGGAGAGAAATGCAGACAAGGGCTCAGGGCACACACGCCGCACAGAGAGAAAGAAAAGGCCGCAAAGCTCGAAAGTGGAGGCTCGGAGAGCGGGAACGTGGGAGGGGGGAGGAGTCAGGTACCCAACCAGTCTTGTGCAACTCGCGGACGCGTTCAGCCACGTGAAAGTACCGCTTTCATTTTAAAATGAACCCCCTCGCACGGTCGCCTGGTTTTCTCACCCTACTCCTGGCAGGGGCGCTCGGCTCTGCTCCCTCAGGAGTCCGCACGAGGCTCTCCTTCCCTTCGTCGCTTCGGACTCTGCCTCCCCGACCCCAAATCTCAGCCCTGCGGTCCAGTCCCGGAACGTAAGGCCCTTGACCTCAGACCCACCTCCCCTAAGCCCAAAGTTTAGCCCCGCGGTCCCCACCCTCAGTGGGCCGGGTCCCCGCGTTCGGTACCCAGTCGGTCCCCGGGTGTATGGCCCCTGACCTCAGATCCCACCTCCTCCGACCCCAAATCTCAGCCCCGCAGTCCCCAACCCCCAGTAGGCCCAGTCCCTAATCGGTCCCGGGTGTGCGGGCCTTCACCTCCGATCCCGCCTCTCCTGACCCCCAAATCTCAACCCCTCGGTCCTCCATGCTAGGGGCCGCATTCCCCGGCCGCTCCCCGGTATGCGGGTCTCGGACACGCCGCCCGTCCCACCCCTCACCTCGGGCTCCAAGTCTCCACGCCCCCGCTTTTCTTCACATCCGGCACCTCGGTCGTCCCTCTGAGCACCTAGAGCAGGGTGGAACGCGGGGGACTTGGCAGTTGTAGCTGAGGCAGTTGAGGCTTGTTTACCATCACTATGGAAACCCCTGGCAGCGCGCCCCGGGAGAGGGCCCCCCGGAGAGGCGGGGTCAGGCGCGCGGCGGGCCCGAGGCCACAACTCCCGTCCGTCGTGCGCACGCGGCGCTTCCGGAAGACCTTCAGCTCTCGGAGTGCCCTGCCCTCCCTCGGCCCTGCGCCCAAGCACCTGGGAACAGCAGCCCCAGGAACCCGCACCCGCGGCCCGCTCCCGGCTGCCAGCGTAACCGCGGGCCGGTTTCCCTGCAGAACCCTACCTTTTTCTCCAGGAAGACGCGGCGTAGTCCCACTTCCAAGTCGGAGCCGGAAAGACGCAAAGACCACGGCGGGGCGGGGTCTCTGAGGCGGTCGTCTGTGGGCGGGGCCGCGAGGGCGCATTGTGACGCTCCCGGAGCGGAGCTAGGGATTGGCCGGCCAGTAGTAGGGCGGGGCCAGGGCCTGAGGACCGGAGGCGCTGCGGGAAGGGGAGGGGTGGGACGTGGGCGAGCCGTGGTCGGGGGAGGGGAGGAATTGTGGGGCACGGCTGAACCTCTGAGGATACTGAGTGGGAGAGTCCCCCAAACAGTGAGCCCAAAGGACCCCTGGATTGAAGACCAGGGTGACAGAAGAAAATGAGAGTCATTTCCGGACGAGAGTGAAGAAAGAGGGAACCGGGAACATCGGAGACCGATAAAGGCGGCTCCGAGGGCAGGGTTTAGGGAGGGATTAGCAGGTTGACTGAGGTTGCTTACGTGACTGTCACTTGGGCTGAGAAGCCCCAAGGTTTCTGAAGGTGACCCTCAAGACGCCGAGGCAATGCACAGTGTTCAGTCAGAGACCCGAGCCGACTGGCTGGATGGTAGCTGAAATGGCTACCCTGCCTGAGGCAGTGGAACAGATTCTTTAATGTGTTCTGGGATTAATAATTCTTAACATTTTATTTTTGGAGTCTCCATAAAGAGGAAGATATAAAGGCACTCACCACTGGTGAAGCAGAAGATTATTTTTTAAATCACCAGTTAAATTAAGGGGGTGCTTGGAATAGGGCCAGATTATGAATGGGCGACTATAGTAAAGGAAGGAGCAGTTTTTCAAAAGAAGCTGATTCCAGGAAAAAAAAAAAATGGGAAGAGTAAAAGGAGGAGGTGAAAATGTACTAGAAAACTGATGAGGCATAATTTCAGAGAACAGGTCCTACAAAAATCAAATAGGTATTCATAAGAAACCCAATGACTCCATCACAACTCAGGCTGTAGAAAAGTCTGTTTCTGGAGAGAAAATGCAAGTGGCTAATCTGAGGCAAATATTCAAATTATATCCCCCCCCCCCAAAAAAAAGACTTCAGAATTTAGGGACTGAAACCAGGTCCAAGAAGACATGTTCATGCAATCCACTAAGAGGGCCTCTGAGCCATGGGGGCTTTTTGATCCCCTCAGCAAGTCTGACAGTTCTCCAGCATTCATAAATGATGCAGTAATCTTTGAGGCCTTCTTTAATGAAAGAATAGGGCTTTGGCCTGATGATGAGCCTTCCCCTGCTCCTAGGGAGTCCACTACAGTATCTTTTGCAGGTGAGCACCAGCACAGTCACATGTCGGCCCTCTTCCACAGTTAAGGGTTGGGATAGCTCAGACTGGTGCCACAGATCCCAGACCTTTTCCACACAGAGCCATCTCATCTCACCAACTGGAGGACGCTTGCGCACACCTGGTCCGCTTGGACTACCTCCTCAGCCGTGGGGCTTTATAGGCCTCCACCTTTTCTTTTCACCTGTGTGTCCGCAAAAGCGTCTCACCTAAGCTCTGAAATTGAAAAAGACACATTGTTTGATTCTTAAGAGTACCTGCACAGAGGTGCACCTCTACTGTCTGGTTTAAAAACAGTTGAGGGACTTCCCTGGTGGTCCAATGGCTAAGACTCTGCCCTCCCAATGCAGGAGGCCCGGGTTCAATTCCTGGTCAGGGAACTAGATCCCACATGCTGCAACTAAAAAAAAAAAAAAAAAAAAAAAAAAAAAAAAAAAATCCCGCATGCAGGAACGAAGATCCCGCGTGCCTCAACTAAGACCTGACGCAGCCAAATAAATAAATAAATATTTTAGAAATAAAGTGAAATAAAAACAATTGAATTCAGCACAAATGAAAATCACCCCAAGATGTATCCTCTTACAGATTGACCTGCCTGCTTATTTCCTGTTGTTTATATAAATAGATTATTATCACAGATTTAATACCTTTTAATAAGTATTTTAAGTTTTAAAAAATAAGCTCATCTCTGGAAACCACTTGTCCACAACAAATGGTACAGAGGTTTGTATTGTCTAGAATTTTACAACTGGTATCCCTTGAAAGAACAATTTGCCCTTTAAGCTTTGATACTCCCCTCCCCTTCTTTCCCAGGAGTGCACCTGGATAGGCAGGATCACCAAGGCTCAGAGGAGGCTCTTACTCAAAATCATGTTATCTGTCAAATAGCAGTGGCAATAACAATAGTGAATATGTATTGCACCTTCACTGTGCTTTGCACTATTATGAGTACTTAATCTCATTTAAGCATCATAGCAACCCACCAGTAGATGTTACTACTATCATCACCACTTAGTAGAAGGATACTGAGGTATAGAGTTGTTAAGGCAACTTTCCTAAGGTCACTCAGCTTGTGGATAGCAGGTCTGGCCATTGGGCTAAGGCACTCTCTTTCCAGGGTCTTGCACTCTTTAAACTGCTGCACTCTATTTCCAGGGTCTTGCACTCTTTAAACTGCTGCACTCTCAAGTGCAGTGAGAGATAGGTCTTTCAGGCTGGCTCCCAAGCCCCTCCTCTGCCTCCCTTTCCCATCTGAAAGAAGGAAAGAATGAAGTGAGAAAACAATTGAACTGCCCAGCCACAGTATAGGTCCAGTCCAAATGTAATGATTCTCCTTTGGTGCTGTAGTAGCCAGAGATGAAGGATAAGATAACCTAGGTGAGATGCTAGCAGGCTCAGCGGTCACAGCCTTGTGTGTTTAATTTTCTTGACCAATATAGAAAAATGTACCTTTGAAGCAGCACCAATGCTTATTCAAGAAATAAGTCACAATAGCCAGGACATGGAAGCAACCTAAGTGTCTATCAACAGGTGAATGGATAAAGAAGATGTGACACATATATACAATGGAATATTACTCAGCCATAAAAAGAAATGAAATTGAGTTATTTGTAGTGAGGTTGATGGACCTAGAGTCTGTCATACAGAGTGAAGGAAGTCAGAAAGAGAAAAACAAATACTGTATGCTAACACATACATATGGAATCTAAAAAAAAAAAAAATGGTTCTGATGAACCTAGGGGCAGGACAGGAATAAAGACACAGACGTAGAGAATGGACTTGAGGACACAGGGAGGGGGAAGGGTAAGCTGGGATGAAGTGAGAGAGTAACACTGACATATATACACTACCAAATGTAAAGTAGATAGGTAGTTGGAAGCAGCTGCATAGCACAGGGAGATGAGCTCGTGCTTTGTGACCACCTAGAGGGGTGGGATAGGGAGGGTGGGAGGGAGACGCAAGAGGGAGGGGATATGGGGATATAGGTATGCATATAGCTGATTCACTTTGTTATACAGCAGAAACTAACACAACATTGTAAAACAATTATACTCCAATAAAGATGTTAAAAAAAAAAAGAAAGTCACCACCACAGAAGTCTGGACCCCTGGGTTATTTGCAGTTCTTTTAAGATACTTTTCAGTTCTTTCAAACAGCATTTTGTGTTAAACAGTAAAAGAGGGGTTATGGCACCTAATGAGTTTGATGATTACTTGCTTGAATTGGTTTCTTTGCCTCACCAAAGACTGCAGGGGGAATGGGTGGTACTGGGCAGTGTTATGTGGCTGCCCTTACTTTGACCATTTCCACAGCAGGCCTGGCCAGCAACAAGGCCTGACTTAAGCTATGTCTAGCTCTGTCACCATGCTGAGTTGTCCCCCTTTAGCCTGATCATGGGCTTTCCCAACCAAAAATATGTACAGTTAGGCTCCTTCACTTCTGCGGGGGCCTCAGGAAAGGCAGAAAACTTCATTTGCATCAAGATGTGCTATTATATGTCAATTATATCTCAATAAAACTAGGGGAAAAAAAGATGTGCTGGATGCAGGGCAGCTTGCAGCTTTTCTCTGTCTCTCTCACTAACCTCCATTTTATAGAAATTACGGAATATTTAAAACATACAGAAACTTACAGATATTGTCAAAATCTAAGAGATATTGCCATTTGATATATTGACTACTTCCTTTCATTGCTTTTGGACCAAAAATTATGGATAAACCAGTGTCTGAGATGCTTTTCAACTCTTCAACTCTTTAAAAAGCAATTACTTGAATTCCCTGGTGGTCCAGTGGTTAAGACTCTGCACTTCCACTGCAGGGGGGCACAAGTTCAATCCCTGGTGGGGGAACTAAGATCCCACATGCCCCATGGTGCAGCCAAAAAAAAAGCAATTACTATAATACAATTTTTTTTTTTTAAATTTTTGGCTGTGTTGGGTCTTTCTTGCTGCACGCAAGCTTTCTCTAGTTGCGGCGAGCGGGGGCTACTCTTCATTGTGGTGCATGGGCTTCTCATTGCGGTGGCTTCTCTTGTTGCTCGGAGACAGGCTCTAGGCATGTGGACTTCAGTAGTTGCAGCATGCAGGCTCAGTAGTTGTGGCACGCGGGCTTAGTTGCTCTGCAACATGTGGGATCTTCCCAGGCCAGGGATCGAACTGGTGTCTCCTGCATTGGCAGGCAGATTCTTAACCACTGCGCCACCAGGGAAGTCCTATAATACAATTTTTGAATGATGAAATATTTCAAAATTTGAGAAAAATTTTGAAGATAATATGTACATACAGTCAGTGTGGAGTAATGAAGTCTTGAGAGCAGAAAAGTAACAAAATGTGTAGTCAGTCCATTTACATAGTTTTTTAAAGAATATTGCTTCCTGTAGTATAGTTTGTGTGGGTAGGTGTGTGCTATCTTGATCCAGTTTTGAGGCCCTAGCTAGAAGCTGGTCAGTTCCTCTTCTTGAACAGCCCGTTAAGTCCATACCACCAAACACCACCCTTATTGGGCTCTCACACTCTGGGGCCATCGTATGCTCACCCTAATTGCCCCAGGACTAGATATCAGACAACCAGGGACAGCCCCTGTGCCCCAGAACCTTCTGAAATTATTCAAATTAGCCAGTCCTACACCTGTTTGCTCTCTTTCCTTCCAGCAAAACCACAATAAAGATGCTTGCCCATAGTTCCCCCTTGCTCTGCTGTGAGACTGACCTGGTACTTCCCTTGAGTGGCCATGGGTGGCATGCTGTGTTCTCCCCCGAGAGCTGTGAGTACAAAACACTGTAAAACTCTTTCCGTTTTTTTTTCTCTTGATCTGCATCTGACGGAGCCATGCCTCATCCGAGGTAATATGGTTAAAACAATTCCTTCCCACTGTACCTGCTAGTTCAAAACCATCATGGCTGTGTAGGTGGGAGGGAGCCTGGCACTAAATTCCACGCATCTGTGCCCCAGTGCCCCTGAATACTAGCACCTTCTGGGGGGCAGCCCCTCCTGCCTCTGGTTCTTCACAGCAGAGTTTGTGCTCCGCAAGGGCCAATGGGCAAGGAGGCCAGGGATGGCCAGTGATTCTTTCTTTTTTTAAAAAATAAATTTATTTATTTATTTAGCTATTTTTGGCTGCATTGGGTCTTTTTTTTTAAATTCATAACAGAAAATATTTATTCAATATTAAGCACAATGATATTTAGTACAAGTGAATGCTGTACAAACTTTTTTTTTTAGTCTTGATATTTCAGCTTATCTTTTTTTTTTTAACATCTTTATTAGAGTATAATTGCTTTACAATGGTGCGTTAGTTTCTGCTGTAAAACGAAGTGAATCAGCTATACGAATACATATATCCCCATATCTCCTCCCTCTTGCGTCTCCCTCCCACCCCTCTAGGTGGTCACAAAGCACCGAGCTGATCTTGCGTTGGGTCTTCGTTGCTGCGTGTGGGCTTTCTCTAGCTGCGGCTAGTGGGGGCTACTCTTTGTGGCAGTACGCGCACCTCTCATTGCAGTGGCTTCTCTTTGTTGTGGAGCACGGGCTCTAGGTGTGCGCGGGCTTCAGTAGTTGTGGCACGTGGGCTCAGTAGTTGTGGCTCGTGGGCTCTAGAGCACAGGCTCAGCTGTTGTGGCACACGGGCTTAATTGCTCCGTGGCATGTGGGATCTTCCCAGACCAGGGCTCAAACCTGCGTCCCCTGCATTGGCAGGTGGATTCTTAACCACTGCGCCACCAGGGAAGTCCCTTGGCCAGTGATTCTTGAGCCTCACTCCATGTGGGAAAGAGGTTAGGATAGGACAGAAGTGTGGGCCCAGGCCACGTGGGTTGCAATCCTCCTCCTGAGAGCTCGCTAAATGCTAAGCATTTTCATTACCTATGTTTTTGTTGGAAGTTTGCTTTTCTATCACTTGGGATTTATTAAGCAGCAATGTGTCCTAACATTTTCATTTTGACCACTTTATTTATGAAAAGATAAACCCCAAGTTTTATCCTGGAACAATGGAACAAATTTGAGATCTTTATCCTCATAATAGGAGTGCTCAATAATGTTGACTTTGAAAGTTTCTGACCTACAACAGATGAAAAAGGGGGATTGGGGTTTGTAAGTTAACAATCAGTTGACTAAAGTAGTTTGATGTGTGGGTGGTAATGAGAGAGACAGAGGGAAAAAAAGAGAGAGAGAAGGAAAGGATGGGACTTATTCCTCTTCTGTATAGTGAAAGAGAAACCAAAACTTTCCTGCATCAGACAGCTTCATATCAGGAATCATTAAAACTACCTAAACTCTTGCCCTTGTCAGGGTATCCCAAGAGGCAGCCCACATCGGGTGCTACAAAGGAACCAGGGGGACTTCCCTGGTGGCGCAGTGGTTAAGAATCCGCCTGCCAATGCAGGGGACACGGGTTCGAGCCCTGGTCCGGGAAGATCCCACGTGCCGTGGAGCAAGTAAGCCGGTGCGCCACAACTACTGAGCCTGCGCTCCAGAGCCCGCAAGCCACAACGACTGAGCCCGAGAGCCACAAATACTGAAGCCCGCGTACCTAGAGCCTGTGCTCCGCGAGAAGGCACCGCAATGAGAAGACCGCGCACCACAACGAAGAGTAGTTCCCACTCTGCAACTAGAGGAAAGCCCGCACGCAGCAACCAAGACCCAACACAGCCAAAAATAAATAAATAAAATAAATAAATTAAAAAACAAAAACAAAACTATGGTCCCTCCTCATGCATTCTTAACTAAATGGATCAACTTAACCACAGATAATTTAGCACTCCAATGGCCATTAAGAGAAACTTCTGACCTCCCCAAACTTGTTTTTCTCAGAAGGAAATTAGAAGACTGTGGCTCTAAAATTAAACCGATTGAATGGGATGCATATTTTAATTGGTACCTGGAGGCTTCCAAATGTATCCAAGATTCTAAAATTGCCTCTTTACAAAATACCATTTCGAAATTAACCAAGGTGAAAAAACAATTGAAAGAGGACCATAAAAATCTTCTGAGGCCTCTTTCCCCCCTTGCCCCATCCTCTTTGTCTCTGGAGCCAGCTTCCTCTTTCCCTTCTGTACTGTCCCGAACTCCTCTATACACTCCACTTCCTCATCCTAATCCCCTCACTGAACTTTCCTTTTTCTCTGAACCTCTCCATGTCTCCTCCTCTCCTGAACCTATTAAAATCTGTGCCTCTTAAATCAGACCCTCTGAGGATCCAAATGCTAAGCCTCTACTAACACAACATTCTAAAGCAACCATACTCCAATAAAAATTAATTTAAAAAATGCTTTAATTTAAAAAATGCTGTCTCTAATTTCTTATGTTCACTGTACTAAAGCTGAACTATGAGCCATAGTCAAAGATTTTCCCGAAGTAACTGAGGATCCCCAGAGATTTGCTGAGGAATTTAATATAGTCATTCAAACTTATCAACTGGGCTTCTCTGACTTACATCAACTAATTCATATCCTTATCAGTAAAGGCCAGGCCCACACTGAATGAAAACTGCCAATTGAGATGATCCTGAGAAATCTTTAGAATTACAACCTGGGGACAAAGAAACCCCTGTTGCCTTATTATCAGGCTCATGGAATCACCGAGTGACACCATTTGGCAATTCTTAGGACTTTCCCAAAACCAGCTGATCAGAATAAGATTCAGGCTTGTATCCACAAGCCCAATGAGCTCATGCATGATTACTACAGCCAGCTCCAAATCGTCTTTAAAGAAAATTCTGGTCTTCCTTTGGATGCTGAATCTACTTGAGTTGCCTTTAAATCTATGTTCATTTAACAGGCTGAACTGATATCTTTCTCTTCTAGTTAAAAGGACCAGGATATAATGGGAAATTATGTCCACTATAGATTTAGTTAGTTTAGAAAACCAACTCACCCAAACCCTAGATGATTCAACTTAAAGGAAGACTATTAAAATCCTTAATCTTCAATTCCAAAATCGGAGGCCTCTAAACAAAACCAAAACCCTTCTGGTCTCCATCATAATTTCTAAAAGCTAGGACACTGGAAAAATTACTGCTACAAGTTTCAGTACCCCAAGCACCTTCAATCCTCTAACCAGCCTTACCAATGTTCTCCTCATCCGCAAGGACTCTGAGGAACTACAGGGGATTTCCTCAGTTCTTTCTCTTCATTGACTCGAAGAAACTACTCTTTAGATTGGGAACGAATCTCTTTCTGTCCTTTTTGCACCAGAGCTACACTCTTGGTGCTCAGCCCACTACCATTAAAAAGCCCCTGCCTCCAAGTACTAAAATGCTTCAAATAGTGGGGGTCTCTAACAAACCTCAATGGGTTTTTTTCTCTAAAACTATTCCCTTTTGCTTAGGCCCTCTAAGATATACTCACCATTTTTTCCTTTGTTCCTCCACCTCTATTTATTTATTGACCCAAGATATCTTAGAAAAATAACATGCTGGAATTTCTTTCTCCCAAAAGGGAGAAACAATTCTAGAATTTGAGAGCAGCAACCAAAATAGCCAATTAGGTGAATCAAATGGCCCTTCAACAGCTTTTTTTTTCTCCATCTCTGACACTGGAGCTAATTCCAAAAACACTAACCATTTGTCCCTATTCAGTCAGCTACCACTCTCCTTATGGGCAAAATCCTCAACTGATATTTGCAGTACCCACATGCACCTCCTATTAAGATCCAAATAAGTCCCTCAAAACTTCTCCACGGGATTAATCAATACCCAAAAATAAAGAGGCCCTTCAAGGCGTTAAACCAATAACATAAGGCCCAGGGCCTCATTACCCCCGGCACCAGTCAGTGCAACACTCGCATTTTACCTGTGAAGGAACCAAATAGTTGTGGATGGAGGCTTGTCTAGGACCTGCGAGCCATAAACAGTGTTGTCATCCCTCAACACCCTGTTGCCCCAACCCTTACGCTTCATTAGGCTGCATCCCTACTGAGAGCAAATTTTTTGGTGTGATTTAATTTCTGTAGTGCCTTTTTAAAGTATCCCAGTACATAAGTCAATATAGTATCTTTCTGTCTTTACTTGGGAAGGCCAGCAATATACCTTTGTAGGAATGCCCCAGGGTTTCACTGAAAGCCCTTCTTATTTCTCACAAACATCATTTATTTATTTATTTTTTGCCACACCAGGCAGCTTGCGGGATCTTAGTTCCCCCACCAGGGATGGAACCCGTGCCCCCTGCAGTGGAAGCGCAGAGTGCTAATCACTGGACCACCGGGGAATTCCCCTCACAAAATTTAAATGCTGATCTGGGACTTCCCTGGTGGCTCAGTGGTTAAGAATCCGCCTGCCAATGCACGGGACACGGGTTCAAGCCCTGGTCCGGGAAGATCCCGCATGCCGCGGAGCAACTAAGCCCGTACGCCACAACTACTGAGCCTGCGCTCTACAGCCCGCGAGCCACAACTGCTGAAGCCTGCACACCTAGGGCCCGTGTTCCACAGCAAGAGAAGCCACTGCAAGGAGAAGCCTGCCCACTGCAATGAAGAGTAGCCCCCGCTCATTGCAACTAGAGAAAGCCCATGCACAGCAATGAAGACCCAACACAGCCAAACAAAAAAAACAAAAAAAAGGCTGATCTAGATGATATCAAGTTCTCTGGAGGCTCCACTTTAATAGAATGTGTGGATGACTTACTTCTCTGCTCCCCCTCCTATGCCTCCTCACAAGAGGAAAACACCCATTTGCTGAAACTCCTAGCCAAAAAGGGAAGTAAAGTCTCTAAAGAAAAAATTACAATTTGTTCAAATTCAAGTTTGATATTTAGGACATCTATTCTCAGAACAAGGACTGCATCTAGATCCAGACAGACTTCATGGAATCTTGAACTTCCCAAAGCCCCAGATCAAATGCAAACTGCAATGTTTTCTTGGATTGGCAGGCTATTTTCTCAACTGGATTCCCCCAAATTTCCCTTACAGCCCAACCTTTATATTCCTTGTTAAAAACTACTAAACCTGACTCTTATCACCTGGGAAGATTCAGGTGACAGGACTTTCCAAATCTTAAAGGAAAATTTAATACCTTCCCCTGTCCTTGGGCACCCCAATTATCAACTTCTTCTCTTCCTTTTTGTGTATGAAAAAAGAAGGGAATGCCCTTGGGGTACTCACCCAAAAGTATGGGGTCACCACTGACCCATAGGGTATTACAGCCAACAACTAGAGCCTGGAACCTGGGGATACCTCCTAATCTCCACCTCAGAGCTGTACCTGCTACTGCCCTCTTTGTAAAGACTGAAGAAAGAGTCATGGGATCCTCTCTAACCATCTTTGTGCCACATGCTGTTGAAGCTCTTAACCCTCATCATAATCAACATTTTTCAGTAAGCCATCTCGCTTCCTATGAAATTCTCCTGTTAACTGCCCCTTAAATCACTTTTCCTACTCTAATAACCTTAACCCTGCTACTCTTCTCCCCTCTTTTACAGATGACACACCCCGCCACACACACCGTGACTGCTTATAGGAAATGCCCTTAGATAATGTTGACCTCTCATGGTTCACTGATGGTTCTTATTTAAAAGATGAACATGGTAACTATCATGCTGAATATGCAATGTCAACTCTTCTTTAAGTAACTGAAGTGACACCTTTGCCTTTGACTACTTTGGCCCAATAAGCCAAACTATGTGCACTCACATGGGCCTGTATCTTAGTCAAGGGCAAAACTGCCAACATTTACACTGACAGTAGCTATGCCTTTGGCGTGGCTCACGATTTGGGAACGTTATAGAAACAACATGGCTTCCTTACTTCCAGCAGAGATCAAATTAAAAACAGCCTTTATGTTCAGGAATTATTAGAAGCCATATTCTTACCTGCTGCTTTGTCTATTATTAAGGTTCTGAGGCATGCTACGCTTCTTTAGAAGCTAAAGGAAATCACCTTGTTGATATTTCCGCAAAAAAAAAAAAAACTACCCTTTTGGGACTTCCCTGGCGGTTCAGTGGTTAAGGCTCTGCACTTCCAATGCAGGGGGCTTGGGTTCGATTCCTGGTCGGGGAACTAAGATCCTGAATGCTGCACAGCGTGGCCAAAAAAAAAAAAAAAAAAAATGCTGCCCTCAAAGGGTCATGGTCCAAAGAATTTCGACCCTTCTGATTGTTGGATCTGTCATCAGAAAACCCAGTCTGTCCATGACAGCCATGACCCTTTAGTCTTCATCTCCACTGTGACAACTAACTATAGCCACACCCCTTTGGATATTTTTCATCAGGTCAGAACTTCTACAACCAGATTTTCCTGTACTTTGCTTTGACCTCTTCCGTGTCATAACTCTCAATGCAGCTAACCATACCTATTCCACCTGTACAGTTCTCACCACTAGGTTAGGTCTGCTTGCCATGGCAAAACAACTCCCTTCTGTATGGCCTTTGAGAACAAAGTCCACAGAACATGATGGTTTCTCCCTAACTGTTCACCAAACACCACTGACCTACTGAAAGGGCCAATAGAATAATCCCAATTAATGGCACTATTAATAATCAAACCCTAGCAGGAGTCTTACATGCACCACCTGATCTTATCTTTGTAACAAACGGGCCTCCTGATGGGCTTATGAATGTTTAGACAGTTGGCAGATTGGAGGCCAATGCTAGTTACTAGGATTTCTAACTGTCCCCTTGGACACTCATAATAAATCTGAAGTCTCCCATTGTTCCTGTCATTCATCTTCTCCATTAAACCTTCATTGCCACCTTAAATGGGAATTCCCAGGAGGTATACATGACTCTAGATTTGCTTTCATTGGAAGGGCACTTATTCATGCCAATGAACAAATGATTAGAAATCTCTCTGGAGGAACTTCCCTGGCAGTTCAGTAGTTAAGGGAACTAAGATCCCACATGCTGCACAGTGTGGCCAAAAAAAAAAAAAAAGAAAGAAAGAAAAAAGAAGTCTCTCTGGAATTGGGAAAACTTGCTGATTCTACCAATAAGGCAATAGCAGTCCAACAAAAATTACTTGATTCATTGGCCAGAGTAGTTTTGGATAATCACTTAAATCTTAATTACCCAGCATTTGTGTGATTGCAAACATCACCTACCGTGCATGGATAAATTCCTCTGGAGAAGTAGAAACCCCATAGGTATACCTTAGATATATTTTGGGTTTGGTTCTAGACCACCGTAAGAATGAGAATATTGCAATAAAACAAGTTACATAAATTTTGATTTCCCAGTGCATATAAAAGTTATGTTTACACTATACTGTAGTATGTTCGGTGTACAATGGCATTATGTCTAAAAAACAATGTACATACCTTAATTTAAAAACACTTTATTGTAAAAGAATGTTAACCATCATCTGAGCCTTCAGCGAGTCATAATCTTTTTGCTGGTGGAAGGTTTGAAATATTGTGAGAATTACCGAAATGTGACATAGAGACACAAAATGAGCACATGCTGTCAGAAAAATGGTGCCAATAGACTTGCTCAATGCAGAGTTGCCATAAACCTTCAATTTGTAAAAAAAAAAAACCCTCTATATCTACAAAGCACAATAAAGTGAAGTGCAATAAAACGAGGTATGCCTATACATAAAATTAGGGAACAAGCATATTGGCTACAACAAATTTCACTGACAATCCATGATCCTTTGATTTGCTTTTGGCTTAAAATCCCAACTTTTAGTGGTCTTTTATTGATATAGAAATATTCAGTAATTTGTACAATATTTTAAAAATTATTTTTATCAGTTTCTAAGTTACTGTGTAAGATTTAGCTTAATGTACCAGTTAATGGTCTATCAGAAGATTATATTCTTCTGCCTGGAAGTCTTCATTAAAAAAAAGGAGATTTTTTTGCGGGGGAACTTCCCTGGTGTGCAGTGGTTGACTCTGCACTCCCAATGCAGGGGATCCAGGTTTGATCCCCGGTCAGGGAACTAGATCCCACATGCATGCTGTAACTAAGAGTTTGCATGCCACAATTCTAAGGAGCCCACATGCCACAACTAAGGAGGCTGCCTGCTGCAACTAAGACCCAGCGCAACCAAAATAAATATTTAAAAAAAAGGAAAGGGGCTTCCCTGGTGGTGCAGTGGTTAAGAATCTGCCTGCCAGTGTAAGGGACATGGGTTTGAGCCCTGGTCCGGGAAGATCCCACATGCCACGGAGCAACTAAGCCCGTGTGCCACAACTACTGAACTCTGCGCTCTAGAGCCCGTGAGCCACAACTACTGAGCCCACGTGCCACAACTACTGAAGTCCACGCATCTAGAGCCCGTGCTCTGCAACAAGAGAAGGCACTGCAATGAGAAGCCCATGCACTGCAACGAAGAGTAGCCTCTGCTCACTGCAACTAGAGAAAGCCTGCACACAGCAATGAAGACCCAACACAGCCAAAAATAAATAAATAAAATAAATTTATTTAAAAAAAGGAGATTTTTTGATATAATACAATAATATCAAAACAAAACTCATTAAAAAAACTTGTTTTATTATGGAAAATTTCAAAAATACAGAAAAATAAAGAGAAAAGTATAATTTAAAAAAAAAAAGAGGGAACTGACCAACAAAGGTGAAAATGCAGCAAATAAATGAAAAGTGATAATGCTGGGAGTGAAACTGGAATTGAGTATAAATGGAGTCACAGAAGAACTAGCTGAATGGGGGAATGTTGACACTGCCGCTCTTCAGGAGACTAGATCCGCAGCCAGAGGAACTTGTTGAAGGGGAACTGATAACAGAAATGAGGAAAGTGTAACGAAAAGGATGAAGGTGTCCTAGAGGATGTGATGCTGGCAAAAAAAACTTCACATTAAGGGATTCTTGGAGATATTTCATGACATAAAAAGTGGAAAGGATAGGGACTTCCCTGGTGGTGCAGAGGTTAAGAATCTGCCTGCCAATGCAGGGGACAGGGTTTCGAGCCCTGGTCTGGGAAGATCCCACATGCCACGGAGCAAGTAAGCCCGTGTGCCGCAACTACTGAGCCTGCATTCTAGAGCCCACGAGCCACAACTACTGAGCCTGCTCACCTAGAGCCGTGCTCTGCAATGAGAGAAGCCACCGCAATGAGAAGCCCGCGCACCGCAACGAAGAGTAGCCCCTACTTGCCACAACTAAAGAAAGCCCGTTCACAGCAACAAAGACCCAACACAGACAAAAATAAATAATAAATAAATAAATAAATTTTTAAAAAGTGGAAAGGATACAATGCTGCAGGCTGATCCAAATTTATAAAGGAGTGTGACAGTTCACCAAAGCATTATTATTGTAAATTATACAATGAAAAGAAGAAGCAAGCATTCTTCAGACTACTCTTGGGAAGTTTTTACAAATAAAACACTTTAGGGAATTCCCTGGTGGTCCAGTGGTTAGGACTCCGAGCTTCCACCGCAGGTGGCACGGTTTGATTCCTGGTCGGGGAACTAAGATCCCGCATGCCACACGGTGTGCCCACCCCCCCCAAAAAAGTTAAAGAAAACCCCACTTTAACGCAGATGCAGAGAATGGACTTGAGGACAGGGGGAGGGGGAAGGGTAAGCTGGGACGAAGTGAGAGAGTAGCATTGACATATATACACTAGCAAATGTAAAATAGCTAGCTAGTGGGAAGCAGCTGCATAGCACAGGGAGATCAGCTTGGTGCTTTGTGACCACCTAGAGGGGTGGGATAGCGAGGGTGGGAGGGAGACGCAAGAGGGAGGGGATATGGGGATATATGTATACATATAGCTGATTCACTTTGTTATACAGCAGAAACTAACACAACATTGTAAAGCTACAATAAAGATGTTAAAAAAAACCCCACGTTAATGCTCAAGTTTTCTAATAAGCTATAGAATACAAAATAAATATCATTTTAGTATTGTTTTAATTTCCCAATACACTTTTTTTTTTTTGGTGGGGGGAGAATTAGCTTACCTTTTATTTATTTATTTATTTATTTATGGCTGTGTTGGGTCTTCGTTTCTGTGCGAGGGCTTTCTCCAGCTGCCGCAAGTGGGGACCACTCTTCATCGCGGTGCGCGGGCCTCTCACTGTCGCGGCCTCTTGTTGTGGAGCACAGGCTCCAGACGCGCAGGCTCAGTAGTTGTGGCTCACGGGCCTAGTTGCTCCGCGGCATGTGGGATATTCCCAGACCAGGGCTCGAACCCGTGTTCCCTGCATTGGCAGGCAGACTCTCAGCCACTGCGCCACCCGGGAAGCCCCAGCTTACCTTTTAATTGAGAGTGTGAGAAGGAAAGAGTAAACATGTTAACTTTAGCAGCAAGAATGCTGCTCTAAGGATTATGACAGACAAGTTGGCTTTTATCCCATTTGATGCCAATATATGTGTATACAAGTCAAAATCCACAAGGAGTGTTTAAGGGCCAGAAGTTAGCTTCTTAGTATACAAAAGCTAATGAGCATTTGAAAAACATTTGCACTTGGAAATTAAATAAAACCTTAGTAACAGGGCTGTGTGCGAGTCTGGTGGTATCTGCTCAAGAAGGGCCCTATGCTGGTGCCAGAGGAACATTGCTTGTCTAGGTGGTTTTATACTGCAGAGCTGGTTGGAAGACAGGTCACAACTGGAAAGCCAAAGAAAAGCTTCCATTACCTTCATCTTATTTTAGGGTTCTGGTTCTTGGAAATCTTCAGCTTCCATCTAAGAATGTTGGTCTGTGTCTTCCAAACGGGGACTATTTTTCTTGGTTGAGCTTTTCGTTTTCTTTTGATTTTATCTCCACCACTTTATGAGCTCTTTCAGCCCACCACTTTTTCCAGAAATGCTGGAAGAGGACCGCCACAATTACTATTCTGACCATCAGTGCACAAGCTGAGCCGATGGCCAGAGCAAGGAAGTGGATCTCAGAGACATGTACAGTGTGCACGATGCTGAGCCAGATCTCCCCTATCAGTCCATCAACGTCAGATGGGTTCTTCACCTGGCAGGTTTATGTCCCTGGCAGGTTTATGTCTGCATCAAACTGCAGATTCCAGAGTATGACGGAGACATCATACCGGCTCGGGGTTCCCATCCCAGACCACCCGGTCCTTGAAACTCCCACTCATGGGTTTGAAGGGATCCACATGGTAGTAGAAAACAAACTGCTCAGACCACCCCCACCTCCAGGTCACTGTTAGTGCATCAGCCATAGGGGCAAAGCTGGGGAAAGTGCACAGAAGATAAAGAGAATTAAATTGTTCTGTTCCTGCGTTTAGAGAGTGTACCATAAAGCTCAGGGATTTTTATTCTTAAGAATAAAAATTCTCGGGAGTTCCCTGGCAGTCCAGTGGTTAGGACTCCATGCTTTCACTGCCGAGGGCCCAGGTTCGATCCCTGGTCCGGGAACTAAGATCTCACAAGCCGTGTGGCGCAGCCAAGGAAAAAAAACGAATAAAAATTCTCAGGAGTCCCATGTAACTAAAGACTGAGAATAGAAAATTTGATTAAATCACGTAGTAATCAAATACAAAGATTACTACAAAAACAATACAGCTCCAATCAATCCTTGTCTAAACTATATTATCAAGCACCTGTGAGCAACCCTAAATTGTACTGAAAATTGTACATAAAAGCCAACCACACTTAGGCTCTAGAGGGAAAGTCAAGAGCAAACCTTGATAATGCTTCCTGTCACTCCTTCACCCTAAGATTTCGAATGTCTGTGCTCTTCACAAATGAGACAACTTTATAAAAGCTGCTTTTAAATTTCAGACGTTGGATCACAGTAAATTCAGTGTGAAATAATCCACTGTGGGATAAAAGTTCACGGGGGTGACAAATGGAGATAAGGAAGTCTCTGGTGCCTTCCTTCTGAGAAATACTACACCCACAGAGTTACAGTGGATGGCTAGCACCTCAGAAGGCTACACTTCCTTCTGTATACAAGTGAAACTGCCTCAAGGAAACGGAAGCTTTTTTTTCTGAAGTGATTAGTATGAGTACCACACTTAAGACTTAAATAACAGGTGCTAACCCTCCACGTGGAGTGGAGAAAGGCAGTGGCTTAGAGTAAAGATGGAGCCCCAGGGCAACCCTTTCAGAGTGGTAGCTGAAGATAGTAGGATTTCTGGTACTCTTTTCCCTTCATCTAAAGCTGCACTGTGTGATAAGGGGGCCATTTAGCCACATAGGCTTGTTGAACACTGGAAATGTGGATAGTATGACTGAGGACCTGACTTTTTTTTTTTTTTTAATTAATTAATTATTTATTTTATTTTTGGCTGTGTTGGGTCTTCATTTCTGTGCGAGGGCTTTCTCTAGTTGCGGCAAGCGGGGGCCACTCTTCATCGCAGTGTGCGGGCCCCTCACTATCGCGGCCTCTCTTGTGGAGCACAGGCTCCAGACGCGCAGGCTCAGTAATTGTGGCTCACGGGCCCAGTTGCTCCGCGGCATGTGGGATCTTCCCGGACCAGGGCTCGAACCCGTGTCCCCTGCATTGGCAGGCAGATTCTCAACCACTGCGCCACCAGGGAAACCCGGACCTGACTTTTTATTTTGTCAAGTACACAACATAACATTTACCATCTTAACCATTTCTAAGTTCAGTAGTGTTAAATACATTTGGTATTGTGCAACCAATCTCCATAGTTTATTTTTATCTTGAAAACCTGAAACTCTCTGCTTATTAACAACTTCCCATTTCCTGCCTCCCCCCAGTGTCTGGCAGCATCACCATTCTAGTTTCTGGCTCAATGAATCTGACTACTTTTGATACTTCATGTAAGTGGAATCATACAATACTTGTCTTTTTGTGACTGGCTTATTTCACGTAGCATAAGGTCCTCAAATTCATGTTCCAGAATTTCCTCCCTTTGTAAAAAGGCTGAATAATATTCCCTTGTCTGTATACACCACATTTTGTTTACTCATTCATCTGGCAATGGACACTTGGGTTGCTTCCAACTTTTGACTATTGTAAATAATGCTGCTACGAACATTGGTGTACAAATATCTCTTGAGACCGTGCCTTCAATTCTTTCGGTTACATATCCAGAAAACAGAACTGCTGGATCATATGGTAATTCTTTTTAAATTTTTGAGGCGTTATCATACTGTTTTCCACAGCAGCTGCACCATTTTACATTCCTATCAGCAACACACAGAGTTCCAATTTCTCCACATCCTTGCCTTAATGTAAATTTAAAACTCATAATTCAGTTATGGAAAAACTTTTAAGTATGTTTGGAACAACAAGGATATAGGAATCTGCTTTTTCAACTGTAAATTTTATGAAATCTAAATATACATTAAGTATTCCCAAAACAAATTAAAATTCCTGACTTAAAAAGATATATGGAGATGTGCTGTAAGTGGAAAACACACCAGGCTTCAAAGAAGAAAAAAAGAACATAAAATGTCTCATTGATAATGTTATATATTGACTACATACGAGATGATAGTTTGGATATGTTGATCCAAATAAAACTATTAAAATTAATATTACCTGTGATTTTACTTTGTAAATGTGGCTACTAGAAAAAAATTTAAATACATTTGCAGTTCACATTATATTTCTGTTGGACAGCACTGCTATAGAGGTAGCTACTACCACTCGTACCACATAATGAAAGCCATCAGATTCTGGAAGACAAGCTCCTTCTGCGGTCCAAATTGTTGTAAGTCAAGCAAGCCCTTTTTTTCTTTTTTTAAAAAATAAATTTATTTATTTATTTATTTATGGCTGCGTTGGGTCTTCGTTGCTGCGTGCGGGCTTTCCTTAGTTGCGGCGAGCGGGGGCTACTCTTCATTGCGCTGAGCGGGCTTCTCATTGCAGTGGCTTCTCTTGCTGTGGCGCATGGGCTCTAGGCATGTGGGCTTCCGTAGTTGTGGCAGGCGGGCTCAGTAGTCATGGCGCACGGACTTACTTGCTCCGCCCACACCAGGGCTCGAACCCGTGTCCCCTGCATTCGTAGGCGGATTCTTAACCACTGCACCACCAGGGAAGTCCCCAAGCAAGCCCTTTTCAATCTCCCTTCTGCCCTTGATATCTACATGCATCTTTCTTTTACTACAGGATTACCTGAATGAAAATTTCTATCTACTGTTACTGTGAAATGCTGGGCTATTATACTTAGTCCCTCAGTGGCTATCTGGGGTCCACGCTTGAGTATCCTATTTTCTCTGTTTTGTTGGTGTATCATAGCCTGATGCCTTCCATTACAATATCAATTAACTCCTGTGCCTGCGTCATGGCTGGGGGCTGTGTGACAATACCACACCACAGAAAGCTCAGGAGATGTGTCCATGTGTTTGCAGAGTCGAAAGAGGCATTTTCATTTCTTCTCCTTCGACTTGACAGTGCTTCCTTGACACAACTTCTCCTCCTGTATCTTTGTGATTCTTACCCACTTACAGCTTATTTCCACTCTGAAAGCAGTCAGGAACCTTACTTTTGTCTATGTGATGACAAAATAGTGGAGCAGGACCTAGACCAGGTGTGGTCACTTTCAGTGACTGTGGCTACAATCCCAGAGGGGTTGAGAGGCGGGGAGGGGGGGGGGACTATGGGGCCCCAGGAAGGAACCCTGAAATGTCAGGTAGGGAAGATCCAGAAGCTGGAATTGAGGCAGAAGAGCTGCTGTGACTAGAGCTGTTGCTCTTGACTACATCTCTTCTCATTTCTGTTGCTCATACTGGGGTCACTCTAGATACAATAACCATCACCCCAGTTCAAAGCAAAAATAAGCCTTCTCCCTAAAGGGTAAATTGGGCATAAGCTTTTTTTTTTTTAAATGGTTCTTTTTTTTTAAAATTTATTTATTTGGCTGCATCGGGTCTTAGTTGTGGCATGTGGGCTCTTCGTTGTGGCGTGAAGGCTCCAGAGTGCACAGGCTTAGCTGCCTCACAGCTTGTGAGATCTTAGTTCTCCAACCAGGGATCAAACCTGTGTCCCCTGTATTGGAAGGCGGATTCTTAACCACTGGACCACCAGGTAAGTCCCTGGGCATAAGCTTTTTTTAAATAAAATTTTTATTTTGGAATAATTTTAAATCTACAGGTAAGTTGCAAAGATAGTACAGGGAGCTCCTCTATACCCTTTACTTTTTTTCCTGTATTTAATGTCTATCTAACCATGGCACATTTGTCAAGACTAAGAAATTCACATTGGTATAATACTCTTAATTAAACTATAGAATTTAGTCTGATTTTACCGTTTATGTCCTTCTACCGTTCTAGAATCCAAACCACAATCCCACATGGCATTTAGCATACAAGCCTTTCATATACCAAGATCTTGCCCCATTTTACCATTCACATTAATGTTTTGTTTTGATTTCTCATTACAGTATAGGCTCTAAAGTTTTAAGTTTATTCATACTGGTGATGCCCACCAAAGACTACCAAAACATAGTTCTGGTCAAACAATGAAGGGTTATTAACTGCTATAGTGAGGGAGACCTGCCACTATGGGCAACCATGCATCTCAGGAAAGGGGTGTTAAAGAGGGCTTATTATAGTGCTTGGGTTTGTGTTAGGTGATTTAGGGGCAGGCCCAAGGAAACAGGGGTCTGCTCTGGTTCTGTCAGAAAGCGGGGCAATTCAGTGATTCGCTTAATAGTTTTTATCTGGAAAGCAAGAAAAATGGAGCAGGGCTAGAGTGGTCATTAGTGAAGCAACAGTCACTCATGTTAGCTAGGGAAGGGATGTTTGGTCATCTTTTTGTGGTTGCAGTGTCCATCTGTTTAGGCACGATTAGTCTTATTTTCTTCACCTTCCATCTCGTCAGAGACCTCGTCTGACATCAAAATTCCATGACGTCGCTTATGTGTATCAGGGCGTTTAGGCCAGCTACCAACGGTGGCTCTGGGGGCTCCTTTACTTCTTAGAGCTGAACCTGATCATAATTAAGATGGAAAGCAAAAGGAGATCGCTTAGCAGCTTTTGCTACAGGATATGACAACAGTTGGTCCCTGACACTGCTAATTCGACACTGTACATGTGCTCAACAAATAACTCGTAGCCAAGGGCTGGAAAGTTCGATCTGTCTTTTTCAGAGCAGAAACACGGCTGGTTTGGATGTAGCAGGAACTCAAATGACACTGAACTGGCGTGCGTGTTTCTTCCAGAAGTGAAGATCTTAGTGGTGACATCCTCTGCCCCAGCACTTTGTCTCTGAGGACCAGGCCTGAACCGAAAGCCCTGCGGACCTGAAGCAGGGGTCACCAACTCCCTGGGGCCGCTACCAGTCCCTAGCCTGTTAGGAACCCGGCCACACAGCAGGAGGTGAGCGGCAGGCAACGAAACTTCATCTGCTGCTCCCCATCGCTCACATTACCGCCTGAACCATCGCTGGAATTACTGCCTTAACCATCCCCCCCACCACTCGCATTACCACCTGAAACTCCAACCCCCCTAAATTGTCTTCCACAGTCCCTGGTGCCAAAAAGGTTGGGGACCACTGGTCTGAAGGAACAAGCCGAGGGAGCCAGGCGAGGTCCCGTGACCCTGCGGAGCAGCGACCCAAGACCTGACAGCACAGCCTGCGGCCGCTCCTCAAGTTCTGCCTCTGGAGCCGCCATTATCGGTCTCCGCTGTTCCCGGTTCCCTCCTTCCTTCTCAGCAGGAAATGACTCTCACTTCCTTCTACCACGCTGATCTTCAATCCAGCCGTCCTTTGGGCTCACTGTCTGGGGGACTCTCCCCGTCAGTAGCTTTAGAAGCTCAGGCGTGCCTCACCAGCCCTACCCTGCCCCCGAGCAGAGATCACCCAGGTCCCGCGCCTCCCTTCCCAGCAGCACCCGGCTCTGCAAGCCCCGGCCCCGCCCTGCGCCTGGCCGACCAATCCCCGGCTCCGCTCCGGACGCGTCACAATGGCGCCCTCGTGGCCCTGCCCCCGGACGCCCTCCTCGGAGACCCCCCGCCCCGGCGCGGTCTTTGCGTCCTTCCGGCTCGCTTTCGGAAGTAGGATTGCGCCGCGTCTTACTGGAGAAGAAGGTGGGGTTTGGCGAGAACCCGGAAGCGGGGCGGGGGCGCGGGTTCCTGGGGCTGTCGTTCCCGGATGCTTGGGCACAGGACCGACAGGGGGCAGAACACGCCGAGAGCCGAAGGGCTTCCGGAGGCGATGCGTGTGCACGACGTGCGGGAGTTGTAAACGCCGGCCCGCCGAGCTCCTGACCACGCCCCTCTTAAGCCCCGCCCAGGGGTTTCCATTGTGATGATTAAACAGCCTCCACTGCCTTTACTACTGCAGAGTTTCTCGCGTTTCACCCTCTTCTAGGTTCTCACAGGGGTAGGGACGACCGAGGTGCCGGATGTGCAGAAGAGCGGGATCATGGAGACTCGGAACCCTAAGTGAAGGGTGGGACGGGGGCGGGACAGAAGGGGACGAGTTTGGGGAAAATCCCTTTTTTAGGGCAGGGATGTTGGGGAGCCCTGGACGGGTCCGCATTCTAGGACCCGGAGGTATGAGAAGTCTGCGCCCACATGTAGGGACCCTTTAAGGGTGTAGACGTGGTTGGAAGAAAGCCCTTTTTACTTTAGTTTGTTTTATTTCTTAAGGCAGTACATTCACATATTTAAAGACTCACAAACTTGCAGAAGGCTTTATTACTCAGAAAGTTTTCTCCTACCCGTTTCCTGTTCCCTGAGGAAATATTTTCAAACCTTTGAATTTTTCTTCTCCTGAAGTTTTATATCTTCCTTTTGTATCTGCATCTCTTCTCTGTATTTTTCCTTCATCAGCTTCACTAAATTTGAATACTTCAATGTGAAATATTTCCTGACTGATTTCCTTTGCCTCCTGGTCACACTTTGCTGCAGCATGTGTGTAGTCAGCCATTTGCTCTTTCCTTTTTCTAGTCATACCTTTGACTACATTTTGCACTGGTTCCTTTTTGACAGCTCATCTTGCAATGAGCCTGAATTCAGCAGGTTGTGGGAGTGGGTCCAGGGCTTTGTCTCATGCTCTCATATTTTTCTTTATTATAAAGATTTGATTGTAGTTATATTTTTCCACTTTAAAAATATGACATATACGAGATATATTGTAAAACGTATCTCGAAGGTGTAAAGAATACTACTCAATCCGGGATCTGTGTATCCACCACTAATCTTAAGAAGTAGTACTCTACCCCTTCCCCTTTCCCATTAGATCTGAACACTGCTCTTCGTGGTCATAAAGGGAGGAATAGTAGGAATGAAGCTGTCCTCACAGTGCTTGTAGTCTGCTATATAGCATGTGGGCTAGTTTCAAACAAGGTGTAATTCTCTTAGAACTTGTTTCCTCCTCCCCTGTAAAATGGCATAATCTTAGGCTTAAAGGGAGGCTGTATGTGAAGCTTGGGCAGTTGGTACAGTGATTGCTGACTGGTATTTCTGTATTTGGGAGAGATTTATCAATGGCTTTCTTGCCTCTTGATTGAGAGTGTTCCTTTTTCCTAAGATCTGTTACCAGTAAAGCTGCATTCATCTGTGATTGTGGATATACAGAGTTGGGAGGGAAACTTTATGGGAAGACACAAGCTAAGAGAGGGCTCTTTTATCTGGAAACCTTGACCTTTGTGGGGTTTTTTGTTGTTGTTGTTAATGTTGGTACCTGGCATATAAGTGACCAATAAAAGACTCCTGGATGTAAAAAAGAAAGAAAAATAGAACTCCACCTTTTTTCTTACGACCCTTTGTGTGATCCCGATCATCACAGCTCCCCTCATCACTGTCTTGAATTTTATGTTTGTCAATTACTTGCTTTTCTTTATAATTTGACTAAAATTGTATCCCACAGAAAAATGTATTGAATAGTTTTGCATGTCTTTGGATTCTGTATATGTTGTTTTCATACTTTATGTTTTCTTCTGTGCCTTTCTTTAATCAACCTTGTCTGTTGTCTTCACAGGAGTATTCCAAGACCAAGCATAAAGCTATAGTAATTTTTGCTGTTTTATTTATTTGTTTATTTTTATAAATAAATAATTTTATTTATTTATTTTTATAAATAAATGAATTTATTTATTTATTTTATAAATAAATAAATGAATTTATTTATTTATTTTTATAAATAAATGAATTTATTTATTTATTTTTATAAATAAATAAATTTATTTATTTATTTTCGGCTGCGTTGGGTCTTCGTTGCTGCGCGCGGGCTTTCTCTAGTTGTGGCGAGCAGGGGCTCCTCTTCGTTGCGGTGCGCAGGCTTCCTGGACTAGGGCTCGAACCCATGTCCCCTGCATTGGCAGGTGGATGCTTAACCACTGCGCCACCAGGGAAGTCCCAATTTTTACTGTTTTATAGTATTCTATTTAATAAGTGGTCAACAACTTATTTCTCCAGTATTCTGTTCAGGGACTTATATGTAGGTTGTTTCCAATTTTTGGTATTATAAATAGTGGTGCTTTGAATCAGCACATATCTTCTGGGGCACATGTGCCAGACTTACTTTTGGCTTCTATACATGTAATGCAATGTCATGTCATTACATGAGGGATATTTCTCTACTGTTCTTTTTTTATGTTTTTGGGTTTGGTATAAGGGTGTACCTGACCTCATTAAATGAGTTGGGGCAGTGTTTCCTCCTCTTCCACTTTCTGAAAGATATTGTTTAAAGTTGGTTTTAATTCTTCTCTAAATATTTGGCATAACTTTTCAGCAAAACCATCTGGTCTAGAGATTTTGGGGAGAGTTTTTAAATTACAAATTCAATTTTTAATTTATTATTTATTTATTTATTTTAAAAAATCTAAGTACAGTCACTATTATATGTTTACAGCTCTTTTTTAAATGAATTTATTTATTTATTTTTGGCTGTGCTGGGTCTTTGTTGCTGCATGCGGGCTTTCTCTAGTGGCGGCGAGGGGGGGCTACTCTTCATTGCGGTGCATGGGCTTCTCATTGCAGTGGCTTCTTTTGTTGCGGAGCACGGGCTCTAGGCGCGTAGGTGTCAGTAGTTGTGGCACACAGGCTTCAGTAGTTGTGGCACACGGGCTTAGTTGCTCCGTGGCATGTGGGATCTTCCCGGACCAGGACTTGAACCCATGTCCCCTGCATTGGCAGGCAGATTCTTAACCACTGCGCCACCAGGGAAGTCTGCAAATTCAATTATTTAATAGTTATAGAGCTGTTCAAATTATCTATTTCATATTGGGGGAGCTGTGGTAGTAGCTTTTGAGGAATTGGTACATTTCATCTAAGTTGCCAAATTCATGTGAGTAGAGTTCTTTATAGTTTTCCCATATTACCCTTTGAGGTAGTTTTGCCAAAATTGGAATATTTTCAGTCATTATTTCTTCGGATACTTTCCAGGCCCACACTCTTTTTTTTTCCCTCCTGGGATCCCATGATGTGAACGTTAACTCTTTTGTTATAGTCCCACAGGTTCTGGAGGCATTGTTCACTTTTGATGCTCTATTTTCTCTCTCATTCAGATTGGATAATTTCTATTGTTGTTTATTCAAGTTCTCTGACATTCCCCCCTCTGTTGGCTCCATTCTGCTTTTGAGCCCATCTAGTGAGTTTTTAATTTTGGTAATTACATTTTTCAGTTCTAGAATTTTTACTTGGTTCTTTAAATCTTCTGTTACTTTGCTGAGTTGTACCTTTTCACTTGTTGCAAGCATGTTCATAATTGCTCATTGAAGCATTTTTGTGATGGCTGCTTTAAATTCCTTGTCAGATATTCCAGATATTGGTGTTCATGTCTTCTGGTTTCCTTTGTTTTTTTGTTTTTTTTTTGTTTTTGCTGCACCACGTGGCTTATGGTATCTAGTTCCCTGATCAGGGATCATACCCGGGCCCCCTGCATTGGGAGTGTGGAGTCTTATCCACTGCACCACCAGGGAAGTCCCTGATGATTTTTTTTTTTAAATAAATTTATTTATTTTATTTTTGGCTGTGTTGGGTCTTCGTTGCTGTATGCGGGCTTTTCTCTAGTTGCGGCGAGCGGGGGCTACTCTTTGTTGCGGTGCTCAGGCTTCTCATTGTGGTGGCTTCTCTTGTTGCGGAGCACAGGCTCTAGGTGCAAGGGCTTCAGTAGTTGTGGCACGTGGGCTCAGTAGTTGTGGCTCGCGGGCCCTAGAGCGCAGGCTCAGTAGTTGTGGCTCACGGGCTTAGTTGCTCCGCGGCATGTGGGATCTTCCTGGACCAGGGCTTGAACCCATGTCCCCTGCATTGGCAGGCGGATTCTTAACCACTGCGCCACCAGGGAAGCCCCTGATGATTTTTTTTTGATGCTGGACATTTTCAGCATTTTCATGAGACTCTGTCTCTTACCCAAATCTGCTCTTTTTAGCAGGTTTTCTCTGACACCACACTGGCAAAGGAAAGGGAGATGCTACCTCATTACTGCCAGGTAAGGTGGAAGTTCAGGTTCTCCATTCGGCTTCTGTTGACTGTCTGAGGATGGGCAATGGGAGAGGTGCCTCATTCTAGGGGACTGGGGCGGCTGTCAGGTTCTCTACTGGACCTTCAATGACAGCAGCTTGGCTGGGAGGGTGAGATGTGTGTGTTGCAGCCTGGTGAGGGGAAGTCTAGGCTTCCTCTTGGGCCTTGGCTGACGTGGGTGAGGGTGGCATCACACTTTTTTTCTGCGGAGCTTGGCTGGAGTAGGGTGGTTATTGTCTAAAAGTTTTGTCTTACAAGGCTGCCCCTTTCCTCATCCTTTGGCTCAGAAGAGCAGGCTTCTCTTAGCACGCATTGACGTTTTCAGACTGCTGGCTTCTCAAACACCCAGTGTAGAATATATGAGGCAAAAATAAAACCCAGGAGCCCAATGTCATGTCATTTCTTGGACCCCAAGATCCCTTCTTGGTCTGCTGTTTTCTCTCCACCTTGTTATGTTTATTTATATAGTATTCAGGATGTTTAGCTGTATTTAATGGGAGGAATATGAAGCACACCTTCTTTATCTTGTCCTGAACTGGAAGCTTTGCTTCAGTTTTGAAAGGTATTTTTGCTCTCTCTGAAATTAGAGTCTGACTGTTTTTTCTTTCAGGACTTTAAAGATGTCATTCCGCAGTCTTCTCTGTTGTATTGTTTCCAGTGAGAAATATGATGTCATCCTTATATATGTTCTTTATTTAACATGTCTGTTTTTCTGGCTAAGATTTTTTTTAAATCACTTGTTTTGAGCAATTTGATTCTGATGTTATTTGGTGTAGTTTTTTTTTTGTTTCTTTAGGTTAGGGTTCATTGAGCTTCTTGGAACTGTAGGTTTATAGGTTTTTTTAAGTCTGGAAAGTTTTAGGCCATCATTTTGTTACCGAACAGAGTTCGTGTGCCTGACGCACAGTGAGGCCAAACAAATCAAAATGTTGGAGTTTGGAGCAGGGAAAGGTTTATTGCAGGACCAAACAAGGAGAACGGGTGGCTAATGCTCAAAAGCCCTGAACTTCCCCTTGGTTTTAGGGGAGAAGTTTTTATAGCAAAATTTGGGTGAGGGCTGCAGGGTGTGTGACTTTCTTCTGATTGGTTGGTGGTGAGGTAGCATAGCTGAAATTCAGCGTTTGTGTGCTGGTACCGAATTGAATCTTGGAGACGGAGTTTTGGGCAAAGTACAAAAGAATAACTTTATTGCTTTGCCAGGCAAAGGGGGCCACAGCAGGCTCATGCCCTCAAAACTGTGTGTCCAACCCAGAGGTGGTAGTGAGGAGTTTTATAGTAATGGTTCAAAGAGGAGGGCTTGATCAGCTTGTGGACGTTCTTCTCATTGGTTGGTGGTGAGGTAATTGGGAGTCAGCATCATCAAACTTCTGGTTCCAACCGGTCTGGGGTCTACATGCTTGTGGGCAGCAGACCGTTAACTTCTTCCACCTGGTGGGGTTTTGGTATCTGCAAAACAGCTCAAAGATATTGTTACGTGTATCCCTTGACGGGGAACCAGGACCCTGCCCCAAGGCTGCACTATTGTTTCTTGACTGCTCCTCCCTTGTCCGAATCCCCTCCCTTCCCTGATTAGCAGTTGCTTGAACCTGCCCTTTGGAACTCAGGGAAGGTCATGGAGGCTGAATGAAGCCTATTTCCTACAAATAAGAAATGGGGGACACAGAAAGACTTTTGTGCCTGGGAGCCCCACAGAGTCCTGCTCAGTTACAAAACCAGGATCAGATTCCAGAACCAAGAGATTGGAGTAAAGAACATCATCTACCTGGAGTCTGAAGTTCATCCCCTGCCCCCCTGCAGTGGAAGCAAGGAGTCCTAACCACTGGACCGCCAGGGAGTTCCCCCAGAACCCATCTTCAGCAAATTAAAATAAAAATCATCTGCAAAACACGTAAAATGCAAATTCCTGGGTGTCTCACTCAGTAGGTCAACAAGCTCAAATGATTCTGCTGCAAATGAAATATTGATTGTAATTTGAGAAATACCAATGAGACTATCAAAAAGACCAATTTAATGAAGAATCAGCAGGCTCCTAGGAGATATATTCTCTCGTTTTAGGACAGATTTTTTTTTTTGGTGTGGACCATTTTTAAAGTCTTTATTGAATTTGTTACAATATTGCTTCTGTTTTTTGTTCTGTTTTTTTTGGCCCCAAGGCATGTGGGATCCTAGCTCTCTGACCAGGGATTGAACCCGCACTCCCTGTGTTGGAAGCCGAAGTCTTCTACTGGACAGCCAGGGAAGTCCCTAGGACAGATCTTAATATATGAATGGAGATTGGGGTTATCTACCAGGAGTAGAGCCATACCAGATAGATCTTTAGCTAGTCCTATCTAAATAAGTGGTTCTTGATCTGGTATAGTTGAGAGGGAAGGCTGGCAATTTTCCCCTTAGAACTTTTGGCTTTTGTAGACATTTTGATTGTCATGACTACGGGCAGTACTATTGGTATTCAGTGGATAGAGCACAAGGTTGCTGCTGAACATACATTGTACAGGATAGTCCCCCAAACAAAAAAATTATCTGGTCCCAAGTGTCAATTTTGCTGCTGTTGAGAAAGCCTACTCTAAATCCTGTGTTACCTGAAAACTGGGTTCTCCTCTTGGTGGGTGTTGAGCCAAAAGACACAACCAAGCCAAAGATCTGGAGAAGGAAGGATTTATTACTTGCAGCAAGTAAGGAGAACACCGGGGATCTTTCCCAAAGCAGTGTCCCCCTGAACAGCAAAACTGGGAAAGTTTTAAGCTAAGGGTACATGCATATCCTTGAAGGGGCTTGAACAGGTGAATTCGGCATAGAATTGGGGCACAGGGTGAGAAAGTCCAAACTTTAGTTGATTGAAATTGTGAAGGTCAGAAAAGGTCAACATCATCATCCCTTAGGTTCCAGTTGATCTGGTGGTTGAGCTCTCAAGCGGGGTTTAAATTCAGCAAAACAGTTGAAGAAAGTGCCTCAGGCTAATCTTTGTCATTGAAACAGAACTGGGAGTCTTTGCAACTGATTTACTATCTTTGCTATTGTTATCTCGCTTGCCTGATAACAGGTTGTTCTTTTGTTGCCTTAAATCATTATTACTGAGACCTGTTCAAGGGCAAGCATTGTGGCCAGGCTTAGATTCCAAAATGGCTTAGGCCAAAAATGGCTTCTCTTATGACAAGAAAGCCATGCCTAGTTCTTTTTCTCTGGGGATCCCCTACCCAATCTGCTTACACCTGGACTAACAAAAGATCTTGGAATAAAGAGAAGAGTAATTGCTGGCAAGATTTAAGAGACATGGCTAAAGTAGTTCTAACTCATTTTCTTTGGTAGTTGCTACCATTAGCAATACCCACACCACCACCAAAAGAAATACTAAGCTTTGTGGCAAGAGAAGGATTAAGGGAAGAGTATACAATGGCCCAGGAAAGCCCCAGGAGCTCCCCTTACATCCGTTCTGTGAAGACTGATCCAGGTTGATGACTATTTGCATGGTCTTGGAGGTCCTTGTAGAAAGCGACCAGCAAGGAGAGCTTGTATTTGTATAGCACTTAGGTTTATGAAGCACTTATACATTCCTTAGCTTCTTTTCCTTGGGAGGTAACCAGAGTATATCAGTTTCTTGTGGCTGCTGTAACAAATTACCACACTTGACAATTGAAAACAGTAGAAATTTATTCTCTAATAGCACTGGAGGCTAGAAGTCTGAAATCAAGGGTTTGGTGGGGCTGCAATCCCTCTGAAATCTTTAGGGGAGAATCTGTTCCTTGCTTCTTCCAGCTTCCGGTGGCTGTCAGCATTTTTTGGCATGTAGTAGCTGTATCTCTCTCTGCTCTGTCTCCTCATCACCTTTTCTTATGTGTATGTTTCAAAACTCCCTCTACCTTTCTCTCACCGGCAAACATGTGATTGCATTTACGGTCTACTCAGATAATTCAGGATAAGGTTCTCCTCTCCAGATCGTTAACTTAATCACATCTTTTGCCATGTAAGGTAATATTCATGGGCCCCAGGGATTAGGATGTGAACTTTTCCTTCAGAAGGGTACAATTCAGTCCACTACACAGGGCAACAGTGACCCCCCATTTTACATTATTTTACTAGGTCACATGGCTAATTAAGTGTGGAATTTGGCTTTAAGCCCAAATCTTAGTCCCATCTTTTATGACTATACTGTAAATCATAACAAGAAACAAGAGTGAGAAAAATAATAGCTAAGGCACAAAAGGAGAACAGAGGAGAAATAGAGAAGTAGAAAATAAAATTGAATTGCAGACTTGCGATTTTGGACAGTAAGCCAAAAGAAATACTACTGTGAAAAAGCCAATAGATGAGCCCAGGGGCAGTTGCCATTAATGAATAATTACTGCCTTCTGGGGGTTTTCTTTGTCACCACATCTGTGGGTTAGTGTTCCAGGCCAAGAACTATCTACAGTGGAGATAACACTACCATTTACTTACAACAGTTGGCTCAGTGCCTTGCAAATAATAGCATTTCATCATTGGAAGGCACCATAGGTACCAGCCATGGTTATCAGTTAACATTTTTGTGCTTAAGTTCTATAAGGACTGTTGATTTGATATTTTTATAAACCTTGAAAATAGTTACTTGCCAGTTGATTAATACTCTCAAACAGTAAACTGTGTAGCTCTCATTTTTTCTACTCCTTGTCTACTGAGAGAGAATACTATTTTCAGACTAACTATTCTCAACTTTGGGTGCACTTTAGAATCACCTGGGGAACTTTAAAAACCATGATGTTCCTGCCCACCCCAAATCAATGAAAGAGCAACCTTTAGGAACAGGACCAAGAGAAGGGGTACTCAAATTTATTACTACTATTTTTTAATTTTCACATTCACATTTTAAAATTGATATCTAAAATTTTATAAGTTTAAAGAGTTGTAAAGTATTAAATTTCTGGCGTATTGTAAATATTGACTTCAAAAGATAAAAGTCACATTACTTCTTTAAATGTAAATAATAGGTTGTAATTACCATAGTGCAACATGTAATAAACTTCTTACCACTGGGAAATTTCCCATAATTCTTTTCCATTCCACTCCCTCCATAGAATTTTATCCTACTAATATAATATATTTTCATGCTTTAATGTCTTTTATGACCCTCATAATTCTCTGGAGCAAAAATATGTATATAAATTTGGATTGAACTTTTAAGATTTCCTGTGTCCACAGGCTTTAAGTACTTAACGTTTCTGGATTGTGGGATCATTATAATACCTATTAAAACATAATTAATAAAAGCAGCATTAATATATTACAGTTTTTAAAAAATTTTTATTGGAGTATAGTTGATTTACAATGTTGTGTTAGTTTCAGGTATACAGCAAAGTGAATCAGTTATACATGTACATATATCCACTCTTTTTTTAGATTCTTTTCCTATATAGGCCATTACAGAGTACTGAGTAGAGGTCCCTGTGCTATACGGTGGGTCCTTATTAGTTATCTATTTTATATATAGTAGTGTGTATATGTCAATCCTAATCCCCCAATTTATCCCTCCCCCCCGGTAACCATAAGTTTGTTTTCTACATCTGTGGCTCTACTTCTGTTTTGTAAATAAGTTCATTTGTAGCCTTTTTTTAGATTCCACATATAAGCGATAGCATGTGATATTTGTCTTTCTCTGTCTGACTTATTTCACGCAGTATGACAATCTCTAGGTCCATTATATTACAGTTTTGAGGGGACAAAACCTAAATTTCCTTCAATAAGTGAGAGGATAGGGATTTCCCTGGTGGTTCAGTGGTTAAGACATGGGCTTTCACTGCCGTGGACCAGAGTTCGATCCCTGGTTGGGGAACTAAGATCCCACAAGCTGTGCAGTGCGGCCAAAAAAAAAAAAAAAAAAGAGGATAAAGTAAATACGGTATATTTATACAATGGAATGCACAGCAATAAAAAGGAATGAAATACTTATATATACATTAGTATGGATGAATTTGAATAGCATCATGCTGAGTGAAAGAAGCCAGACAAAAGAATATATATGATACCGTTTCTATAAAAATCCTAGAAAATGCAAACCAAATCTATGGTGATAAAAAGCAGGCTTGTAGTTGCTTGGGGCTGGCAGTGGAGGGAAGCACGGATTGCAAAGGGTTACGGGGAACTCTTAGGGATGATGGAAATGTTCTGGAACTTGAGTGTAGTGGTGAGGTCACAGGTGAGGTCATTTATCAAAATTCATTGAATTGTACAATTTAAATTATACATCAATAAGGTCGACAAAAATGTGTTCCAAGTTTTTTTTTGTTGTTTTTTAAAACATTTATTTATGTATTTGGCTGTGCCAGGTCTTTTTTTTTTTAATAAATTTATTTATTTTATTTATTTTATTTTTGGCTGTGTTGGGTCTTCGTTGCTGTGCGTGGGCTTTCTCTAGTTGCGGAGAGTAGGGGCTACTCTTCGTTGCGGTGCGCGGGCTTCTCATTGCAGTGGCTTCTCTTGTTGCAGAGCATGGGGTCTAGGCACGTGGGCTTCAGTAGTTGTGGCACATGGGCTCCATAGTTGTGGCTCGCAGGCTCTAGAGCGCAGGCTCAGTAGTTGTGGCGCACGGGCTTAGTTGCTCCGTGGCATATGGGATCTTCCCGGACCAGGGCTCGAACCCTTGTCCCTTGCATTGGCAGGCAGATTCTTAACCACTGCGCCACCAGGGAAGTCCTGTGCCAGGTCTTAGTTGCAGCACACAAACTCTTAGTTGCAGCATGCGGGATCTAGTTCCCTGACCAGGGATGGAACCTGGGTCCCCTGCATTGGGAGTGTGGAGTTGTAGCCACTGGACCACCAGGGAAGTCCCTGTTCCAAGTTTTAATAGACAGTAAACAGTACACTTTTATTGGAAATATGCAGAAGAATAAATCCCTACTCAGAGATTAAAAGAGACTAAAAGTCTCTCTCTTTCTCTCTCTTTTTTTTTTTTGGCTGTGCTGTGCTGCTTGTGGGATCTTAGTTCCCCGACCAGTGATTGAACCCGGGCCCTTGGCAGTGAGCGTGTGGAGTCCTAACCACTGGACAGCCAGGGAATTCCCAAAAGTCTCTCAGTTTTGAACCAAAGCCTATTTTGAATAATAGGCTACTGTAGATTCACACCTTCCCCCACCTCCCCATTTCCCTATCTGATCTCACTTCCTGTTCTACCCCTAACTCACCTCATTCCACTCATGTCTCACCCATATGTACATTTGTGGGGTGTGCTTCTCTTCCTTCCTTTAAGTCTTTTCTCAAATGTCATCTTTTCAGGGAAGCCCATTCTGAACACTCTCTGAACTGGTAGTTTCCATCTCCATACTCCCATCTTTTCTATCCCTTCTTATTTTTCTTTATTCTGTAGACATTAATTCCTTTAAGTACTATATAATTTACTCATTATGTTTAGTATTTATTGCCATTAGGATATAAACTCCATGAGGGCAGCAAACTTTCTTTTGTTCTCTATTGTACCTAGAATTGTGCCTGGCCCATACTCAGCCCTTAGTAAGTGTTGAATAAAAGAATGGATGAAAGTAGACTTAAAACTGAAGGCTTTCAAGTTAATATGTATTTGGGTCAATAGGATCTCTCCTTAAACATTTTAAACCCTTCTCGGGATTTCTATGGGGGTACCCTGTCTGAAACAAAAACAAAACCAAACAACCTTTGGTTCGAAGAGGTTGACTCAGTGTTTTTGAGATAAAGCAAACAGGTTATATGGAATTCCCTGGTGGTCCAGTGGTTAGGACTCTGCGCTTCCATTGCCAGGGTCACGGGTTCGATCCCTGATTGGGGAACTCAGATCCCACAAGCTTCGAGGCGTGGCCAAAAACAAAACAAAACAAAAAACAAGCAGGTTATGAATACTATGGAATTCAGGAGTACTCAGTGTAGCCATCTGATGAAGTAACACAGGGTCTTGGATTCTCCAAAGCTCAGCGCTCACTCTTCTTCCTCACAATGAGAGTGCCAGACTTAGGAGGAAAAGTAAATTTGAGGGAAAGTAAATTTAGGATGGTTGTATAGGTGTGTTGAGGTGCCCACCTTGAAGTAAAATACCATTATCTGGGGGAACAAAATTCGTACAGCCTCTAAATAGACGGTTCTTCATATAAACTGAAAGAGCAGACCAGATGTGAAGCAGAATAGGAGACATCTCTGAAGCAGGAGGGGTGCGGCCAAGGATGTTGAACTTCCTACGGGGCTTCTGTTACATTTCTTTTTTTTTTTTTTTTGTATTGTAATTACTGATATGGTTGGATTTTATTTTCCATCTTGATATTTGTTTTCTTTTTCTTTCTTTCTTTTTTTTTTCTGGCCACACCGTGTAGCATGTGGGATCTTAGTTCCCGACCACGGTTCGAACATGTGCCCCCTGTAGTAGAAGCACTGAGTCTTAACCACTGGACCACCAGGGAAGTCCCTCTGTTACATTTCAGCTCCTTCCTTGTATAACATGAGAGCTTTGTGCTTTCAGTCACATCACTGAAACCTAGTTTCTCAGAGCCTTTAATATTTTCCAAATCAGAGGAACCTCCACTTTTGACACAAAAGTGTCATAGCTTAGGTAGATTTCTATACTATATATGTTAAGCACCCAAAACCTGTAAATGGAGATAAAAAGTCAGAACTGGGTCAGGAGAAACTGGCCCAGCTGTGAGGTTATTGTCAGCATTTAAAGGGCCTACTGAACTCTGGAATAGATCAAGTAGACAACAGTCTCTAGGAGGTCAGACCCATTAGCCCAATTAAGGGTGGGATGAAGGTGAAATGTACAGTATTCAGAGGGAATGGAGACAACAGGCAATGCTCAGAGACAAGTAGAAGCAACAGTTATGCCTCAGGAAGCCAGTTCCTAGGTTTCTAGGGCAAAGGCTGGGCTGCATGTCAAGAAGGGTGGGGTGCAAGCAAGGACCCCAGTTCTGATAGTTCTGCTGGAACTTGATAGTTCCAGCAGAACTATCAAGACACAATGTAGTTATAGGGACTGACCTGGAGCAGTATGATATGTAGGGAAAATTCTTCTGAGAGCACTGGGGAGGCCACTGAGCATTCAGATTTTGAGACCACTTAACTCTTGAATGAGATAGTATGGGGAGATTTCAGTTGAATATGGATTTCAATTAGCGTCAGAAGTCTAACTTTGACAGCAATACTGAGAGTCAACATGGCGTCGTGAGAATAGCACTTATAGTCTTGTTTGAAGATTAAATTAGTTATATTTATAAAGCATTTAGAACAGTACCTTACGTAGTGAGCACTACTTATCAGGAAACGTGTCTTATATAGAACAAAATTTTTGAAAATGCAGTGTCTAAGTTCTCACTCATTTAGTATGTAACATTGTACTTTCCTGAATAAAATATAAATTTAAGGGACTTCACTGGCAGTCCAGTGATTAGGACTATGTGCTCCCAGTGCAGAGGGCATGGGTTTGATCTCTGGTCGGGAAGCTAAGATCCCACATGCCGCATGACATGGCTAGAAAAAAAAAAAAAAAAAATCTAAATTTAAGAATTTGATTTTTTTTTTTTAAATTTTTTTTTTTTTTTTTTTTAAATTACACTATACTAGGTGTGCTTTTATTTTATTTATTTATTAATGGCTGTGTTGGATCTTCGTTTCTCTGCGAGGGCTTTCTCTAGTTGTGGCAAGCGGGGGCCACTCTTCATCGCGGTGCGCGGGCCTCTCACTATCGCGGCCTCTCTTGTTGCAGAGCACAGGCTCCAGACGCGCAGGCTCAGTAATTGTGGCTCACGGGCCCATTTGCTCCGTGGCATGTGGGATCTTCCCAGACCAGGGCTCGAACCCGTGTCTCCTGCATTAGCAGGCAGATTCTCAACCACTGCGCCACCAGGGAAGCCCAAGAATTTGATTTTTTAAAAGTATTTCATTTTTGACTGCTTTGGGTCTTAGTTACGGCACATGGGATCTTTGTTGCAGCACACGGGATCGTCCTTACAGTGCACGGGCCTTCTCTCTAGTTGTGGCTCATGGGCTCCATAGCGCACAGGCTCAGTAGTTGCAGCACGTGGGCTCTCTAGTTGCAGTGCGCGGGCTCCAAAGTACATGGGCTCTGTAGTTGCAGCACATGGGCTTAGTTGCCCCGCAGCATGTGGGATCTTAGTTCCCTGACCAGAGCTGAAACCCACGTCCCCTGCATTGGAAGGCGGATTCTTTTTTATTTATTTATTTATTTATTTTATTTACTTATTATTTTTGGCTGTGTTGGGTCTTCATTGCAGTGCGAGGGCTTCTCATTGCGGTGGCTTCTCTTGTTGCGGAGCCCGAGCTCCAGGCACACAGGCTTCAGTAGTTGTGGCTCGTGAGCTCTATTAGAGCACAGGCTCAGTAGTTGTGGTGCACAGGCCTAGTTGCTCTGTTGCATGTGGGATCCTCCGGGACCAGGGCTCGAACCCGTGTCCCCTGCATTGGCAGGCGGACTCCCAACCACTGCACCACCAGGGAAGCCCGGAGGGCAGATTCTTAACTACTGGACCACTAGGGAAGTCCCCAGAAGTAGATTGAGTAATTTGAACTTTTAAAATTGTAAGCGAGGGCTTCCCTGGTGGTGCAGTGGTTAAAAATCTGCCTGCTAATGCAGGGGACCACGGGTGCGAGCCCTGGTCTGGGAAGATCCCACATGCTGTGGAGCAACTAAGCCTGTGCGCCACAGCTACTGAGCCTGTACTCTAGAGCCCATGAGCCACAGCTACTGAGCTAGCGTGCCACAACTACTGAAGCCCGTGCGCCTAGAGCCCGTGCTCCGCAACAAGAGAAGCCACCGCAATGAGAAGCCCGCGCATCATAACGAAGAGTAGCCCCGGCTTGCCACAATTAGAGAAAGCAGCAACAAAGACCCAATGCAGCCCAAACTAAAATAAATAAAAATTTAAAATTGTAAGCGAAACTGTGAATATTGATGGATTTGAAAAATATTACACGGCTGATGAAAAGAATGATGATAGTGGTATAAGAAAAACGTATAAATGTTGCATGTGTATTTACACTTCTATTTTATCTGAATCACATCTAAAAATAACAAAAGAAGTTAAGTAAAAAACAAATGGCAAAGGACAACTAATGAAGGAATAGACTTAAAGAAAAGAAATAAAGGTAATCGACAAAACAATGAAGCTACAATACTCATGCATTATGCATATGAACTACAGTATGTATAATATGTAGAAGTGTATGAATGATCATTTAAGGGAATATCTATCTCATGTAGTTCACTGAAAGGAAAAGTGTCATCATCTAAATAGAAGTAGTTAAAACATCCTTAAGCCATAAACTGGGCAACCAATTGTTTTGTGCTCATAAATCCAGCTTTCCATCTGTGAATAACTCTGGGTGACCAGCAGTTACCTCTGTTGGATTTCCATTTTAATTATTAGAAAATGATATAGATAGCCTCAAGCTCAAAAGGACCAAAATATGAATATTTGTGGAAGGGCTTGTTTCTGTGAACAAATTTGTCAGAGAACAATAGCCAAATTTTAGGGCTCTTTTGAGCTTGAGCTTGAGGCTAAATGGGTTGGCTGGGTTCCCCTCTCATAGATTCTCATCGATTCAGCACAGTGAGAAGACTTTAGTTCATCCCAGTTGCTGGTTCTCTGGTTACTAGAGCACAGTTTCTCAGAGATTGGACCAAGGATCTGCTGCATCAGAATCACCTTTTGTGCTTGTTAAAAAAAAAAAAAGCCAGTGGTCCAAAGACCTTAACAGATACCACACCAAAGAAAATATACACATGGTAAATAAGCCCGTGAAAAGATGCTCCTCATTGTACGTCTTCAGGGAAATGCAAAATAAAACGAGATATCACTGCGTAACTACTAGAATCTGAAAAGGCTACATACTGTATGATTCCAACTACATGACATTCTGGAAAAGGGAAAACTATGGAGACAGTTAAAAGATCAGTTTCCAAGGGTTAGGAGGGATAAAAAGGTAGAGCATAGAGGATTGTTAGGGCAGTGAAACAGCTCTGTATGATACTATAATGGTGGATACACATTATTATACATTTGTGCAAACCTATAGAATGTGCAACACCAAGACTGAACTGTAATGTAAACTATAGACTTCGGGTGATAATGACTGATGTGTCAATGTTCGTTTATCAGTTATAACAAAAGTACCACTGTGGCAGGGAATGTTAATAATGGGGGAGGCTGTGCATGAGTGGGAGCAGGAAGTATATGGAAAACTGCCATACCTTCCTCTCAATTCTTATGTGAACCTAAAACTGCTCTAAATAGAAAGTCTATTTATTATTAATTAATTAATTAATTAATTAATTAATTATTTGGCTGCGTTGGGTCTTGGTTGCTGCGCGCGGGCTTTATCTAGTTGCGGCGAGCGGGGGCTCCTTTTGGTTGCGGTGCACGGGCTTCTCATTGCGGTGGCTTCTCTTGTTGTGGAGCACGGGCTCTTGGTGCGCGGGCTTCAGTAGTTGTGGCTTGTGGGCTCTAGAGCGCAGGCTTAGTAGTTGTGGCGCACGGGCTTAGCTGCTCCGCGGCATGTGGGATCTTCCTGGACCAGGGATCGAACCCTTGTCCCCTGCATTGGCAGGCGGATTCTTAACCACTGCGCCACCAGGGAAGCCCAGAAAGTCTATTTAAAAAACAAAAATCCCTACCAATTTCAGGGTCCGACCCCAGACCTACTGAGTCACAGTCTCTAAGGATAAATCCCTTGGGACTTCCCTGGTGGTCTAGTGGTAAAACTCCGTGTTTCCACTGCAGGGGACGTAGGTTTGATCCTTGATCAGGGAACTAAGATCCCGCATGCCGCGCGGTGGTGCAGCCAAAAAAAAAAAAAAAGGGACAGATCCCTTAAATTTTCATTTTCAGCAAGTAACTCAGATGATTCCTATGCCCACTAAAATTTAAAATCTACTTCACTAGAGGACATAGATATGCTTCTTCCTCGGATGAGGCTGCCCAGTTCAGGAATGGCTCAGTACCCAGCTGGGTGAGGTGAAGGCATCAGAGGCTGACAACAAATACTTCCTTCCAGCAAATACTCTTCCCCCCTCTTCCTTGCTTTATTAACCTCAAATGGTGGTGTAATACACATATTGTTCTGCAGCTTGATTTTTTTTTTTTGCTATTGTTTTGCATTTAGCAATGTATTGGGACATACAGAACTTTTTTTTTTTTTAACTGCCCTGTATTCCACTGTATGGCTGTACCATAACTTTTATTTATTTATTTATTTTAAAAACATTTATTTTCTTGATTTTTTAGCTGCGTCGGGTCTTCGTTGCGGCGCTCTGGCTTCTCTCTAGTTGCTGTGCGTGGGCTTCTCTCTAGTTGTGGTGTGCGGGTTTTCTCTCTCTAGTTGTGGCGTGCAGGCTCCAGGGCGCATGAGCTCTGTAGTTTGCGGCACGCAGGCTCTCTTGTTGAGGCCCGCGAGCTCAGTAGTTGTGGCACACGGGCTTAGTTGCCTTGCGGCATGTGGGAACCTAGTTCCCCAACCAGTGATCAAACCCGCGTCTCCTGCATTGGAAGGCAGATTCTTTACCACTGGACCACCAGGGAAGTCCCCCATAACTTTTCAAATATGTTCCCTAATGATGGTTCCTAAACATTTGCCATTACAAAAAATGCTGCCATAAATAATCTTGTACATGCATGTATGTACATATCATGTTGCACCTCTTTGAATATATCTGGAGGATAAATTCCTCCAAGTGGAATATGCTGGATTAGAGGTATATGCATTTGCAGTTTCCATCTGTGGTGCCGAGTTGCCCTCCATAGAGGTAGTACTAATTACATACCCACCAGGAATATGTGTGTCCTACATTATTTTTTAATGGCTGCGTATTATTCTATTGTAGGGATTACCATAATTTGTTTAATCTGTCTGCTTTTCTGAACATTGAAATTGTTTCTCTATCCCACATTTCTTTAGCTCTCAGAGACACCCTATTTGATTGTCCTATGACTAAACTACCCAGCATGAGGGATTTGACAGTCTTGGGAGGATCCTTGTGGTTGACTTATTATTGTGATTATCATAACAACAGCACTACAAACTTCTAAATGTGTCTCCACCTATGATCTCACTTCTGTGGCTAGACCTCACCTCTAGCCCCTGGGAATTTCTTCTGTGAACCCAGCAGGATGACATCCCTTAAGTCAAATTCCAAAGCTTTGAAGCAGATCAGCAGATCAGGGCCCCCTAATGACTGATTACACACAGCTCTGACCCTACACAGCTTCAAGCTTGTTGTTTTCTGCAGCCTTTCATCCCTGCATCCTGAAGATGAGTCCATTTCTTCCCCAGTGGGAAAGCAAACAGTGGAGTGGGAAGAGTGGTGATGCGTGTCCCCCAGGCTATGCAAAGGGGGAACACTCTGATCTCTGCAGTGACTTGTTTGCAAATGCCTTTCCCTTCACGCCAGAGGACCCAAGAGAGAAGTGGGAGTGGGGACAGCTCTGGCACCTGGAAACTGAAGGTTTAGCTGCGTGAAGCAATATATGAAGTGGTTTCTGCTCAGCATCTCCAGCTTGTTGTATTTTAGTACTGCTCTAGCCTCAAACTTGGATAGTTTCGTACTGTTTGTGAAAGAGTTCTCAAATATTTAGAGGTTCTCAGAGATGGTGGTCTTGGGGTGGAGACACTTCTCAGAAAGGAGTGCTACAATTCCAGCCATGATGGCCTTTTCTCGTTAATCTCCTTGTTTTCTCTGTCCTGTATCCGGTTAGAAATCAGAGTGAGATTGAAATGCTACTAGAAATTATTTTGGCCAGAGACACATGAATATTTAATCCTACCAAAGAATAACCAAGAAAGGCATATAGTCAAGGAAGGTTAGCAAAGGAAAACAGAGTAACACTTGATTGGTAAATGTGCTTTTGGCCCCTAATCCCAATATAGACAACTCACATGAAGTTGTCTATAAAGAGGAGGCCTATTCCCACCCAACTTAACCATCCAAAGATCCCAAACCATACTACTGGTGTACCACGAAATGGCCATGAGGAAATAAGAGGGCAGAGAAGGATATGACTACAACTTACTTCCTGTGAGCATGGACCCTGGACCTTATCACTTTAGCAGCTTGGAAAGAAGACAAAATAGCCACACTTCTACGGGTGCACTATTGGGAAAAAGCATGTCCTAAGCAGGGAGAAGGTAAGGGCACTGAGGCACGAACATGCTTGGTATGCCCAAGGGACAGCTTCTAATCCATGGATTTTATTATTTAATCCATGATTCTGGCAGGTGTTTTGGATTGCAATTGATAGCTGTGGATTTAATAATTTTAAATGTAGTGGCCTTCATTTCTTGGTTGCACCAGGACTGTTAAGAACTTTGTTTTGTTTTGCTGACATACACTTATTCCTCTTGGCATATAAAATTCTGAACATCAGTGATATCATTCTTTTCCTAATCACCAACTGTGGTGGTGGTATGGTTGGGGGGGGGACCTTGTAAAGATAGATAACAAACCAAGAAAATCAAATTAATACTGGCAATAAATTAAATACTTTGTTGGAAGTCTCTTGGATTCATAATTTGTGTAAATGATTTATAATTTAATTGATCATCTGCTTTCCTGATTATTACATGAACCACAAGGAATACTTAAAACTACCCCACTCTGTTATGGAGAAAAAAATCACCCATATCAAGAGGTCTGAGTAAATAATATCTTGGCAAAACTTGATCTGAATGTCAATTGGCCGCATCATTTGGAAGCAGTTTTGGTGTCCAGTTCAGTGGATTTTTTCCAGTTTCCATGACATACAGATATCCATAGCTGTTCACCCTGGAAAAGTGCAGCTAGATGTGTTCTGGTTCAGCGTTTCTCAAAAGTAGTTTATTCCACAAACATTAGAGGGCAGCATTTGATAGGGATTTCAAAAAGACCGAAAGAATTCTCCACATCAAACCCGCCTGAGTGCTCCGTTGGGCTAGGCTTTTCTCTCTTCTTTTCTGGTTCCACTTTGATTTCAAGCCAGGAAATGCCTTTCCCTGTGGCTTTCACTGCCCACTGCCCTCTTCTTCCTCAAGGGACGCAGCGAGCTGGCTGGGGTTCATAGTGGATTAGTGCTCAGCATCCCTTTTCCCTCCTTTTAGGACGGGGCCGAAGGAACGCCAAAAACTCCATCTCCCAATTCCCTTATAGTAAAGATTCCAGATGTTACTTAAGTTTGTCCAGTCAGATGCACTTTGGGGACATTTGGAAGACAGATATGTACCTGGAGAGGCGCTGTTGCTGATTCTGTTGCCTGCAGGCAAGCCTGCTGCGGAGGGGTTGGGCTTTCTGGAGTAGCATGACCGTGTCCAGTCACTAGCTTCATGGGGGTCATGGCGAGGGGTCTGAGCATGCAGTTTTTGCTGATGCCAGTGTAGCACTGTGACTTTGAAAGCAACAGCAGCAGCGGTGGGGCATTGTGATTCCCAGATTGCTGTTTAGGCCGTGAGTTTCTGTAGCTAACAGTTCCAGGGCAGTTTCTGATCGTATCTTCTTGATTTTACCTGGTTCCTTGGCAGACAGTTCTGTTGTCTGGGAGCCATTTCTGGAGGCCTTGCCTCAAATTTGCTTCTCCAGATCTTCCAGATTTTTCCTTTTTTTTCCCTTTCATTCATTTATTTAATACCTGTATACATGTAGTAGTTTCAGAATTGTGTATGTACACTTGTCTTTAGACTTGCAGTTTCTACTCATTCCCAAAGTTACTTAGGTCAGTTCTCTACCCCCATACTCTTCAGTGAGATTTATCATACAGCTTATTTATTTATTTAAAATTGAAGTATAGTTGGTTTACAATGTTGTGTTAGTTTCTGGTATACAGCAAAGTGATTCAGTTACACACATATATATACACACACACACACATACACATATGCATATATATGTGTATGTATATATATTCTTTTTCAGATTCTTTTTTTTAAAATTTATTTTATTTATTGTTTTTGGCTGTGTTGGGTCTTCGTTGCTGCACGTGGGCTTTCTCTAGTTGCGGCGAGCGGGGGCTACTCTTCGTTGCAGTGTGCGGGCTTCTCATTGCAGTAGCTTCTCTTGTTGTGGAGCACGGGCTCTAGGCGCGTGGGCTTCAGTAATTGTGGCTCACGGGCTATAGAGCACAGGCTCAGTAGTTGTAGCACACGGGCTTTGTTGCTCCGTGGCATGTGGGGTCTTCCCAGACCAGGGCTTGAACCCGTGTCCCCTGCATTGGCAGGCGGATTCTTAACCACTGTGCCACCAGGGAAGCCCCCAGATTCTTTTCCATTATAGGTTATTGAATATAGTTCCCTGTGCTATACAGTAGGTCCTTGTTGTTTATTGGTTTTATATATAGTAGTGTGTGTCTGTTAATCCCAGACTCCTAATTTATTCTTCCCCCCTGCTTCCCCTTTGGTAACCATAAGTTTGTTTTTGCTGTCTGTGAGTCTATTTCTGTTTTGTAAATAAGTTCACTTGTATCATTTTTTTTAGATTCTACATATAAATGATGTCATATGGTATTTGTCTTTCTCTGTCTGACTTACTTCACTTAGTATGATAATCTCTAGGTCTATCCATGTTGCTGCAAATGGCATTATTTCATTTTTTATGGCTGAGTAATATTCCATTGTATATATGTACCATATCTTCTTTATCCATTCATCTGTTGATGGACATTTAGGTTGCTTCCATGTCTTGGCTATTGTAAATAGTGCTGCTATGAACATTGGGGTGCATGTGTCTTTTCAAATTAGAGTTTTTCAGTGTTTTATACTCACCCAGTTCTCTGCAGTTCTTAAATCCCTTCCTGCTTAAAATAGCTACACGGTTTCTGTTTTTCTAATAGTGACCCATGAATGATACATTGGCTGAAGGTAAGCAAAAGCTACAGCCCAAGAATAGCACTGTCATCTATATCTCTATGATCTTTGTAGCCTTCAGGTGAACTGATGAAAAACCACCATGAAATCTCAGGAGTAATGAGTTACTTCTTTCTGTGTTCCTTGTCCCACTTCTAAAGTACATAATTATGATCCCACCACTGCTACTATTATAATGGATGTGAGGTGGTAATCTCTTGGATTGCATGCTGGTGATCAAGCTCACAGCCATAATTCATTCAAAAATCATTTACCTAGCAGATGACAGTGAGCCAGTCTAGAAAGGCTTGTTAGGAACTAACCACACTAACATCAATGTAGTGTGGTTTCCCTGGTCCCACAGACCCACTGGCTGATGCATTCTGATATCACTGGCTTAAGGAATCTACAGATCTGAGGATGCCTGCCAAGTTCCTCAACTATTCTGCATACTTTCCTTGTGAGTGAGGCACAGCTGGGATGGGTTCCCTGACATTATCCACACACTAGTATGAGAAATATCTAAGCCCTTTCGACCTCATAGGATTGGCCGTAAACAAGACACATTCTACTTATTTATGCTTTTCAACAACTGCTCGTGGGGTATTTCCAGTCCAAGGGCACTTTACATGAATACACAGTATACCAGCCACTCTTAGAATGACATTGTTACTCCAGATGGTGTATCAAATACAGAGTCTCTGGTAAGTGGATTCTTTACTGATAAATGTCCAGATTTTCACATAAGGTACTTGACAAGATTTCAAACTGAACCTACAGTATACAAAATTAACCTCAGAGTTTGATTTTCAGGGAGTCACAAACTGAAATTCCTCAATTTTCTATGACCAGTGTGCTATGAGAATCCCTAACTTTTGTAGCTGCAGGGCTGAGATTGCTATAAGAATTAGAAAAGGAATCAGAGATTTCCAAGTACTCAATCTCTCTTAAAAACCCACCATTGACATTTCACTGCATAAGGAAGCCCTCTACCTTCTTTGTCCATAGAAACTGTTTTTTGCCATCCTGAGAGCTCTCTTCCAGGAGGAAGCTGATACTCCCCCTTACATCTGCTGTCAGCAGGCCAGGGACTAGGACCAGGTCCCATTTTTACCCTGGGGTCATATGCAAAACCAGACATTTCAAAAGGAAGTTTATGTTTTGAAAACATTGCAAGAATTGCTTGATTTTTATCAACCAAAAAAATAAAAAATAAAAAGCAAACTTTTTACTAATTGATGTTGAGGCTATTTGGCTCAGAAGCATGGCTGATACTTTCAGATGGGGTTAAATTTGTTTCCAGGGGTGATAATTCCCTGATGGTCTTTACCCTACAACTTGCTCCCTGGAACCAATTTTCGTATCTGTTAGGATTCTTCATTTGTAAACAACATAAATCAACTCTGGATAACTGGATTGTTGTAGTGGTTAATAGCTTCGGCTTTCCTAAGGTACAAATTCTGACTAACTTACTAATTGTCACTGGGCAATCAAACTAATCCCCATTTGCTCTCTGCAAAAGGGAATAATAAAAATACTACATACTTCATAAGGCCTTGTGAAGAACAAGTGGGAAATTACATTTGAAGTTTTGGTACATAGTAACAATTTGGTAGATTTTAATTATAATTTTATTTCTAGCTGGCCCTTCATTTCTTGAAAGAATCATAATGATCATTAAATAAATCCCTGCTGCCTCTCACCCTGGAGCCCACCACGTAGAGTTGTTGATGTAATAAATAAGTTGTTTCCAAACGAGCACTTGTAATTTGCAGTGTCGGCCCTCATGGCGTTAAATTTGGAGCTTATGCTTGAAATCGTTTGTGTTAGTCCTAGAGTGAGCAGACCTTGACACAAAGTTGGGAATGCAAGAGGTTTATTGGGAGGTAATAAAAGAAGTGGGATCACCTTCAGACTGTGATGTAAACTCTGGTGGCAGCGAAGGGAGAGGAGGAGGAAGCAGGACTGGGGAAGGAGAGCCTCAGACTGCGATGCAGAGATGACAGAACTTCAGCCAACCCAATGCGGAGCTCTAGAGCAAAGATTGCTCTTAGAGGAATATGCAGAAATGGCCAGGCCCTGATGTCCCTGCTGTGCTGTCATTGGCTGGGGGCTGCCTTGGAAGAGAATGGTTTCAGCTTGAAAGTTAATGGCAGATCCCAAAAGCATGAACAGCTGAGGCTGCCAGCGAGTTCTTCCTTGAAGGGAGTTCTGAATGGTCAGCCTCCATGGCTGTCATGGTCCACCCCTTGTGCTGCATGGCAGCAGCTACTCTAGGGTTTCAATGAGCCTCTCTTCCTAATGGCGAAGTTATGGGTTCCAGCTGGTATTCACTGTTCCCCTCCAGTGTCCATTCTAAATTCCCCTCTCCCTCATCTACCCCCTCTCTGTCCTTAGTGGCTTATCGATTGGTTTGACCCATGTGCTAATTCTAAGGACTCTGAACCCCTAGGAACCATACTCTTCTCAGATCAGGATGGCTGCGCTTGTCCATTTACAGTTACGACTGGACAAGGGAATAACCAGAAGTACCCCAGTGGGTCACCTGAGTTCCACACATATTCCTCCCTGTCCCAGTTGTGTCACAGCAGCCCTGCCTCCTATGGATCGAGCTCAGTAACTCCTGTTAAGGCAGTAACTCCTGTTCTTGCCTGCTGATCCTAAATATAAAGAGACCAAAGTTCCCAGATGACAGCCGTGTCTGACAGATCAATGGAAACCTTGCTATGTCCCTTTGCAAGGGTATGTCCCCTTTTGGAATCAGGACCTGTAATCCCGCAGAGCCCAGAGTTGTTTGGACAGAAAGCACAAAGTCCCCTGATGGGTCATTGCAAATGATGTTAAGTGAGGCCACTCCTGCTTGGTTCCTGGATCCACGAATTCTTCCTATTGGGGACGCGGAATCAATAGGTCTCTGATTCAGTGTGTGCACTGCATCCTGGAGGATGGTACCCCATCCTTGCAGAGTATTACCTAGGAGTTAGTACTTCTGTAGATCATTTCATTATTCTAACAGGTTGGCAGCTTCTGGATGGAGCAATATATGATGTGACCATTGGATCTCATGGTCTTGGCCCCTCCCATATCTCCTTCTTTTCCCTACCTGATTGGATGCTATACTGTGTAGGGCTTTAAAACTGTGGATCAGTTGCTCCCTAGCCATGCCCTCCAAATCTGACTCACTGATGGACTTACAGACTCTTAGGTTGGAGGAGACTCAGAAGTCATCTGTTAGTTCAGGTTTAATCTGATTCCGGATTCACATCAACAGCACCCTTAAAAAGAGATAAACCCAAGGATGACAAAATCTATGATACCAATGCCATTATTATTCCCCTTTTAAGATCTCATGGTAGATACCACTGCTTTTTTTTTAAATGACATTTCTTTCTCTGCTGAGTCCAAACGGGGCCTCAGAATCCTTTTCAACAAACACCGGAAGCAGCTAACACTAAACCATCTGATCTTCCACATTGGGTTGAAACCTGTGTGTTGTTCTGATCTACCCTGTACCCAAGAGCTAGCCAAAGACTGGGAATTTCATTGCTACTTGCAAGAGCTAGCTTCATTCCTGTAAAAACATGCTGCCTCATTTGACCTTTGAAGCCCCCAGAACATGTATATAAATGATTAGGATACTTGGAGAATGAATGAATGAAGAAAGAAAGGTTCGCAGAAGTGTTTCATAACTTGCTTCGGATTACCCAGAAGATCTGTTGACTCATCAAACATTTATTGAGAACTTAACTATGTTAAGTACTAGTCTAGGAGCTGAGAGAGTTTAGTAACCAGACAAGATACCTACCCTTATGGAGCTTGCATTGTAGTATACAGTGATAATAAGGATAAATGGAACTAACGCACAGATGCTCACAGACACAGTTCAAAGCTCTGGCAGCCTGATGCTGAGTGTAGCTCCCAGGGAAGGAGCTTGGCGGGGCCGCTCTCGTTACCTGGGTGAGCACTGCCTCTAGAATGGCTCCCTGTAAAACAAACACTGAACACTGTTTTCACTTTTCACCTTTTTTTTTTTCAAAAGCAAAAATCCTCTTCAGATTTCTTTCAGTTAGCAAAAACAGGTACTAATGTCGCTCTTTCACTAAAGTGAAGGGGTGTAAAACAGACTTTCTAAAATGGGGGATATCTGTAGATGCAATATACATACTTATTCAGTGGAAATGCTGGGCCCCAGAGTATGCGTATGGGCCCCAGTTCAGCTTTAGGAGCTTTCCAAAGTGCTTTACCCGTTTAGAAAGGATCACATTCCAGCAGAGGCCCGAAGGACAAAGGGGGATGGAAGCTGCATTGAGATTTCTCTCCTAACATCTCCACGGCTGTTCTGCCAAAAAAGTGTCCTTTCTTAAAGTGGTTAGACCAAACGGGAGAAGTCCTCCACCTCCTTTCTGCTGTGGTCTCCCAGTGACACTTTGGTGAGAGGAGCCTCTGTCATTTTGGTCAGACTCAGGGCGACAGGAGATGATGACTGATGACTCAGCCTCCCTGGCTCCACTTCCCAGGACTCCACTCACCACATCAGTAAGCCTGGCACTGAGGGGGAGACAGAATCACAACACGTGTTGCTGTCCATTCTCGCAGAGATGTCAAGAGCCAAGGCCCGAGAAGAGGAGGAGAGAACTGGGGTAAATATGTCAGTGGGAAAAAGACCAAGCTAGGGACCTGAAATTCATGTCTAAAGAATTAAGTAACAGTGGCAAATGAAAACAAAAGGCCCGACTGCTAAAATAACCCATGGTACCTGTCTCAGATTCCCAGGCATCTCTATGTTTTGGGGAGGTCTTGGGACTCAGGGCTTGGCCAAATGTGTGGCCTGGGAGGAAAGCCATCAATAGAAGTTGGAATTCGGGCTTTCTTCTCAACAGAAATGACAGGAGGCAGAAAAAAAAACAAAAAAACAAAAACCTGGCCACAGTAATGCCTGTAAATGGTGTGTGGGTGTGAGGCCCTGCCTCTTTGTCCTGGTTCAGGAAGTATGAACAAAACTAGTAGAAATGGGTCATTTTGGGAAAAAGTTTCCAGTGGGAAAAAAAGAGTCTAGTTGCTTTGCCCTCCGGTGTTTTAGAGTTTCCTCTGGGTACAGAGAGATGCCAGTGTGCTGCTTTCAGATGGTGCTCATATAGTCCTGTCTTTTAAAGAAAAGAAACAGTAAAAATGATTGGTGCGTCAAGGTGAGGCTTCCTTTTACACACATGTGGCCACAAGTGACTGATCCTTTTCTGAACTGCATGCAGTGTCTTTAAGGTGGCTAAGCAGGTGTGCAGCAAACTGCCCTTAGTCACAGTGCTATAAAGGACTGAGTCTTATGCCAAAATCTCTTTTGGTTATTTTTCTTTATTTAGTAGGTACAAAAGGTGAGATTTTAAAAGTATCACAGGCTCACCATTTTGAACTTCAGTTGAGTGTTCATGTTGATAGATTAGAGCTGTAGATGTAGAAAGCATTAAAGACGAATGTATATATCCTGTCACAGTTGTGTGTATGTGTGTTCTAAGAAAATTTCTTGTATGAGATAAGTCTCTTTCATTTATTTGTTTTCCCTAAGAGTTTTCTGGGAAAATAATGGTTAAATTAGCTAAGAAAATTCTGATTAGTTGAGTTTCACTTATATCAGTTTCCTTCTATAGGCATAAAGGAAAGAAGAAAGGGAGGAATGGCCCATTTAAACATGGGGCCCCATGTGGTCCAGTCTGTATGACATGTCACATTCAACTAAACACAGGTTTGACAACTGAGGCAAATCAGAAGGTAATTCATACATTTACTGAGACTCTCAAAGAATGTCAAAAGAGTAGAAATCCTTAAAATTATTTCTTCATCTCTTGTTCTATTTCCCACCCACTCTAAAGTTCTTTCCAAAGACTTTCTCAACTCACCAAATCTCTTTCTCATCCCTGCATGCACTCAGAGTTCTTGTCTTTCCCCCCTTTTTTCTCCCCCAACAGAGTAAGTTTCCACCCCCCCCCCAACTTCTAAGGTTAAAATTATATACATCCTCAGTTTGTCTATTGTCTTCTAATATTCAGATCTTTCTTTTTTAAAATTTTATTGAAGTATAGTTGATTTACAATGTGTTAATTTCTGCTGTACAGCAAAGTGATTCAGTTATACATATATATATTCTTTTTCATGTTCTTTTCCATTATGGTTTGTCACAGGTTGTTGAATACAGTTCCCTGTGCTATATAGTAGGACCTTGTTGTTTATCCATCCTATATATGTTTGCATCTGCTAATCCCAAACTCCCAGTCCTTCCCTCCCCTTCCTGCCTCCCCCTTGGCAATCACAAGTCTGTTCTCTATATCTGTTAGTCTGTTTCTGTTTCATAGGTATGTTCATATGTGTTGTATTTTAGATTCCACACACAAGTGATATCATTTGGTATTTGTCTTTCTCTTTCTGACTTACTCGCTTAGCATGATAATCTCTAGGTCCATCCATGTTGCTGCAAATGGCATTATTTCATTCTTTTTTTATGGCTGAGTAGTATTCTTGATGTTTCTATTCATTGTTCTGATTAGCTTCACAGAAGGCCTGGAGACAAGCACACAGTCACAGAGGGGCAAAGTTGTAAACTCTTATACATTAATGATTTTGGTGCCACTTGCTCAGTAATTTTTAATATAGTCCACGTAACAGGAAGGGATGAGGGAAAGAGTTGAAATGTGGAACAAGATGAGCAACAGCTTTGAGCAGAGAAATAATTCTGCCTAGACCCACCTCTTCCCCTCCTCTGTTGACATCGCATATGCTCATACTTTTCCCTGGAAGCCCCATTTCTTGAAACCTGATAATCATAAACCGATAAACCATCCCCTTGGAAATGTGGCTACTTTTTGATGGTTATTCGATCAGAAGAAGAAACCTAAAAGGGAGAGAACAGAACTTCAAGGACAAGTTTAGCCATTTCTCTGGTATCTCATGTCTAATGCCTGAGAGTTTCTTCATTAAGACTCATTTCTCTATTAAAATCAAACAGTATCTGGACTTTCCTGGTGGTGCAGTGGTTAAGAATTTGCCTGCCGGTGCAGGGTTTGAGCCCTGGTCTGGGAAGCTCCCCTATGCCACGGAGCAACTAAGCCTGCGGGCCACAGCTACTGAGCCTGTGCTCTAGAGCCCGGAAGCCACAACTACTGAGCCCGCGCACCTAGAGCCCATGCTCTGCAGCAAGAGAAGCCACTGCAGTGAGAAGCCCACGCACCGCAACGAAAAGTAGCCCCTGCTCGCTGCAACTAGAGAAAGCCCGCGTGCAGCAAAGAAGACCCAACGCAGCCAAAAATAAAACAAAGAAAAAAACATATAAGTATATGATTTGAAAAGATAAAAGCATGACAAAACGTTAGACTAGAAAAAATACTAAATACATACTCAATATATACTCAACATTCCGAAGAGATTGTCAGATAAGAGTTTTTATAGTGTGACAGAACAAAAAAATACTTCCTCAATGAATAGTATATTTAGAAAATTTGCATGTCATTTGTACTTGTCTAGAAAGAGCTATTTCAAAAGCATCTAGCTGTCTTGAGATTAAACTTCTCTGCCCTTGGAGAAAGAAGCAATTGCCTGTTCACTCATTCATTAACTCAAAATATATTTAAATAGAATTCACCATGTACCAAGCACAGTATTAGGTACTAGGAGTAGGACAGAGAATAACATGGGGGACTTCCCTGGTGGCGTAGTGGTTAAGAATCTGCCTGCTAATGCACGGGGCACGGGTTCAAGCCCTGGTCCGGGAAGATCCTACATGCTGCGGAGCAACTAAGCCCACGGGCCACAGCTACTGAGCCTGTGCTCTAGAGCCCATGAGCCACAACTACTTAGCCCGCCTGCCACAACTACTGAAGCCCATGTGCCTAGAGCCTGTGCTCAGCAACAAAGAGAAGCCACCTCAATGAGAAGCCCGCGCACCGCAACGAAGAGTAGCCCCCGCTCGCTGCAACTAGAGAGAAAGCCCGCGCACAGCAACGAAGACCCAACGCAGCCAAAAATAAATAAATAAATACATAAATTTATATATATAAAAAAAGACTAACGTGGTCCTTACCCTCATGTGGCTTACAATGTAATAGGGAAAGCAGACATTGAGTAGGTTATTACTCATTCAGACATTGAATGTGTGCATTGAGAGTTATGATGGAGAAGTACATGGTGCTGTTGAAGCTAGTCAGTCAGGGAAGGCTTTAGGAAGAATATGATTTTAAATAAAAGAGGACAGAGTTGCCTTCCTCTCTTTGGCATATTAAACCATATGAATATCTGTTGAGCGATCCAGGTGCTACTGCTGTCACCTCTGGGCATGTCTTTCTCCTTTGCCTGAGAAGAATACATTAACCTCAGATTAAGCAAAGAGCTCATAAAATGCTTGATGGCACACTGACCAATCAAAACATACCAAGCATTCTTCTCCAGAGGATTGGGAAAGAGATTCATTTTGAAATAATTATCTTGCAATAGGTTCAACCTGAAAAAAATAAACATGAAGCCGTAATTATTTTTCAACAGAACTAGAGACATTCATCCTAGTTTTTGAAACTGTATATCTATTTCAGAGCACTGGAAGCTCAATACTATGTTTTATGTTCTAAGGGTAAAAACATGATGTCTGTTTTATTTCACAACATGAATTGAAAGCATTTGTGGGACAGGATGTTGTTTTGGTTCAGTAGATTGTTCAAGGTTCCTTAGGAGTTTTATCCAGTAACTACTTTCAGCTTTAAGATATTAACGTTTCCTTTTGGTTTTCAAATCCAAAGACTGTGTAAGCAGATTTTTCTGTTTTTGATGCCTTAGTCTGCTGCTAGGGTGGTTTAAGGTCATCAATCACATAACTGAGAGTAATAAAGTACTCTGGCTAAGAGTTTTTACACAAATAAAACTTGCATTGGTTTGAGTAGGGATGGAGATTATTCAAGGATTGCGGGAATAGCTTGGAGTCAAACCTCAAAAATGTCCCAGGTTTGCAGCTCATGCACTGGTTGGGAAGGCTGCCCCTCACGTTAATTCAGGTAAGATGCTGGCCAGGCTCAAGCTAGGAAAATGAGAGGACCTGATGGGAACAATAAAGGGATCGATACCCTTGGGCTATTCAACAAGTCTTGGGACTCTTTCTGCCAAGAAAACCTGCTCTCTCTCCTTTCTTTCTCTGGGGATCCAAGTCCAGGGTTTGTGTTTAGGAACACAATGAACTAAGTCAAGTTTGTCATAGACTGTTTTCTCTCAGGACCCTTTTCCCCTTCCCGGATCTGTTATTCTTATCTTCCCGTGGTCAGAATTTTCTTAACTGCCCTATAGAGGCCCAGAGTTCACCACTGTGGAGCCCTATTTGGTCTGCCCTACTTGGCCCAATATTGCTACCTGTTTTGGCATTTCCCCCCCAATTTTACACTTCCCCACTATTTCAGTTTCCTATTGTTGCAAACAAGTTCCTACAAACTTAGGGCTTAAAACAGCACAAATTTATTATTTTACACTTCTGGAGGTCAGAAGTCTGAAATGGTCTCATTGTGTTCAAATCAAAGTCAGCAGGGCTGTGTTGCTTTCTGGAGACTCTAGGGGAGAATCCATGATCTTGTCTTTGCTAGTTTCTATAAGCTTCCTTTCATCTTCAAAGCCAGCAATGGCTGGTTGAGTCTTTCTCACATCATATATCTCTAACTTTGCTTTTGTCATAACATTCTATTCTGACTCTTAACTCTCCTAGTATTTCCCTTTCCAATCATAACACTCTTCCATACCATTGAAGGTAACAATTGAAGTAACTTTTATGGGTTCATTACCTTGATTTTCATTTTAGTTTTGCCACCCAGTTACATATACCTAAACAATATATTTTTATCTTTGAACTTTATATAAGTGAAATCACACACTACTTATTTTATTGTGGTTGACTTTCTTTCTCCACTTAAAATTTTTTTGAAATAAACTCAAATTTATGGAAAAGTTGAAAATATGGGTCAAGACTTTTTTTTTCCTGCACTATTTGAGATAGATTGCTAACATAATGCCCCGTCATTTTAGAATTTTTTAGTTTTTTTATAAACAAGGACATTCTGCTGCATAACCTCAATGCAACCATCCAAAGCGGGCAATTAGGCTTGGTGCAGTAACATCTACTCTTTAGATTCCATTCAAGTTTTGTAAATTGTCCTAATAAAGTCATTTATAGCTAATAGACCCCATTCAGAATCACATGTTGCATTTATTTGTCCTGTATCTTTAGTATCCTGCAGTCCAAAATAGTTCCTCAAATTTTCCTTGACTTTCAGGACCATGACACTTTTACAGATTATAGGTCAGTTGTTTTGTGGAATGTCCCTTAATTGGAGCTTATCTGATATTTCCTCTTGATCAGATTTAATTTATGCATCTTGGCAGAAAAACTATAAAAGTGATATTATGTTTTTTGCATTCTACCAGGTGGCACATAATTTCAGTTTGTTCCATTATTGATGTTGTTCATTTTGGTCATTTGATTAAGCTAAGTCTGCTAGGCTTCTCAGCTGTAGATTTACTCTTTTCCCCTTTATAATTAATAGATATTTTATGGGAAGATTTTTTATGATATTGAAGTACCTCATTTAAATATACCACAAAACTTTCAGTTTATTCATTTAAAAATGTATATTAAATTTGGGTCATGGTTTCCAATTTTACTCAATGGGTTATAATGCTTTAATAGATTATTTATTCTGATGCTCAAATCATCCCAGACAGGGGTCCCTTCAAGATAGTTCTCTGCCCCTTTGACATATCACCATCATTCTTTGAGAAATTTCTCATTTTCTGGCACAAGAAGAAAGAATGTTCCAGGATTGTCTTCTACTTTCCCTGCCTCTACCCTGGAACCAGCTATACCTCTGAGAAATTTAACTCCAAGATTCCATTTAATGGATATTTAGAGAACAAGATCCGGGCACTATGTGTGCTCACTGTTACTGAGGGTACTGTTGCTCCCATGCCCTTTTAGTGGACATAGCTCGAGAGTATATGTATGTGTATACATACATTTATATGTATATATGCATATATACATCATATGTATATATATAATATTCATACATAACAATACTCATTTATATCTGTATTTATTTCTCTATCAATCTGTGTGTTAAAAACTATGAGTCCACAATGATAACTCTAGTTTTAATTCAATACCACAGGGTTTATTCTAGTTTTCCCTTTCCACAGTTTTACTCCCTTTCTCTGAACAGTTAGAAAGCTGCTTCCCATTATTCTTCACAAATTTACTTAATCGATGAATCCTTTGTGTACAACCAATCTCCCATCACAGCTGCTGGTCCCTCCCCTACTTTTCTGCTCTCATCATTTTACTGGTGCTCTGACACCATGCAATGGGCCTGTGACCACCCTTATGACCCTTTGTAATCCCTCCAACTTGCTCCTTCCTAAGCAACCACTTATTTCTATCTCAGTAGATTAGTTCAAATTTCCCACTGTAAGTGGAATCATACAGTGTGTACTCTTTCATTCAGCCTAATTAATTTAAGATTTATCCATGTTGTTGTGTTACTAGTTCATTCCTTGTTTTTGCTGAGCTGTATACCATTGTATGGATACACAAAAAATTTGTTTATCTATTCACCTGTTGATGGACATTTGTGTTGTTTCCACTTTTTGGCTAATAAAAATGAAGCTGCCATAAACATTCATGTGAAAGTCTTTGTATGGATATATATCTCCTTTTCTCTTGGGTATATACCTATGAATCAGATGACTAGATAATATTATAGGTATATGTTTAACTTCTAAAGAAACTGCCAAAAAATATTTTCCAAAGTGGTGTACCATTTACATTTCTACCAGCAGTGTGTGAAAGTTTCAGGTTTTCTACATCCTTGTCCAAACTCAGTAAGGTCAGTCTTTTTTTTTTTTAAATAAATTTATGTATTTATTTATTTTTGGCTGCATTGGGTCTTTGTTGCTGCATGTGGGCTTTCTCTAGTTGTGGCGAGCGGAGGCTACTCTTTGTTGCAGTGTGCGGACTTCTCATTGTGGTGGCTTCTCTTGTTGTGGAGCATGGGCTCTAGGCACGCAGGCTTCAGTAGTTGTGGCACGGGAGCTCAGTAGTTGTGGCTCACGGGCTTAGTTGCTCCGCAACATGTGGGATCTTCCTGGACCAGGGCTTGAACCTGTGTCCCCTGCACTGGCAGGCGGATTCTTAACCACTGTGCCACCAGGGAAGTCCCCGTCATGCTAAGATTTGAGTTGAGATAGTGTAATCAATATGATCTACAGTATCCATGAAAATGTTCCCCATCAACCTTTCACCTAATATTTCTGGACCAAAAAACATTGCCTAAATGATCTATTTTCATTAGGGGTTGCAAACTGATAATATTCTAATGCTATTGTTCTTCTTGCATTTACTAGCTGTGATTCATTTATAAAGAAGAAATTTCCTTGGTCATTTATTTTGTTAGCCTGAAGTAGTGTACTAGGAAACAATATAAAAACTTGATTCTTTCTTTTTATTGATCATTTTTAGAATAAAGATTTCATGCTCTAGCAACTTCTAAAAGTGATGAATGGGAACTTCCCTAGTGATCCAGTGGGTAAGAATCTGCCTTCCAATGCAGGGGACGTGGGTTTGATCCTTGGTCAGGGAACTAAGATCCCACGCGCTACAACTAGAGAGCCCGTGTGCTGCAACTACAGAGCCCATGTGCTCTGGAGCCCGCATGCCACAACTAGAGAGAAGCCCACATGCCACAACGAAAGATCCCGTGTTCCGCAACTAAACCCGTTGCAGCCAAAAATAAATAAATAAATAAATATTAAAAAATAAAAATCAAAAAGTGATGAATGAGTTTTTATTTTTGGATTATCATTATGAACACATGTTTTTGTATATATTTCACATACTTCAGCTTATCTAAGCTATTATATTTTAGATGCTGGAGTTGTCCCATCTTGGCCAGTATGAGACCCCTTGTAATTGGCTCCTGTGTTCTTTCAGTATGACTCTAGTAGCGACTGATAACTTTCTTGCTTTCAGGCCAGACAAGATGTCTCAGATTCATCCTGCATATTTCCTATTACAGATTTGGAACTGCCATTTCTATAAGGTGCCCTGGGTCCCTTCTTGGAGAAATGGTATAGAGAGATCACAATCTAGGTGCTAGGGGCACTCATTGCTCTGGGATTGTCATTGTTTCTTTCAGTGGTGAATGTTCATAAGCAGAAGTATTTAATTTAAATTTTGTCAAATTTATTAATTTTTGGGGGGATGTCATGCCACATGTCTTGAGGGATCTTAGTTCCCCAACTAGGGATTGAACCCGGGCCACTGAAGTGAAAGCATGGAGTCCTAACCACTGGACTGCCAGGGAATTCCCCATATTTTTCTTTTTTAAAAATAATTAATTAATTAGTTAATTAATTTTTGGCTACGTTGGGCCTTCATTGCTGCACACAGGCTTTCTCTAGTTGCAGTGAGCAGGGCCTACTCTTCATTGCGGTGCGCGGACTTCTCATTGCAGTGGCTTCTCTTGTTGCGGAGCACAGGCTCTAGGCGCGGGCTTCAGTAGTTGTGGCTTGTGGGCTGTAGAGTGCAGCCTCAGTAGCTGTGGCGCTCAGGCTTAGTTGCTCCGCGGCATGTGGGATCTTCCGGGACCAGGGCTCGAACCCGTGTCCTCTGCATTGGCAGGTGGATTCTTAACCACTGCGCCACCAGGGAAGTCCCCCATATTTTTCTTAATATTAACCTTATCTTTTTTGTGTGTGTCTTGTTTGAGAATATTTCCTTACCCTGAAGTTCTAAAAATGTTCTCCTATATCATCTTCTGAAATGGTTTATTGTTCTGACTTTTGTACTTAGTGCCATGAGCTAACTGGAATTGATTTCGTTGCATGGTTAAGTGTTCCAATATCATTTTCCTCCCCAATACTGCTCAACTTTCATGTCATTATGTATTGAAAAGTTCACCCATTTCTAATTACTCTGCAGTACTACCTTTGTCCTAAATCATCTGTCCATATATGTGTAGGTCAGTTTCTGGAGCACACATACTTTATGCTATTGGTCTAGTTGTCTGTCTGTGCACCACTATTATAGTTTAATGTCAGTTTCCAGTAGAGTCAATCTTCCTACTGTAATTATTTCTTGTGTATTCTAGGCTTTTTGTATTTTATACATATTTTAGAATTGGTTTGTTAATATCTCTCTGAAAACCTATGGAGATTTTTATTGGATTGCATTGAAATTTTAGATAAAATTGTTGAGAACTGTTATCTTTATGCTTTTGCATCTTCCAATCCATGTACATATACCTCTTTATTTCTTAAGTCTCTTTTAATTTTCTTTATTAAAATTTTGCAGTTTTTGCTGTATAAATTGTACAAATCTTAAGTTATAGTTATTCCTAGTTACTTAATATTTTGATATTATAATAAATGGAATATTCTTTTAACTTCTGTTTTCTAAATGTTTGCTGCTCATATACAGAAGTAACAAAAATTATTGTATAAGTTTCGGGTACAGCATTATAATTTGACATCTATAACACTACAAATTGATCACCAACACAAGTCTAGTTACCATCCATCACCAACAGTTGAACCCCTTTACCAATTTCATGCATCCCCCAGTTCCCTTCCTCTCTGGTAACCACTAATGTGATCTCTGTATCTATGAGTTTGTTTTTGTTTTTGTTTTATTTTGTTTGTTCATTTTGTTTTTGTTTTCGATTCCACATGAGTGAACATATATGATATTTGTCTTTCTCCATCTGACTTATTTCACTTAGCATAATGCTCTCAAGTTCCATCCATGTTGTTGCAAATGGCAGAATATCATTCTTTTTTATGGGAGAGTAGTATTCCATTGTATGTGTGTATCACTGTCACATCTTTTTTTATACGTTCATCCATCAGTGGACACTTAGGTTGTTTCCCTATCTTGGCTAATGTAAATACTGCTTCTGTGAACATAGGGGTGCATATATCTTTTCATGTGTTTTGTATAAACACCCAGAAGTGGAATAACTGGATCATATGGTAGCTCTATTCTTAATTTTTCTTAGGAATCTCCATACTATTTTCCATAGTGGCTAAACCAATTTATAGTTCCACCAGCAGTGCACTAGGGTTGCATTTTTCCCACATCCTCTCCTACATTTGTTATTTCTTTTTTTTTTTTTTTTTTTTTGGTAAAATGCCATTCTAACAGGTTATTACCTGTGAGGTGATATCTCACTGTGGTTTTGATTTGCATTTCCCTAATGATTAGTGATGTTGAACATCTTTTCATGTGTCTGTTGGCCATCTGTATGTCTTCTTTGGAAAAATGTTTATTCAGATTTTCTGCCTATTTTTAAATTGGGTTATTTTTTTGTTGTTAAGTTATATGAGTTCTTTATACATTTTGGATATTATTCTCTTATAAAATGTATGATTTGCAAATGTTTTCTTCCATTCAGTAGTCATCTTTTCACTTTGTTGATGGTTTCCTTTGTTGTGCAGAAGCTTTTTAGTTTGATATAGTCCCATTTGTTTATTTTTGCTTTTGTTTCCTTTGCCTTTGTAGTCATATCCATAAAAACATCACTAAAACAGATGTCAGTGAGGTTACTGCCTATGTTTTCTTCTAGGAATTTTATGGTTTCAGGTCTTACATTCAAGTCTTTAATCCATTCTTAGTTAATTTTTGTTCATGGTGTAAGATAGTGGTCTACTTTCATTCTTTTGTGTGTGGCTCTTCAGTTTTCCCAACACCATTAAATGAAAAGATTGTCCTTTCTCCATTTTATGTTCTTTGCTCCTTTGTCATAAATTGTCCATATAATTGTGGGCATATTTCTGGGCTCTCAATTCTGTTCCATTGATCTGTGTGTCTGATTTTGTGCCAGTACCATACTGTTTTGATTACTGCAGCTTTTAAGTACAGTTTGAAATCAGGGAGTGTGATACCACCAGCTGTGTTCATTTTTCTCTCAAGATTGTTTTGGCTATTTGGAATCTTCTGTGGTTCATACAAATTTTAAAATTATTCATTCTAGTTCTGTGAAAAATGTCATAGGGATTTTGATAGGGATCATATTGAATCTGTAGATTGCTTTGGGTAGTATAGACATTTTAACAATATTAATTCTTCCAATCCATGATCATGGATTTCCTTTTTTTTTTTTTTTTTTTTAAATTTATTTATTTATTTATTTATTTATTTTTGGCTGTGTTGGGTCTTCGTTTCTGTGCAAGGGCTTTCTCCAGTTGTGGCAAGCGGGGGTCACTCTTCATCGCGGTGCGCGGGCCTGTCACTGTCGCGACCTCTCTTGTTGCGGAGCACAGGCTCCAGACGCGCAGGCTCAGTAGTTGTGGCTCACGGGCCCAGTTGCTCCGCGGCATGTGGGATCCTCCCAGACCAGGGCTCGAACCCGTCTCCCCTGCATTAGCAGGCAGATTCTCAACCACTGTGCCACCAGGGAAGCCCTGGATTTCCTTTTATTTGTGTCTTCTTCAACTTCTTTCATCAGTGCCTTATAGTTTTCAGAGTACAGATCTTTCACCTCTTGGTTAAATTTATTCCTAGGTAGTTTATTCTTTTTAATGCAATTATAAGTGGAATAACATTTTTTTCTCTTGCTGATAGTGCATTATTAGTGTATAGAAATACCACAAATTTCTGTATATTGATTTTGTGTCCTGCCATTTTACTGAATTCATTTATTATTCCTCAGAGTTATTTGGTGAAGTCTTTAGGGTTTTCTACATATAGTATCATGTTATCCATAAATAGTGACATTTACTTCTTTCTTTCTGATTTGGATGACATTTATTTCTTTTTCTTGACTAATTGCTGAGTCTAGGACTTCCAGTACTGTGTTGAATAGAAGTGGTGAGAGTGGGCAACCTTGTCTTGTTCCTGATTAGAGGAAAATCTTTCAGCTTTTCACCATTGAGTATGATGTTAGCAGTCAGCTTGTCCTATATGGCCTTTATTATGTTGAGGTATATTCTCTCTATACCCACTTTGTTGAGATTTTTCATCATAAATGGATGTTGAATTTATAGAATGCTTTTGTTTTGCATGTATTGAAATGATCATATGATTTTTGTCTTTCATTTTGTTAATGTGATGTATCACATTGATTGATTTGCAGATGTTGAACCATCCTTGCATCCCACTTGAATGTGGTGTATGATCTTTTTAATGTATTGTTGGATTCGGTGTGCTAATATTTTGTTGAGTATTTTGCATTTAGGTTCATTAAGGATATTGGCTAGTAATTTTCTTTTTTTTTTTTTTTTTCAGTATCCTTGGCTGGTTTTGGTGTCAGGGTAGTGCTGGCTTCATAAAATGTGTTTGGAAGGTTTCCCTTCTCTTCAGTTTTTTCTTTGAAAGAGTTTGAGACGGATAGGTATTAAATCTTCTTTGTGTGTTTTGTAGAATTTGCCAGTGAAGCTATCTGGTTCTGGGCTTTTGTTTGTTGGGAGATGTTTGATTACTGTTTCAATTTCCTTACTAGTAATTTGTCTATTCAGATTTTCTATGAAATAACAGATTTTTGTATTGATTTTGTATCTAGAAATCTTGCTAAACTGAATTAATAATTTATTTCTAGATTATTTTTGTATTTCTATATATAAAATCATATCACCTGCAAATAATGACATTTTTGTGTCCAACCCTAATATATTTCTTCTTTTTTTTGAATGTTATTTTATTTATTTATTTTTATACAGCAGGTTCTTATTAGTTATCCATTTTATATGTATTAGTGTATATATGTCAATCCCAATCTCCCAATTCATCACATCCTCCCCACCACTTTTCCCCCTTGGTGTCCATACGTTTGTTCTCTACATCTGTGTCTCAATTTCTGCCCTGCAAACCGGTTCATCTGTACCATTTTTCTAGGTTCCACATATATGCATTAATATATGATATTTGTTTTTCTCTTTCTGACTTACTTCACTCTGTATGACAGCCTCTAGATTCATCCACATCTCTACAAATGACCCAATTTCGTTCCTTTTTATGGCTGAGTAATATTCCATTGTATATATGTACCACATCTTCTTTATCCATTCATCTGTCAATGGGCATTTAGGTTGTTTCCATGACCTGGCTATTGTAAATAGTGCTGCAATGAACATTGGGGTGCATGTGTCTTTTTGAATTATGGTTTTGTCTGGGTATATGTCCAATAGTGGGATTGCTGTGTCATATGGTAAATCTATTTTTAGTTTTTTAAGGAACCTCCATACTGTTCTCCATAGTGACTGTATCAATATACATTCCCACCAACAGTGCAAGAGGGATCCCTTTTCTCCACACCCTCTCCAGCATTTGTTGTTTGTAGATTTTCTGATGTTGCCCATTCTAACTGGTGTGAGGTAATACCTCATTGTAGTTTTGATTTGCATTCCTCTAATAATTAGTGATGTTGAACAGCTTTTCATGTGCTTCTTGGTCATCAGTATGTCTTCTTTGGAGAAATGTCTATTTAGGTCTTCTGCCCATTTTTGGATTGGGTTGTTTGTTTTTTAATATTGAGCTGCATGAGCTGTTTATATATTTTGGAGATTAATCTTTTGTCTGTTGATTCGTTTGCAAATATTTTCTCCCATTTTGAGGGTTGTCTTTTCATCTTGTTTGTAGTTTCCTTTGCTTTGCAAAAGCTTTTAAGTTTCATTAGGTCCCATTTGTTTATTTTTGTTTTTATTTCCATTACTGTAGGAGGTGGACCAAAAAAGATCTTGCTGTGATTTATGTCAGAGTGTTCTTCCTATGTTTTCCTCTAAGAGTTTTATAGTGTCCAGTCTTATATTTAGGTCTCTAATCCATTCTGAATTTATTTTTGTGTATGGTGTTAGGGAGTGTTCTAATTTCATTCTTTTCCATGTAGCTGTCCAGTTTTCCCAGCAACACTTATTGAAGAGACTGTCTTTTCTCCATTGTATATCCTTGCCTCCTTTGTCATAGATTAGTTGACCATAGGTGCGTGGGTTTATCTCTGGGCTTTCTATCTTGTTCCATTGATCTATGTTTCTGTTTTTGTGCCAGTACCATATTGCCTTGATTACTGTAGCTTTGTAGAATAGTCTGAAGTCAGGGAGTCTGATTCCTCCAGCTCCATTTTTTCCCCTCAAGACTGCTTTGGCTATTCTGGGTCTTTTGTGTCTCCATATAAATTTTAAGACTTTTTGTTCTAGTTCTGTAAAAAATGCCATTGGTAATTTGATAGGGATTGCATTGAATCTGTAGATTGCTTTCGGTAGTATAGTCATTTTCACAATATTGGTTCTTCCAATCCAAGAACATGGTATATCTCTCCATGTGTTTGTAGCATCTTTAATTTCTTTCATCAGTGTCTTATAGTTTTCTGCATACAGGTCTTTGGTCTCCCTAGGTAGGTTTATTCCTAGATATTTTATTCTTTTTGTTGCAGTGGTAAATGGGAGTGTTTCCTTAATTTCTCTTTTAGATTTTTCATCATTAGTGTATAGGAATCCAAGAGATTTCTGTGCATTAATTTTGTATCTTACAACTTTACCAAATTCATTGATTAGCTCTAGTAGTTTTCTGGTGGCATCTTTAGCATTCTTTATGTATAGTGTCATGTCATCTGCAAACATTGACAGTTTTACTTCTTCTTTTCCTTTTACTTCTTCTTTTCTTCTGTATTCCTTTTATTTCTTTTTCTTCTTTGATTGCCGTTGCTAGGACTTCCAAAACTATGTTGAATAATAGTGGTGATAGTAGACATCCTTGTCTTGTTCCTGATCTTAGAGGAAATGCTTTCAGTTTTTCACCATTGAGAATGATGTTTGCTGTGGGTTTGTCATATATGCCCTTTATTATGTTGAGGTAGGTTCCCTCTATGCCCACTTTCTGGAGAGTTTTTTATCATAAATGGGTGTTGAATTTTGTCAAAAGCTTTTCCTGCATCTATTGAGATGATCATATGGTTTTTCTTCTTCAATTTGTTAATATGGGGTATCACATTGATTGATTTGCGTATACTGAAGAATCCTTGCATCCCTGGGATAAATCCCACTTGATCATGGTGTATGATCCTTTTAATGTGTTGTTGGATTCTGTTTGCTAGTATTTTGTTGAGGATTTTTGCATCTATATTCATCAGTGATACTGGTCTGTAATTTTCTTTTTTTGTAGTATCTGTCTGGTTTTGGTATCAGGTTGATGGTGGCCTCATAGAATGAGTTTGGGAGTGTTCCTTCCTCTGCAATTTTTTGGAAGAGTTTGAGAAGGATGGGTGTTAGCTTTTCTCTAAATGTTTGATAGAATTCACCTGTGAAGCCATCTGGTCCTGGACTTTTGTTTGTTGGAAGATTTTTAATCACAGTTTCAATTTCATTACTTGTGATGGGTCTGTTCATATTTTCTATTTCTTCCTGGTTCAGTGTTGGAAGGTTATACCTTTCTAAGAATTTGTCCATTTCTTTCAGGTTGCTCATTTTATTGGCATAGAGTTGCTTGTAGCAGTCTCTTAGGATGCTTTGTATTTCTGCGGTGTCTCTTGTAACTTCTCCCTTTTCATTTCTAATTTTATTGATTTGAGTCCTCTCCCTCTTTTTCTTGATGAGTCTGGCTAATGGTTTATCAATTTTGTTTATCTTCTCAAAGACCAGCTTTTAGTTTTATTGATCTTTGCTATTGTTTTCTTTGTTTCTACTTCATTTATTTCTTCTCTGATCTTTATGATTTCTTTCCTTCTGCTAACTTTGGGTTTTGTTTGTTCTTCTTTCTCTAATTCCTTTAGGTGTAAGGTTAGATTGTTTATTTGAGATTTTTCTTGTTTCTTGAGGTAGGCTTGTATTGCTATAAAATTCCCTCTTAGAACTGCTTTTGCTGCATCCCATAGGGTTTGGATCATCGTGTTTTCATTGTCATTTGTCTCTAGGTATTTTTTGATTTCCTCTTTGATTTCTTCAGTGATCTCTTGGTTATTTAGTAACATATTGTTTAGCCTCCATGTGTTTGTGTTTTTTACTTTTTTTCCCCTGTAGTTGATTTCTAATTTCATAGCATTGTTGTTAGAAAAGATGCTTGATATGATTTCAATTTTCTTAAATTTACTGAGGCTTGATTTGTGACCCAGGATGTGATCTATCCTGGGGAATGTTCCGTGCACACTTGAGAAGAAAGTTTAATCTGCTGTTGTTGGATGGAATGTCCTATAAATATCAATTAAATCTCTCTGGTCTATTGTGTCATTTAAAGCTACTGTTTCCTTATTTATTTCATTTTGGATGATCTGTCCATTGGTGTAAGTGAGGTGTTAAAGTCCCCCACTATTATTGTGTTACTGTTGATTTCCTCTTTTATAGCTGTTAGCAGTTGCCTTATGTATTGAGGTGCTCCTATGTTGGGTGCATATATATTTATAATTGTTATATCTTCTTGGATTGATCCCTTGATCTTTATGTAGTGTCCTTCCTTGTCTCTTGTGACAGTCTTTATTTTAAAATCTATTTTATCTGATATGAATTTTGCTACTCCAGCTTTCTTTTGATTTCCATTTGCATGGAATATCTGTTTCCATCCCCTCATTTTCAGTCTGTATGTGTCCCTAGGTCTGAAGTGGGTCTCTTGTAGACAGCATATAGATGGGTCTTGTTTTTGTATCCATTCAGCGAACCTGTGTCTTTTGGTTGGAGCATTTAATTCATTCATGTTTAAGGTAATTATCAATATGTATGTTCCTATTACCATTTTCTTAATTGTTTTGGGTTTGTTTTTGTAGGTTCTTTTCTTCTCTTGTGTTTCCCACTTAAAGAAGTTCCTTTAGCATTTGTTGTAGAGCGGTTTGGTGGTGCTGAATTCTCTTAGCTTTTGCTTGTCTGTAAAGCTTTTGATTTCTCCATGGAATCTGAATGAGATCCTTGCCAGGTAGAGTAATCTTGGTTGTAGGTTCTTCCCTTTCATCATTTTAAGTATATCATGCCACTCCCTTCTGGCTTGTAGAGTTTCTGCTGAGAAATCAGCTGTTAACCTTGTGAGAGTTCCCTTGTATGTTATTTGTTGTTTTTCCCTTGCTGCTTTCAATAATTTTTCTTTGTCTTTAATTTTTGCCAATTTGATTACTATGTGTCTTGGCGTGTTTCTCCTTGGATTTATCCTGTATGGGACTTGCTGCACTTCTTGGACTTGGGTGGCTATTTCCTTTCCCATGTTAGCGAAGTTTTTGACTATAATCTCTTCAGATATTTTCTCGGGTCCTTTCTCTCTCTCTTCTGTTTCTGGGACCCCTATAAGGTGAATGTTGTTGCGTTCAGTGTTGTCCCAGAGGTCTCTTAGGGTGTCTTCATTTCTTTTCATTCTTTTTTCTTTAGTCTGTTCCACAGCAGTGAATTCCACCATTCTGTCTTCCAGGTCACTTATCCGTTCTTCTGCCTCAGTTATTCTGCTATTGATTCCTTCTGGTGTATTTTTCATTTCAGTTATTGTGTCGTTCATCTCTGTTTGTTTGTTCTTTAATTCTTCTAGGTCTTTGTTAAACATTTCTTGCATCTTCTTGATCTTTGCCTCCATTCTTTTTCCGAGGTCCTGGATCATCTTCACTATCATTATTCTGAATTCTTTTTCTGGAAGGTTTCCTATCTCCACTTCATTTAGTTGTTTTTCTGGGGTTTTATCTTGTTCCTTCTTCTGGTACATAGCCCTCTGCCTTTTCATCTTGTCTATCTTTCTGTGAATGTGGTTTTTGTTCCATAGGCTGCAGGATTGTAGTTCTTCATGCTTCTGTTTTCTGCCCTCTGTATATCATATTTCTTTGTCTTGCTTCATAGTTTTGGCTAAGACTCCTAGGGCAATGTTGACAAGAAGTGGGACAGTGGTATCCTTATTTTGTTCCTTATATTGAACAGATAATTTTCAGTGTTTCCTCATTAAAACTTGTTTGCTTATGGGTTTTTATGTGTATTTTTGAAAATATTTATTTATTTATATTTGGCTGTGCCGGGTGTTAGTTGTGGCACATGGGATCTTCATTGCGGCATGTGGGATCTTTAGTTGCAGCATGCGGGGTTCTTAGTTGCGGCATGTGGACTTCTTAGTTGCGGCATGCATGTGGGATCTAGTTCCCCAAACCAGGATCACACCCAGGCCCCCTGCATTGGGAGTGCAGAGTCTTACCCACTGGACCACCAGGGAAGTCCCTGCTTATGGATTTTTAAACTTTATTTTTATTTATTATTTTCACGTAAGGAGGATCCATTCTATTTCTAGTGTGCTGAGCTTTTTCTTTTTAACTTCAAAAGAATATTGAATTTCCACTTCTTCCCTCCATCTGTCGAATTTTTGTTTTTCTTCTTGAACTTCTTAAAATGGCAAATTACATTGGTTGATTATTTTCAAGTGTTAAACCAAAACACAGTGTGAATTGCTGGTATAAACCCTTCTTGGTTTATATTATATCATTTAGCTATACTGCCAATCCACGTTGCCACTTTAGTGGGGTTTCAAGGATGAGTGAAAGTAGGTGCATGTTTTCAGTGTGCCATCTTTACATGCAGGTTAGTAGTCAGTAATTTTTGCCAGCTGATTTACTATGTTGGCACCTTCACTTCTATGCAGTATTCCTTGCCACCCTTCTACCCTGAATCCTGGCATTGCTATTTGCGTTGTCTTCTGGTTGGAAATGTAATACGAATGTTCCCAGCATTGTGCTTATACTACATTGCAAATATTTTATTTGTGCTAATTTTCCTTTATTGGCAGTGAACTCCTTGAGATCCCAGTCTTGCATCTTTGTCTTTGTGCTATCAGATGCCTCACACAGTTCATGTCTAGTAAATTTTGATGAAAGAAAGACTGGACAGGAAACTCCATCTTTCCCTGATATGTATCAAAAAATCCCTTACTGCCACATTACCATTTGCTGACTGCTAAGAATGACAGCTGCCAAATGGTGTACAAGAATGGGTTTAAACGCCCCATGAGGTGTAGTAAATTACACTAGCATAGAACCATTCTATTTAATCTTTCAAAGCATTTTCACAATTATCCTCTTCTTTGATCATCACAGCAACTGTGAAATAGGTAAATTAGTAGCTCTAGCCTTGCTTTACGCATAAGTAAATAGGGCCCAGAGAGACTAAATGTTTATCCAAGACCATTTGGCTAATGTTTGGCCAAATTTGGGTTAGAATCCAAGTCTCCAGCCATTTAAACTTGGGCTCTTCTCAACAGACCAGTGGTTCTGAAACTGTGGGTCTCAGGGGTTGGCATTGAATGGGGATGGGAGATAAGATGGAGGGTGAATGATCAGGGATCTGAGCCCTCCACCTGTCTCACAGTTCTGCTTTTGTCCCCTTTACATGTTACCATTCCAAATAATTTTTGTTTTTGAAAATAGCTCTGTTGCTGGTTACAACATGAATTTACTAGTCTTTAAGCACATAATTGCTTTCTGGCACTATGTGATATTTCAGTTTTACTTTGTACATTCCTTGTCCTAGACTTGGTATCAACCATTTCTCCAAGGAGTTCTGGTTCCTTTTGGTGGGGAATGAGATTTAGAATATAATATCTGGGCTGTAGGTGTGCTTATTACTACTGGTGCCTCATTATTTCTAACTCTTTTCAGGGACAGTACTAGGAAATTACCTTTTAAAAAAATCCCGAGTTTTTACTGATACATCTAATTCAAATCCAATGCCACAGTGTTTCTTATCTTCTCCCATTCCATTTTTGTATTGCCCTTCTCCCGTTATGAAAACCCTGCTTACCAAATAACACTGCGAACAGTATTTACTGATTTTCTCTACCCTGAAATGCACACAAAACAGTATTAGAACAATGCCACCAGTACCCTTATTCAAAACAAAACTACTAAACAGAGTTCAAATTTTCTTTGTGGTTCTTTTTTTATCCTTAGACTATATCATAGTAAGTGTGAACAGTCAGAGAATTGTGTTCAAATTTTACTTGAATTAGTTATTTTCCCTGTGTGATTAAGTGTTCTATCAACTTGATTTATAGGTAGAGTCATTTGTTTTTGTTTGTATTCAATTTTAGAGTTTGGGTTTTAAAAATCCATTTTGATTTAACTTAAAAATATTTATAATATTTACATGTTTTATGGGTGAATATATATATTTACTCAGAGAAGTCCTGATCCCTATTTCTTCACTCTTCACCCAGTTTCCAACTACTCCACTCCATATAGATAATCATTTTCATCTGTTGTCTATCTTTTCTCTGCTTCTGTATACACACTATTTTTTCTTCTTTCTTATAAAAATGGTAGAATAGTCCATACTCACCCTATTGTATCTAGCTTTAAACTTTTAAAAATATGTTTGAATTTATCAGTTTATATCTTTAGTACTTTTTGTTTCTTAAGAATCCCTTAACTTCCCAAAGGTCATGAAAATTTTCTACTATATTATCCTTTAAATTTTTAAAGTTTTGCCTGTTTCATTTAAGTCTTTAATCAATCTAGAGTTGATTTTACATACGGTGTGAGAGAGCGATCCTTTTTTTTTGCTGTTGTTTATTTTGTTTTTTGGTATGTATGTCCATTTATCCCATATAGTTTGTTGAGTAGTCTGTTTTTTACCCACTGGTCTTTAATGTCGGTTTAGTTATATGTCAAGTTGATGCACTTTCATGGATTTGCTTCTGGGCTTTTTTATAAATTTACTTATTTTTATTTATTTATTATCTTTGCTGTGTTGGGTCTTCGTTGCTGCACGTGGGCTTTCTCTAGTTGCAGCGGGTGGGGCCTACTCTTCTTTGCAGTGCGCGGGCTTCTCATTGCGGTGTCTTCTCTTGTTGCGGAGCACGGGCTCTAGAGTGTGCAGGCTTCAGTAGATGCAGCACATAGGCTCAGTAGTTGTGGCTCTTGGGCTCTAGAGCGCAGGCGCAGTAGTTGTGGCGCATGGGCTTAGTTGCTCCGTGGCATGTGGGATCTTCCTGGACCAGGGCTCGAACCCATGTCCCCTGCATTGGCGGCGGATTCTTTTTTTTTTTTTTAAAATTATTATTTATTTATTTATTTATTTTTGGCTGTGTTGGGTCTTCGTTTCTGTGGGAGGGCTTTCTCTAGTTGCAGCAAGCGGGGGCCACTCTTCATCGCGGTGCGCGGGCCTCTCACTGTCGCGGCCTCTGTTGTTGCGCAGCACAGGCTCCAGACGCGCAGGCTCAGTAGTTGTGGCTCACGGGCCCAGCCACTCCGCGGCATGTGGGATCCTCCCAGACCAACGCTCGAACCCGCATCCGCTGCATTGGCAAGCAGACGCTCAACCACTGCGCCACCAGGGAAGCCCTGGCGGCGGATTCTTAACCACTGTGCCACCAGGGAAGCCCTGGGCTTTTTTTTTTTTTTCTGTTTTACCTGTCATTTCATCCATTTCTGAGAAAAATCTCTTATTTTAAAATTTCGGACATATTTTTTCATTCTACTATTTCCATTTTAAAAAATAGTTACTGTTTCTCTGCTGGAGGATTTTCTACGGTTCATTCATTTGGATGTTTTTCTTCTATGTTCTTGAGGATACTTACAATAAAATCTTTGCTAATTCTAACAGCTGGTCAGTCAGTCTCCACTGATTACCTTTTCTCTTGAATGTGCATCACATGATTCTATTTCTTTATATGTCTAGCAATTTTGAATTATATCCTGGATGCTGTAAAGATATTTTGTAGACTCTGAATTCTGTTATGTTCCTCTGAGAATGTTGATTTTACAGGCAATTAACTTTGCTGAACTCAGACTCCTCAATACGTCTACTTTGCAGGTGAAATCTCTGCTTAACTACTCTAGCCTTAGCAGAGCTGCTTAGAGTCTGCTCCACACATGCACAGTTCAGGGATCAGCCAGAGATTTGGGAAGAATTTTTTTTTTTTTTTTTTTTTTTAAGGATTTTCTTATTTATTTATTTATTTATTTATTTTTGGCTGTGTTGGGTCTTCGGTTCGTGCGAGGGCTTTCTCCAGTTGCGGCAAGCGGGGGCCACTCTTCATCGCGGTGCGGGGACCGCTCTTCATCGCGGTGCGCGGGCCTTTCTCTATCGCGGCCCCTCCCGTCGCGGGGCACAGGCTCCAGACGCGCAGGCTCAGCAATTGTGGCTCACGGGCCCAGCTGCTCCGTGGCATGTGGGATCTTCCCAGACCAGGGCTCGAACCCGTGTCCCCTGCATTAGCAGGCAGATTCTCAACCACTGCGCCACCAGGGAAGCCCTGGGAAGAATTTATATACAGAATTTGGGACTTTCCCTTTTCAGCTCTCTTCTTTGCTGGATTTCTCCCCTCAGTTTTTAGCTATTGTTTCTGCCCAAACTCTGTCCTTTGGTTTTTCAAGCCACTGACATTACAGACTGAGTTTCAGCCAACTAATTCCTGCCCTCAAATAAAAATCCACTTGAAAATGGAAGACTCACCCAGTTCTGTTACCTTTATCTAAGTGTAGACTCCTACCCAGTTTCTGCCTGCTTTTATTTTGTTATTATTTTTTTATTTTGAAAGACATTTCTTTTTTTAAATTAATTTTTATTGGAGTATAGCTGATTTACAATGTTGTGTTAGTTTCAGGTGTACAGCAAAGTGAATCAGTTATGCATATACATATATCCACTCTTTTTTTAAAAAAAAATTTATTTATTTATTTTTGGCTGTGTTGGGTCTTCATTTCTGTGCGAGGGCTTTCTCTAGTTGCGGCAAGTGGGGACCACTCTTCATTGCGGTGCGCGGGCCTCTCACTGTCGCGGCCTCTCGTTGCGGAGCACAGGCTCCAGACGCGCAGGCTCAGTAGTTGTGGCTCACGGGCCCAGTTGCTCTGCGGCATGTGAGATCCTCCCAGACCAGGGCTCGAACCCGTGTCCCCTGCATCGGCAGGCAGACTCTCAACCACTGTGCCACCAGGGAAGCCCCTCCACTCTTTTTTAGATTCTGTTCCCATAGAGGTCATTACAGAGTATTGAGTACAGTTTCCTGTGCTATACAGTAGGTTCTTATTAGTTATCTATTTTATATATAGTACTGTGTATATGTCAGTCCCAATCTCCCAATTTATCCCTCCCCTCTCCCTTTCCCCCTTGGTAACTATAAGTATGTTTTCTACATCTGTGACTCTATTTCTGTTTTGTAAATAGGTCCATTTGTACCATTTTTTAGATTCCACATATAAGCTACCTGCTTTTAGTTGCTTTCCAGTTCTTTCAGGAAGTTGTCTTTTATATTTATTCTAGAATTTTAGTTCGTATATGTGGAGAGTTAGTCTGATAGGGGCTACTCAGTCATTATTAGGAACAGAGTACCCATGCTATTTTATTTATTTTGGCTTTTAACTAAACTTATATCTTGTATAACAAGTCCCCTCACCTTAGTCTAATTCTTCAGAAATGTATTAGATGTTCTTGTGTAGAACCTGAAGACTTACGTAGTAATGCTTCTGCCTCCCAAGTATGAATGGAAGGACTTCAGAATTAGTCATGCCAAAGAAAGGATATGTGAAATATAGGGAAGGAATTTGTTTGTTTATGCATTGTACGTGCATCTCTAATGTCAGGGATGATGGCAACCTGAGACACAGGCATGATATACATGTGCATGTCTGGTGTGTTGAGGGAAGGTCATTTCATCACCAGGACAGAATATTTGAGGACAGTAAGTATTTTAGTTGAATGCAGAAACACCTGGGAAGTCTGCAAATGGAGACATGGGTGATTTAGTAGGCTATGGCAGGAGTCAGGTGAACTGAGAAGCTGAACCAAAGCAGTGTCAATCAGAATGCAGAAAGGGACCAGATTTGAAAGAGAATTCAAAACTGATAAACCTTGTATTCAGTGATATGGTGCTGAAGGAAATATTTATAAGGATAAGACACATTTTCTCCATTACTCAAATCACAGCATGCATTAACCTCTTACTTGGCTTACACATGTAATAACACTCTAGAAAGTCTAGAAAAAGAGGAAAAATCACCCCAAATTCCACTATCCTTATAAAATAACAAATATTTTATATTCCCTTCCAGGCTTTATTCAGAAACAAAGGTATATTTTTCAAATATGTAATCGTACCCCATGTTGAATGTTCTTGATACATCATAATTTTGTATTATTTCTATCATCTCAGTGAATAAGAAAATTTCATCTTGGTGGTATTCATAATTACATCGTTTTTAATGTCTGCATATTATTCTGTTATTTCACACACCCCAACTTTTTGTACCATTATTCAATTTCTTGGACAGTTATATTGCCACTAACACTACTGTAAATAATACTCCATGGGAATTCCCTGGCGGTCCAGTGGTGAGGACTCCCTGCTTCCACTGCATGGGGCCGGAGTTTGATCCCTCATCGGGAAACAGATCCCACAAGCTGTGCAGCACAGCCAAAGGAAAAAAAAGAGCTCCATGAGCATGTTTATGTATATAATTAGTCTTTCCCTTTTGTGGGAGATAGATTGTTAGCATTAAGGTATCTGTAGTAGAGTTGATACATTTAATATTGTTTCATGTATTTTAATATTTACTCACTAGAGCCCTGACATTACAAAGCCCTTAGAGTGATATGTGTGAGAATCTTTATATTCTAGATCATTACTAAGAGAAGGGACTTTGCCTGTTGATGGCTGTAGCATCTAGCATAGTGCCTATTATTAAGCCATAAGAGCTGTGTTTTGAACGAGTAAATCAGTGAATAAATTAGTTCAGTTGTCTTCTGTGGAGAGTTTAACTCATTTCTTGCCATCTGGATGCAGTTTGATTTCAGGTGTACCTTGTGATATTGGCAAGGTCTGGAGAGCCATTTAGATAGTCACTCCTGCGATCTGGATTTTACAGAAGTCTGGAATGTTGCCCTGAGAACACAATCTGCAACAGCCTCTGTCTGGGATTTTTACTTTTGCTTCCTGGATCACTACAGACCCAAGTATTTCCATGGGCTTCCTTCTGGAAAACAAAAAAAGAATGTGCTCTTTTCTTTCTGGAGGAAACTTTCCCATTAGTTTCTACCTCAGTGGGACAGGTCCTTGTAGGACAGGCTAAACTTGGGCCAGAACGTTTGGAAATCTTGACTCTATTCTCTCCTTGGCTTCAGAAAACAACTGGGATCATGCTCAGCTTAGACCGGATAAGTTTCTGTTTTGTTGTTGATGCTTTTTTTTTTTTTCTTCTTTTTTTGTAAAGGGAGAGAAACAATTTTGGTTCAGATCAGTGTGTAAAAAAGAAGGTTGGTAATCAGAATCATAGAATTATAGAATAGAGAGCTTCTATTGATGTCATTTTTCTTTTACTAAAAATAATAATGACTACTTATGGCATTTTGTGCCAGGCCTTGTTCTAGCACTTTCCTTACATGACTTCACTTAATTTAATCATCACAACAACCCAGCCTTATGAAGTAGGTATTATGATTTCCACTCTGTAAATTAGGAAAATGCTCAAAGATATATTTTTTTAATTGAAGTATAGTTCATTTACAATGTTTTGTTAATTTCTGCTCTATGGCAAAGTGACTCAGTTATACACCTATATGCATTCTTTTTTATATTCTTTTCCATTATGGTTTATCCCAAGATACTGAATATAGTTCCCTGTGCTTAAAGAGCTTAAGTCACCTTTTCATAAGCACACACAAGTGGTGGAGTAAGGATTCAAAAATAGGTCTGGCTGATACCAATGTTCATGCCTGTATATCCGTTCTCAAAGCACTTTCCTTTCGATTCTACTCTCTAAATCACAGCTGCAGCATCAGGAAGGAGACTGATTAGTCCTGTGAGGCAGAGGTGGAGACAGAGATTCAGAGATCATGTTCTTTGCCATCCAAGTTCTCACAGGAAAGAATGATAAGAGCGAGGCCGTACATGTGGACTGTCTGGTCCCCCGTCCCATACCCTTTCCACTGCTCCTCCTGGAGATCTCTCCGAATCTTCCCATTATAGTTGAGGAAACTGGGGCCCAGGGTATTGCAGTGATTTACCAAGGTCATACAGCTGGCTAGCAAACTAAGACTTAGAGCCCAGATTTTCTGCCTCCCAAGCTAGTGTCTGTATTATTATGTCTACATGGCAAACAAAAGCTAGTTGTTAAAGAATATTCAATGTGAGTTATATTCCAAACCTGGAAAGACATTAACACTGTCCCTCCAGTGCAGAGACATTTAACTCATCATCTTCATTGTGTTAAAATGTCCTCCATCATATGAGATACTTAGTCGATCTGTTAATCATCAAGTATGTACTGAGTGACTAATATAAATGTGCTTAGCACTGGGAACAGCCCCTGAGTGAGGTCTCCATGGTCAGTCTATGAAAAGTCTCAGGGTTAGCAACTCTCCCTCCTCCAGTGTAGACCTCAAAAGAGTCAAAGTAAATAGAATTTTCTGCCTCAACAGCTGTATTTATTTTGGGCTGTTTCTCCACCTACAACGCCCATTTGCTGTCCTTGGAGCTTCTGAACCTGTTTATTTTCAACCTCCCGGAGGCAGCCAGCTGTTGTATTCCTGTGTCATGGCAGAGACAAGTCTTCTGGAGGGAAGCAAGCCATTTCAAAAGCGTAAAGGAAATAACCCAAAGGAGAGTTTACCAACTGAGGCTATTTCCTGAGCAGGACACCAACCCTGCTCTCAAATATCTTATTCAAATAGCTTAACAAGACATAACTGGAGACAGAACTTGAGCACTGAAAATTACACAATAAAATAAAAAGAAGTAAGGAGTAATATAAACTCAGGTCTTAAGTGATATCAAGTGAATGTGATTGAACAGTCTCCTAGTCGGTTAGACGGGACTAAACTCAGAGAAATATTTTGTTTGGGCTACAAGTTTGCTTCTGTATGTGCTTGCTTTTTAGTGACCCAATATTTAAAAACTGAGAGCATTTACCTAAAAATCCAGATTTCTGACTCCTTCTGAAAAAAAAGGAAGGTCTACTAATATGTGTTTGTCCTTGTGTCGGGTAACTATGGGCTGGAGAGGTGGGTGTGTTAGGTGAAACACACACTCCCCAGTTTGCCACAGTCCTCAGAGGTAGTGTGACAAGCACTGTGGCAGGCATGACAGCTCATTGAACTCACAGAAGACTCTACTAGGTAGGTATTATCCTTCCTATTTTATAAATGGGAAAAGCGAGGCTCAGAAAGGTTATGTGGTCAGCCGGAAGCCACCTACTTAGTGAATAGCTAGGATTCACACCCATGGCTGCCTGAGTACGTCCTTTCTAGATGCTGCCTCCCAGAGAACTAGGAAGTGATAAAGCTGGGTCTTGAATCCAGACTGACTCCAAGCCTACTGGCCATTCTAAAATGTCATACTATGTCAGAGGCACAGACCCTGCTACATGCAATGGAAGCAAGCAAATATGTCACGATAAACCAAGAAGAAAAGAACCATTCCTAATGGGAAATGACTTACAAGTCCAGGAATAACTTCTGAAGATAATACATTGTGATAGACAAATTATAAATAGGCCAGACTGTCACCAAACATTTGACCTGTGCTTCTTAGGTAGGTTGAAAGTTTTGGCCATTAGCAGCATACTAGAGCTACTCGAAAGCACTGTTAGGTATTTTTATGGGAAGGATTGAATCCTGTGAGGAAGCTAAACAAGGAGTACAAATTCCAAATGGCCTGGGCAGAGTAAAGGAGCAGGAAGACCTATATTCTAGACCTTGAAGGCCCACCATCCCCTGGGCAGTGGCCACCAAAGGCTGGACCTCAAAGAGACTGAAGCACCATGTCAAAACTCATCACTTTGCCTAAAGCTTATCCTGGGTAGTGGAAATACAAAAGATTTAAATATCAGTTACTCTGTTTTGTATTTTTTTAAAAAAGTGTTCATAAGTTGCAAAGCTTGGAATCAAGTCCAGGACTTCTTGGGTTCTCTCTACTATATGTCACCTTCCAGAAAACAAATGGTAGAGAGGGGAGGGGAAGGTATTCCAGGTAGGGGGATGCTGTGTTAGGAAATTTCAGATTCTGTTTGGATAGAGAAGGAAACAAAATAATAGAGGTTGAAGCCTCTGACAACAGTCACCAGATTTATCACTTACCCTGTTATCACAGGTTGCAGAGGACTGATCATGCTGTCACCACTGAGATGCCCAAGGGCCGTATCTCTAATGACCACTCTGCCCTTTTTACTCTCCTTTCCTCGGCCATTTAGCCCCACTGCAGGCCATTTAGCCTCCCTACTCCAAGTTCCTGGATCAGTCCTCTTCCTGATTAAGGTAAGTTGTAGGCTGGTGGGTAAACCATGAACCAGCTGTAAAGGGAGTAATGTGTAATAACAGCAACAAAATCCAAAATGACAATTACTGTAACAGTAATAACAGCAGTTACTTTTACTGAGCTATTTCTGCATTCTAAACACTTTGTTAAGTAACTTACATGCTTTAAACCATTTAACTATTGTATCATCCTGTAAAGTCTATATTATGAGGAGACAATTCTCTGAGGGTCTTTTGCATTTCTGCATATCTTGTGAGCAAGGCACTGGTACCCCTTTGTTCCAGACTAACTTTTTTTAAATTTTATTTTTTATTTACTTATTTTTGGCTGCCTTGGGTCTTCGTTGCTGCGCACGGGCTTTCTCTAGTTGCGGTGAGCGGGGGCTACTCTTTGTTGCGGTGCGCAGTCTTCTTATTGTGGTGGCTTCTCTTGTTGCGGAGCACGGTCTCTAGGCATGTGGGCTTCAGTAGTTGTGGCACGTGGGCTCAGTAGTTGTGGCTCCCGGCCTCTAGAGCGCAGGCTCGGTAGTTGTGGTGCATGGGCTTAGTTGCTATGGGGCATTTGGGATCTTCCGGACCAGGGCTCGAACCCATGTCCCCTGCATTGGCAGGCGGATTCCCAACCACTGTGCCACCAGGGAAGTCCCCCAGACTAACTTTTGAAGGATGCTTGTATAACAAACAGCCTTGGAAGATAGAGATAGTGTTTCCTGTCAGAGCAAAGGACAGACATGTTTATTGACCATTATAAATGATTCACGTTCCTTAAACTCAGGGTTCCTCTTTTGTAACACAACCTCCTATGCATCTCCATGTGGGAAATGGGGCTTGGGGAGCCAGCATGGACATGGCTGATCCTCTGGCTACTGGTGTTGCCGTTAAGTAACTGTCCTTTGCCTCTGGCCCAGGAATTTTATGTCTTCTACTAGCACCCATGAAACTGTGGCAGGCCAGTCTATAAGTTTGCAAGTAGGGCAGTGTCTCAGAGTCTACATGGACTTTGAAAGATTTTATTATTCCCATTTTACAGAATAGAAACTGAGGTTGTTGGAGGTGTTTTCAACTGCTCATATTTATTATATCTGATCTTATACTTCAGTCTGTTGCCTGGATATTCTGCCTTTTAGAGATTAAATCTCCATTTTGAAGCATATTTCTGGCACCCAAGTCCCAGTTTTATTCTCTGTTCCTGAGATAGTCGTCTATTCATCTATCCCAGTGTTTATTCAGTGCATAATATGTGTGTTGTTCTCGTCAGTTCTCCTAGGGAATGAAATCTTTCCTTGAACCCCAACTCCCATATCTCATAGTATTGTGGTGGAAATTAAGTAAAAATAATGGATGTAAAAGCACCTAACACAAATGATTCTCAAACTTTAGGTGGTATCTGAAATACTGGCATATTTCTCTTAAAATGCAGAACCCCAGACCTCATCCCAAGAGATTCTGAATCAGTAGATCTAGATTAAAATAAAAAACCAGGATTTCCATTATCTTAGTCCTTGCTTACTTCTTTTTTTAAAAAATTATTATTTATTTATTTGTGTTGGGTCTTCGTTTCTGTGTGAGGGCTTTCTCTAACTGCGGCAAGCGGAGGCCACTCTTCATCGCGGTGCGCGGGCCTCTCACTATCGTGGCCTCTCTTGTTGCGGAGCACAGGCTCCAGACGCGCAGGCTCAGTAGTTGTGGCTCATGGGCCTAGTTGCTCCGCGGCATGTGGGATCTTCCCAGACCAGGGCTCGAACCCGTCTCCCCTGCATTAGCAGGCAGATTCTCAACCACTGCGCCACCAAGGAAGCCCAGACCTTGCTTACTTCTTGTCCTGTCCTTCCTTACCCTGTGCTTTATGTTCTAGCGACTCCTAGCTGTGTGTAATTCTCTCTGCTTCTGCTCTTCTGTACTTTGGCCATCTTTCTTCTCTAACTAGAAGAACTAACCCCTCCTCATCCTTTAGCTCAGGTGTCTCCTCCTTTAGGAAGCCTTCCCCATCTAATGAGGGGATATCATTTCTTCATCCTCCCAAAGCTTGCTGTTGCTTACCTCTATCATTTACTTGTACCTTTTATTAAGATTATGCATGTCTCCACCAGCAGACTATCAACTCCTTGAGGGCAGGTAATTTGTCCTATTCACTTTTACATTTTACATGGGAAGCCTTTTATGGAGTAGTAGAGTATCTGGTTCACAACAGGTACTGGGCTTTGAAATCAATTTTTGTTGAATGAATAAAAGAATGGGGCTTCCCTGGTGGTGCAGTGGTTAAGAATCTGCCTGCCAATGCAGGGGACACAGGTTCGAGCCCTGGTCCGGGAAGATCCCACATGCCGCGGAGCAGCTAAGCCCGTGTGCCACAACTACTGAACCCTGTATGCCTGGAGCCCATGCTCCACAACAAGAGAAACCACCGCCGTGAGAAGCCCACGCACTGCAGCAAAGAGTAGCCCCCGCTAGCTGCAACTAGAGAAAGCCCGTGCGCAGCAACAAAGACCCATCTCAGCCAAAAATAAAATAAATAAAATAAATAAATAAAAAAAAAAGAATGAAGCCATTTGTTTGCAGAAAGCTTTCAATATAAAATCCCATTGGGACTTTCCTGGCAGTCCAGTGGTTAAGACTCCATGCTTCCACTGCAGGGGCGCGGGTTCAATCCCTGGTCAGGGAACTAAGATCCCGCATGCTGTGCAGCCTGGCCTAAAATTTTTTTAAAAAGTCTATTAATGATAATACTCTTGATTTTCTTAAAAACGTTTATTTCATGTGAGGTAAGATGAGAAATATGAGGAAAGAGAGAGAGAGCAAGAAGTTGAATTTTAGCATGGGTAGAGAGAGTAAAAGATAATATAGCCTGGCCTCCTCATTTTCTTTTCTTTTCCATTATGGTTTATTACAGGATATTGAATATAATTCCCTGTGCTATACAGTAAGACCTTGTTGTTTATCCATTCTATATATAATAGTTTGCATCTGCTAATCCCAAACTCCCACTCCCTTCTTCCCCGACTCCTCCTCCGCCTTGGCAACCACAAGTCTGTTCTCTATGTCTGTGAGTCTGTTTCTGTTTCGTAGATAAGTTCATTTGTGTCATATTTTAGATTCCACATATAAGTAATATCATATGGTATTTGTCTTTCTGACTTACTTCACTTAGTATGATAATCTGTAGGTCCATCTGTGTTGCTGCAAATGGCATTATTTCATTCTTTTTAATGTCTGAGTAGTATTCCATTGTATATATACCAGATCTTCTTTTCTTTTTAATTTTTAAAAAATTTATTTATTTATTTATTTATTTATTTCTGGCCGCGTTGGGTCTTCGTTGCTGCATGCGGGCTTTCCTCAGTTGTGGTGAGCGGGGGCGACTCTTCATTGTGGTGTGTGGGCTTCTCATTGCGGTGGCTTCTCCTGTTGCGGAGCACGAGATCTAGGCTTGCGGGCTTCAGTAGTTGGTACATGGGCTCAGTAGTTGTGGCTCGTGGGCTCTAGAGCGCAGGCTCTGTAGTTGTGGCACACGGGCTTCATTGCTTCGTGGCACGTGGGATCTTCCCGGACCGGGGATCGAACCCGTTTCTCCTGCATTGGCAGGTAGATTCTTAACCACTGTGCCTCCAGGGAAGTCCTTTTTAAATTTTTATTGGAGTATAGTTGATTTACAATATTTTGTTAGTTTTAGGTGTACAGCAAAGTGAATCAGTTATACATATACAAATATCCACTCTTTTTTAGATTCTTTTCCCATATAGGTCATTATAGAGTATTGAGTAGAGTTCCCTGTGCCATACAGTAGGTCCTTATTAGTTATCTGTTTTATATATAGCAGTGTGTCTATGTCAATCCCAATCTCCCAATTTATCCCTCCCCTCCCTTTCCACCCTGGGAACCATGAGTTTGTTTTCTACATCTGTGACTCTATTTTTCTTTTGTGAATAAGTTCATTTGTACCATTTAAAAAAAATTTACTTATTTTTATTTATTTATTTTTGGCTGCGTTGGGTCTTCGTTGCTGTGTGCAGGCTTTCTCTAGTTGCGGCGAGCAGGGGCTACTCTTTGTTGTGGTGTGCGGGCTTCTCACTGCGGTGGCTTCTCTCGTTGCGGAGCACAGGCTGTAGGTGTGTGGGCTTCAGTAGTTGTGGCATGCAGGCTCTAGAACGCAGGCTCAGTAGTTGTGGCACATGGGCTTAGTTGCTCCATGGCATGTGGTATCTTCCCGGACCAGGGCTCGAACCCATGTCCCTGCATTGGCAGGCGGATTCTTAACCACTGTTCCACCAGGGAAGTCCCTGTCCCCTGTTTTTAGATTTCACATATAAGAGATATCATATGATATTTGTCTTTCTCTGTCTGACTTACTTCACACATCTCTAGGGTCCATCCATGTTGCTACAAATGGCATTATTTTGTTCTTTTTTATGGCTGAGTAATATTCCACTGTATATATGTACCACATCTTCTTTATCCATTCCTCTGTTGATGGACATTTAGGTTACTTCCATATCCTGACCATTGTAAATAGTGCTGCAATGAACGTTGTGGTGCGTGTATCTTTTTGAAGTATGGTTTTCTCTGGATACATGCCCAGGAGTGGGATTGCTGGATCATATGGTAGCTCTATTTTTAGTTTTTTAAGGAACCTCCATACTGTTTTCCATAGTGGCTGCACCAATTTACATTCCCACCAACAGTGTAGGAGGGTTCCCTTTTCTCCACACCCTCTCCAGCATTTGTTATTTGTAGACTTTTTAATGATGGCCATTCTGACCAGCATGAGGTGGTACCTCATTGTAGTTTTGATTTGCATTTCTCTAATAATTAGTGATGATGAGCATCTTTTCATGTGCCTATTGCTGGCCTCCTCATTTTACTGAGTAGGAAACTGAGATTAGAGAGAATAAGAATAACATCACATAGCTAGTTAGTGGCAAAGCGAGATTGGAAGCTTCATCTCTGGTTTTTCAGTCTTAAGCTCTCTAGACTAATCATGGTCCCTCCCTTCCACTAAGTTATGGCCCTACCCAAAGCCCAGCTAAGGTTTTCACCATCCTGGCTTTTATTGACCTCATCTGATATTAATAATGCTGTTATTTCACATTATCTGAACAATTCCTACACCATGTTTTCTTTACGTAAATTTTGCTTTCTCTGATGTATACCCAGTATTGTGGGGTATTTTTAAAAAGCTTTTATTGTGTTTATCTTCGATGTTTAATTAGAGTTTTGCTTCTGTATCCTGTGAATCAAATTTGCCTCCTCATCTTGACTGACTAGTTTTGATCTAATAGGTTTTTCTAGAGAAATGACTCTTTCACTAGTATTTAGGGGAGGAAAATGTGGTATAACATTAAAAAAAATAAGCCTCCTTGGTTTCCTAAATTTCATCCAAAATATAATCCTCTCCATGTGTGTTTCTTCTCTCATTTTTATAATCAAATGTGGAAAATATTTAACATCCCATTGAGCCCTCCAGTTTCAATCAGTACACATGATAAATTGCATGGGGGTGTTTAATTTGCCTTGCAATGGAAACCTATATCTTTGCCCTGTGGCCTGACTGTAGTTTAATAAAAGAAAGGCCCTTTGAATAGGTCTTGTGCAATATGGGGTCCCAACCAGGTCTATGAATAATTTATTAGGCAAGGATCTTGTTTCTGTTTATGAAATACTATTCTGGAGACCATTAGGGCTAGACCTGTGCAGTAGTCACAAAGTTCTTCTTGAGTTCCAGCTAGAAATATGCAGAAAATTATGTTGCTGTAACTCCTCAAGCATATGGCTAGGTTCAGGGCAATCTGTTAACTTCTTGTGTTGTGTCCAAAAGTTTCCAGTTATCAACAAAAGATGGCATACCAGCCCGATTACTCCTGATGTATTCCAGTCAAGGATTCCAAGTAACCATAGTTGTGTGGGCGTACGTGGTCTGAAATAACAGGAATCAGTGAAAATTTCAAGTGTAAATACACAACGGAGATCATTTACATATCACAACCAGACGAACGTATCCCACTGAGCTGAGTGTGCTTTCCACAGGAAGCAGGAATTTTTGGGCCACCTCCCAACCCCTGATTCTCAGCGGTTGTAAACTATTTGAGATACATTTTGTTTCGAGTTTTGCAACAGACTTCTCTAACAGCTTATTTGCTTCATGTGTCAACAAACTTGAAAAACTAGCCTCTTACATAAGATAATGAGAAATGTGAAAAGCTATTGTTAGTGACCTGGTTCCCCCCAAAACTTGGTCAAAGATATTACAGACTGTGACATGGAAGTGGGCTTATCTTGATGGGTCTTAGTATGTCCCTTCAGTTCCTAGATAACTCTTATACTCATTGGAATGAATTGGCTTGGGATCCTTTTCAAGGATGTTTATATTTAGTAACTCCATGAGCCAAAAAATAACAGAGTAAGAGAGGGAAAAGAGGACTTTGCATCATTCCAGGAAAATAGTTGCTGCCTGCTTTGGAGGCAAGTTATCCCCAGGGATGAGGCCACAGGGAGATCCCGGAGAGCAAAGTCCTGACCGCCCAGGTCCTGTGACCACACTCAACACTTTGTTCATCTGCTCAGATATTAGCAGAAACTACCAAGCCTGTCTGTGAAAGTGGCAAAAGTTCAAGCTTGATTTTCCCAAAATGCAGCTCAGATGAAGTCGCTGAAGTTTTACCGGTTCTCCATCATTTATAAAATTAAGTGCAAACTCCTCAGCCTGGCTCTCAATACCCTCCCCAAATAATTATCCAATCTTATCTTCCATTAATCACACAGATTCTGAGAAAACTAGATTACTGGCTAGTCCATGAAACAACCCCTATCTTTTCTATTTTGTTGTCTTTGTTCATGCCGTATGACAAACACTATTGATGTCGGTACGGTTATTAACGCTAGTATTTGTTGAGGACTGACTGTGTGCCAGGCACCATGTGATGACTGTCCATGCATTGTCTTATTTAATTCTCATAACAATCTGGACACGGACTTACTAATTCATTGCTTAAGATCACAGAACCTGCAAGTGGCAGAGTAAGGATTTTGATCCTCTCATGTCATATGTCTGACATGAGAGCCCTCATTATACTGCATCTGGACTTCCATAAAAAATCTTATCTCTGAGAGAGATCGTTTTCTCTACCTTTTTTTTTTTTATAATATGTAATTTTATTTGTTAATTGTCCTTTTGAATGCATTTTTGAGGTGGCCGAAATGTAAAGGAAAAAGTAAATCAGCAGAAAAGACAAGAAAAGGTTAATCCAAAGCATCAGTGCTATCATTTAGCTGAATGGCTATACAGTGAAATACTTTCATAATATATTTTAAAAAAATTTTATTGGAGTATAGTTGATTTACAATGTTGTGTTAGTTTCAGGTGTACAACAAAGTGAATCAGTTATACATTCTCTAACAATTTTTTTTTTCATTTAAGTTGTCACTTTTTTTTTTAACATCTTTATTGGAGTATAATTGCTTTACAATGGTGTGTTAGTTTCTGCTTTATAACAAAGTGAATCAGTTATACATATACATATGTTCCCATATCTCTTCCCTCTTGCGTCTCCCTCCCTCCCATCTAACAATTTTAAAACTAATCACCTAGCAATCGTTCTGACCTCTTCCCTAACTACATCGTGAGAGTGGGGATCACAACTCTGTATTTTCTATATCCCATGCAGCACCGTGGTCTTGCGCAGAGTAGGTCTTCATTTGTTCTAGGCAACTCTCTGATTATCTGGAGATCAGCACAGGATTCTGAAAAGGAAAGCATACTAGACCAAAAGGAGGATTTGGTGAGGTTGATCTCTGGCATCCCAGCCTCTCTCTGCGCTCCTCTTTTCTTCCTGAGAGAAGGTCCCATTCTCCAGTGCACCATCAGAACTGGGAGGCAGAAAGATGTAAGGGTTCTATCAGGGCCAGACATTGATATGCTGGAGCTCGTTTGTACCACTTCACAAGAGTCAATAACAAGTATGTTTTCTAAACTTTGTGTTTAGAGACGTAACACTGGAAACTCGAAATTGGCGAAGTGGGAGTATTTACACTATGGAAATCAGCTGACACTACAAATTAGGACCCCTGCCCCCCACCAAGGAGCTGGCTTGCCAGTATGCTAGGGTCTGCCCAAAGATGTGAGGGACACGTGATTCCAGTTGCCTCTTGCCTTTTCCCTGCTCCCTTTGACCCTCTCTTGGTCACAGAACTTGGTTAAGTGCCTTCTATAAGCAGATACTCTGCCAGGTGATATGAAGAATACTATGATTACTGCCATCTAATTCCTCACGAGGAAGTAACAGGTACACGAATAACATGAATAATTGCTAACTGATAATCTTATTTGTTTTTTTCTCTTGATTTGTTTTAAAATTAAAAGTATACATATTTACATACATGAAAGTATAGAAAAAATGTAAGTGCCATGAGGATAAGAACTTTACTTTTCACTACTTCTGCCCAAATGCTAGAACAGGGTGAGGCATGTGGTCTGTGTTAAACAGTGAATGAATTTCGTTACAGATTAAAAAACTGAAAAGAATATACTAAAACACTAACAATGCTTATCTATGAATAGTGGGATCATGGGTCATTTTAATTTTATCCTTCCTCTTCCTCCTCTTCTTCTTCCTCCTCCTCCTCTTCTTCTCCTTTTTCTTCCTCTTCCTCTCCTTCTCCCTTCTTCTTCTTCTTCCTCTTCCTCTCCTTCTTCTTCCTTTTTCCTTCTTCTTCTTCTTCTTCCTCTTCCTCTCCTTCTCTTCTTCTTCCTCTTCCTCCTCCTCTTCCCCTTCCCCTCCCCTTTCCCTTCACCTCCTTTTTCTTCTTCTCCTTCTTCTTGCCTTATCTGTATTTTGCAAAAATTTAATAATGTGCTTGTATTATGTTGGAAGACAAATAAAAATAAAAGAAAAAACAACTGGAATTATGCAAAGTAGCAAACATTAAGAGGCAGAAGGCACAGAAACATAAGCCTTATTGAAGTCTAGTTTCAGGAGAGTCTTGTGGGAAGGCTTCTTGAAGGAAAAGAGGCTTGAGATACGTTTAAAATCTCTTTCCCTTATAGTCATTTTAAGCTAGCTATCACAGGGGAAGAACCAGGTAAAATAGTTTACACTAAGGGCTGAGTGACTGGCAGCTGATGACACCATCCCTCCCAGGAACTGAAAATCCAAACAGGGGGACTATGCAGTAAAATCTTCTAGAGCTTTACCATTTTTTTTTCATTTGCTTCTTTATCAATTACTGAGAAATGTACATTCATATCTCTTACTATGGTAGTAGATTTGTCAGTCTCTCCTTCAAATAAAGTGCTTCATTCTGTGTAATTTTTTTCAGATCTATTTTCCAGGTCACTAGTTTTCCTTTCATCTGTGTCTAAACCAATATTTAAACCTTCCATTGAGGTTCAATTTTTAACTATTAAGTTTTAATCTTTAGACATTTAAAAATTTGGTCTTTTTCCACATTGTCTCATCAATTTTGATACTTTAAATACTTTTGTACAGTTCTTTAAACTTAGTTTGTATTTGGTATCTGGTAATTCCAGCATCTGCTGTCTGTTTAAAGTGGATCCTACAGTTTATTTATTTCATGATGATGATGACTTGTTTCCAAATATGCTCAGTGACTTTTAAAATTGTGTACCAATTCCTCTGGCATCCTTAAGGCCTGTCTTTAAGTGTGTTCTTGAAGAGAGGATTGGTTTTTGCTTCTGTCAGATGTTTTATGATGCTATCACCCTGAAGCTGCTTAAATGGTATGAGTTTTAGCTCCAAACCTGCATGAGGGTGAGCTCATGGTGAGTTAGGAATTATCAGGGGAGATTTTTTTTTTTTCTTTTGTTCTGCTTCATCTAGAGCTAAGGCTGAGATAGCCTTAGCTCTATAGTGTTCCCACGACTCATCCTCCTATGAATTTTTTTTTTCCTGTTTATCCACTGACCTCATTATCTTTTAGGGGCTCCTGAATTTATACAGAGGTCTATAATACAACCTCTCACATTGCAGTGGTCTCAGGATTTGTCTTTTGCCACTTGAGCATAGGCCATTAAACCCAAACTGTCATCTACTAGAGACTTGTAAAATGACCCTCAGTGAAAGGTGGTTCCAGTGCTTACTTTCTTCTTTGGACTTGTATTTTCTTGTTATTTCTTCCTCTTTCTCACCAGTTCACCTATGTATTTAAAAATAAGAATTTTATATTTTAGAAAAGGTTTTCAGGTGTTCTGTACTTGGAGATCCTGTCTGGAATCCAGATTGCCTTAGGGCCAAACATAGATTTCCTGTGTCCAGGCAACAGCTTGCCATCCCAGTTAAGAGGAATCACTGCCCTTATTACCTTTCCCCTCCTCCACAATTTTATTCATCCTCATCCTCTCCTCATTATCTTATCTATCCCAACTAATAAATAATAAGGGCTCCCATTTATCTGAATGCTTGCTATGTGCCAGTCACTGCTGTAAGTTCCTTACATGTTTTATTTCATTTAGAATTTAGAGTAGTCCTGTGATGTAGGTAAAGTTTTAATCTTTACCTTGTGGAAGAGGAGCCTGAGTTTCAGAAAAGTTAAGCTATGTGCCCGTAGAAGTCTGTGTGCTTGTCCACCGAACTGTACTGTTTGTCATGACTGATAGGCAAACTGATGTGACATTCTCAGTCAATGTCTTGAACTCAAATACGTTTAGGAAACACAGTTAGTTAAAATTAAAGGGCCTTCTTTGCAGAGGAATCTCCGAGCCTTTAATACATTAAATTAGCACAGTGAGGCGTTAAGGGAGTAACGTGGGTAGCTCTCCCCAGACCCCTTTCAGCACAGAACTCTTTTTTCCAGGGGAACATCTGCAGCAGGTGTCACAGAACACAGTTTGGGAAATCTGGGTCTAAAATAATGAAATTTATCCCTCTCCTTCTGTACATTTAAGCATCAAAAATTTTGGAAGCTTCAGAGAAAGATGAAAAACAGTCTTTATAGTGACGATGATGATCCTCATCTACACCAAATGGAGGTACCTAGCTTGATCATTCCTCTAATCAAGTAAAGACAAATCAAATCCGATTTGTCTTCAAGTGACTTTTCCAGTATTCAAAACTAGCCTCACATGACTTATCACCAAGGGCATTCAAAAGACTATGTCACAATATATACGCTACCAAATGTAAAGTAGATAGCTAGTGGGAAGCAGCTGCATAGCACAGGGAGATCAGCTCGGTGCTTTGCGATGACCTAGAGGGGTGGGATAGGGAGGGTGGGAGGGAGGCTCAAGAGGGAGGGGATATGGGGACATATGTATGCATATGGCTGATTCGCTTTGTTGTACAACAGAAGCTAACACAGTACTGTGAAGCAATTAGACTCCAATAAAGATCTATTAAAAAAAAAAAGACTGTGTCACAGTCTACAGGGACTTAGTTATCAATGGGGATTTGCCAACTTCCTACTATATGGACAGCGTTGTTGGCACAGGGTGTGAGCATCAGAGAGATATTAAAGGGTCAACCCTCACTGGGAATTGTATATTCAGCGATACTAAAAGCCCAGCAGTCTCACCAAAGGAACACACAAAAGTGTTAACAGTGATTATGATTGTTATTTTTCTTTAAATGTATCTGTATTTTTAAGTGGGTACAATATTGTTATTTTTATAATAAGAAAAGTACTTTTTAATTGAGATGTAATTGACCTATAACATTATGTTAGTTTCAGCTGTACAACATAATGATTTAAGAAAAGTATTTTTTAAAAAGGAATCTTGTAACCACTTAAAAGGGCAGATACATTTTAAAAATTTCAGAATCTGAAGCTCAGAGAGGAAAGTGACTTTTCCCAAGTCATGCAGTCTGTCAGAGGTCAAATTGGAATTCTGAACTCCCTGGTCAGGACACTCCTCAGGATACTCTGAATGACCCCATGGTCACCCAGGGTGAGGCAGTGCCGGGAATGCTCCTCCTCAGGAAAGGAGTCCCCCGAAGAAGAAAAACATGTGTCTTCTGGGTGGATGGGTTCCCTCTCTCCCTCCCTCTCTGGGCAAACCGGAAGCATACTGCCAATTCCACGGATTCTCTTGTCCGTGCTTCAGGGTTGCGACCATTTCTCTCGCCAGAGGGGTGTCCTGAAAGGAAGGGGAAGGGTTTGCAATAGGAGTGTGGGAGAATTCGTCTCTCTCTCCTGGACGCTATCCTATAATCCGCGGAGCTGCTGTTTTTTTTCCCCAGGCTGTTTATTCCTGTTGAGCACCCCCCGGAAGACGTGGAGAAAGAATGTTACTTGGCTTCCCCTCTAGGGAAGAGGAGCCACCTAATGTGAAAGTTTGGGGAATCTTTGGTTGCTGAGGTTGAGAGATTGGGAGGTCTGTGGTGATTCTGGAACTCATTTTACAAAATAGACAATGAAGTAATTGATTGATTCACTGTTTTCCATTAAGACTGCATTTTTGTGGTTTTTCTTGTGGAAATAAGAGCTCAGAGGGATGATGGTATAACATTGGAGAAAGGATGTTGGAACCTCACACACCTGTATTTGCCTTCCCGTACAACTTGAGCAGTGGAAGTTGGAAAGTGGGTGATGAAATGAGGACTGAGTGCATAGATCCTCTCACAGTGACATAGAACTGGAAGGAGTACCGAGAAAGCCTTGGTGCCAGTCTCCTCAGTTTTCACATGGGGAAACTAAATTTTACAGATGAGGCAATGGTAGATATTTAAACATCCATTGAATATCTAGTATGTACTAGAGACTGAGCTAGGCATTGAAGGAACATCAAAAAACAATATAGATGAGTCCCTGCCCTCTGCAATCTAGAGACCCAGGAGGCGAAATGACAAGACAAACCCCAAACCAGAATCCAGATCTTTTAGGTCCCAATTGGTGATCTTTCTTACATCTTCCATCTGTTATACTTTAGGCACCTAAGTCTTCAATATGATTTTGGGCAACTCACTAAACATACGCAGGCTTCAGTTTTGCTAACATACGAAAAGAAACTTACACATTTATTCGTTCATTATTTATTTATCAAATATTTACTGAGAACTGTCTATATCCTAGGTGTATAGAACTCAGAATAGGATCTTTTTTTTTAACTTTTAATTTTATATTGAAGTATAGGTGATTAACAATGTTGTGTTAGTTTCAGGTGTACAGCAAAGTGGTTCAGTTATACATATACATGTATCTAGAATAGGATCTTTTAAAAAAAAAATTTATTTATTTGGCTGCGCCAGGTCTTTAGTTGAGGCATGCAGGATCTTTGTTGCCACGTGTGGGATCTTTTAGTTGCGGCACGCGGGATCTTTGGTTGAGGCATGTGGAATCTAGTTCCCTGACCAGGGATTGAACACAGGCCCACTGCATTGGGAGCGCAGAGCCTTAACCGCTAGACCACCAGGGAAGCCCCTAGAATGGGACCTTTTTGCTGAGAGTTAATTTCCATCTGTCAGTGAGCAGTTCTTTCCAAACAGTAACCAATAGGTAGCTGGAAATTCCAGAGTTGGGTTTATTTTCTTTTTGCCTTTCGAAGTTGTCTTACTCCTCCAAGTACCTGAATCCCAACTTGGATTTCTTACTCCCTCTCTCTCTCTCCCTCCCTCCCTTCTTTTCTCTCTTCTTTGTTTCTATCCATCCATCTTCTTTCTACCTGATGTGTAAAACAATACCAGTAAATTGATTTACAATAAGATTTCAAAGTCATAAAGCTGAACACTTGCATTGGCGACAGTTTGCGGCTGCTCCACATTGTGACTTTTATTTATTATTCTTAAATGAGAACTTCTCTTAAATCTCAAGATTTTATTTAACATTGGGAATGTCAATACTGGATTATATCCACCACCCTATTAGGAAAACATGTTGCTGGCATTAATCCCAAAGAGGGCAAGGTTGAGGGAGAGAAAAAGGAAAAATGCAAAATGACATGACTGATTCTTGACAAGTCCAGATAAAAAGGAAGAAAAAAGCACTGGTCATTATCAGAGCAAAAAAAGTACTGGTCCTTATCAGGGCAAATAGTGTTATCTCCCAAAGTACATAAGAATTTCCAATATTAACCAACCTGTACCCTTCAAAAGACATTTTCTCATAGCTGAAGAATCCCATTCATGTTGGCAGCTGATTAATAAAGGCAGGAATGTGTTTTCTTGGACCTCATTAAAATGGAGAATGTGTAGAAATAAGTGGTGCTCATCTGTTTGTTTTTTCAGTTCCCTTGCATGTACGTTTTTGTTTCAACTTTCAGGAGATTATTGGATGGTAGTTACTTGAAATTAGTAAGTTTATGGGCATAGTTCTAAACGCTGCATAGTAGCCCTTTCAGGGTCTTATTTCAATAAGTAAACAAGGTGAATCTGCATACTTTTTTTGAAGATCATTGTTATATCAGCATAAAGACTGACCATCTCACTGAGGCATTCCTCCTGTTAAGCTGGTAGCTCTCCCAGGCACTCTGTGTCCATTCACTGCTCATGGTGTGTGTGTGTGTGTGTGTGTTTCAGAAGGCCCTGGGAGACCTCAGCAAGTACAGGTGATGGATCTGTGGTCTAACTGGTAAAAAAGACGAGTCCTAGCTGGAGAAGCACAATCTGCACCCCTCTCTTGGTAGGATCTTGATGCTGCCAGGACTTGGCTTTTCTCAGGCTGGGAGCACTTTCCTGGAGACCAATTATGTGCCATTTCAGACATTTTCCTATGGGTGGGAAAAAATGGCAATTTTTTTAGTTTTAGTCTATCCAGAACAAGAGGATCACAACCAAACAGTAGGCTGGGAAGAAAACTGTTCTCCAGAAAATCCCACTTGATACTCCATTTCACTGTTTTGTTTTGTTTTGTTTTGACCTCGTGTCTGTACTTCTGTTTCTTCTATTGGGTTGGCCAAAACGTTTGTTCAGGTTTTTCTGTAAGCTCTTACCAAAAAAATTACAGAAAACCTGAACGAACTTTTTGGCCAACCCAATACTGTGCTGCCCATTGCAAATGTAAGTGTTTTGCAGAGTGCCGCAGATAAGTGCTTTGTATCTCTTAGCCACAATTCTTCTTTTTTTTTTTTTTTTTTTTTGGCTGCACCACACAGCATGTGGGATCTTAGTTCCCCAACCAGGGATCGAACATGTGCCCCCTGCATTGGGAATGCGGAGTCTTAACCACTGGACCACCAGGGAAGTCCCACAGTTATTATTATTATACTCTAATACTACTACCACACACCACCACTAATGATTGCTGCCACTCTTTTATAATTACTAGTCTGGGTCATCTCAATATTGTATTTGGACACTCAACAACTATAGTATTATTTTGAACCCCAGAAAATTATGTTTTAGAAGTCTGTCTTTGTGCTTCCCTGGTGACACAGTGGTTAAGAATCTGCCTGCCAATGCAGGGGACATGGGTTCGAGCCCTGGTCTGGGAAGATCCCACATGCCGCGGAGCAACTAAGTCCGTGCGCCATAACTACTGAGCCTGCGCTCTAGGGCCCGCAAGCCACAACTGCTGAGCCTGCGTGCCACAACTACTGAAGCTTGCGTGCCTAGAGGCTGTGCTCTGCAACAAGAGAAGCCACCGCGGTGGGAGGCCCGAACACCACAACGAAGAGTAGCCCCCGCTTGCCGCAACTAGAGAAAGCCCACGTGCAGCAACGAAACCCAAAGCAGCCAAAAATAAATAAAATAAATAAATTTTAAAAAAAGAGCCTGTCTTTAAGTAACAGAAAATTCAGCTCAAATTGGTGTTTAAAAAAAAACCACTAGAGTTTCACTGCTGGCAATACAGTGAACTAAGAGAACCTGAAATCTTCCCACTACAAACAAAAAGAAGTGCTGGATAATTTGTTTCTAGATTTTAAACCATGAATTCGATTTCTTAAATAGTTTTGGGCTATTCACATTATTTGTTTCATCATGGATAAGTTTTAGTATTTGTGGTTTTTGAGGAACTGGTCAGTATCATCTAAGTTGTCAAATTTTTGTGTGTAGAGTTGCTCACAGTATTGCTTTATTTTTTATTTTTTCTTATGTGCAGGGTCTATAGTGATATTTTCTCTTCTATTCCCGATATCAGGATTTATGTCTTCTTTCTTTTTTTGTATGTTTCACTATAGGTTAATTTGTATTTTATTGTTTTTACAGAACAAGATTTTGGTTGTTCTGACTTTATTATTTTTCTTTTTTTCAATTTTATTTACGTCTACCTTTATGATTTCATTCTTTCTGCTTGCATTGGGTTTAGTTTGCTCTTCTTTGTCTAGTTTCTTAAGGTCCTTTCTGTAAGCATTTAATGGTATAAATTTCACTCTAAGCATTGCTTTTAATCATCACACAAATTTTGATGTGTTGTATTTTCATTTTTGTTCAGTTTAAAATATTTTCTAATTTCCCGTGAGATTTATTTGATGCATGGGTTTATTTAGAAGGGTGTTTCAGATTTCCAAGTGTTAGGAGGTTTCCTGTTATCTTTCTATAATTATTTCTATTTTTATTCCGTTATAGTCAGAGAGCATACTTTATTTGATTTCAGTTCTTTTAAATGTGTTGCAGTTTGCTTCATGACCAGAAATATAGTCTGTCTTAGAAACTGTGCCACATGCACTTGAAAAAAATGTGTATTTTGCTGTCGGAGGCAGAAGATTCTAAAAATTTCAGTGAGATCCAGTTGTTTGATGGTTTTCGGTTCATCTACATCCTTGCTGATTTCCTATTAGTTCTATCGGTTACTGAGAGAGGCAAATTGAAGTCTTTAACTATACTTGTGGATTTGTCTGTTTCTATCGTAGTTCCATCAGTTTTTGATTCATGCCTTTTGAAGTCCAGATAAAGGTACAAACGTATTTAGAATTGCTATGTCTTCTTGGTGAAATGAGCCTTTTATCATTATAGGGTGCCCTTCTTGATCCCTAGTAAATTATTTTGCTTTGCAGTTTACTTTGATATTAATGCAGCCACTCCAGCTTTCTTTTGATTAGAGTTTGCCTAGAACCTCTTTTTCCATCCTTTTTCTTTTAACCCACCTATGTCATTACATTTGAAGTAAGTTTCTGAGAGACAGCATAGAGTTGGGTTATATTTTTTCATCTACTCTGACATACTCTGTTTTTTAGTTAGTGTGTCTCAACTGAAGATGATTTTGTGACATAGTTGTGACAACCCAAAATTTCTCCAGATACTGCCAAATCTCTCTCCCTCTCTCTCAATACTTCTCTCTCTCTCCTTCTCTGTCAGCTATCTATCTATGTATCTATCTATGTATCTGTCTATCTGCCAAATGTCTCTTGATGGGTAAGATTGCTCCCAGTTGAGTGCCATTGCCCTGGAGACTTCAATACACATCCTTAATTCATTACAGTCTCCCTTGCCAGTACATTTCCTGAAGAATGTAAGAATCTTCTAACTTGATTCCATTTGCCACGTCCTACCTTTTGTGCTGTTGTTGTCGTATATTTTATATTATATGTTTTAAACTCTAAAAGGTGTTACTATCACTGTTGATTTAAAGAGTTAGTATTCTTTTATGTTTTTCCACAAGTGTATACTCTTTTCAGTGCTTCTCATTTCCTCACAATTTTCTTTGTTTCTACCTGGGAAAATTTCCCATCTGTCTAAAGAAGTCTCTGTAGTACTTACATCAACGGTGTGCTGCTGCAGTTTTCTTTGTTTTTGTTTGACAAAAATATTTTCACTGGTAAATAATTCTAGATTGGCAGGGTTTTTTTTTTTCTTCCACCACTTTAAAGAAATCATTACATTGTCTTCTGACTTCCATTGTGTGTTCTATGAGAAGGAAACACCAAGATGGGATTAAAAATGCAAAGAAGATTTATTGGAGGAAAAAAGCCTGTGACAGATAAATGAAGAAGGAGAGGTGTAGGTAGGGAGAAACTTCAGACAACCAGGAAGTTCTGACACCTGTGAAAGAAGAGAAGGAAGAAAGAACTGGGTCATAAAAGCCTCAGACTATGGAACAGTTGTAAGAAATGCTTGGCCAGGCCAGTGGAAATCTCCCAAGCTTAAGTTGTCTGTTAGAGAAATCCACATCTACGGATGTGGCTTGGTTCTAATTCCTTCATTGTGGTCATTCATTGGCTGGAAGCAGCCCAGAGGGAGCGTGACTTGGCATGAAGGTTTCAGTGGATCTGAAAGTGCAGCAGCTGTCAATCAGGTATGCTCCCTGCAGCAGCCTTTCTTGAAAGAAGGTCTGAGGAGTGCATGTCCATGGCCACCACACATAGTTTCTTTTGAAAAGTTAGCTGTTAGTCTTAAGATAACGGGTGTTTCTCTCTCTAGCTTTTAAGAATTTCTCATTTTTTTTCAACAGCTTCTATAATATGTCCAGGTATGGGTTTTCTTTGTATTTATCATGTTTGGGGATTATTGAGCTTCTTGAATTGGTGGGTTTATGTCTTTCTTCATTACTGGAAATTTCTCAGTCATATCTTTTCAAATATTCTTTTGCTCCATTCTCTCTCCCACCTCTCCTTTTGGGACTCCATTCCATGTATATTACACTGTTTGAGTATGTCTCACATTTGGACATACTGTTTCTTTCTTTCTTTTTTTTTCTTATTAGTCATCCATTTTATACACATCAGTGTATACATGTCAATCCCAATCTCCCAATTCATCACACCGCCACCCCCACCCCCTACCGCTTTCCCCCTTTGGTGTCCATACGTTTTTTCTCTACTTCTGTGTCTTAATTTCTGCTCTGCAAACCGGTTCATCTGTACCATTTTCTAGGTTCCACATATATGGGTTAATATACGATACTTGTTCTTCCCTTTCTGACTTACTTCAGTCTGTATGACAGTCTCTAGATGCATCCATGTCTCTACAAATGACCCAATTTCATTCCTTTTTATGGCTGAGTAATATTCCATTGTATATATGGACATATTCTTTCTTTCCAGTTTAGTTTCTCTCTGTGGTTCAGTTTGCATACTTACTATTGATTGACCTTTGAATTCACCAATCCTGACTTTTATGTCCTGTTTGCTCTTAAGGCAACCTAATGAGTTCTTAAATCCAGAAATTCTATTTTTCAGTTCTAAAATATACATTTGTTTTATTTTGTGGATTCCGGTTCTCTCTTTAAATCCTTTGTCATTTCTTTTGTTTTCTTTAACATATTAGGCATACTTATTGTATTGTACTTTTATTATAACTTCATTATCCTAATCCTCTGTGGGTTTGTGTTTATTTTATTTTATTTATTTCTTAAAATATTTATTTATTTATTTGGTTGCACCAGCTCTTAGTTGAGGCAGGTGGGCTCCTCAGTTGTGGCTCGTGGGCCCCCCAGCTGCAGCACACTGGCTCCTTAGTTGTGGCATGTGAACTCCTAGTCACAGCATGCATGTGGGATCTGGTTCCCTAACCGGGGATCGAACCTGGGCCCCCTGCATTGGGAGCGTGGAGTCCTATCCACTGCACCACCAGGGAAATCCCTATTTTATTTTTTGATTGTTGATCACTGTTCCTGCTTTTTTCAATATATGATACATTTCGACTGTATGCTGGGCATTGTGTATAAAAGAACAGCAGACCCTTCTGATGATATCTTTCACTAGAGAGGTATCTTCTTTTTTCTTTTTTAGGAAAGTAAGGCTAGGGGCTAATTACCTCAATTCAGTCATAGACTGAGTTGCTGTAGGGCTGGATTTACAATTTTAGCAAGAGTCTATCAGTCCCTGGTTTGTCTCTGTCCTTTAGGACAGGCTTTTGATTGAAAGCCTGGAGTATCTATGTCTTCCCAGCCCTAAGAAGGGCTTTTCCCTCTGGACTTTTACTTCATCCAATTCTCCACAGCTCTTTGATGTCTTTAACATGTTTCTTTCCATTTATTCATTTGTTTTCAGTTGTTGCAGCAAGAGCTTTGACCTCCTGTGACCTCTCCTACATTGTAACCAGGAGCAGAAGTGTCTCTAACCTGTTATTCTTACTAATAGTATCACAACAAATAATCTTATAATGCTTCATTTCATACAAATGTGGTACAGCTATAGAACAAATTCTTAGATCAAAGATATGTACAGTTCATAATTTTAATAGACATTTAGAAATTCTCTCCTTAGAGACTGTACCAATTTACACTTCCACCAGCAATATATGAAAGTGCCTGTTTCACAGCACTGTTACCAATACTGTGTGTTAACTTTACAGGTCTTTGTGCACAGAATGACATGACCAGAGCTTTGCATTAAGAAGGTTAATTCAGTGACAGTTTGATAGATGGATAGGAAAAGGCTGAGGACAGAGTTTACTTACCCCATAGTTTCATTTTGTTTCTAATGATCTACCAAGTGAAAGCCGACTGTATTCATGCTTGAACACATTCCCAAACTTTTCCTATCAGGCTTCTTTTTAGCTGAAGTGTTGATGGCTCAAAGTCTTTTCATGGACTCAGTACAAATGTTAGGAGATTTTTTAATGGCTGCAGTATAGTACATCTGTTTGTCACGCCAATCTCAGCATTGGAGTCAGGAACAACCAGTTTTGTGATTCAGGAATAGAAGGGACAGAGATGGCTGTGGTTTCCCCTTAGGGCTCTAGCAGAGGAGACAATCTAGGGACCGTAAAGCACATGAGATGTTGTCTCTGTTCAGAAGAAATCTGTTCCTGCCTCATTCTTGGCCCAAACAGCCATAAGCCTGATAAAACAATATTGCATGTTAGTTTCAGGAATGTAACTCAGCCATTTCAGTGTTTCCTTTCTGGGTCTCTGTGGACTTCTAACCCTCATTTTAACAGTAAGACTATATTATCCTCATTTTCTCCTGCCATCACTCAGCTGTTTTTCTTTCTCCTGCGTTCAGTGAGTCATTTCCTCAAGTCTTCCCTGGTTTGGCTTCAACAATTTAGGATAATCATCAAGAGCTGTCCTCTTCTCCCCTTTAGGCTGAAATTCCTCTCAGTGTTGGAGACCTTTTGCTTCCCAGTGTGTGAGGTGGGTGGGCTCCAGCTAATATCCTTCCTTAAATCTTAGTATGTGTGCTGGAGAGAGCCCCACAGAATGATCGTAAGAAAGAGGTAACAAAATGAATGTTACAGAGAGAGAGAGAGAGGCAGACCCATGCCTCATCCAAATTGCTGATATAGATGCATTGTTAAAATATATAAACTACTGGAAGTTTGCTTCAGAATAACATGGAAACATTAAATGCTTTGTGAGAAACTTCACGCAGTTTCTATTCTGCCTTCTAGGTATTTATATTCTTTTATCTGATGTTGTTAAGCACACTTGAGTCCTTAAGTGAGATGGATCTGGGTTCAAATACAGAAACTACCACCTCCTAGCTGTCTGACCATTGGCAGGTTATTTGACCTGCCTGTGTTTTTCATTTTCTTATCGGAAAACATGGAGAGCATATAGTATCCATCTCACAGGACTGGTGGAGCAATTAAGTGAGGAAAGTCACATAGGAAGTGCTTTATAAATTGTAGCCATGATTACTATCACTCCTGTGGGAATTTAATTGATACCCACTATTTGCTCATATGTTTTTCTGGGATGTTCACATGGTGTTTAATAAATAACTAGGTCTAGATCAGGTGTTGACAAACTGCAACCTACTGGCCAAGTCTGGCCCACACCTTGTATTTGTAAATACAGTTTTATTGGAATAAAACCATATCCATGTGTTTATATATTGTCTATGGCTGCTTTTTTTCTACAGTGGCAGAGTTGAGTATTACAACAGAGACCATATGGCCCTCGACACCAAAAATATTCACTAGATGGCCCTTTGCCAAGCCCTGGTTTAGATAGTCATATTTTAAGTGTCTTAAGGTATATAAATAGATAGATGTGGACAAATGTGTAATTCTGTGTCTCAGTTTCTCTAACTGAAAAATGCATATATTAGGTAAGATGACTCCTAAATAGGATCTTTCTAGAACTATTCAGTTATCATTGTAACTTGTGGAATCTGGGAATTTGCAGTTGGTTTGTTCTTTCTGGTGGGCTCTTCTATAAGCTGTAAGGAGAGAGAAAAAGCAGAAGACAACCCTCAGTGACTCAGATGTCAAATATCATGGTAAATCACGAGAAGCGATTTATCAGAGCGGGGGAGGGCAGTTTTGTGAGGCTTTTACTTTTTTTTCTCTGCAGCCAGGTGCAGGAGATCTTGGTAACCACTGGGCCCCTTCCTGGCTGATTTAACAATTTCGCCAGTTCTTTAGCTTCAAAAAACCCCATTCTTCTGTCTCCTCACTGCCTGCCCTCCATAACACTTCCTCTCCAGGCTGGCCCCTGACTTTTTTTTTTTTTAATAATTATTTATTTATTTTTGGCTGCGTTGGGTGTTCGTTTCTGTGCGAGGGCTTTCTCTAGTTGCGGCAAGCGGGGGCCTCTCACTATCACGGCCTCTCTTTTTGCGGAGCACAGGCTCCAGACGCGCAGGCTCAGTAGTTGTGGCTCACGGGCCTAGTTGCTCCGCGGCATGTGGGATCTTCCCAGCCCAGGGCTCGAACCCGTGTCCCCTGCATTGGCAGCCAGATTCTCAACCACTGCGCCACTAGGGAAGCCCAGGCCCCTGACTTTTTGTCTTCCTCTAGCCTGACTTATTCTCCAATGGTTTCTCAGCCCTTGGTTCTCCACTCCCTCCCCCAAATGTGATGAAGGTGGGCTGCCAAGTCTCCTGGCCTCCCTCAGCTATGCCAACTGTCCTGCCTCCAGCAGGGCCTCCAGCTCAGGGCCTGAACTCCCAGCAGCAGGGGGACCAGCAAGTCCTATGAAAGGGAAATACCACCAACCAGTAACCTTGTGTCCTTTGAACTTTTGGATTGGGAAGTAGGGAAGGCTGGGAGATGTTTGACGATTTCCATTGAGCACCTAGGGAACAGCCTTAGACAGTGAATCATGACCCTGTCTCAGCTCTGCCCCAAACCCAGTGCGAAGTCCTTGGGCTAGTCCCTTATCTTCCCTGAGTCTCAGCTTCTCTGTGTAAAATGAAAACAGTTCCTTTCCTGCTCTCCTCATAGGGCTTTATGCTGGTCGCATGTATGTGAAAGAGCTTTCTTTTTTTCTTTTTAAAATAAATGTTTGATTTATATTTTTTCCATTTCAAAATTACCTCATGCTCAATGGAATATAATTCAGCCATCAAAAAGAATGAAATAATGCCATTTGCAGCAACATAACCTAGAGATTATCATACTAAGTGAAGTAAGTCAGAAAGAGAAAGACAAATACCATATGATATCACTTATATGTGGAATCTAAAATACGAAACAAATCAACATATCTGTGAAACAAAAATAGACTCACAGACATAGAGAATAGACTTGTGGTTGCCAAGGGGGAGGGGGTGGGGGAGGGAAGGAGTGGGAGTTTGGAATTAACAGAGGGAAACTATTACATATAGGATGGATAAACAACAAGCTTCTACTGTATAGCACAGGGAACTATATTCAGTATTCTGTGACAAACCATAATGGAAAAGAATATGAAAAAAAAATTGCCTGATGATTATGTGCTATAAGAACATGTGTCATTTTATGGCCACCCAGAAGCATACACACCCTTCATTACAGAACCCTGATTTCCTCTGGGAGAGTCAGCCTACAACCATTGTGTATCATCTTGATGAGATTAAAAAAATTCAGCTGCCTGTGCTCTGAAGGCCCAGATTATTTCTTTCTTTCTTTAAAAAAAAAATTTTTTTTTATAAACAAGAATTCTTAGACTCTTTTTTTTTGTTTTTAAAGTTTAATTTTTATTTATTTGTGGCTGTGTTGGGTCTTCGTTTCTGTGTGAGGGCTTTCTCTAGTTGTGGCAAGTGGGGGCCACACTTTATCGCGGTGTGCGGACCTCTCATTATCGCGGCCTCTCTTGTTGCGGAGCACAGGCTCCAGACGCGCAGGCTCAGTAATTGTGGCTCACGGGCCTAGTTGCTCTGCGGCATGTGGGATCCTCCCAGACCAGGGCTCGAACCCGTGTCCCCTGCATTGGCAGGCAGACTCTCAACCACTGCGCCACCAGGGAAGCCCCCTAAAATTTTTATTGCAGTATAGTTGATTTACAACATTGTGTTAGTTTCAGGTGTACAGCAAAGTGAATCAGTTATATATATACCTATATCCACTCTTTTTTAGATTCGTTTCCCATATAGGCCATTACAGAGTAGTGAGTAGTGTTCCCTGTGCTATACAGTAGGTCCTTATTAGTTATCTGTTTTTATATAGTCGTGTGTATACATCAATCCCAATCTCTCAGTTTATCCCTCCCCCCTTTCCCCCCTGGTAACCATAAGTTTGTTCTCTACATCTGTGACTCTATTTCTGTTTTGTAAATAAGTTCATTTGTATCATTTTTTTAGATTCCACATATAAGTGATATCATATGATATTTGTCTTTGTCTGTCTGACTTACTTCACTTAGTATGATCATCTCTAGGTCCATCCATGTTGCTGCAAATGGCATTGTTTTGTTCTTTTTGATGGCTGAGTAGTATTCCATTGTATGTATGTACCACATCTTCTTTATCCACTCCTCTGCCGATGGACATGTAAGTTGCTTCCATGTCCTGGCTGTTGTAACTAGTGCTGCTGTGAACATTGGGGTGCAGATTGTTTCTTTCCTGCCTCCTGTGGCCAGAAGGTGGGCTGTGGCTTCAGCTCAGCCCATAGAAGCTCTCTGCTGGGACTTTGATTTTGAGTGTGTGAAATTGGTCAGTGAAGGGATTGGCATTCTTTTATCAGGGCAGCAACGTCTCCACCAGGCTGCTCCACTACAAGACCAGTCCTGTAATTCCTGCTTTCTAGTCCCTGAAGCTAAATTGGTTTCTGCCTATTTCTGGTTGGAGGCCTAGCTCTCCAACTTTCCTGCATTATTTTCAATAAATTTTGTTTAAGTTGGCCAAAATTTATTTCTGTTACCTGTAATCAAAAACCCCAAATGACACACATGTTGAGAACCATTTATGGAGCACTTATTATATGTAGGGCCATGTACTTAGGGCTCTGCATCCATTATTTAAATTAATCTTCCTAAGAACTGGACATTATTATTTCTACATAACATATGAGGAAACTGAGGGTTTGTGAGGCTGAATAACCTATCCACATTTGTGTAAGGAGAAAGTGACAGAACTGGGAACCAAGGAACCAAGGTTTGAACCAAAATGTCTTTGACTCTAAACATTTTAACCTTTATACTATGTGAAAATGGTATAATAGCGAGAGTTTTGTTTTGTAACCTGTCTTTTTGGTTTAGAAATTTATTATGAACATCTCCATGTCAATAATATTCTTGAACAATATGACAATAATGGCTGCCTAATAATCCATTGTTTGGATTCACTAACACCTAACCAAATTCATATTGATTGAATTATAAAATGCACTTAATGAATATTCTTAAACTTTTCTACCTATCTCAAATTTTCTCCTTAAAATAAGATCTTAGATATGAAACTTCTGGGTTTAAAATTCCTGCATAATATTAAGGTTTTTGATGCATATTGACACAGTGCCCATCAGAGAAATCTTATCAAGTTTTGTTCCCATTAAGCAGTGTGTTTGGGTACCAACGAAAGGGTTTTTCCATGGGGAAAATTGCTAAAAAGTTACAAAGAGCTCATAAATTAATGCCCCTCTTATTTAAAAAAAAAGGTAAAATGCACTTCTAAGTTATATCTACCACAGGGAAATAATATAGAAATAAAAATAACTAAGGATCCAAATTAAGGTACAACCCGAAATGCAATTAGTATTCAAAGTGTAGGCACTGGGTTCCTATACAGATCCTTGGAGAAAGGGAATTACTTTAATTTTGAGGGTTTTTTTTAAAGGAGCGAAATCAAAGAGGGAAGCAGGAGGATGATTATGATGATGACGATGATAGAGGGGAGGAGGGAGAGGCGGATGGTCATAGTAGCTGCTTAGATTTTCTTTATTTCCGAGGCTTTGCATCTGCATTCCTGCAGGAGACAAAGGAAAGTGAGGTTTCTTAGACTTCTGGTAGCCCCTGTGGTAAGAAGGCAGCGAGGCCACCCAGACTTACATATTTGAGGCAATAAATGGTGATCAAACGGTATGACTTAAAGGGAACAAAACTCTTCTTCTCCATATACCACCCTTTTTATTCCTCAATAAATACACATTGGTTTCTTTTGTAAGAACGCCTACATTAAGATGAAAGCTGACATCTGAAAATTTTATTGCCCATCATGAAAACTCTAGCTGTAATTACGTCATAAATTTTATTCCAATCATTTAACAAGACCTAAGAGAATGAGATACAGGACTGAATTATTTTCAAAGGGACAGGGGAGCTAGAAAAGTTAAAATTATCATAATGAGGAGGAAGAGATACTTCTAGGAAGTTCTGGAGACATTTGGGAAACAGATGGGAGCTTGAGGCTTCAGGGAGCCTGGAGTGAGGGTATGAAGAGCCATCAATAGCTAGGAAGTGGGATGTATCACAGGGAGAAATAAGAATGAACTTTGCACTATTTGATAGAGTAGTACAGGTATGTTGTAGCAAATGCTAATAATATGTCAGAGTTTAATGTGAGAAGTGAGTCTCCCAGCACCTCAGTGTATTTCATTGATTTTAGGATCCATCTCAATATCTTTGAAAGTGAGATGCATCTTACAATCAATGGTGTGTCATTTGGCAGCACTTTTTTGTTTATTAATAGTACATAAAGGAATGGTGCATATTAAAATCTATGATGTCTTCAGCTTGTGTGTGTGTGCACGTGTGTGTGTGTGTGTGTGTGTGTGAGAGAGAGAGAGAGAGAGAGAATACTCTTCATAACAGGAAATGTCTGACAGAATATATGTTGACTACTTATTCCATTTACATTAATAGTTGCTATCCTCTTAGTTTTCATTTATTTTATTTTATTTTTTTTTGAGAAAGAACCTTACAGATCACTGAACCTGGTGTCTTCATTCTACCGAAGAGGAAATGGCTCTGAGGTATTAGGTGACTTTGTCCCCATCACATGTGTTTTGGGAGCAGTGGTCTGAGTGAGCATTCGCAACATCACTTCTCAAAAATCACTTATGAATTACAGGGGGTTGGGAGCCCCAGGCAGTAGGATCTGTTTGGAGCTGGAAGGACCAAGAATGGTGAGGGTTGTGCTGGGTGGAAAGTGCTCCTTGATAGCAGCAAACCACGGAAGGGGAGGGAGATGAAGACACTGATCATGGCCTGGGCAGTCAGTATGTACGAGAGTGGGGGGGCTTCCCTGGTGGCACAGTGGGTCAGGATCCGCCTGCCAATGCAGGGGACATGGGTTTGATCCCTGGTCCGGGAAGATCCCACATGCCGCGGAGCAACTAAGCCCGTGCGCCACCACTACTGAGCCTGCGCTCTAGAGCCTGCGAACCACAACTACTGAGCCCGCGTGTCACAACTACTGAAGCCCACACTCCTAGGGCCCGCGCTCCACAAGAGAAGCCACCACATTGAGAAGCCCCCGCACCGCAACGAAGAGTAACCCCCGCTCGACACAACTAGAGAAAGCCTGCGCGCAGCAATGAAGACCCAACGCAGCCAAAAAAAAAAAGTGATTCTGTTTTACTGACTTTTTCTCCTTCCTCCCTCCCTCCCTCCCTCCCTTCCTTCCTTCCTTCCCTCCCTTCCCTCCCTTCCTCCCTCCCTTCTCCATCCCCTCACTTTAAAAGGCTGTGAGGCATAAGATAGTGAATTCAGTTATCCCTTTGAATGAGCAGGGTGCCTCTTGCCTTCTTGGGCATGGAAGAGACACCTGTTCTGTGTTCTCTCCCTAACTTACGGGAATCAGTCAGAGTTGCACTTGTTATTTAAGTATAGATTTGTGCTCAGGTGGGCCTGGACGAAGCAGACTGGTCACATTTTTCCCTCCTGAAGGCCCTAAAATTGTCCCACCTCATTTTTAGCCCCCTTACTGATATAGTAAACTCCCTTCCCACAATTTTCTCTCTCTCCAATTAAATGATATTCTGACCATCCTCAGGTCTAATTGGGACACAGCTGAGTAGTATTTTCAGGAACTCTTTTCCGGTCCCCATCCTCTTTGAGTCTTGGTGCTGCCATTTGAGCCATGTGACCTTGGGAATGTGGAACCAAAGTTTGCTCATCACACGTAGGGATAGTGAGAAGATGAAATGAAATAATGCACACAAAGTCTTTTCGTTTCTCAATGTCAGACACATCACTAATATTCAGTAAATGATAGCAATTTTTATTATTTTTTGTGGTACCCCCACTTCCCCTTCATCAAGCACTATATTACAATTCTTTCACCATTATAGCAAATTTATTCTCTATAAATTATAGCTTTTAATATTAATTCATGGTATTTGTGTAATTTTGAGTTGTTACTCTCCCAAGAGTGTTTGCATTCTTCACTTCAATTTTACTTTTGCAGAGCGTAATGGCCCTTCTTATACTGAAAGAAGTTCAGTGAAGTCATTTCATGGGGTACGCTGATGGGGAGGAGAGGAGGGATGCCTTCCTATCCCCTTTCTCTCCTACTTCCACCTTTAGTTAAGGCTGATCTTATTGTCTACATAAGTATTTCCCCTGGTTCTCAATGCCTTCTTTGTGACAATCCCAGTCTTGTGTACACTGATTCTAGTCGTGGTCTTCCCGAAGTCCCGTCCCATTTAACTTATCTGTTCCAGAAAACCATTCTACACTTTTGAAAGCAGGGACTCTTTTCTTTTTCTTTCTTTCTTTCCTTCCTTCCTTCCTTCCTTCCTCCTTTCTTTCTTTCTTTCTTTCTTTCTTTCTTCCTTTCTTTTCTTTCCTACCTTCCTTCCTTCCTTCTTTCCTTCCTTCCTTCCTTCCCTTCTCTCTCTCTCTCTCTCTTTTTTTTCTACTACCACCTACTTCCTTTCTCCTGATAGTGATACGTTGGATACCCCAGCCAAGCTACATTTCGGATATTTCCACCTCGGACAACTCTCTCCCATGTCTCAAATCCTTGTTAGATTTCTCTCTCTTCCCATGTCTGTATAATAAAATGTACTCTTTCTTCTCTTTGTGAATCCAAAAATGACTATGATCATAAATCATAAGTATAGGAGACAACAGTATCCAGTAAAAGGAAGCTGTAAAGATTTTTGTCTTTTTATTGCTTTTATTCAGATTATAAAAGTAAGACAGGATGGCTTAAAAAGTTTGACGGATTTAAAAATGTATGAAAGAGAGTCTCATATAACTTCACCTACAAGAGGCAACCTCTGATAACAGTTTGGGGCATATTGGTTCAGGTTTTTGTTTTTGTTTTGTTTTGGTGGTGGTGTTAAATTTTGAGGTGTATTTAGGCATAATGAAGAAGAGTTGGTTTCCTGAAACTCTAAAAAAATTTTGAGGTGTATTTAGGCATAATGAAGAAGAGTTGGTTTCCTGAAACTCTAAAAAGCCTTTGAAAATACCCAGACCTGCTCTTAGGAATCTGCATTAAATCTCCAATAAAATCTGGTCTTCCTCAAACTGAACATTCAAAATACATAAAAAGAATTCTTATTCGATTTACTATTTTGTTTAATAACTACCATTGCTAAAGTATTGTATTGCACTATTTTCTTAATAAACAAAGTGGGGTTCAGATTCATGATAGGTAAAACAGGCCTAATCTTGAAACTTGGCCACCATTAAAATATTATTTCTGTAAGAAAATGTGTACCAGCAAACTTTGGGAAGATAATTTGGGAACAGCTAGTATTTACTTCAAAGGGAGCGAAGCTTTTGGTCAGAAGCATGCAGAAAAGGACCAGATTTGGAGCAGATTTCACTTCATTAGGTGGTAAAGGAAACCTGGCTTAGGATCCAGCTCTGGCTTAGATGAGAAAACCTTGGGCAAGTCAGTGAACTTTGCTTGGCTGTCTGGACCTTGCTAGGTAATATTGTAGCAGATATCAGCTGTATGCATGAACATTGCATTGTGGCTGCCAGGAAGGCAACAAATAATGGCTTGAGAATGGAAAATGGGACTGTTTTGTTAAAAAAAAAAAAGTGCAGTCAAGTTATTTTAGAGGAAAAAAAGAGTTGATTTTAGGGCTAACACTAGCAAAGGGCAGCAAATTAAGAACAGCTGAGTTAAACAGGCAGTGAAAGTGAAAACTGGGGAATTGAGGCTATTCCTTTACTTTTCAAAGGCAGCAGGACCTGCATTCTTGTGCTCCTCTCTGAGCACTGGCTATCGCTGCTCTCCCATAATTTTGCCTTCCAGGTGATGGCTCTGGCTGTGAGCTTGACTCTGAGCCAAATTTTAATGTCCTTGAAACTTGTCTCCCCCAGCTAATTGAGCCTGTCTTTCAGTGTCCCAGTGGCAAATTCCCAGAATGGAAAAATCTGATTGGCCGGATTATTGTCAGGTGTCCCTCCATCATCCAATCAGCTGTAACTGGAGATGCAGTAAGCGCTGGGGTTGGGAGTAGATTCTCTCAGGAAAAGCTGTGGCAGCACTGGCTGCCATCTTTGACATAACAGGAAAAGAAATGGGGCTTTGTAACTTCTAATTGTTCCTTGGCAGCTTTTATTTCAATTTAATTCCATTCAAAAAATACTCAAATCTCTTCAATTCTAAGGACATGCTTTTTCATAAGTTAATGTATCTGATATCTAGTCATGCCGCACAATCATTGTGTTCATTTAATGATGTATGTTGTAGTATTTCTTCTTCCTCCTCCCCTCCCACAGCCAAAAACTATTATTAAACTGATGAGATTTTTAAACCGAGGGAATATTGCATATATTATCGACAGGGCATCCATTGCTTTCCATGGAGGATATAATGCCCCTACATATGGGGCAGCGTTGGAAGATGGGGAAATATTACAGTGTCTTCTTTCCACCACATCTTTGTTTGTTTTTTTTTTAAATGGCAGTGCCACACTTTTATTTTTTAAAATCAATTAATTAATTTATTTGTTTTTGGCTGCGTTGGGTCTTCATTGCTGCACGCGGGCTTTCTCTAGTTGCGGTGAGCGGGGGCTACTTTTCGTTGCGGTGCGTGGGCTTCTCATCGCGGTGGCTTCTCTTGCTGCGGAGCACGGGCTCTAGGTGCGCAGGCTCAGTAGTTGTGGCTTGTCAGCTCAGTAGTTGTGGTTCGTGGGCTCTAGAGCGCAGGCTCAGTAGTTGTGGCTCAAGGGCTTAGTTGCTCAGGGGCATGTGGGAATCTTCCCGGACCAGGGCTCGAACCCGTGTCCTCTGCATTGGCAGGCAGATTCTTAACCACTGTGCCACCAGGGAAACCCTCCACCACATCTTAAATCCTGCACCAAAAGAAAAAGGAGGCTGTTTTCCTCTTTGCTATAAGAGATGAAGTTGATTAAAGATTCTGAGGTGGTCTCAGGATTTATAGCCCTGAGAAGCAAACATTTATTTTATAGAATAATAACTATCAGTGCTGACTGAGCAGGAAACCAACACTAGAGCACGTGTGGGCACAAAATGTAGCTTTGTATGCAACCAAATTCCAGGCAATTGCCTCGTCTAATTCACTCAGAATTTTTTTTTTTAATGCTTCCTTTGGAACTGAAGTTCTTTCTGTTTGGTTTCAGCCCAAAGGTGAGCATTTTTTTGAGAAGGTTAAATCTTTTCAGATGTTTTTGAGGTGTACAAAGAGGATAAGCTAAACCATCTTCTATTTTGCATACTTCTAGCTTCCATTACCCAAAAGGGTTTGAACTTTACTATTTTTATTCTATTTTGAGAGTCTCATCATCTGCTCAAAAAGTAGCTTATGGAAAACAGTTCTCAGATCAGTCCTGAAAATAGCTACTTTTGTATTTGCTTAGGTGAGTAAACTTTTCAAACTATGTGAGAGGCCCACATAAGGCCTATATATAGAAATTCATCAACTGGAGAACTGGCAGAATGAATCTATTAAAATCCAGAAAAAACTTGAATCAAGTTTTTAAAAAATAGTTAATCTTTAAAGCATCCATGAATCGGCAAAACAGAGCCTTCAAGCAAATTATTGAGGCAGCAGATATAGTGGGTCAGCTTTGATGCTTATTAGCTGTGTGTGGTTGGTTACGTTGCTTCCCCTTTCTGTGTTTTAGGTTTCTCATTTATAAGAGCATGATAATAAAAGAACTTATTTCAAAAGATTGTTGTGAGCAATAAATCAGATAATAAACCCAAAGCACATAGAACAGTAAGTGACACATTATAAGCTATCAATAAATTGTTTTCTATTCATTACATTGAGACCACCTTAAGATAGCTACAGAGCTTCCCTGGTGCCTCAGTGGTTAAGGATCCGCCTGCCAATGCAGGGGTCATGGGTTCTAGCCCTGATCCCGGAAGATCCCACATGCTGTGGAGAAGCTAAGCCCATGCGCCACAACTACTGAGCCTGGGCTCTAGAGCCTGGGAGCCACAACTACTGAGCCTGGGAGCCACAACTACTGAGCCCACAGCCACAAGTACTGAAGCCTGTGCACCTATAGCCCGTGCTCTGCAACAAGAGAAGCCACAACAATGAGAAGCCCGTGCACTGCAATGAAGAGTAGCCCCCACTCGCCGAAAGTCGAGAAGGCCCACGTGCAGCAGCGAAGACCCAACACGGCCAAAAATAAAAACAAATAATGAAATAAATTTATAAAAATAAGAGCTACAAATACCATTTAATTAAGAAATCAGCATTGCCATTTTAGTGATCACTTGGTGTTTCAACTCATTATTTTCAAACTCAATTGCAATTTTTTTTTCTTATTTCAGTGATTTCAAGTGTTTCTTTACAGTTGAAGCGACCTGCCAAATGCAGATGGATTGGACCATTTGGAAATGGGACAGTTTCTGAGTATGAGCATTCAACATGCATAGTAAAAATTCCATGCTACTCATAGACAGCACATTTGGAGATACTCTTTCTGACATTTGATATGTCTCTGGAAAAACAAAAGATGACTCATGTAGAAATAGTAGACTCTGTTGGCTCCCAGCAGACCCTCCTCGGCCTATCCACACCCCACCACCCCCAGTGTTAGCTTTGCCTAAGAACCATACAACATGGGGTATCACTGTGATGCCACCAACAGTTTTTAAATGGCTTAATACACTTCTTTTGTATGATGCTAATGGATTCCTGGTATTTCATTTTAAGGCTGGCTAGGCCAGAGCTCCACGCTTACCATCAGTGAGCATTTCACAAAGTGCCTGGAAACAAGGCAGACACTCGATTTGTTCAATGTATAATAAGCGAAGGACAGATTTCCACTACAGATGAATGTTGATTTCCATGTTATATATGTTCCTAAAATTTGTGCTGTCAACTAATTTTTTATAAATTGAATATTCATCATATTGCCTTTTTCATAGACATAATTTCAGATACCTTTTTACTCATCTACAGATATTTAACACTTAAGGTTTAAGTATTTCTTCCCTCTTGTGATTTCACAGCTTTCTAACACCCACTCCCTCTTCTCTGTAAGAAATTAATGGTATGTGGGCATCTCTTTTGAATAGAATAATCAGCTGCCCCCCAGTGTACTGCTTGCAAATTTTAATTCCCAAGGATAGGTTGTCTTCAAGTCAGGGCATACTTATAAATACGTTTATTTCACCATCAGGAGGCAAATAGAAAATAAATTTCAAAGGTAGATAATGTCTCAAATTTTATAACCCTAAAATTAGTGATTAGAGACAATACCAAGCCTGAGAAAATAAAAGATGAAAATTTTGGGTTAAATCTCTTAAATGTAACAAAAAACCTTGTTACATTTATGACTCAAAAACCAAGGTACCTATTTTTCCCTTGGTATAAATAATATGTTGGCTAGCTAGGAATGGTTGTAATTATGTGGTATACAATAAAGGGATCCATAGATGCCAAAAACAGAAAAATGCAACCAGACCAGAAATCATGTACTGGGTAAACAGCTTCCCAGACAAATGAATTTGGCTGATTTTTTAAAAAGTAGTTTCTTTTACTTTCAGTTTTATGATCTTTATGGATAGATCCAAAATCTTTATTTAAAAATTGAGGCACAAGAGTTAGTATCATATACTTCATTCCATGAAATAGTGTAGTCACATATTTAACAGAATAAATTGACCAGACTTTGGGATACTACTTTTAGGACTTTAAATACCAAGCAACTTAAAGCTAACCTTTGTACAAGTTATAAAATAGAGTAGGAAGCTACTTTCTTGATTGATATCTTGAGATTTTTTGTTTTTGCTTTCTGGGTTTTTGTTTTGTTTTCATCTCGGGAGAAAAATTTAATTCAATTTAAATTTTAATTCAACTTTAAATTCTCTTTGGTAGGAAGATGCCCAATAATTATGATTGTGAGAAATGTCTAATATTTTTAAATTTATAATGTTTTTCACCCAGAGATAATCACTCTTAACTATTATCTTCAATATGAATATACCCCACCTCTTATTCCCCCGTTTACAATCAAGATTTTTAAAGGAATAGCATGTATATAATGTTGTTCTGAAATAAATATTGTTCTGAAAGCAACTTTTTTAACCTAACAGTATATAGAATAGACATGTTTCCATGTCAATCTTCAGAAGTTCTGGCATTTCTTATTTATGTGTAGGACCCAGCCGGTCCAGGAGAATTGATGGCTTTGGAGGCATCCTGTTACTGTAGACTTGGCAAAGACATTGGCATTGAGATGTCTTCAGAGCAGTTTTATGAGAAATGGAAATGAATAAGTGGGAGCTGGAACATTACTTTGTGGATGTCTCATAATGGATTGTGCTAATAGATTGATGTGTGACAATGTATAATGTCCTCTTTGAGGATTCCTTTGAGGTGGCACTAAACTGCTGCTTTAGCTGGTAAAAAAGTGCTTGGCTAAAGATAGACGTAACCCTTATTTGCAGTCACAGTCTGATGAAGGGGAAGCAGATATCCTTGTTTCCTTAAGTATGAACGATGTATTAACCACCACAGTCAAACAAGACATCAGAGCCCAGTCAAGAAAACAAAAAACACACTAGTTATTTTTAACAAAGAGTATTGTTTTGACTATCTCATCCAATAGGTATTTTATTTATTAATGATCTGCTAGAGCACTCCACTGATTATTTTTCATACATTTCATATTTAATCATCATAACAACCCTGTAACCTAAGTATTTTTCCTATTTATTTATTTATCTATATGAATTTCAGGTGTACAACAGTGATTCAATGTTTTTTCTCAAAATATTTATTTATTTATTTGTGTTGCGCTGGGTCTTAGTTGCAGTAGGCAGGCTTCTTTGTTGCGGCTGGCGGGCTCCTTAGTTGCGGCTCACCAGCTTCTTAGTTGTGGCATGCATCTGGGATCTAGTTCCCTGACCAGGGATCAAACCTGGGCCCCCTCCATTGGGAGTGCAGAGTCTTAACCACTGCACCACCGGGGAAGTCCCGTAATATCTTCATAGATTATATTCCATTTAAAGTTATTATAAAATGTTGGCTATATTTCCTGTGCTGTAGAATATATCCTTGTAGCTTATTTATTTTATACATAGTAGTTTGTACCTCTTAATCCCCTTCACCTGTCTTGCACCTCCCAGCTTCTCTCTACCCCCCCACCCTGTAACCACTAGTTTGTTCTCTATACCTGTAACTCTGTTTCTGTTTTGTTATATTCATTCATCTCATATGTTAGATTTCACATATACGTGATGACATTTGGTATTTGTCTTTTTCTGACTTATTTCACTGAACATAATATCCTCCAAGTCAATCCATGTTGTTGCAAATGGCAAAATTCCATTCCTTTTTATTTTTTAACATCTTTATTGGAGTATAATTGCTTTACAATAGTGTGTTTGTTTCTACTGTATAAAAAAGTGAATCAGCTATACATATACATATATCCCCATATCTCCTCCCTCTTGTGTCTCCCTCCCTCCCTCCCTGTCCCACCCCTCTAGGTGGTCACAAAGCACCGAGCTGAGCTCCCTGTGCTATGCGGCTGCTTCCCACTAGCTATCTGTTTTACATTTGGTAGTGTGTATACGTCCATGCCACTCTCTCACTTCATCCCAGCTTACCCTTCATTCAATGCAATCCCTATCAAACTACCAATGGCATTTTTCACAGAACTAGAACAAAAAATTTCACAATTTGTATGGAAACACAAAAGACCCTGAATAGCAAAAGCAATCTTGAGAAAGAAAAATGGAGCTGGAGGAATCAGGCTCCCTGACTTCAGACTCTACTACAAAGCTACAGTAATCAAGACAGTATGGTACTGGCACAAAAACAGAAATATAGATCAGTGGAACAGGATAGAAAGCCCAGAGATAAACCCACGCACATAGGGTCACTTTATCTTTGATAAAGTAGGCAAGAATATACAATGGATAAAAGACAGCCTCTCCATTCTTTTTTTTAATGGCTGAGTAGTATTCCATTATGTAGGTATGTATATGTATATGTATGTAAATATGTGTGTGTGTGTGTGTGTGTGTGTGTATCTTCTTTATCTTTATCCATCTTCTTTATCCATTCATCTCTTGATGGACACTTAGGTTGTTTTCATAGCTTGACTATTGTAAATAATGCTGGCTGCTATGGACATTGGGTTCATGTATCTTTTCAAATTAGTGTTTTTATTTTCTTCAGGTATATACCCAGGAGAGGAATCACTGGATCATATGGTAACTCTATTTTTAGTTTTTTGAGGAATCTCCATGCTATTTTCCATAGTGCCTGCACCAATTTACATTTCCACCAACAGTATATGAGGGTTCCCTTTTCTTCACATCCTCTCCAGCTTTCATTATCTGAAGACTTTTTGATGATAGCCATTCTGACCAGTGTGAGGTGATTACCTCATTGAGATTTTGATTTGCATTTCTCTAATAATTAGCAATGTTGAGCATCTTTTCATGTGCTTGTTAGCCATCTGTATGTCTTCTTTGGAAAAATGTTGATTTAGGTCTTCTGCCTATTTTTTGATTGGGGCTTTTTTTTAATATATATATTGAGTCGTATGAGCTGTTTGTATATTTTGGATATTAACACCTTGTAGGTTGCATCATTTGCCAATATTTTCTCCAATTCCATAGGTTGTCTTTTAACTTCTTACTCTCTTCATTCAATCTTCTCCTGAGTTCTCTGATCATCTTTACCATCATTACCTTGAAGTCTTTATCAGGTAGATTGCCTATCTCCACTTCACTTAGTTCTTCTGGGGTTTTATCTTGTTCCTTCATTTGGAACATGTTCCTTTGTTTCCCCATTTTGTCTAATTTGCTGCTTTTATTTCTATGTATTTGGTAGGTTTGTTATGTTTTCCGACCTTGAAGAAGTAGCCTCTTGTAGGAGATGTCCTGTGTGTCCCAGCAGTGCACTCCCCGCTGGTCACCAGAGTTATAAGCCCTATATGGGCTGCATGGGTCCTTCTGTTGCAGCAGGCTGACTACTGTGAGCAGGCTGGTAGATGTGGCTGGCCCCCAGTCTGGTTGGTTGCTGGGCTCTGCCTTCTGCAGAGGCTGCTGGCTGCTGGTTGGCATGGCCAGGTTCACAAGGCAGCTGGCTGCAGGGCCCCACAACTACCTTATTATGCTGGCCCACTATCCTGGGATAGGTGGTTACAGGGCCGGGGTTCCCAGTGTCTGCCTGCTGGTGGGTGGAGCCAGTTCCTGACACAGCTGGCTCTGGGTTCTGGGGTGTCCCAAAGCTGGTGCCGGCCTGCTGGTGAGTAAGGCTGTATCCCAGGGCAGCTGGCCAAGGGGTCTAAGGTGTCTCAGAGCTGGTGTTGGTCTGGTGGTGGATGGGGCTGAGGCCCGGAGGTCATGGGGCTAATGCTGTCACTGGTGGGTGGAACTGGGTCCTGTTATATCTGGCTGTGGGGCCCTGGGGTTTGGGGGCTAGGGCTAGTGCACTGGTGTGTGTGGCCAGGTCCTAGGCCCTCTGGTGGACAGGGCTGTGCCCCAGAGTAGGCTCAGGGGTCTTAAAAAGCAGCCTGCATACTGCAGGCTCAATACTGAAGGCCTGCATACTGAATAGGGTATGTCCCTGCAGGGCTAATTGCTTGGCTTGGGGCGTCCCAGTATCAGTGAGGACAGACTGGTGGGTGCGGCTGGGTCCTGGTGCTGATAGGCTCGAGGGAGGGTTCCAAAATGACGCTCCCCAGCACCACTGTCCAGCTGGTAGTAGGAGCTCCCCAAATGGCTGCAGCCACTGTCTGTGTCCCTGGGGTGACCTCCAGGTGCCTCCTGCCTCTCCAGGAGGCTCTCCAAGATCAGGAGGTGGCTCTGACCCAGGCTCCTTTCAAATTATTGCTTCTGTCCTGGGTCCTGGAGCATGTGGATTTTGTGTGCATCCTTTAAGAGTGGAGTCTCTACTTCCCACAGCCCTCTGGCTCTCCCCAAAGTAAGCCCTGCTGCGGCCTTCAAATCCAAACATTCTGGGGGTTCATCTTCCTGGTGCAGGACCCCTGGGCTGGGGAGCCCAGTGGGGGGCTCAGACCCCTCACGCTTTGGGGGAGAACCTCTGCAGTTGTAATTCTCCTCCCAAATGTGAGTCATCTGGGGGTATGGGTCTTGACTATACCGTGTCTCCTACCCATCTTGTTGTGTTTCCTTCTTTATATCCTTAGTTGTAGAAGACCTTTTCTGCTTTTTCCCAGTCTTTCTCATCAATAGTTGCTATGGAAATAGTTGTAATTTTGGTGTGCCCATGAGAGGAGGTGAGCTCAGGGTCTTCCTGCTCCACCATCTTGCCCACCACTCCAACAGAGAAAATTTAATAAAGGAAATTGATTAAATAGTATTGAATGTAGGCAAAAAGGGAACATTAAGGTAATGCAGGTAAACACTTTCGGGGAGCAACTGTGACCCCCATGGCTGGGGGGAACAAAAGGAAGAGTTAGATGTGCAAAATCTGCAAGCTTGGAGGGTCCCTAAGAAGCTGGGTATACGACCTCCACAGAGGGGGTGCTGCCACCTGCTCTTGGTACCTCTGAGGCTGAGGCTGGTTCCAGCAGTGATGGGAGGAGCTTGAAACTGCATCTAACCTGTGCTGCTGGGGCCAAAGGACATTACTGGGGCGGTGATGACAGTGGCAAAAGGGATGGAGCAAATTCCTTCTTCCTCCTCCAGGTTTTTTGTCTCCCTCTATTGTTTCCATTCGCAGAACCTAACAGAAAATGCTCTCCCAAAAGAGAAATGCCAGTCCCAGCATCATGGAGCATGTATACAAGGGTGGGTTTGTAGCTGAGAGACGGGAGCTTAATCCCTCACAGAGAGTGCTAAATGAGATCTGGACATTCCTGTTTCTCTGGTTATGAGTTATTAATCCATAACCACAAGCAAAGAAGCCTATGAAAAGACAAGTTGTCTAACTAAGTAAGCCTAAGTTCATGGTAATTGAGTTCTCCATTAATCTATGCTTAGTAAGGAAATCCAATTGATTTTGTCAATAAACAAATAGCTGTAGTTTCCAAAATTATTTTAAAAACCTTTCTGAGAGGGCTTCCCTGGTGGCGCAGTGGTTGAGAATCTGCCTGCTAATGCAGGGGACACGGGTTCGAGCCCTGGTCTGGGAAGATCCCACATGCCGCGGAGCAACTGGGCCCGTGAGCCACAATTACTGAGCCTGCGCGTTTGGAGCCTGTGCTCCGCAACAAGAGAGGCCACTATAGTGAGAGGCCCGCGCACCGTGATGAAGAGTGGCCCCCGCTTGCCACAACTAGAGAAAGCCCTCGCACAGAAACGAAGACCCAACACAGCCATAAATAAATAAATAAATAATAATTTAAAAAAAAAAAAAAACCTTTCTGAGAGAAAAACTTAAAACTGAAGAAATTCATATATCAATTTGGTATTTTTAAATAAATTTGGGGGAAATGTTGCATTATTCACTTGATAATTTGAACAACTCTGCATTCTACCAGACATATTTAGAACCAGCATCAAACTGGTAGTAAATGGCTGTAAAGTGTAAATAGACACCATATATCAAGGGCTATTCCTCTTTTTCTGCTTCTGTTATTTAATCCCTTCCTTGAAGTAGCTCTCCTTTTAAAGTCCTTGAAAACAATCATGTAAAAACCATGTATATATGTCAAAACAGCCAGTCACTTAAAAAAAAGGGCAGGAGAGAAATCATGTTGGTTATTTTGTGCTTGAGCAGAACTCCTGATTGTTTTATTTTTTTCACTTTTTATTCAGTTTTGTTGGAAAGTAGAACATTAATTCATTCACTTTATTTAGTGCCTCCGGTGTGTTAACTTTATTTAGTGCTGGAGATATAAAGATAGAGAGATTGAGTCTGCTTTTTTTTTTTTTTTTTGGCTGCACTACCACGCATCATGCTTGATCTTAGTTCCCCAGCTAGGGATCGAACCTGTGCCCCCTGCAGTGGAAGCATGGATTCTTAACCACTGGGCGGCCATTGAAGTCCTGAGCCTGTTTTTACGGGACTTAATGATTAATAGACAAAGATGGGTATGTATACAGTAACTGAATTGTCAGATACCATGATAGAATCAAGTAGTCAGTGCCATAAAGACACTTGAGGAGTGGTCAGTTCTGCCTTTGGGATGGGGATGGATAGGAAAGTCTCCCCTGAGGAAGTGACATTTGAGTCTTAAAAGTGTGAACATGGAGATCAATCAAGTAGACAGTGAACACAGGTAAACAGCCTCCATTGATTCTTTTTCTTTCCATCCCCTGCCATTTCTTTTTTTTGTCGATCATATATAGTATGTGGAAATGTCAGAGATATTGTACCAATGGACGAGTAAGAACAAACCACAGTGATAACAGGGCCAAAAGAAAGAAGAAAGAATTCAAAAATATAAAGATTTTTGCCAAGATGAGCAAATTTTTTTTTTATTGTTGTTTTGACCTTGAGCTTTTACAATACACTATTTCCTCTTCTATCTACCTGATCACATGTTCCCTTTAAATGTTATTGTAGCCATGTTGCCTTTGGCCTTATAAAATGCAAATTATACTATGCAAAAGCAATTTTAATATAGGAATTAAATACAGACTCCATTTGTTTTCACTAAGTATATGCTATATAATCAGGGAATATTGATTGGTATAACTGATGGTAGAATTTAGCTTGGAGTTAAAATATGGCAGAAACTGAAACATATTTGAGGGAGGAATTCAATCACAAATATGTGGGGTTTGGGTGGTTTGGATTTTTGAATAATGTATTTGAACATGGGTTGAAGGATGGGTCTGGGAGTTTTTTTGTTGATTTTTAAGAGGAAAAATATCATCTAAGTGTTTAATTTATGTTTTTATTTAAAAAAAAGAATATGTAATTGGATACCTTATTACTTCAGTGAAAGGCATATGCAGGGACTGACTATATTCCACTGTCATTTGTGTTCCAGTCACCAAGACCCAACTGTAGAGAAAAGGGATTACACCTGCATATAGAGATTATGTTTTGTTCGAGTAAGAATTTAGAATAGTGATTTTCAAATGACTTCTGGATCTTCCAGAAAACATGTTAATGTGTAGATTTTCAAGCACTCTTCCTCCATCTCCCACTGTCAGATTCAGATATACCTGGTCTGGGAAGAGTCCCATAAATCTGCATTTTTAATAAGTACTCCAAGTGATTCGGGTATAGATGACCTTGGACTATACTTTAAGAAAGGCACCGTAGGGAATTCCCGGCAGTCCAGTGGTTAGGACTCGGCACTTTCACTGCTGTGGTGCCGGCTTCCATCCCTGGTCAGGGAACTAAGATCCCAAAAGCCGTGCAGTGCAGCCAAAAGAAAAAAAAAAAAAAAAAAAAAAAAGGACCATAGAAATTTCATTCTGAAATTTTTCATATATGAAATTTCATAATGCAGAATATAGAGCTATTAAGAGGCAAAAGGCTTGGAACAGTTCTTATAGATAGTCTTCTTACTGACTTCTGCTAAAGAGAGATGACTTCCCTAACTTAATTAATGCCTGTAAGCATGAGGGTGATGATTATATATGGTATTGTTAGTTATCCTGTTCTTTTTCTTCTCTCTTTCTCACTCTCTCTTTTTTAAGATTTTTCTATTTTTCATATCCTCTCCTGATTTTTCCTCCTGTCTTTCAGTTGTTCTGTATCTACATTGAAAGTATATAGAGACATTGCATACTATACTATCTCCTTTATAATCATAATTTAGCCTTAGGTCTTAATCATAATTTAATGTTCAGTCCTTATGTTGGATATCTCCCAAATCATTTTGTGTGATGAGAGCTTAAAGTAGATTCTTTAGAAGACTTTGTAAGAAGGGCTCATGGGAGCAATATTTCCTAAGTATATTCATAACAGTTTATCTGTAGCCTTGTTATACTAGTAAACAAGTTTAGCTGGATATAGAATCCTTGATATGGGAATTTTCTTATTTTTTTCTTGAATGCCTCAATTTTTCTCTTCTTGAATACTTAAAATATATTATTTCTTTGTCTTGTGGCATAAGTATAGCTGTTGGAAAGTCTAATTACAATCTTATTATTTTTCCTTATAAATGACTTCATCTTTTTTGCCTGGTAGTCCAAAGAATTTTTATCTTTTCATTTAAAATATAATACCTTTTACTAGAATAGTCTCAGGGTTGGCTATTCTAAGTTGATTGCCCTAAGTTCTGGAAATTTGACTTAAATATGTAGACTTATATCATCTTTTATTTTGTGAACATTTCTTTAAATTTATTTATTTATTTATTTATTTATGGCTGCGCTGGGTCTTAGTTGTGGCATGCAGGATCTTTGTTGCGGCATGCAACAGTTTCTTAAATTGCAGTTTTTAGTGTTGTTCTGCCCCATTGCTTTGCTTTTCTTCTTCAGAGACTCCTATTATGTGGAAGTCCCCCTCCCCTTGTTCTATCACTTTCTCTCAAATCTCTTTAAAAACATATTTTTATTTTTTACTTAAAATATTTTTCTCCTTCCATTTTCCATTTCTCTTCAGGCATTATTCATTGTGTTCATTTACTCTTTAGTTTCTTCTAATTTAGTGTTAATTTCTTAATTTAAACTTGTTTGATTCTTTCCTGAGTCCTTTATCCTCTCTTTCAAACCTCCATTTCCTCCATTCATATTAGAGTTGTTTCAATTCTGATTTATTTCTTATTTTATAGTTCCTATTATTTAAAAACATTTCTTTTCACTTGTTTTGAAATTTTAAGTTCCAGTTTTCAGCTTTTTGTAAGGATGTCTTTCTGACATGTTTTCATTATCTCTAGGGATATCTTCTACATTATTTAAATTCTCTTTCCTTTTTTTTCCCATCATAATTCAATCTCAATTTATTTCTGTTGCTCATTTTAAAGTGAAAGTAGATTTCTTTAGCAAAGAGGTAAAAACACATGGCCCCATACTCTTAAGATTTGCTTCCTCTGTTCCCTTCTTCCATTTGTGTCTTGAACTTCTCTTTCCTTTGCCCCATTTCTCTGTCCTCCTTAATTTGATCCTATTTCCAGAAGTTTCTCCTCAATACAGGGATTTGACTTGAAAGAGAGTTTTGTTCACAGGAGCCAGACTGCTTCAGCACCAACACTCAGACCTATCGCCATCCCATTGTGCTCACCTACAGACTGGATACTGCAGGACTCCCACCTGGTTTCAGCTGAGTTCAGATTAGCTTTCTGTACTTTCTAATGAGTCCTTGATGGTAGTTGTGCGGTTCTCCTGATGCTGTCCCCACTAGCCTCTATTCTGAGGTTTGAGGGAATACTTAGTCATCTAGTTTTCTTGTGTATATTCTTGGTGAGTTTTTGATTTTGCAAACTAATTGTTCTGTCTGGGTTTTTTTTGGGGGGGAGCAGGGCAGGGAAGAGGATTCAGAGAGTTTCAGAAAATAAACCACTAACCCCACCTCAATCTTCTTTTATTTATATTTTTCAGGTATATGAATATGTCTTCTCAAGTAGATTTCTCAATTTCTCTACAGAAAACAATTTTTAGAAATAATATCCACCATGTATTGAGTACTTACTACATTCCAGGTACTGAACAAATTAAATGTTTTATAAAGTATTCATTGATTTTTACAACAACCTTTGGATGTAGTTACTTTATGCCCATTAAATAAGGGTAACCACGGTTTAAAAAGCTAAAATATTTGATCCCAGTTTGGGGTAGGCAGCTTCTAAGATGGCACTAATGATCCCTGCCTCCTGGTGTTCATGTGCTTATGTGATCCCTTTCCCTCCGTGTGGACGGGATCAAGTGACTTGCTTGTAATAAACAGAGTATGGAAAATATGATGGTATGTCACTTCTGAAATTAGCCCACAAGAAGACTGTGGTTCACGCACTCACTCTCTCTTGCTTCCTTGCTTGCTCATCCTGATGGAAGCCAGCTGCCATGTTGTGTGTTGCCTTAGGAGAGGCCCATGTAGAAGGATCTGAGGGACGCTTCCAGACAACAGCCAGCAAGGAACTGAAGCCCTCCGCCCAACAGCCCATGAGGAACTGGATACAGCTAACAACCACATGAATGACTTGGAAGTGGATCATGGAGCCTTTGAATGAGACCACAACTCCAGCTGACAATTTTTTTAAAATTAAATTTTATTGGAGTATAGTTGCTTTACAATGTTGTGTTAGTTTCTGCTGTACAGCAAAATGAATCAGCCATACATATACATCCAGCTGACATTTTGACTGCAGTCTTGTGAGAGATTTTGAGCCAGAGGCACCTGGCTAAGTTATACTAGGATTCTGGACCCACAAAAATCCACAGATAATGTTTGTTGTTTTAAGCTGTTAATTTGGAGGTAATTTATTATACAGCAAGAATTAACTAATGCACAGGTCATAAAAGTAATAAGTGTTCCAGTTGACCTTGAACACAGGGGTTCTCATTCCAGGGTCTATATCACCTCTTTGTGACACTGACTTTGAGTAGCCTTTAACTTTATGAGCTACTATTTCTACCACATTGAATTTGATGGTCTTCCTGCTCTTCCTTTGTTCTATTAATTTTTCTTTAAGAGAACCTTTTCTATGTAGAAACTGCCTGTTGCTGAACTGAGTAATAAGTGAGCACTTTCTTTAAGTCATGGAAATTTGGAGTTAAAAGGAACTTGAAAATTCATATAGTCCAAACCAAACTGTTCCCAGTTTTTACAGGTAAGGAAATCAGGTCCAGCAAAATTAAGAGACTTGCCTAAAGTTACAGAATTAGTGAAAGAATGGCGATTAAAATCCAGGTCTCCTGATGTCCAGTTTAGGACTGTGAGCCGGTACGTACTGGTGGTTCTACATGGTCATAGCGCACTACCACATTCTGAACGTGGAGTAGATTCAATTTGATTCCCATTCGTTTTCTCTGTACAAAAACAGAGGGATCATGAAGGGAACAGCCGATGATGAGTAGGATATTTACTTCGTTTGCTCTTAGGCTCACCTTCTCTGAAGGAGAGGTCAACAGTCTGGGTCCAACTGAATGACTATTCGTCTTCCAATCCCTTAACCACAGCACTGGCTCCAACATGGCAATGAAGTTTCATATCCAGAGCCAACCCCACATGATTTATCTTGGCTCTTTGGACTCACTGAGAAGCATTTCCTGAGCTGGAGTGGAAGGGGCTGTGATCAACTAGTAATGTCAGCCATGAGTGGAGGTTGAGGGTGTGGTAGACTTTGTGCCATGTATTTGCCCGCTGGTGTTTCTGTAGTTTTGGGGCCTGGTCCTTCCTTTGATGGCCCATGCTTTTCCTGCTATGAACCATTCTTGCCACACAAGCTGCCCAGGAAGGCCCTCGTTTCTGGGATCTTCTTCTTCTCATGTGATGTGAGGTTTAGCACGTAAGTGACGTTGGTGAAATTTACCTTGTAACTGAGTATAGTGTTAGCAGAGGAGCCAGCCAGTTCTCACATCCCTGAAGGCTGGATGCTTTTATGGCTCCATTTCTGGCTAGATCTGAAAGTCACATTGCCAGCAACCTGCCAGTACGTCAAAAAAAAAAAAAAAAAAAATGCAGGAAGGTACAATTTTGCACATGCTTACTCTGTTGTCTTTTGCTAAACATTCCATCTTCTTCAGTCCCAGGGGCTCGTGAGGATAAATTTGCACGTTACTGTTAGTCCAGTTATCCTGGATGACAGGGTAAAATATTGGTATTGTAGATCAAAAGCACAATTAACATGTGCCTTGAAACTTGGACAGAAACTTGTAGGAGCCGTGAGGCTGAGGCTTATATATCTCCATGGGTGGTAGTTTCAACATGGCACTGCTAGCTTTTTTTTTTTTTTTTTTTCCCTTTCCCATTTTGGTAAGTGGAGTATTGGGCAATGTTGGAATTCAGTGACTGGGAAAGTTTGTTTCCTTCTTCTATTCTTCTGTCTGCTGTTTAACTTCCTTCTTCCATTTGGATTCATTCTATTCTCTTTTCAAGGACCTACGTTTTCTTTTTTCCTTTTCAGCATTGGGGTGTTGAAACCCCAATGAAAATTTTTACTTTTCATAATATTCTTTATCAGAAGCCTATTGTATTGACAGAGTAAGAGAATCCAACATGCCCTCTGGCAACTAGATAGTCTCTTCCCTTGACTTCTGGAAAACACAAAACCATTCCTTTTCTGATGAGAAAGCTGTAAAAACCTGAACATGCCTTGATACTTTGAGCTGTGGAATTTAGGCAAGTCACTTTGGTTCTATATGCTTTATTTGTACCCAGATATAAATGTGTGTGCCTGTGTGTGTGTGTGTGTGTGTATGTGTGTGTGTGTGAGAGAGAGAGAAAGAGAGATCAGTAGTTTTGTGAGCCTTTGGAACCCTGGGATCATGGGAGGAAAAGGTGAAAATTGAGCTAGTAAGAATCCCCTGTCCTTTTTCGACCAGAATAACTCTGTTATTATTAGTTTTCTATAAGAGCTTTCTGCATTAGAGTTTATGTGAAACACAGATTCTGTTTTTTAAATGTGAAAACTACCAGCATCGATGTGCCTCAGGTTCCTTCCACCTCTAACAGTTTGCATTAGCTACATGTAATCAGGCCCAGACAGGAGAGAAAGCCAGTGTGATGGAACATCATCTGTCAGGTGTCTCTGTGTTTCAGTCCCAACCACTCCAGACTGTGGGTCTCCAGGCATGTTATCCTCGTGAGGTATTAGCTCTTCTCTTCTGTAAAATGGAGATGATAGTTGTACCAACCTTATAGGATTGTGGTGAGAAACAAATGAGATAATTAAGTGTCCAGCAAATTATAAATACTCAATAAGTGTTAGGCGTTATTGTTAGTCTGAAAAGACTGAAAGACACGCTACATGGCATGCTCATCTTCCTTTATTCATTTGTGTTTATGTCAAGTAAGCCTCCTCCTAGAACCAAATATAAAGGTATTAAAATAGAATATCAAATACTTTGCTGCTCTTTTAATTTGACACTACAGGGAAATGTTATATAATTTTAGAATGTTCACTTAAGATCTCTGAAATATACTGTACCATACCATGGCTATAATTTTGGGCCAAAAAGTTGCAGTGAAAAGTTAAAGTGAAAAAAAATGAGATGAAACAAACAGTTTCTTGGATGATGCTTTGCTGAAAATCAACTTTTTCATAAGTTTTAAGCATATCTTTGCACAACTTCATTTTTCTTTGAGTTTTTAGGTCTCAGATTTTTGAACTGTGAAGTAAAAGGACTGGACCAGATAATTTTTCAGGTTCAACATTGATGCTTCTAAGTTGATTTTCACACAGTGTGGCACTCTAATCAATTTGTCTCTTTTCTCCAGACCTCTGTTTCCTCAGCTGCAAATTAAGAAGAGAACGTTCCTACCTATCAGCTGCTTTTAATTCTAGCATTAGAGTTTTCTAACTTTTCTATTTATGCTCTTCTTCAACTTGGTTACTCTCTGGTTACATAATCATCCAAACTGTATCACAAAATAATTTCTAAACATATGTTTCTATGTGCATGGTTAAAAGCTTGTTAGACTATATAGTACCAGGCAATTGCTGGGTGTTGGAGACACAGTGATATAAAGATACGTTTCTTGCCTTCAGGAACTGAGTCATCAGGTGTATAATAATGATGCCGATAAAGACAATAAATGCAAAGATAATTGCTTTAATGGGAATGAGCACAGTATTCATGGAAAAAAAAAGGTAAAGAGAACCTAGATCAGCCTGATTGTGAGGTGTTTGTGAAGGTCAGGCAAACAAAAGGGGAGAGAGTGTTCCAGCTGGAGGAATACTATTTGCAAAGCACAGAGCTCCAGATGAGAGAGCAGGACTAGACCAGGAATTACAAATTGCTCTGCACTGTTGGAGTGTGAAATGTACAAAGAGAATGAGCGGGGATTGCTAAGCGAGGGGACTTCTAAGAGCTTTGTAGGCCATTTAATTGAGTAATATCTGTCCGTGTATTGAGATTATTCAAATGTAAGTGAAATGCCAAGGTTTTAAATTAAAATTGAAAAGTAGTTATTAATATAAATTTCTGAAACTCTTACAAAAATACATCAGTTTAGGATCAATAGTTTTGTATTTTGTCTTAGAAGAAACAAATTCAGGGAAACTAATTAAGAGAATCTGGAAAAGAACACCAATCCATTTTACTTTAAAAGTTCTCAGAGGAGTTTTTTCATTAGATGACACTAATCAAAGTTTGGCGTGCATTTCTAAAGTAAATGTAAGATAACACTCCTTGTTTGTTTTTTTTTTTTTCTTTTAAAGTCTTATGGATTTTCTTGTTTTGTAAACTTGAAGATTTAAGGTGATCTTAGTTATTTAAGTTTTTCCCAAGGATTTAAAAAAATATTTTATTTATTTATTTGGTTGCTCTGTGTCTTAGTTGCAGCAGGCAGGCTCCTTAGTTGTGGTATGCAAACTCTTAGTTGCAGCATGCATGTGGGATCTAGTTCCCTGACCAGGGATCAAACCCTGGGCCCCCTGCACCGGGAGTGTGGAGTCTTATACACTGCGCCACCAGGGAAGTCCCAGATTTTTTCTTTTTGAGAGCTTTACTCCATTTAAAAAAAAACACAAAAACCTGCACAATTGATTACCTGGCATCTGATCTGTTCCTATCCTTCCGAGTAACTGAAATTTATTCTTTTCTTGAATGAAATAGGAAGATAAAGACAAACAAAACAAATATACTTAATGGAAACAAAGATTTTCAATTATTCAAACTGTGGTTCAATTTTTGTAGAAAGAGCACAGCACTCAAAGTTGTGAATTCAAGGTTCTGTTATTTATATACCACTTCAATAATGGTATTATGTATTACTTCATTACCTTTTCTATAATCAAAGTTGTACATCCGTATGGTTTAAAGAATCAACTTGTTCTAGAAGACTTGTGTAACAACCGGAAGTATAACATATGCCTTCCCCCCATTTCCCATTTCATACAGGCAACCACTTCCAACACTTTCAGCTCCATTCTATTTTTACCTCATATCTCCACATAACATGCTTATATTGCTACTTCTTGATTTTAAAAAAGCTTTAGTCATTATCTATTGGTGTTCCCCTAGAGCAGATGAGGTCTCACTTTTTTACTACTGCCTCCCCAAAGCCCCCACTACCCACATGTATACTTCCCAATCCTCAAATTCCTAATCTAGTTATATTTATAATTTAGGTTAGATCAGTATCCAGAGTTTACATTATTACAACTACATAAATACTAATTACAGCTCAGCCATGGAGAATACTGTTAATTTTTCAGCACAATGTTTTGTTATATCAATACTCGGAGTTATTAATAGTTTTCTATGAACCAATCATGAATTTAACCCCAAAGTCTCCAAAAACTTTCTTAATTTCTGAATATGTTCATAGTCAAGAATTCTATCTATTTAATCTAGAAGAAATCTCAACCCTGGAGATGTCTGACCTATTCCAATTTTTGTTCTCCTTTCACCATCATTCTGGGGAGCCCCTTTGCCTCTATCATGTGCTGGATCTCTTATTTCCCACGTTCCATGTTTTTCTCTTCATCTTGATTTACTCTTTTGTTTTGGTGGCACACAACCTTCAGCAGCTTCTTCAGATAGAGTATAAGGAGAGGTCTTTGAGACCCCTCATATGGATGCATGAATTCGTCCTCATGTTTGATTGATAGTTTTGCTGGATTCTACTTCTACGTTGGAGAAGTTTCAACTTCTACGTTGAAAATTATTTGCCATCAGGCACTGTTCCATTGCCTTCTAGCTCCTGGTGTTTCACCTACTTGGCAGGACTCCTATGTTTTCTCTGTGCCTGTACCCATGAAGCTTAGCACTCACTGGTGGAGAAAGTCAGGACAAGCAGAGTGATCCCATTATAAATTTGGGAAAATTATCAATCCCATTATAAATGACTACCAACATGAAATGGACTCTGAACAGTACCAATTTATTCTTTTAAAAAATTTTTATTGAAGTATAGTTGATTTAAAGCAGCAGCATTCTAATTCATTCTTTTACAGATGCAGAAGCTATTTTAAAACCTCTAAACACACACACACACACACACACACACACACATGCGCATACACACCCCTCTCTACTTTTCTCAAACCTCTGGCAGCTCTTCTCCCACACTCTCAACAGATAACTCTGACTTTTACTTTTTTTGGAAAATAAAACCCATCAGATGGGATGCCCTTGTGTTCCAGAGATGAAGCCTACAAACTGACCTATATTTATACTCATCTATTCATCTTTTGATGAACTGTTTCTCCTCTACTTGTATCTTAAAGTCTATTCTGTTCCTGTTTTCAAAGCCCTATAATAATGATGACTCCTTTTCTTTTTTATACATTCCATTTCTTGTCAACTGGACCATGTATAGTGGTTTTTCCAGTGCTCAAACCTCACCCATTAAATCATCATCCAACCTAACAGCCATCCAACCTAACAGCCAACCAACCCGATAAACAAGAAACATCTACCCACATTATCCTTCAGCTACTACTATTTCCTTCTGTTCTTAGCCAAACTTCTCCCAGATTGCTGTCTTTACTCCTCATTTCATTAGCTATATTCACTTCTCTACCACTCCATTCTGGCTTTCTTGCTAAGGTTCCAGTGACCTCCATCAAAACTTTTTGACCTCTCTTATTGTACAAAGATGATCACACTTTCCTGTTTGAAACACAATCTTTCCTGGGCTTACATGATAAAACTTTGTTTTGTTTTTTCTTCTCATTACTTTTTCTATTACGTTTCCTATTATACTGTCATCTACTTGATCACTTAATGTTAGAATTTGTGAAAGGCTCTTTCCTTGGTCCTCTTTAATTCTCTTCTCATTCCTTAGACGGTGGTACCCATGCATATGACTAGAATTACTACCTATAAACAAATAAATAACACATTTTAATCTATAGTCAAGATCTCTTTTCTGAACTCCAGACCCATATATCCAATTGCTTACTTGACATATCTTCGTGGAGGTTTCAATGGCACCGTAATCTCAATATATCCAATTCAAGGTCATCTTGCCTCCAAGGTAGTCAGTCCTCTTCCGGTGTTTCCTATTTCAGTTAATGGTACCTCTCTCTCTCCAATTATGTTAGCCAGAACCCTAGAGTCATTCTTGGCATTTCCCTTCCTACTACTCCATATCCAATCCATCACCCATCTAGCTGATGATATTTACAATCAAAGTGTTTCTCAAATCCTCTCACGTTTCTCCATCTTCACCACTCTAGGTAAGCTACCAGCATTTCTTATCTAAACTTCCTGGGTAGTCTCTTACTTGAACTAACTACTTCTATTAGGTCTCTCAATCTGTTTTCCATATTATAGCCACTGTCATCTTTTTAAAATGTAAATCTAAGTACATCATCCTTTGCTTAAAGCCTCTACATGGCTTCCTTCTGCTCTAGGGATAAAAGCAAAAACTCCTTAACTTGGCCTGCAGGGCTTACAAGCTGTACTCCTCACATACCTCTCCTGTCTTGGCAAACACCATCTAATTTCTCATTCTCTTGTACCAGCTATGCTGGTTTTCTTTTAGCTCCCCATGCCGCCACCTCTAACTACATGAGCTTTGCTTACACTGTGATCCAATTGAGAGCCAGTACAGCTTGGCGGCTAAGCATAGCACACTTCACACCTAATTTTCAAGGGAGATTGCCTGGGTTCAAATCCCGATTCTACAACTTACTTATTTGTGCAAACTTGGGCAAGATACTTTATCTCCTGTACCTCAGTTTCCTCAACTGGAAAATAAGGATAATTGTAATAGATTTGAGCATAATCGTGTTATTATGATCAAATGATCATTTTCAGGGAAGGCTCTTTCCTCCCCTTTCTTGCCCAGTTAATTTCTTCTCAAACTTCTGTTCTCAGCTCCAGAGTCACTTTCTCAGAGAAGCCTCCACTGACCTTTCTGACTGAATCCAATTACTTCTTTACAGCTTTTCTCGTATGTTGAGTCTCTTATTTGTAATGCTTAATATAGGTGCAATTTTATATTTTTCTGAGTGATTTATGTATTTATTTTTGGTTAACATTCTGTCTTTCTCACTGAAATGTCAGCTCCAGGAAACTAGGATAGTGTTTGTTTTTTTGTCACTATTCTTCATGCCTAACACAGTGTTCATTACTTAGTAGGTTTCCCCCCAAAATGTTTGTTGACACAAAAAACGGTAAACATCCCTGATGGAAGGCTCTTTGATAACCTCTTTTGCTGCTTAAATTAGTGTTCTGCACAGTAAGTAATAAGTTCTGAGAAGGAACACGGAGGGTGAATCAAAGACCAGTTAAGCTGTACATCTGCTCCTGGTTCTTCAGGAGGTGACTCTGAGCAGGGGGGTTCCCTGTTCAACAAGGCAGGGTTTTGTGGAGATTATGTGCCGGATACCCAGACCTGGGTTCAATTCTTGGCTCCGTTATCTGCTGCTGTGTGACCTTAATCATGTCACTTGACTTCTTACAGTCCAAGTGTCCTCATCTGTCAAATCACATCACAGTACTCAGCGCAGAGTCAATTCTTGGTAACTAGGCAACGGAACTGATAAGAATTTCACTCAAGCACAGTACATGATTATCCACAGGCTAGCCCCTTATGTAGGCCAGTAAGTCTCCTTCTGTGGTCGGTGACAAACAGCTATCCCATCCCCAGCCCCTAAAAATGTCAAAAAAAAATTTGTGCTTTTGGTCACAAGAGAGAGTAAGAATCAATGTGAACTGGAAAAACAGAGTTCCAACAGGATTTCCTGGTGCTTCAAGTGCAAGTTTGAGAGTGGCAGTGGGTGAGCTGGTGTGCTCAGGTAGGATCAGAGGTTCGTTTGCTGGCCATCACCTGTGAGGGACTGACCTTGGGAACAGAGAAAAGCCCTCAGTCCCTGACAAGACAGCCCTGCCCAGATGCCAGCGGGATCCAGCTAACCGCCACTGCAATCTCAGAGCCTCTTTTCTCCTGAGCCCTCCTTTTTTTTTTTTTTTAAATCAGCTGAATCCATTCCTTGAGAATCACATAGAAAATGACTCCCTCCTCACCTCATTCAAGAAGAAAATAAAATCCCATTCCTCACAATAAAAAGAGTAAGCCTCTTGCCCGCCTCTTGTGCAGCTGGCCACTTTGCTGGGATGAGAGGAGAAATCTGGTTTTAACATTTGGTGGAGGAGTGAGCTGCCTGGAAGCAAGGACCACAGTGATGTCTGAGAGAGATGGACGTTGTTTCTTCCGCAATCCTCTTTTTCTCCTTCCTCCTGTTTCAAACTTGTGGGACCGACCGGGGCTGTGACTTTCAGGGTGTAGTGTGCGTACGTCAATAGAAGGGGCATTGTGTGTGTACTTCGAGCGCGTTCAGGAGGGTGCTGTGCTTGAACTTGCGAGTGTCTGTGACGGAAGAACTGTGAAAGCATGTGTGTGGGACAAGATTTAGACGTGTAAGCGCAGGAAAGTGGTAGCGTGTACGTGGTGAGTGTGTGCGCGCGAGTGAGTGCGCGAGCCAGGGGCCGGCTGCCCGCCCGCCGCGGCTCCCCGTGGGCCGGCCCGGCCAATGAGCGCGCGGCTGCAGGGGCGGCGGGCGGGGAGGGGGCGCAGGGGCCCTGCGGATGGAGGCGCGGGCGGCGCGGCGCGCTCATTCCGCGCGGGCGTTGCTGGCGGGGGGCGGCGCAGCCACTGGCCGGGGACCGGGGCCCGGACCAGGGGCGGCGGGCGGCGTAGGCGGCGCCCGGGGCTGGGATGCGCAGGGGGCTCCGTGGCGGCGGCGTTGGCGTCGGCGTCGGCGGCCGCGGGGCCACGAGCTAGCGCCGCGGCGCGGGGAGCCAGTCGAGCCCGGCGGGCGAGCGGAGGCGGCGGCGCAGGCAGAGCGGCGGCCGCAGCCGGAGCCCGAGCGCCGCGCGCCCACCATGGCCGCTCAAGGCGAGCCCGGCTACCTGGCGGCGCAGTCGGACCCGGGCTCCAACAGCGAGCGCAGCACCGACTCGCCCATGCCCGGCTCGGAGGACGACCTGGTCGCCGGAGCGCCCCTGCACAGCCCCGAGTGGAGCGAGGAGCGCTTCCGCGTGGACAGGAAGAAACTTGAGGCCATGTTACAAGGTAGGCATCCACCCCGCGTTCTCGGACTCCCGGGCTGCGCCCGCGACTCCTTCCCGGACATCCCCGCCCCGCGTCCCGGCGCCCGCCGCTCCGGCCCAAAGCCGACTTAGTTCCCCCGTCCCTTCCCCCGCGGAGCCGGAGGACACCCACAGGGAGTGCAGACCTCGCGGGAGTCTCCACCCTTCCACGCCTCCCAGGTCTCCGGGCACCGAGAACCCTGTGCTAACTTGACCGGCTTCAGAAAAGCCGAAGGCCGTGTTTGTACCCGCGCGCCCAAGTGGCGTTTTTGGACTTTGGAGATGCCAGCTTTAGTCCGGACACCTGGCCTATGCCATCCGGATCCAGTCGGACCGCGCAGAGTATGCGTGACTCCCTCCCCACTCTCTGGCACTCTGGAATTCTAGCTCCGTCTCTGTTTCTCTCCCTCCTCTTGTCAGTATTCACTTCCTCCAGCTGAGGGGCCTTGTCTCGCTATTGGGAAACGCTCTGCAGATGTCAAAGCTTAAGACAGGAGTTCCCGCCCGGCACCCGGAGTAAGAGGGGCCAGCATGGGGGTGAGCGGCCAAAGCGTGGGGATTGTGTCAGGGCAGTGCTGCTGGGTTGGGGGACAGTGCGTGTTCATCGCCTGACAGGCTTATAAAACACATCTTGAGTTACACTCGGTTCATAAAAGTCTTCCCGTATTATGGGTATCTTACTTTGTCTTTCACAATTTGGGTTTGTTTTTTGTTTTTTTTTTAAACGCCCTCGTTTCTCTGGGACTTTCCCAGGCGTAACAGCTTTAACCATACAGGACTGGGAACAAATTTTGACTTTTAATGGGAGGATTGGAGTTCTCAGAGTGCATGCTAAAATGTCCAACGTCATTTTGATCTTCCCTAAAAATGTTAATTACTAGCTTACCTGTAGTCCCCAGTGTGGTTCTTTTCCATCATCCAGAGAAATAAGGTAATTTGAATGACTGTTATTCTTAAAATATTGTAGAGGGACCAGGCATTACTTTCACTAAGGGTGCAGTGGTGGATTCATTCAGTAGCTCGTATCCTTATATGAAGGGAGGATTGGAGCTTTCCAACTTTCTTTTGTGGCTTGGTGCCTAATTTACTTTGACTTTATCAGTCAGTGCATCGCAGTGTGGGAGCTGTTTAGCCCTCCATGGAAATGCAGTGGTTTTTTAGAACAATTAAACAGGTTATTTTAAGACAGAACAAGATGTTTTCCAAAACAATAACTTGGTGGAAACAAATAGCAAGAGTGTTTGGTAGGCGTTTTTGGATGAGTTACAAACTCATCTCGCTTGTTGCTTATTTTTATTGATAAACATCCCCAGTGCTTATCATGTCTCTGTCTTACTCCCTCTTTTTTTCCTCCTTAAATTATGTAACTTTCTAGGAGAGTTACTTATGTGATAAACTATTCAAATAGGAATATTGCAAAGTGGATTTGGAAATTAAAGCCCCAGTTGCCTTTCAGTAACCTATTTTAGTTATTCCATTTGTTCCGTGGTTCTTTTTTGCCTAGTTCCTATTATAAAACAAAATATTAAATTTATCCAGAAAAATATTGCTGTGAGATTGTTTGGGTTGAACTGATAACACACATACCTATCCTTTCAGCAAGTTTCTCGTTTATTTTGTACATTTGGAGGGTTGTGAAAGATGGATCTTCTACGTCTTCCTTACCTGTCTTGCCTACGCACATGCAAGTAACGACAGTGATGTTAGATCCTAGGAAGCCCTCTTGCATAACCTGAGCTTTAGAAGTGGTTTTCTTTTTTGAATTAATTAATTTCCATTTAGAATGAAACGAAATATGGGTAAGGCATTTTTTAAAATTTGAAGGCCATTCCCTTTGTAGATATGATATTCTGACATGAGATAGTTTAAAATTGCTTTGCTGTGATGAAGTTGCTTTTACAGAAACTCTTGAGTTAGTATTTCTTCAACAATGTATGTATTAATGAAATATTCACACTTCGACTCCAAAGATTTCTTGAATAATTGAACATAGTGCTTTGATTAACTTTCCAAAATCACTAATAAGTGAGTTGTGCCTTCTAAGAAAGTTTGAACACATTTGACAATAGAACCCAGTGCACTGTGTACCAACGCATTTTGTCATGCATGCTTCCTAGTGTCAAATTTTGTTAGAACCACCATGTTTGAAGGAATAAGACTAGTTTCTGAACCAAACATAATCATGTGTCTCATTGCTCGATACTAGGTGGTTAAAGCAAGCGTGGGCAACTGGAATCACTCAGACCTAGGTTCAAATCCCTGTGGAACCTTGGGACAGTTCCTGGGCACCTCCCCGTCTCAGTTTGTCCGTCTGTAGAATGGGACTGATATTAGTACCTTTCTTTTAGTTTTGTGAGAATTAACAGAGATAAAGCTTAATAAGCTAAAACTTGCCACACTGTTTTATAAATGCTAACAGCTTAATATATATCAGTTGATTTTATTATTACTAATAATAAATATTATAGCACGGATTCAAATAACTTCCAATGCCTATCACAATTTCTGACAGTAGTCTATATCTAAATATCTAGAGAACAAAAGAATTTTGCAGTTTCATAATTGAAGAAGTAAAATAGAGAACAAGGTAGGAAGTTTGGAAAGTCAACAAATATTCTAATATTGTTAGATATCCTTGGGCGGAAAGCTTTTCATTTGAAAAGTGCCAATTAAGAAAAGTCTGTATTTGCCTGGTTGGGTTTCTGATTATTGTGAATTTGGTTTTGCCATTTTTCCTCACACAATCGCCTTAAAATATGTGCAGGTTTCCAGTTTAAATCAGGATAAATAAGATTCTCTGCCTTTAAGTCTACATAGTGCAAATTGGTGATTATAATGCTTGGAATTTGTTTCCAGAGAGACTGTCCTGGGGGTAAGTTAATCTTTAATGGGTTGTATTTTTATTAGTAGAGAAATTCTTCTACGCAATGGACCAAAAATTCAGTGAGGTTAAAATATGGGCAGTAGGGTAGTGGTCAAAGAAATGAAATACCATTCTTGGATGAATCCCCAAAGAATTGATACACATAAAATCCACCAGGCCAAAAATGTAGGAAAAAAGATCACTAGTTTTTTATTTTTTGCTTTTGTTTTTTATCTAATAACTACTTTGGAACAGCCGTGCAGAGTATCTGACACTTCTGTTTGAATCTAAATGAAGATTATTGATTATATTAGTCAACAGTTTTGTAAATGGGAATTGATTTTCAAGTTTAGTTTAGGTTTTTGATGGGGATGGTAGGCCTTGGAATAGACACGACGGACAACATTATAATAATGAAGAAAAATTGTTCTTGATTTACTTAATACGGATCTTCAGAATTTAGACTTCATATTTCATGTGGGATAGTAGTATTGATTCATTTCAGTCAATTAAATGTGATTTATGGTATGTAAAGAGGGAGGAGAGTGGTCTAGAGGAAAGTCTGGGAGAAAGTAGCAAATAAATGGGTCAGAAGAGTCAGAAATACAGCCTTGGTGTTGGCCAGTGTCCTGAGAGACAAACATGGAATTTGTACATTTATACTTTTCCTTTTTTTTTTTCCTTTTTCTTCTTTTGGGGTTGTTTTCCATTTTATGATTATACTTTTATTTTTACACTGAAAAACATATACGCATGCTGTACAGTTAAAAATCCCTACATAAAATTTAGACTCATAGGCATTTTCAAGGTTCGGGATCCCTTGTATTTCATCATAGAAAGAATTGTAGTCTGGGGGCAGTGGCCTGTTTTTATGAATTGAGGTTGATGTCTGGTGGGCTTTTAGGATATTGCTGTTAAAGACATTAAGAACCATGGTTTGGGGACTTCCCTGTTGGCCCCGTGGTTAAGACTCTGTGCTTCCAATGCAGGGGGCACAGATTGGATCCCTGGTTGGGGAACTAAGATCCCATGTGCCATGCGGCGTGGCTAAAAAATTAAAAAAAACAAACATGTTTTTACATGTTCACAGTGATGGGCAGAACAGGAATCATTGACCACTGCTTGCTTGAGGAGTAGAACTAGCCACTAAAACAGCTGATCACACATTGATTAAAAGTAAGAGCAGCAGTTATGTAATTACATATCTTTTTTCTTTTTTTAATTAATTAACTTATTTTTTTGGCTGTGTTAGGTCTTCGTTGCTGCGCGCAGGCTTTTCTCTAGTTGCGGCGAGCGGAGGCTACTCTCCGTTACGGTGCGCAGGCTTCTCATTATGGTGGCTTCTCTTGTTGCGGAGCACAGGCTCTAGGCGCGCGGGCTTCAGTAGTTGTGGCACGTGGGCTCAGTAGTTGTGGCTTGCAGGCTCTAGAGCGCAGGCTCGGTAGTTGTGGAGCCTAGTTGCTCCGCAGCATGTGGGATCTTCCTGGACCAGGGCTCGAACCCATGTCCCCTGCATTGGCAGGCGGATTCTTAACCACTGCGCCACCAGGGAAGTCCCTACATATCTTTTTAATTTGGCAAACTTTAGTGAAGATTGTCTTATAATTTGGTAAATAGATAATAATCTTTTAGATGCTTTTGTGGGATCAGGGAGAGAGATGAAGTAAAAATATATGAGAATGGGGGAGTGCTGAAAAAGAAAACAAACAAGAGCTAAGCTGAATGTAGTTTTCTAGCTAAGGCTTGATTAAGGCTAATAAACAATAAGAACAAATCCAATAACTTTATGAAGCTTAATGGTTGAAAGCAAAGTGTTCTTGGCCAGATCTGGATTTGAGTCTTGGTCCTACCTTTAAATAGGGAACTTGGGAAAATTCATTACCTGCAGCCCCATTTATGAAAGGGGGTGTTAATCATCGTGCCTACATCTGAGGTGGTTGTGACCATTAAGAGAAAAAAAGATGGATGCAAAACATCACAGCGCTGGCCACGGAGTAAGTGCTGAATAAATCACTAATAACCATATTTATTATAAACCATAGTTCATAAAATGCACATTCTCATATTGAAAATGAAAATCAGGTATACTTGAAAATGAATTAAATGGTTTATAATAAATGAACATTCACAGCTATCTAAATATTTTTATTGGCCTTCCTGGTAGCTCACCGTACGCCCAGTGTATTAGCCCCTTGTAAAGGTGGAGGAGCAGGTATGAGTAAAGCTGTACTGGATGCGAGTGTGGAGTTTTCGATTTTGTGCAGGAGGAGAGGGCTTTGCACTCTCTTTAGCTGTCATTGTTCTTGCTTTGAGTATTTTTCATTCTTTGAACGGTCCGGAGCCCGTCACTTCTAATATTTTTACTAGAGACTAGCCGCAAAAATCCATTAATCTCCATTGTAGTTTGATGTTGCTCTGAACTTGTCATTCACTGGTGTCTCGAAAGAGAGTTTTTCAAAGAAAATGTTGCGCCTGGGCTAACGTGTTCTGTTTGCTCACCTGTAAGATGGGGACCATGACGGTCCTATCTTCCAGGGGTGTTGTGAGCGCAGAACGAGATGATGTGTGTGAAAAGTGGAGCTCAGTGCCGGGCACGTGGTGTTTGGTGGACGGTACTGCAGCAGCCCCGTGCCATGTGATGCATAAGGATTTCAAAACACTGGAAAGCAAATGCTTGCCAGGTTTTTTTTTTTAAAAACAACTGCATATGAATCTTTTCTTTTTTTATTCAGTGAAAGTCTTCTTCCAATCAGAAAAGTGTATTAGGACAAGTGTAGTAGACTCAGAGAGCAGAACTGAAGGTTCAGATTGTTTTAGAAACGAAATGAATAAAATCCATCAGAGGTTGTGTAGCCTGGCGGTGAAGAGTTCAGGAACTGCTATCAGCCTGGCCTGGGTTGGGGTCCTCACTTCACCTCTTGCAGAGCCCCACGAGGATGCTGTGAGAGGCTGTTACAGCCCTGCACTCGTGGGCAGGGGGTCAGCGCTCTCCGTCAGTCTTATCTCTGTGAAGACTTCGGGGGTTTTGCTTAAGTTGATCATTGATAAGTTAAAACATAGAAAGGGCTTGTTATATCGATGATTTTAACAGGCAGGAATGTATTTATTTGGCTGTGACTAACAGAAAACCCAACACAGAGTGACTTAAACAAACCAGGGGTTTATTTTCCTGTTGAAGCAAAAAAATCTGGGACTAAGAGGGCCAGGCCCCAAGAGCTGCTCAGGGGCTTCAGGGAGCCCAGCAACCTACCCCCTGACCTCGGCCATCCCGGCTGATGGCTTTGGCCTCATTGGTGCAGTCCGGCCAAGGCTATGCCTTGAGATGCGCCTGTGGTCTCTGCAGGGAAAAGGGAGGGAAACAAAAATGTTTTTTTTAAAAATTTTTTATTCAAGATTTTGCCTTTTTGTGTGACAAAGAATTCTGTCTCCTGGAACTTCCATCTGTATTTCTTTGGCTACTCTTTGCTACAAGAGATTCTGGGAAAGCGACTTCTTTTCTAGCTTCTCTTGTAGAAGCAGGCAAGGAAGAAGGGAGTCAGAATGGATGCCGAGTGATCCAACCCGTAGTTTCCCCACAAAGGGCAAAGCAGAGAGCACTGTGACAGAAGTTCCAAGTTGTGCCTGATGCAAAAGCTTCCCTGTGTCAGAGACTTTGGCCTGCATTGATAACCCCTAGAAATCTAGATGATTTGGTAATGCTTATGTGGGTGGAATTTCTTCTTGGCATAGTCCGGGAATAAACCTAATTCCCAAAGAGAAAACAGCTTTGATCATGGAAAGCAGTTCTCATGTTGTTACTCCTTTTACAAACAAGACCTAGGACCCCTAAGTACTGTAACTGTCTTTTTCTCCTCCACTGTTTTCTGCCTGTCAGGTGTTTTTTTCATTGAAAATCATACAACACAAAACAAATGTCCATTTTACCTTTTTTTTTGTTTGTTTAAAAGAATTTCACTTATTTATTTATTTATTTATTTTATTTCTGGCTGTGTTGGGTCTTCGTTTCTGTGTGAGGGCTTTCTCTAGTTGCGGCAAGCAGGGGCCACTCTTCATCGCGGTGCGCGGGCCTCTCACTATCGCGGCCTCTCTTGTTCCGGAGCACAGGCTCCAGACGCGCAGGCTCAGTAGTTGTGGCTCACGGGCCTAGTTGCTCCGCGGCATGTGGGATCTTCCCAGACCAGGGCTTGAACCCGTGTCCCCTGCATTGGCAGGCAGACTCTCAACCACTGCGCCACCAGGGAAGCCCCATTTTACCTTTTTAAAAATTTTTATTATTTTAATTTATTTTATTTTTTTATTGAAGTATAGTTGATTTACAGTGTTGTGTTAATTTTTGCTGTACAGCAAAGTGACTCAGCTATACACATATATTCATTCTTTTTTATATTCTTTTCCATTATGGTTTATCCCAGGATACTGAATATAGTTCCTAGTGCTATACAGTAGGACCTCGTTGTTTATACATCCTATATGTAAATAGTTTGCATCTACTAACCCCAGACTCCCAGTCCTTCCCTCCCCGACATTTTACCTTTTCTTACTCTAAGATATACTTTCTCCCCTCCTACTTCCTCCCCTCCCACCACCCATCTCAGGTTGCTTTTAGAATAGACCGGTTCAATGTAGCTCTGGCTTCTGCCCTTTAGGGTTTTCTTGGAGTGGCCACTGCAATAGCATCTGGCCAACGAAGCCAGAATTTGTTCAGAAGATGAAGTCATTTTGGAGGCAGTTTGATAATAAAATTATCATCAGATTTGTGCCATGTTTTGCTGTTTGAAATTGTCCAGAATGATGAGCTAATAAAAATACCAGTTGGCTCATCCTTGGTTCATTCTCTTTATTTAAAAATCTAGTTCTTTAAAAATGCATGGGATAATAGTGACCATGACTATTCCTTTATGTAAAATGCTTAATAAACTACCTGGGATGAGGCACAATTTTTCTTTTAATTTATATTTTAGTTTTTTGGCTGTGTTGGGTCTTTGTTGCCACGTGCGGGCTTTCTCTAGTTGGGGCGGGCGGGGGCTACTCTTTGTTGTGGTGCGCGGGCTTCTCATTGCGGTGGCTTCTCTTGTGGTGGAGCACAGGCCCTAGGCGTGTAGGCTCAGTAGTTGTGGTTCGTGAGCTCTAGAGCGCAGGCTCAGTAGTTGTGGCGCACGGTAGCTTAGTTGCTCCGCGGCATGTGGGATCTTTCTGGACCAGGGCTCGAACTTGTGTCCCCTGCATTGGCAGGCAGATTCTTAACCACTGAACCACCAGGGAAGTCCTAAGGCACAATTTTAATGCTAACCTATCATGTCTTTTGCAGTGTGGGGATGATCTTGGCAAGAAACCCTTGTTGTTATGCTGCAAAAGCCACCACATTTGATTTTTAATCCTTATGGTATTAGTATTTAGGGAAGTATCCAAAATGCACAAACCATTAATAGAAACATTTTGTAGATGTTATACACTTATAAATCCATTTACTACCTAATAAGCTACTAATAACTGTGGTTGATGAAAGCATTTATATTTGTAACACATATTAAATCCTGTTCCCATTTATGATGCTAGCATATAAAAAGATAATGCTCGCTTTCTAGCTATAAAGTAGTTTCTCTGTTACAGTGAATAAGGTAAACCACATATTAGTCTGCATACTGAGTTGATCTGGAGCTTATCTCTCTTGTATAGGAAGATGCTTAAACATAAGATTTGAAAATTAGCCATTGTATTTTTTTTTCAGATTATGAAAGTAATCAAACTTATTATAGAATACTTGAAAATACAAACAGATATAAAAAAGAAAAACCAAAAGTCACCCCTAAGTCCAGAATCCAGCAATAACCACTGATAATATTTTGGGAATTTTTTCCTGGTCTTTAAAAAGTACGCTCACACATAATTTATTTTTGCAACAGATATTGAGTTCCTACTATATGTCAGGTACAGTGTTGGGCTTTGGGGGTGCAGACAAAACCAAGATAGATATGGTTCCTACCCTTGTGTGACTTGTGCCCCTTAAATTCTAAACTGGGATCATACTTCCCTTCTTTTTCACTTTACATTGTATCATGGATATTTTCCATTTCATTAAAGATTCTTGAAGAACATGGTTTTATTGTTATTTTAAAAATTTTTATTGGAGTAGAGTTGACTTACAATGTTGTGTTAGTTTCAGGTGTACAGCAAAGTGAATCAGTTATACATATATATATATCCACTCTTTTTTATATTCTTTTCCCATATAGGCCATTACAGAGTATTGAGTAGAGTTCCCTGTGCTATACAGTAGGGTCGTATTAGTTATCTATTTCATATGTAGTAGTGTGTAATGTCAATCCCAATTTTCCAATTTATCCCTCCCCCGCCCCTTACTCATTGGTAACCATGAGTTTGTTTTCTACATCTTTAACTCTATTTCTGTTTTGTAGATAAGGAAGAACATGGTTTTAAATAGCTATATAATATTACCTTGACATGTCATGATTTGCTTAAACATTATGATATTTTATAATGTTTTTAGGTGGCCAGGTGGTGGAAAGAACCTAATGTTTCTACTCAGAATGTCCCAGATTCAGGTCCTGGCTCTATCATTTATTGGTTGTGTGGCCTGGGGCAAGTTAATAATTTCTCCGAACCTCAGTCTTCTTATCTCTAAAATGGAATGAATATCATTTCTAGGTTGTGAGGGTTAAAAATACTGTATGTCAAGCATGCACCAGTGCCAGATGTAGTGCATATACTCAAGAATTGTCAGGTGATGAATGTTAACACTGCTGCCCCAAATACTTTTGCCTAAAAACCTTTTTTTTTTTCTTTCCATCCTTAATTATTCTCAGAGGAAAAATTCTTACTAGTGAAAATTTTAGCTCAAAGGGAATAGATATTTTTAAGACTTTTGATAAAGTTCGCAAGAAAAATTTCTGGAAAGATTCATATCGTAGGCAGAAGAGACAACAAATTTGTAGGCTCTCTTCTCCTTGTACCTGTGATCCCACATCCTGGCTTATTTGAGCTGGTGGTTGTGAGAAGTTAGGAAATAATTGAATCACCAATCTAGAGTTAGAGTTCTGTTTGTTTCTTTCATAGCAAACTTTGAATTATGTTTATCATACCTGAGTAGCATGTCTGGGAGTCACTAGTTCTTAAAATCTGTGTGCATAAAAATCACCTGGGGAGATTGTACAAAATGGCAAACTCTGGGCCTCTCAAGAGATTCCAACTCTGTAGGTTTGAATCTGTATTTTGTGGTAGGAATCTGTATTTTGAAAAGAATCTCGTGTGAGTCTAATGTAGGTGTTCCCAGGAGTAAACTTTGAGAAATATTGCTAGATAGTTAGATGACGGTGATCAAAATTAAGAATGTTCAGGCCCTTTTCTTTCTTTGATTCCCTTTACCCCTTTTTTTAAAAAAACTTATTTATTTTTGGCTGTGTTGGGTCTTCGTTGCTGCGCGTGGGCTTTCTCTAGTTGTGGTGAGCGGGGGCTACTCTTCGTCGCGGTGCACGGGCTTCTCATTGCAGCAGCTTCTCTTGTTGCAGAGCACGGGTTCTAGGCACGTGGGCTTCAGTAGTTGTGGCACGCAGGCTCAGTAGTTGTGGCGCAGGGGCTTAGTTGCTCCGCGGCATGTGGGATCTTCCCGGACCAGGGCTTGAACGCATGTCCCCTGCACTGGCAGGCGGATTCTTAACCACTGCGCCACCAGGGAAGCCCTGATTCCCTTTACCCTTGAACCTAGTACTTTCTCCATGTTATTAAACCACCTTGAAGCATTTTAGTCTAGGAGCATAATTTATAACTGGCACAACGTTGTTTAGAGAGTGGCTTATTGTAAGGAACTTGGGGGAAGAGCGCAACCCTGTATATTTCTGTGGAGGGGATATACTGTCTTTATTACGGCACAGCAGGCTCAGAATGCATTTAGTTGTCCTACAGACTCCTATAAAGTCAGGTGTAACAGACATCTGTTTAATATATTATCAAATAACTTAAGAGCACACATTTTTTATTGCAGAAATTTAAAAAGCAGTATGAGGGGAAACTTTTAAAAGAAAAATAATCATTGGTAATCTCACCTTCCTAACAGCTATTTTCATTTTTCTGCCTTGAAATGTAGTCCTTGAAATACAGTCCTTGACTATTGGCATAGGGGTTATGTAGCTGTTGTTGTAACATTGACTACTGTTTTGTATTCAGCATTAATCTAATATATTAAATGTTTTTGTGTTTCTAAGCAAGTTTTCAGAATTAAAATTTTAGGGTTGGATAATGGTACCTTTGATCAAAAAAAATTTTTTTTGCAGTTATAGACTACCTTATGGTGAATGCGAATTACATAGCTTTTTTCTCCTTTGAAACTGTATTCCGAGGAAAAACTTTTGAGGAATATGGTTACTGAAGAATAGCGGCGATTTTGAAAGCAGCGGCCAACTTTAATTGAGCAGTTACTATGTGTGAGACACTGTTCTGATGCTTTATGCCTGTTCAGTCATCTCAGCCTCTCATGCAACAACCCAATAGATACAGATGCTGTTTGGGTCTTTGTTTTACAGACACAAAAGCTGTAACTCCTTTATTTTATTTTATTTTTTAATTAATTAATTTTTATTGGAGTATGGTTGCTTTACAATATTGTGTTAGTTTATACTGTACAGCAAAGTGAATCAGCTAGATGTATACATATATCCCCTCTTTTTTGGATTTCCTTCCCATTTAGGTCACCACAGAGCACTGAGTAGAGTTCCCTGTGCTCTACAGTAGGTTCTCATTAGTTATCTATTTTATACATAGTAGTGTATATATGTCAATCCCAATCTCCCAGTTCAACCCTCCCCTCCCCCCCCACTTGGTGTCCATATGTTTGTCCTCTAGTTTGTGTCTGTAAGTCCTTTAAATCTGGGGCCTGGGTTTCTTTTTGGAATTCTGAGTGGACCTAGACACTGGTTTTCCTCTTGGGGTTGTTACAGAGTCATAGCTGTTACGTAGTGTGGAGACATATCAAATCTGAGTCTAGGATGATAAACTGTACTCCAAAAAAGGTTTTGTTGCTTCCTCAGTTCCCTGCCGAAATGCAGAGGGCTGTGGTGGTAGGCACAGAGGTGGTTAGAATTCTTGGTGAGAATGCAGACGTTCCAGAGGGCTGCCTTCTGCTAGCTTTGGTTAAGTTTTCTCTGTTTCTTCCTTTGTGGAACTGGGATAATAATACCTCTCTCCTAGGGTTTTTGTGAAGGTCATATGAGAATGTATGTAAAGTTGGCTTGCAGTTGGTGCCCTGTACATGGTCTACATGTTTCAAATTCATCTCTTATTCCTGTGCAGCCTCCAGCCCAGTGCTGTGAAAATACGTGTGTGTGTTTACAGAGTAAATGGCTCATGATGGATCTGGATTAAAGACTGTACCATTTTGGGCTGGTGGACCTGGCATTGACCTCATAGAACGGAACTTTAAAGCTAGGGCATGTGCTTGGCCTTAAGAAACACCAAATAGTTCTGCCTTACATAAGTAAGTAAGGCAGAGTAATTCCCTACATGCAAGGTCGTCTTTCTTCACCCTCAGTCTAGGGCTTGTGTAGAATGTTGTGTTATTAGTGATAGTGCATTAGCATGGTGTTTTGAATGAGGATATGCAAAACTTAATTCAAGTGAGGTTAATGTGGGATAATTTGTGGCTGTGTCTGATTAGTTTTATAAATTGAAATTTGTCACGGTGAATATAATTTTTCAATTTATTCGGTTACAGATTATCTTATTCTTAGAATAATACATCTCCAGATACTTGTTTAAATATGCTTTTAAAGCATCTCAGATAAGAGATTTTTTTTATGTTAGTTTGTTCATTGCACTAGGATACTCACTGAGGTATTTTGGGTTAAGGGAAATAAACCACTCCTCGCAGCAGAGCGGGTGACTGGGAACTCAAGGCAACTTGAGTTCATGACCTGGTCTTTCCACTGACACTGTCATCTTGTATAAGTTATTTAACTTTTTAGGGTTTGGATTAGATGTCCCCTAAAATCCTTTCCAACTCCAGTATTCTGAGTCTTTTGCACAGTGTACAGTACAAGCCCAGTAGTACTTGGCATGTGGTGTTAGGGTCTGACTCAGCTCTACATCCATGAGTAGCTTTGGTACAAATTTGCCTTGATCTGAACCACGCACATGAGCATTCACAGCAAACGGGGAAGATGCTGGAATGAAGACAGTTGGAGTATCTTTGGAGGAGCAAGTATTCCCAAGGCAGCTGACCACAAGCTCTGCTTTCTGACATCTTGGCAGTCAGGTTTACAGTGCCCTGTATTCTGTGGGCTAGATGTGAGCTAATTTAAGGTTTTCTGCAGTAACTGAGCAGGAATGACAGTGTAAACCATAGTTGAGACTTGCTGGTGTTGACACACTGTGTTAGATGAGCAAAGGAGATCGTATGCTTCCCCAAGTAGCATCTTTTTTGTCACATTTTCCTTCCTCCTTTGCCATTGTGTCCAGTTATCAAGTTCCACGTGCCAGGGTTTATATCTGTCATGTAAACCACTAGAGAAATGTAGCAGGGAAACATAATAGTGTTCATTAGAGTAAAATCTCAATTGAAAAGACATCTGTATGTTCAGATTTTAAGTATTTTCAGAATCGCTTTAATTGCTTATCGATTATTGAGAACTAGCAAAATATTTCTCTTGTGTTGTACAGAATACCACTAAAGCTTGTATTATCTATGTTTTGAGTTGATTCCTTTATCATATGCTGAGCTTTTGAAGTGCCATTCAAACAAAGTCAATATTTTGCATATTTGTCTTTTTTTTTTTTTGGCCGCGTGGCATGCGGGATCTTAGTTCCCCGACCAAGGATTGAACCCATGCCCCTTGCATTGGAAGCACAGAGTTTTTACCACTGGACTGTCAGGGAAGTCCCAAAGTCAATATTCTGACAAGCTTTTATAATCTTTTAAATTGCTTGATTATAATGATTTAATTTTAAAAAGTCAGGAAAATATATGTTTAGCTTTAGTATTGCAGGAGCAATCCTATAAAGAAATGTTTATTTTAGTCCGGGAGACTGTTTTTCTTAAATTAAAAAAATTTTTATATGGGAAATAGAAACCCAAGATAGCATAGACCTATAGAGTTTTAATTTTATTTTACAGGGATCTGTAATTTAGTAAAACATTGCTGGCAGTCATACTGTCACCTAAACAGAAAGATAGCTTCAAAAATATATTTACTGGGAATTCTCTGGTGGTCCAGTGGTTAGGACTCAGCGCTTTCACTGCTGGGGTTGGGTTCAATCCTTGGTCGGGGAACTAAGATCTTGCAAGCCACATGGCGTGGCCAAAAAAAAAATTTTTTTACTACCAGTGATTGAGTATCTGGGATGCATTATCTATGAAAGTTTATTTGACTAAGTCGAAACAAGTAGGCTTGAGCAAAAAATATTATTAAAATGGATTTGATTTTGAAGTTCTGTATGAATCATTAGCTTTCAACCTTGTGAAATTTGTCTCTCATTATAAATTATTCAGGAATAGTGAAGCCATTTGAAAAACCCAGTTGTGTTAAAATCATGAAGTCATGTAATGGGACTGCATAAGTGAATGAGGCCCTTTACCTTTAAGAGGAATACAATCTAGTGGAAGAGAGGAAACCTACCTGAATTTGTTAATAGAAAAGAAAAGGAGATCCCATAGAATAAGGCTGTGCTTACTTAATGTGCATCATAGTCTGGGGTTGCCTACCTCTCTCCCACAAGATGAGGCCTTGCGATAGCTAGTTTATTTGGGAGGTACTCTCAAGGAGAGGAAGTGAGGGAATAAGAGTCACATGGGGAAGAAGGCAAAGCCACTACAATGATGTATAATTGAGTTGGTTACCTCTGAGGGTGATTGCTATTTCTGGTGAGTCGCAGAGTCTGTATCCATAAATCATCCATATAAGGGACTCAAAGAATCATTTGTCTATCAGCTTCTGTCCCTCTTTGAAGAGGATTGAGGGTTGCCCCATGAGGTTTGCCCCTTCTGTACTTCTGGGTTACATACATGTGACACCTACCAGCCCCTGCATACATCCAGCAAACTCCCAGAGCAGGACATGAGAAGTCTGTCTGCTGTAAGCTTGAGGTGAGGCATTGTCAGTACAAAGTGGGTTTACATGTGATCAGAGCCATTTACTGTAGCCTGACTGGAATCAGAGATGAAGTGTAGTGGGGGTGAGATGGTGTATACAGTACAATATCTTTATTTTATTTATTTATTTATTTAAATTTATTTTTTATTTTTGGCTGCATTGGGTCTTCATTGCTGTGTGTGGGTTTTCTCTAGTTGCGGCAAGCGGGGGCTACTCTTTGTTGTGGTGCACGGGCTTTTCATTGCAGTGGCTTCTCTTGTCGCAGAACACAGGCTCTAGGCACAGGCTTCAGTAGTTGTGGCACGTGGGCTCAGCAGCTGTGGCTCGCAGGCTCTAGAGCACAGGCTCAGTAGTTGTGGTGCCCGGGCTTAGTTGCTCCGCGGCATGTGGGATCTTCCTGGACCAGGGCTCAAACCCATGTCCCCTGCACTGGCAGACAGATTCTTAACCACTGCGCCACCAGAGAAGTCCCTACAGTGCAATATCTTTATATACTTTGAATGCAAAAAAAAAAAAGGGAGACAGAGAAGTGGATGTTTAAAATGTGACATACTCTTTGTTTTAAATCAAAGAAAAGTCTTTACTGTAAATTTTTGATGACTTCTATTGTGTATGTTTCTGTTGAGTTTGCTGTAATGTGAGATTACAGAAATAAACCTTACTGTGGCCAGAAAGATGGTGGAGTAAGGAGCTCCAGAACTCACTGCCTGACAGGAACGCTGACTTATCAACAATATACAGTTCAGAAAGCCATTATGAGAATGCCCAGGCAAGCTCAAAGGCAAGAACAGCTGCAGTGAAATGGGTTAGAAAAGTGGTTTCATTTCACCTACACCAGCCCCTTTCCCAAGCCGGCAGAGCTAGCAATTGAGAGAAAAAGCCCAATATGTTGCTTCTCCCTTGGAAGGCAAAGAGAATAGTGGAACATACATTCAACCTTCCAGCTTTTTTGGGGACTACCCGAGGGATTGGTTTCTATTTTGCCTGACTTGGAGTACTGATGGGGGAACTGGCATAGTTTTGATGCCTGGAGGTTGTTGAGAACTAAAGAGAGCTTAGCAGCCTATGGCAGTGCCAGAGAACCTGCAGTACTGCAGACAGACATCAGAGGGAGTGAGAGACTCATGAAAAAGAAACCAGCAGACCTCCCTTCACCCAGCATGCCTGGAGAAGAGGCATGCTTGTAAAAGGTTTGAAAGGCCCCCAGAATCTCTAGCTGGGCTGATTGATATGGAAGTCTTCCTCTGTACGAAGCCAATCTATAAAGGTTGGGAGAGGTGGCTGTTTTTTAAGTGCAAAAATCATTAACAAAGATAACAAGGCACACAAAAAAGCAAGAAAACGTGGCTTAATCAAAGGAGCAAAATAAATCTCAAGAATCTGACCCTAAAGAAATAAAGATCTATGAATTACCTGACGAAGAATTCAAAATAATCATTTTAAAGAAACTCAGTGTACTGTAAGAGAACACAGTAAATTAAATAAGGAAAGCAATATATGAACAAAATGAGAATATCAAAAAAGAAAAACTATAAAAAAGAACCAAACAAATTCTGGAGCTGAAGAATACAATACTGAATTGAAAAACTCACCAGAGGGGATCAATATCAGACTCGGTCAAGCAGAAGAAAGAATCAGTGAATTTGAAGACAGTTCATTTGAAATTATTGAACCAGAGGAATGAAAGGAAAAAAAATGAAGAAAAGTGAAAAAAGCCTAAGGGACTTATGGGACACTATCAGAAGGACTATATATACTATATGGGTGTCCCTGAAGAGAAGAGAGGGATAAGCAGAGAGCTTCTTTGAAGAAATAATGGCAGGAAACTCCCCAAATCTAAGGAAGGAAATGAACATCTAAACTCAAGAAGCTTGAAAGAGTCCAACTAGGAAGAACCCAAGAAAGTCCATACAAATTGATCAATCAAAAGTCAGAGACAGAGGATCTTGAGAGAAGCAAGAGAAAAATAACTTGTTATGTTACAAGGGAGCTCCTATAAGATAACGAGCGGATTTCTCAGCAGAAACATTATGGGTCAGAAGGGAGTGGGATGATCTATTCAACGTGCTGAAAGAAAAAAACTTGTCAACCAAAAATGCTATATTCAGCAAAACTGTCCTTCAGAAGTTAAGGAGAAATAAAGACCTTCCTGGATAAATAAAAACTGAGGGAATTCGTAATCACTAAAGCATATGAAAATATAAAGCTCTCTGGTAAAGAAAATCCCTATAGAAGATGCACAAAAGAAAATGAGAAAGGAATCAAAGCTTGTCACTGTAAAAAATCAACAAAACACAAGGAAAGGCAGCAAAAGAGGAAAAGAGGGACAAAATACTGACAAGACTTACAGAAAACAGTTAACAAAATGGTAATACTAAGTCCTTCCCTATTGGTAATTACTTTAAAAGTAAACAGATTAAACTCCCCAATCAGAAGATGTAGAGTGGCTGAATGGATAAAAAAGAAAAAAAAGGCCAATTATATGCTGCCTACCAGAGTCTCACTTTAGGTATAAGGACATGCACAAGCTGAAAGTGAAAGGATGGAAAAAGGTATTCCATGCAAATGGTAACCAAAAGAGAGTAGTGGTTGTCATACTTATATCAGACAAAATAGACTTTGAGTCAAAAACTGACACGAGACAAAGATCATTATATAATATGAAAGGCTTAATTCCCTAAGAAGTTATAACAATTAAAATATATGCACCTAACATCAAAGCATCCAATTATATGAAGCCAACACTGACAGAATTGAAAGGAGAAGTAGGCAGTAACACAATAATAGGAGGAGATTTCAACACCCCACTTTTAATAAGAGATCAGTCATGCAGAGGTTAACAAGGAAACAGAGGACTTGAACAATATGATACCCCAGTTGGACCTAACAAACAAATATAGAACACTCTACCCAACAACAGCAGAATACACATTCTTCTTAAGTATGCATAGACCATTTTCTGGGATAGATCACATGTTATGCTGCAAAACTGGTATTAACAACTTTAAGAAAATTGAAATCATAGCAGGTATCTTTTCTGATCATAATGGATGAAACAGTGAATCAATAGCCAAAAAACCACCCCCAAAAAACAAAATTGAAAAACTCACAAATATGTGGAAATTAAACAACACACTTCTGAATAATCAGTGGATCAAAGAAGAAAACACAGGGGAAATCAGAAAATATCTTGAGACAAATTAAAATGAAAGTAATTATGTACCAAAACTATGGGATGCAGCAAAAGCAGTAGTAAGAGGAAAGTTTATAGTTGTAAATGCCTCATTAAAAAAGAAGAAATATTCAAATCAACATCTTAACTTTACAACTCAAGGAACTAGAAAAAGAAGAATAAATTAAACCCAAAGTTAGCAGAAGGAAGGAAATAATAAAGACTAGAGCAGAAATCAAAGAGATAGAGGATAGAAAAACAATAGAAAAAAATCAGTGAATTAGGAATTGGTTCTTTGAAAAGATCAATACAATTGAAAAGTTCTTAACTAGACTAAGAATAAATGAAGTCTCATGTAACAGAAATCAGAAATGAAAGAGGAAGCATTACAAGTGATGCCACATAAATAAAAAGGGTCATAAAACACTTCTGTGAACAATTATATGCCAACAAATTGGATAGTCTAGAAGAAATGGGTAAATTCCTACAATAATAGGATCAGTAATCAAGAACCTTGCAACAAAGAAAAGCCCAGAACCAGATGGCTTCATTGGAGAATGATACCAAATATTTAAAGAAGAATTGACATCAGTTCTTCTCAAACTCTTCCTAAAAATTGAGGAGGAGGAAACACTTCCAAACTCATTCTACGAGGTCCGCATTATCCTGATGACAAAATCAAAGGTTTTGATTTTTACAAGAAAAGATTTTATTTTACAAGAAAAGGAAGCTACATACTAATATCCCTGATGAATATTGATGCAAAACTCCTCAACAAAATATTAGGAGACTAAATTCTAGCAAGTTAAAAAGATTATACATTATGACCAAGTGGGATTTATTCTTGGAATGCAAATATGGTTCAGCATATGAAAATTAGTCAGTCAGTGTAGTATACCACATTAACAGAATGAAGGACAAAACCCACATGAGCACCTCAATTGATGCAGTAAGAACATTTGACAATATTTAACATCCTTTCATGATAAAAATGTACAACAAACACAATAGAAGGAAATTACCTCAATGTAATAATAAAGGACATATATGAAAAGCTCACAATTAATATCACTCAATGGTGAAAAACTGAAAGCTTTTCCTCTGAGATCAGGAAATAGGCAAGGGTGCTCACTCTCACTACTTCTATTCAAAATAGTACTGGAAATCCTAGCCAGAACAATCAAACAAGAAAAAGAAAAGACATCCAAATAGATAAGGAAGAAGTAAAATTATCTATGTTTGCAGATGACATGATCTTATATATACTTGATATTGTGTAAACCCTAAAGATTCCATGAAACCATGTTAGAGCTAATAAATGAATTCAGCAAAGTTGCAGGATACAAAATGAACACACAAAAGTCAGTTGTGTTTCTATACATTAATAATGACCAATCCACAAAGGAAATTAAGAAAACAGTACCGTTTACAATAGCATCAAAAAGAATAAAACAAGAATCAATTTAATTAGGAGGTGAAAGACTTGAACATTGAGAACTACAAAAATTGTTGGCAAAAAGACAAATGAATGGAAAGACATATTGTTTTCATAGATTGGAAGACTTAATATTGTTAAAATGTTTATATTACCCAAAGTGATCTACAGATTCATTGCAAACTCTATCAAAATCTCAATGTCATGTTTGAAGAAATGGAAAAAAAAATAAAAATTCATACGGAACCTCAAAGGACCCCAAGTAGTGAAACCAGTCTTGAGAAAGAAGAACAAAGTTGGAGGCCTCACACTTTCTGACTTCAAAACTTATTACAAAGCTACAGTAATCAAACCACAATGGTACTAACATAAAGACAGACATATAGACAATAGAGAACCCAGAAATAAACCTTCTCATTGGCAAAGGTGACAAGGCTATACAATAGGAAAAGGATAGTCTCTTCAGCAAGTGATGATAGGAAAACTGGATATCCACGTTGAAAAGAATTAACTTGGACCCTTACCTTTCACCATATATAAAAATTAACTCAAAATGGATTAAAGACTTAGGAAGATAGAAATTATTTCAAGCATCTTTTCTGACCACAGTGGTATGAAACTAGAAATCAAACACAGAAAGAAAAATGGGAAAAGCACAAACACATGGAGACTAAACAACATGCTACTAAAAAACCAATGGGTCAACAATGAAATCAGTGAAGACAGCAGAAAATACCTTGAGACAAATGAAAATGAAAACAACCTCACAAAGTCTATGGGATGCAGCAAAAGTAGTTCTAAGAGGGAAGTTCATAGCAATACTAGACTTCCTCAAGAAACAAGAAAAATCTCGAATAAGCAACCTAACCTACTGTCTAAAATAATTAGGAAAAGAAGAACAAAGAAAACTCAAAGTAGGAGAAGGAAGGAAATGATAAAGATCAGAGAGGAAGTAAATAAAAAAGAGGAAAAAAACAAAAGGAAAGATCAATAAAACCAAGAGCTAGTTTTTTGAGAAAATAAACAAAATTGACAAACCTCAAGCCAGGCTCACCAAGAAGGGAAGAGAGAGGACCCAAATAAACAAAATAAGAAATGAAAGAGAAGTAATAACCAATACCACAGAAATACAAAAAAATCATAGGAGGATACTATGAACAGTTATTTGCCAACAAATTGGGCAACCTAGAAGAAATGGACAAGTCTCTAGAAACATAGAGCCTGCCAAAACTGAGTCAAGAAAAAAGAGATAATTTGAACAGACTGATCACTAGAAGTGAAATAGAAGTTGTAATTAAAAACTCCCTGTAAACAAAAGTCCAAAACTGGATGGCTTCACTGGGGAATTCTACGAAACATACAAAGAAGAAGTTAAAACTATCTTTCTCAAATTCTTCCAAAAAATTGCAGAGGAGGAAATACTCCCAAATTCATTCTGTGAAGCCACCATTACCCTGATACCAAAACCAGACAAAGACAGTACAAAAAAGAAAATTACAGGCCGATATCTTTGAGGAATATGGATGCAAAAATCCTCAACAAAATATTAGCAAACTGAATCCAAAATTACATAAAAAAAGATCATACACCATGATCAGGTTGGATTCATTCCAGAGTCTCAAGGATGGTTCAACATATGCAAATCAATCAATGTGATACACCACATTAACGAAAGGAAAGACAAAAACCACACGATCATCTTAATAGATGCAGAAAAAGGATTTGACAAAATTCAACCTACATTCATGATAAAAACTCTCCCCAAAGTGGGTGTAGAGGGAACATGTCTCAATATAATAAAAGCCATTTATGATAAACCCACAGCCAGTATAATACCCAATGGTGAAAAGCTGAAAGCTTTCTTGCTAAATTCAGGAACAAGAAAAGGATGCCCACTCTCACCACTTCTATTTAACATAGTATTGGAAGTCCTAGCCACAGTAGTCAGACAAGAAAAAGAAATAAAATTATCCAAATTGGAAGGGAGGAAGTAAAACTGTCATTATTTGCAGTTGACATGATACTCTATGTAGAGAGCCCTAATTAGAACTAATAAATGAATTCAGCAAGGTAGCAGGATACAAAATTAGCATACAGAAATCTGTTGCATTTGTTTAGTCTAACAATGAAATATCAGAAAGAGAAAGTAAAAAAAAAATCCTGTTTAAAGTTACATCAAAAGTAATAAAATACCTAGGAATAAACTTCACCAAGGAGGTGAAGGACCTATATGCTGAAAACTACAAGACTTTAATAAAGGAAATTGAAGATGATTCAAAGAAATGGAAAGATATCCCCATGCTCTTGGATTGGAAGAATTAATATTTTTAAAATGGCTATGCTGCCTGAAGCAATCTAGAGATTTAATGCAATCCCTGTTAACATACCCATGACAGTTTACACAGAACTAGAACAAATAATCCTAAAATTTACATGGAACCACAAAAGACTCAGAATTGCTAAAGCAATCCTGAGGAAAAAGAACAAAACTGGAGGTATAACCCTTCTAGACTTTAGATTATACTACAAAGCTACAGTAATCAAAACAGCACGGGGGTGGGGGGGAGGTGGGAGGAATTGGGAGATTGGGATTTACACATATACACTATTAATACTATGCATAAAATAGATAACTAATGAGAACATATTTTATAGCAACTAATGAGAACATACTTTATAGCAGAGGGAACTCTACTTAATGCACTGTGGTGACTGAAATGGGAAGGAAATCCAAAAAAGAGAGAATATATGTATATGTAAAGCTGATTCATTTTGCTGTACAGTAGAAACTAACACAACATTGTGAAGCAACTATACGCCAGTAAAAATTAATTAAAAAAACCCACCATGGTATTGGCACAAAAACAGACATATAGATCAATGGAACAGAATAGAGAGCCCAAAAATAAACCCACACACCTATGGTCAATGAATCTACAACAAAGGAGACATAAATATACAATAGAAAAAAGACAGTCTCTTCAACAAGTGGTGCTGGGAAAGCCAGACAGCTACATGTAAATCAGTGAAATTAGAACACTCCCTTACGCCATATACAAAAGCAAACTCAAAATGGTTTAAAGACCTAAATATTAGACATGACAGCGTAAAACTCCTAGAAAAGAACATAGGCAGGCAACACATTCTCTGACATAAATTGTAGCAATATTTTCTTCGATCAGTCTCCCAAGGCAAAAGAAATAAAAGCAAAAATAAACAGATGGGACCTAATCAAACTTAAAAGCTTTTGCACAGCAAAGGAAACCATAAACAAAATGAAAAGACAGCCTACAGACTGGGAGAAAATGTTTGCAAACAATGCGACTGAGAAGGGCATAATTTCCAAAATATACATACAGCTCATACAACTCAAGAGCAAAAATACAGCCCAACTGAAAAATGGGCAGAAGACTTAAATAGATGTTTCTTTGAAGAAGACATACAGATGTCCAACAGGCATGTGACAAGATGTTCAACGTCACTAATCATTAGAGAAATGCGAATCAAAACCGCAGCGAGGTATCACCTCACACTGGTCAGAATGGTTATTATCAGAAAGTCTAGAAATAATAAGTACTGGAGAAGTTGTGGAGAAAAGGGAACCTTCCTACATTGGTGGTGGGAGTGTATATTGGTGCAGCCACTATGGAAAATGGTATGTAGGTTACTTAAAAAACTAAAAATAGAGCTATTATATGATCCAGAAATCCTACTCTTAGGTGTTTGTCTGGGAAAGGCAAAAACTCTAATTTGAAAAGAAATGTGCACCCTAATGTTCATAGCACTATTTACAATAGCCAAGACATGGAAACAACCCAAGTGCCCATTAATAGAAGTTTGGCTTAAGAAGATGTGACACCTATCTATCTGTCTACCTACCTATCTATCTATCTATCTATCTATCTATCTATCTATCTATCATCTATCTATCTATCTATATCTCACACAATGGAATCTTAGCCATAAAAAAGGATGAAATACTACCATTTGCAGCAACATGGATGAACCTAGAGAATATTATACTTAGTGAAGTAAGGCAGACAAAGACAAATATATCCCTTATGTGTGGATTCTAAAAAACAATACAAATGAACCTATTTACAAAATAGAAATAGACTCACAGACATAGAAAACAAACTTCTGGTTACCAAAGCAGAAAGGGAGGGGAGAGGGATAAATTAGGAGTATGGGATTAACAGATACAAACTACTGCATATGAAATAGATAAACAACATATGTATAACATAGGGAATTATATTCAATATTTTGTAATAACCTGTAATGGAAAATAATCTGAAAAAAATATATAACTGAACCACTTTTTTTTTTAACATCTTTATTGGAGTATAATTGCTTTATAGTGTTGTGTTAGTTTCTGCTGTATAACAAAGTGAATCAGCTATACATATACATACATCCCCATATCTCCTCCCTCTTGCGTCTCCCTCCTACCCTCCCTATCCCACTCTTCTAGGTGGTCACAAAGCACCGAGCTGATCTCCCTGTGCTATGCAGCTGCTTCCCACTAGCTATCTATTTTACATTTGGTAGTTTATATATGTCAGTGCTACTCTTTCACTTCGTCCCAGCTTACCCTTCCCCCTCCCTGTGTCCACAAGTCCATTCTGTACGTCTGAACCACTTTGCTGTACACCTGAAACTAACACAATATTGTAAATCAACTATACTTCAGTAAAAAATGGATTAAACACCTAAATGTAAGACCTGAATATCCTGGAAGAAAACAGGGGAAAAGCTTTATGACCCTGGATTTGGCAGTTATTTATTGGATATAACATGAAAAGCACAAAACACCAAAAGCAATAATAGACAAATGTTTGATCTATTTGATCTAGATCAAATAGATCAAACTTTAAGTCTTCTGTGCAGCAAAGGAAGCAATCAACTGAGTGAAAAGGTAACCTATGGAATGGGAGAAAGTAGTTGCAAACCATAGATCTGATTGAGGGACTAATATCCATAGTAAAGAACAAAAACCAATATAATTAAAAAGTGGATAAAGGACTTTAATAACCCCTTTTCCAAAGAAGATTTTCAAGTGGCCAAAAATAATGAAAATATGTTCAACCTCAAATAATCATTAGGGAAATGCAATTTAAAACTGCAGTGAGATATCACCTCTCATCCATTAGGTTGGCCATTATCAAAAAACTGGGAAATAACAAGTATTGCTGAGGATGTGGAGAAATTAGAACGCTTGTACACTCTCAGTGGGAATGTAAAATGGAGCAGCTGGTATGGAAAACAGTATGAAGGTTCCTTGAAAAATTATAAATGGAATTGTCATATGATCCAGCAGTCCTACTTCTGGGTATATGTACAAAAGAATTGAAAACAGTATCTCCAAGAGATAGCTTCACACCCATGTTCATTGCAGAATTATTTGCAATAGCCAAGAGTTGGAAGCAGCCTAAATGTTCATCAGTAGATGAATGGACAAAATATGGTATGTACATATAACAGAATGTTATTCAGGCTTAAAAGGAGGGAAATCTTGTCACATGCTACAACATGGATGAAGCTTGAGGACATTATACTAAGTGAAAAAGTGAAGTAAGCCAGTCACGAAAAGACAAATATATACTGCATGATTCCACTTATATGAGGTATCTAAAATAGTCAAAGTCTTAGAAACAGAAAGTAGAATGGTGGGACCAGAGGCTGGGGGGAGGGAAATGGAGAGTCGTTGTTCAGTGGTTATTGTGTCCATTTTGCAAGATGAGAAACTTCTAGAGATCTGATGCACAACAATGTGCATATAGTTAACACTGCTGTAGTGTACACTTAAAAAAGGTTAAGATGGTAAATTTTATGTTTTATTGACCACAATAAAAAACCAAAAAAGAACAAAATCCTGTGTGCTGTCATCTGATTTTTAACCTAATATGACAGATTCGCCTTAGGTAAACCTTTATGAACAGTTGTGATCTTTTAAAAACTCTTTAAAAGTTTTCAAAATGAAAGAGCAAAGGCACTTGAAGAATCCTAACTAGTTCTTTATCTTTCGTTAAAAGTTTCAAGAGGGGAGCACTTTGTGTATTTCATAAGGGTGAAAGCATTCATCCATTGAAACCTGAACCATGAGTATTTCCTTCTGAGAAATGCATAAAAATAAGTCAGCACGAAGGCAGAGTCCTGCGGTAACTGGAACCTTGTCATAGCATTTACATTTGGTGTTAACATGCACATAACAGGAAAAAGGATTCAGTTATTTTCAAGTTCTCAAGTCCCAAATGTGCTGAATAAACATTTCTTTAAAAAAATAAGTGTACGAAATGGATTTGTATGACTTGAAGTTTAAATGTGCTTGCATTCCATATTTAACAATTGTAGCAGTATCACTTTCTCAAATTTCCTTATTTTTCAAGTGGACTATCATGGTTTGGCTCAGCTACTAAATTAAATTATTGCCTGCTTGCACATTCCTGTTGGTTACACTATAATCTTTACCTCCATTGGAAAATATGCCCTATTTTGAATGTTTGTTTCAGGCTGCTTGGCTTGAAACACCTCTGGTTATCCGTGAAGCATGGATATATATGTGTGATCTGCATTATGAATCTAGAAAGGAAAGAATTAAAAATGTCATACACTGTGTTACAAATACACATTACTAGGGATATGAGACTTCAGAAGTGGAATGAAAAATATTCAGTACAATTAAATTGTCTTGATAATTGATTAGAATGGTTCTAGTTATATACATACATGTAGCATATATACATGCATATATATATAATATACACATACATACATATCTATGTATATGTTGTAGAATGAATTGTGTACACCCAAAATCCGTATGTTGATGTTCTAACCCCTAGAATCTCAGAATGTGACCTTGTTTGGAGACAGGGTCTTTACATAGGTAATCAAATTAAAGTGAAGTCATTAGGGTGGATCCTAATCCAGTATAACTGAGGTATTCATAAAAATTGGGGAAATTTGGACACAGAGACACATAGAGGGTAGACAATGTGATGACACACAGGGAGAACCTGGCCATCCTTCACAGCCCTCAGAAGGATCCAACCCTGCAGCACCTTCATTTTGGAATTCTAGCCTGCAGAACTGTGAGACAGTAAATTTCTGTTGTTTAAGCCACCCAGTTTGCGGTACTTATGGCAGCAGTAAAAAGCTAATATAATATGTTTCCCTATTATGCAACACATCAGGATACTTATTTAGCTGTAATACATGATTAGTCTTTGAACATTTTAACATTTCTTAGTGTATCTGAAACACTCTTAAGAAATTAGTTTCCCAGGCAGGTAGAGAAATTAAGGTTGGCCATGATGATGAAGCAGTTAGATTTGGAAAGTGGATCTAGAATCTCTGACCCTGTACTGTATAAATACCAATCAGACCGTATTCAGGAGTTTATGAATTTGTGCAGTTTGTAGCAGTGCCAGAGTCCACTAGAGACCTAAACAAATCTATTGTTATTCAGCACCAAAAAACCAACCGACCAAACAAAAAACCCTCAAAATTACACATACTGGAATTAAATTTTCTGGAGATTAGCAACAGCTGTCTTCAAATGACCATTTTTTTCCACTTCCCCAAGGTGTACATCCCTTTTTCTTGTGCTCATTTTGTCATCAGTAGAAGGGACACGAGTTCAGCGCTAGGAAAAGTGGCAGAGGAAGCGTTCCTTCAGCTTTTTCCCTCTGCAATCCATGGCATACCCAGGTTTCCCATATCCCAAATCCAAGTGAACCCATATCCGAGTTCACTACCTGGCTTACCCAGATCTCTGACTGGGGAGAATTGGAGTTAGTGATAGAGAAGAAGAAAGCTATTTTAAAATGTTAGGTATTGATACTTTTATTGTTGCTATGGAGGTTGAGAGAGGTTAATCTTTGGGTGAAAAAGTTTTATACCTACTTGAATTTTATAGATTAAGATAGTGTTTAAAAAAAGCTGTTAAACTGGCCTGATCAATGATTTTCACAGTAACTTAAAAAAAAAAATAAATTTATTTATTTTATTTTTGGGTGCGTTGGGTCTTTGTTGCTGTGCGCAGGGCGGCGAGCAGGGGCTACTCTTCGTTGGGGTGTGCGGGCTTCTCACTGCGGTGGCTTCTCTTGTTGCGGAGCGTGGGCTCTAGGCATGTGGACTCAGTAGTTGTGGCTCGCAGGCTCTAGAGCACAGGCTCAGTAGTTGTGGCGCACGGGTTTAGTTGCTCCTCGGCATGTGGGATCTTCACGGACCAGGGCTCGAACCCGTGTCCCCTTCATTGGCAGGTGGATTCTTAATCACTGCACCACCAGGGAAGCCCCACAGTAACTTTTAAAAAAAATTGTATTGAAGTTGATTGACAATGTTGTGTTAATTTCTGCTGTACAGCAAAGTGATTCAGTTATGTGTATATATATTCTTTTCCATTATGGTTTATCACACGGTATTGAATATAGTTCCATGTGCTATACAGTAGGACCTTGTTGTTTATCCATTCTATATATAATAGTTTGCCTTTGCTAATCCCAAACTCCCAATCCATTCCTCCCCTCCCCTCCTCCCCCTTGGCAACCACAAGTCTGTTCTCTATATCTTCACAGTAATTTTTCATTAAGAATACAAAAGAAACTATGTTCTATGAAGCTAGCATTCTTTCAGTCATGTCATTGACTATGTTGTCCAGTTACCTAGTAGCTCAAAATATACCAAGGTATGTCACCGAAAAGGTTTTACACTTAGTGTTGAAGATAAGACTGTACAGTTTTTGGAGTGATGAATAACTCAGACCTTTTGCAAAAATTGACCTAGTCATTGGTAAACTTTTATTATCTATTCCAAAAATGAATTTCATGTTTAGAAAATAACTAATCAAGGGACATTCTATGATATTTATGAATTTGAGAATTTTGTGACACTGAATTTTTGGGATAGAATTTTCCTGTGTGTTATCGCCATGAGTGTGTTTTCAAAATACACTTTTTTTGGGTGCTTTTATTATGTCTGTTTCCATCCTAACACTTCAAACCCACAGTTTTTAGTTATAAAATAATCTAGTCAGTTAAGAGTAATTTTTGTTTTTGTTTTTATTTTTAAGCTTTTAAATTGTGAAGTGTAATAGAGATACAAGAAATGTACCAAAAATGAATTATAAATTATTTACACCACTCAGGTCAAGAAAGAAAACATTATCAGCATCTCAGAAGCACTCCCTTCATGCCCACTCCTTTGAAGCCACAACTCTCCTCATTTGGATGGTAGTATCTGTCTTAGCTTGCCATATAATTTTACCACATGTATGTGTGTATGTGTGTATATATATATATATATATACACACACACAGAGGGATCCTTGTATACTTTGTTGGGTTTTGCCTTCTTTTAAACTTCATGGAAATACAGTTATACAATATATAATCTGTTGCGTCTGGCTTTCTCTGTCAAAATTTGAAATTCATCCATGTTATTGTATATACTAAAGTTTATTGATTTTCACTGCTGAATATTTTCTGTGGTGTGAACATATCATAGTTTATTCTTTCCACTCTGACAATCCTTGCCTTTTAATTGGACTGCTTAGTTCCACAGATATTCAATGTGATTATTGATATAGTTGGATTTAGATCTATAATTTTACTATTTTTTTGTTTGTTTCATCTATTTTTTATTTTATTTTCAGTAGACTTTATTTTTTAGAGCAGTTTTAGGTTCACAGGAAAATTGAGCAGGCGGTACAGAGCTTTCCCATCCATTCCCTGAGCCCACACATGCAGAGTCATTAACAACATCTCCCACCAGAGTAGTACAGTGGTTCCAGTTGCTGAACCTACATTGGCTCATCATAATCACCCAAAGTCTGTAGTTTACATTAGGGCTCACTTTTGATGTTGTACATTATATGGGTTTGAACAAAAATACAATGGCAAGTTCTTTGATTTTTCCTGTCCAGCCCTCTTTTGGCTTAATTGATTACTTATAAAATTTCCATTTAACTTATCTAATAGCTTTTTCGCAATAGGTCTTTCCTTATTTTTTTAATGGTGACTGTAGTATTACACTGTGCATCCTCAGGTTGTCACAATCTATTTAGAGTAATTTTTGACCACTTCATGTAAAAGGAAAGGCCTTGCAACCGTATACATGCATTTACCACCATCCTCCATCCTTTATTATATAGTTCCTCTATGTGTTATGGCTACTTAAATTATAAACCCCACAGTACAATGTTACAAGTTTTTGTTTTAAACAGCCATGTGTATTTTAAAGAAATCAAGAAGATAAATTTATTTGTGAATCTATTTACATATTTGCCTTTTTTGAGCTCTTCATTTCTTCCTTAACACCCAAGTTTCTATGTAATGTTTACCTTCATCCTGAAAAAAAATCGCTTTAAGATTACTTGTAGTACAGTTTTGCTGGAGACCAGTTTTCTTAGTTTTATTTGAACATGTTAATTGCTGCATATTTGTTCTTTTTTTTTTACCCTGGAGTATTCCATTGTATGCACATACCACAATTTACTGTACTGACAGTCATTTATGTTATTTTTATCTGTTGGCTATTATGAATAAACCTGCTGTGAATGTTGCTGTGCATGTCGTTTGATGGACTAATTTCTCTTGGATGTGTGCCTCGGGATGAAAATGATATATGGTAAGAAAACGTTTAGTTTTAGAAGATATTGCCAATTAGTTTTCCAAAGTGGTCATACCACCTTGCACTCTATTTGCAATCTAAGAGTTTCCCAGTTGTTCTGGAACTTTGCCAATAATAGTTGTCAATCTTTTATGTTGTAGTCATTCTGGTGAGTGTGTAGTATTTCATTGTGGTTTAAATTTGCATATCCTTGATTACTAATGAGGTTGAGCATCTTTTCACGTTTCCTGGCTATTTGGCTGGTCACTTTTGTGACACATCTCTTCAGTATGCCATCTTGCGTAACTCCAGTGCCTGACTCTCTAGCTTCTAGTTGAGAGGTTGTCCAGCCCATGATGTGAGTTCTCAGATGCTCCTCTTGAAATCAGCACAAGTTCCCATGGAGAAGGCCCCACGTGCTGCCCTCCTGTTCCCCACTGTATCCTGGCTTGGCAATTCTTCCATCTCTTGTTAATACTCTAGTGCCTCCAAGCAGATTAAAAAAAAATATGTCCATCTTTTTTAGTTAACCACAATGGGAGGGTCTCTATATCTGGTCTGCCACTACTGGAAGTGGAATTTCTCAGAGTTCTTTTTTTTTTTTTTCGTCAAATGATCCCTATTTTTCTAATTTTAATTTTAAGGATGTGGAGGAAAACATGCCATGAGACGTTAAGTTTTAGAGGGAATAACTTTTAAGGTAATTTATATGGAACTTCATTTGTGGTTTTGTTGCAAATTATTCCTTGGCTTTCAATGAATTTTTCATACAAGAGCTGTACTTACATTTTTGGTTTTCATTTTGCAATATTACTCCTTGATGTTTTAAGAGAAAAATATTTTGGCTAGGATTGAACTTTAAAATAGTCTAGATATATAATTATGGCAACAAGTAAAAAAGCATATTCTCTCACAGTAACTTCTTAAATATCAAAATATCTGCCCTTTCAGTTGATTTGCAATAAATAGAGTGGTTCTTTGGGTCAACGTGGATTGTGTTCTCATAGAATTTACGAAATGGAATGCAATGGACTGGGGGAGCTAGAGAGAAGATGGCAGAGTAGAAAGCTCCAGGGATCTGTCTTCCCACCTAGACAGCTGTTGCACTGGCAGAATCTGATGTAACTATTTTGGAACTCTGGTGTCTGACACATGCTACAACATGGATGAACCCTTGATGATATTATGCTAAGTGAAATAAGCCAGTCACAAAAGGACAAATATTGTATGACTCCTCTTATGTGAGGCACCCAGAGTAGTCAAGTTAAAGGAGACAGAAAGTAGAATGGTGGTTGACAGGGTATGGGGGTGGGGGAAGGGAAGTTGAGCGTTACTGTTTAATGAGTAGCTTCAGACGGGAAAGATGAAACAGTCCTAGGTGAAAACCACCTGGTGGATGGTGGTGATGGCTGCCCAACAGTGTGAATGTACTCAATGACAGTGAACTGCACACTTAAAAATGGTTAAAATGGTAAATTTTATGTTATGCGTATTTTACCACAATTAAAAATAAATAATGTAGTGATACACAGCACTGGAAAGCATTAACTCTCGCTCCTCAAATATCAAAATTAAGCCACAATTTGAATGCATTAGATGATGTAGCTATTCAAAGAAATCATATAGTGAACTATTTTCCTAAAGTGAAGCCTACTTTTGGAATGGAAGCTCATGCCTGATTTTTCTTTCTGTAGATTTAGAGTTTTATGTATTTAGTTTCTGTTAGTGGGACCCATTGTCTTGATATGACATACAGCTTTTTTAGGTGATGGACCCTCCTCCATCTAATAAAGTAAGTCCTTGACTACTTGTAAATTATTACAGAAAGCTTATTTTATTCTAGATTGTAAATTATCCAGTGAATAGTGTAAATGTGCATTCTTTTTTTTTTTTTAAATTTTATTTATTTATTTATTTATGGCTGTGTTGGGTCTTCGTTTCTGTGCGAGGGCTTTCTCTAGTTGTGGCAAGCGGGGGCCACTCTTCATCGCGGTGCGCGGGCCTCTCACTCTCGCGGCCTCTCTTGTTGCGGAGCACAGGCTCCAGATGCGCAGGCTCAGTAATTGTGGCTCACGGGCCCAGGTGCTCGGCGGCATGTGGGATCTTCCCAGACCAGGGCTCGAACCCGTGTCCCCTGCATTAGCAGGCAGACTCTCAACCACTGCGCCACCAGGGAAGCCCTAAATGTGCATTCTTAAACATGATATGGCTGTAGAAAGGATGGTGTAGGATGTGCAGTTGTAGTTTTCCTAACCACAGTACTTTTCAGGAGAAGCTTTATAAAGACTAAGCAAATGAATAAATAATTGGAAAACAAATTTCGTTGATCCAGATTATTCAGCACCAAATTAAAGGCTTGGAAACAATTTGAAAATATAGCTGAATTATTCAGAGCGTTCTTAGGTACTGCAGGCTTTTTATAAATGACACTTGTTTTACTGTAACGGTAATATATGGCAATTATGCTGCTTACTTTATCTTTGCCTTTTAGATTATTTTAGTCATCTCTTAGTTTAAAATGTATAGATGTGCTGTTGTAGTATTGGTTTTTAATTCAGTGCTTACACTTACACTTTCATAGATCTCTTGCAGGTTGATTCAAAAGTTATCCTTTGGATATATTTTGAAGAATAATTTCGTTCTTAAAGTTTAAAATGGAAACTTTCAACTTTGATTTATCCTTAGAGTATATATCACTATGGCCGTGACATGTTTGGCTGTTTTGTGACTCCTTTATTAGATACGAGTATAAGGTTTGATAATAACTTGTAGTGTTCTTCTGTATCTGAGGTTTGCTCATGATCTTGTCTCTTGGATTTGAATGGTTGTGACTAACTTGAACTAGCTTGATTTCAAAGTTTTTCTTTAAATTTACTGGATATATGTAATGGAAATAGAAAATGTCAAGAAAAGTGAGTGCTCCAGGCTCACGGTTTGGCCCAGATTCTTTAGGTATTTGTTGTATGGATAGTGCCTGGAGAGGCAGGGCAGTGCATGGGGGAAGGGTGAAGTCAGCCCTCTGGTGGCAGCTCCAGGCCTCTTTTTTCTTGTTTCAGGAAATTTTGCTGCTGCCCAAACTTGCATCTTCCACCTTAGTGAAGCAAACCCACCCACTCGTTAGTCCTGCTCTCTCTAGAAGACTCTTTACCTGTCCTTTGTGGAGTTCACTGTTTATGCAAAGAAGGTTATCAAGTCATTTTCTCTGGAACGTGCAGCATCCTCTCTGAGCCGGGTTCTGGTCAATACTGTTTTCTCCATCTTATTACATCGGGTGATGTTTTAGTGCCCTAGAGGTTTTATTTTATTTATTTTTATTTTTATTTATTTATTTATTTTTTATTTTTATTTGTGGCTGTGTTGGGTCTTTGTTTCTGTGCGAGGGCTTTCTCTAGTTGCGGCAAGCGGGGGCCACTCTTCATCGCGCTGCGCGGGCCTCTCACTATTATGGCCTCTCTTGTTGCGGAGCACGGACTCCAGACGCCAGGCTCAGTAACTGTGGCTCACGGGCCCAGATGCTCCGCGGCATGTGGGATCTTCCCAGACCAGGGCTCGAACCCGTGTCCCCTGCGTTGGCAGGCAGACTCTCAACCACTGCGCCACCAGGGAAGCCCGCCCTAGAGGTTTTAGAGCCTCTGGAGGGTTAGCACTCTAGCGAGCAGCCCAGTTGGGTTGTCCCTTATTTCAGCTCCAAGACAGGAAGCCCACACAGTGCCCAGAGCCTTGTTCCTCTCTGTCTCACTTAATGAGCCCATGACCGTCCCATTATTTATTCTGGATTCCTAAAGGTAAATGGGAATTAGCAGAGTGTGTGTATTTGTATCTTGTCTTATCTATTACATACCCTTCCTAATCCATGATTTCTTTCTTGAACCAGAATTAAACAATTAATGCTGTGTTGGTATTTTTAGTAGGGTTGCCCATTATTACCAGTATAATTCAGGATACTTCTGGGTCATGAAACCCCCAAAATAATAATATTTGTATTAGCTTATGGATATCGTTGCTGTGTCTCCGAGGTTATTGTTTTTCAAATTTCAGGGGTAATGGGGTGGCCGGTTGTAGAGCTGTAAGTAATAAGTGAAGTGTGTTGGGATATTAAAAATAGGGAGTGCTGGGGGGTCCAGGCAAACTCTAGAGGCGGTGCCTGGCCTACAGCGGACAGCTCTGCTCTGCTGCGTCAGGTCGCTGCCCTGTGGAAGTGCAGCCAGGTGTGGCCAGATCTTCCTAATGTTCAAACAGAAAGGTAGAAATTTGATTTCTCAATTTTTAAAAAATTTTATCGAAGTATATCTAGTTGAACAGTCTCCCGATTTTTATTATGGGTACCAAGTCCAGATTAAAAAGAAATATTTATGGGCCGAATAATATAGTACCTGTTCTCAGCCTTCAGTGTAGAGTGTAGGAAGCTGGCCTGTTGCTCCTCCAGGTAGTGGGTGATGCTTGTAGAACATCACCACCCTGGTGACCAGTCCTGGAGGAGTCACCTCTGCAACTCAGTATTCAATGGCTCTTGTAGCTGCAGGAAAAACCTAGCTCCAAATGACACCCACAGTTGACCACAGTTTTACCTAAAATGAATGGTCCTCTTATTATTGTAATTTAATTTGTTGTCCTGTTATCAGTGGTTTCAAATACTTAAGAAAAAAAATCAATATTAAAGTATCAGTTTTGCAATCCAGAGGATGTTTGTACTTTTTAGAAAATGATAGGCTTTAAAAAATGATAATGTATTGGCCTCCTGCCTTGTAAATGTATCAGCTTTTATTTTTATTTTTTTTAATTTTATTTATTTATTTTATTTATGGATGTGTTGGGTCTTCGTTTCTGTGCCAGGGCTTTCTCCAGCTGTGGCAAGCGGGGGCCACTCTTCATCACGGTGCGCGGGCCTCTCACTATCGCGGCCTCGTTGCGGAGCACAGGCTCCAGACGCGCAGGCTCAGTAATTGTGGCTCACGGGCCCAGTTGCTCCGCGGCATGTGGGATCTTCCCAGACCAGGGCTCGAACCCGTGTCCCCTGCATTGGCAGGCAGATTCTCAACCACTGCGCCACCAGGGAAGCCCCTATTTTATTTTTAATATGTAAGGAATGTGTCAGACTTTTAGATGTGTTTCAATTGATACCTAGGGAAATAATGGAGGATTCTTATTTTCCCCACTGGTGAGAATTTTTAATTCATTTTAGTCGAATTTTTTAAAGTAAACTTTTTATTTTAGAGCAATTTTAGATTTACAGCATAGTTGTGAATATAGTACAGAGTTCCTGTATATCCCACACCCAGTTTCCCCTTATTATTAACATCTTACATCAGTGTGGTATATTTTCATAGTTAGTGAACCAATAATGATGTATTATTTTGACCCAGAGTCCTTAATTTTATTCAGATTTCCTTCTTTTTTACCTAATGTACTTTTTCTGTTCCAGGATCCCATCCACAATACCACGTTACGTTAATTGTCACGTCTCCTTAGGCTTCTTTCGGCTGACAGTTTATCAGACTTTCCTCGTTGTTGATGATTTTGACAGTTTTGAGGAGTACTGGTTAGGTATTTTGTAGAATGTCCCTCAGCTGGGGTTTGTTTGAGTTTTTTCTCATGGTTTGGCTGGGGTGATGAGTTTTGGGGAGGAAGACCAGAGAGGTGAAGTACCGTTCTCATCACATACCATCAGTATGACCTGTCACTGTTGATGCTAATCTTGATCACCTGGCTGACGTAGTATTTGTCAGGTTTCTCCACTTTAATATTATTCTTTTAAACATTTCCCCTTTCCATACTGGATACTGGAAGGAAGTCCCAATGTGCAGTCCACACTTCAGTAGGGACTTCTGCTGCACCTCCCTGAGAGAGGAGAGCCCATGTAATATTTTGGAATTCTTTCGCGTGGGTGATTGGTCTCTTCTCCCCCTTTTATTTCTTTATTCAATCATTTATTTATATCAGTGTAGACCATGGATATTTATTTTATACTTTGGGGTAGAAGGCAGTACTTCTTTATTTTGGTGCTCAGATTGTTCTAGCTTTGGCCATTGGGAGCTCTTTGACTTGGCTCCTGTGTCCCTTTCACAGACCCCCATTGTTGTGCCTTTTTTTTTTTTTTTTTGAGCACTTTCTTACTTTCTAGCACTGCAAGATGGCTATGCTCATCTTTTATATTCCTTGGTCAGCCCTAGAACCAGCCATTTCTCTGAGGAGCCCTGGTTTCTTTTATTGGAGAATGGTATTGGAAACCAGGATCTGGTGTGCTCATTGCCACTAAATCTGTGATCTGTGTTGCTTCTAGGCTCTCTCAGCTGACAGAGCAAGCAAGGAGCTATATTGTGTATAGTAACCCGTATACACTCGTATTTATGTGTTTCTGTTTAAGCTAAACATGAGATCAGAACCGATGGCTCCAACTCTCATCTGTTACCATGTGGGTCACTGGAGCTTTTTTCCCCTGTTGGTGAACACCTGCTCCAACAATGAGAAATCTGGCTCTCAGGACCCACCATTCATTTATGTAATTGTTCAACTCTAGTATGCAGTATATAGTGGTTTTAGAATTGTTTACTAATACCGCCCCCCGTGAGAAATAATTTTATCAACAGAGCTTATGTGCAGTTCCTTTTGCCTTTACCCTTACGCACTGCACTTATTTCTAAGGTCAGCACTTCCCTCTTCCCCCTTAAGTGAGTTTATTTCACACATTTGTTAGATCCCTTTGTCACAGTCTGCATTCCATCCTGGGATTCTCCATCCTCATAAATAATTTAAAATTTGCATACATTAGGTTTTCTGTGTATGCTGTAAAGTTTTATGGGTTTTGACAAATGCACAATGTCATGTGTCCACCATTATAATATACAGAATAGTTTCACCATCCTAAAAATCCCATGTACTTTACCTATTCAACCCTCACCTCTTCCCAACCTCCTGGCAATGACTGGTGCGTTTACTATCTTTATAATATTACCTTTTTCAGAAGGTCACATGAATGTAATCACATAGCACGTGGCCTTTTCTGACTGGCTTCTTTTACTTAGCTGTGTGCATTTGATTCATCCATGTTTTTGCATGGCTTTACATAGTTCACTCTTTGTTTTTCTTAGTAGTATTCCATTATATGGAAGACAATTTTTTTTATACATTTACGTGTTGAGATTGTTTATATTTTTTGACCATTATGAATAAAACTTGCATAAACATTCTCATGCAGGTGTTTGTATGGACATATATTTTCAAATGAATTGGATAAATTCCTAGGAGCAAGATTTCTGGGTTGTATGGTAAGACCACCTTCAGCTTTATGACACGCCAAACCATATTCCAGAGTGGCTGTGTGCCACTTTGCCTTCCTACCAGCAGTGACTGAGAGTTCCTGTTGTTCTACATTTTCATCAGAACTTCGCATTGGAAGTGTTTTGGATTTTAGCCATTCTAGTAGATGTGTAATGGTACCTCATTATTGTTTTAGTTTGTGTTTTCCTACTGATGTATGATGCTGACCAACTTTTCTTTTGTTTATTTGCCATCTATATATCTTCTTTGGTGAGGTGTTTGTTCAGATCTTTCGCCCATTTTTTTTTTTTTTTTAAATTTTTCTTGTGTCTTTCCTTTTTTTTTTTTTTTTAATTAATTAATTAATTAATTTATGGCTGTGTTGGGTCCTCGTTTCTGTGCGAGGGCTTTCTCCAGCCGCGGCAAGCGGGGGCCACTCTTCATCGCGGTGCGCGGGCCCCTCACCATCGCGGCCTCCCTTCCTGCGGAGCACAGGCTCCAGACGCGCAGGCCCAGCAGCCGTGGCTCACGGGCCCAGTCGCTCCGCGGCATGTGGGATCCTCCCAGATCAGGGCCCGAACCCGTATCCCCTGCACTGGCAGGCAGACTCTCAACCACTAGCGCCACCAGGGAAGCCCTCGCCCATTTTTAAATTGGGTTGTTTTCTTATTGTTGAGTTTTAAAAATTCTTTGCAAGGGCTTCCCTGGTGGCACAGTGGCTGAGAATCCGCCTGCCAATGCAGGGGACACGGGTTCGAGCCCTGGTCCGGGAAGATCCCACATGCCACGGAGCAACTAAGCCCGTGTGCCACCACTACTGAGCCTGCGCTCTAGAGCCCGCGAGCCACAACTACTGAGCCTGCGCTCTAGAGCCTGCGAGCCACAACTACTGAGCCCACATGCTACAACTACTGAAGCCCACGCGCCTAGAGCCCGTGCTCCACAACAAGAGAAGCCACCGCAGTGAGAAACCTGTGCACTGCAACAAAGAGTAGTCCCTCTCACCGCAACTAGGGAAAGCCACGCACAGCAACAAAGAACCAAAGCAGCCAAAAATAAATAAATTAATTAAAAAAAAAATCTTTGCATACTTTGTATACAACTCCTTTATCAGATATGTGTTCTGCAAATATTTTCTCCCAATCTTTGGCTTGTTTCTTTGTTTTCTTAATTGTATCCTTCACAGAGAAGTTTTAAATTTTATTAAGTCCAACTTCCCTATGTTTTCTTTCTTAGATTGTGTTTTTGGCATGTAAAAACCTCACCGCTAAACCCAAGGTCATGTAGATTTTCTCCTATCTTTTCTTCTGGAAACTTTATAGTTTTGCATTTTGTATTTAGGTCTATGACTCATTTTGTGTTAATTTTTTTGTTAAGTTGTTAAGATCTAAGTTTAGGTTAGATAGATATTGGATATCTAATTGGATATCCAGTTGTACTAGCACCATTTGTCGAAAAGACTGTTCTTTTTCCATTGAATTGCCTTTGTGCCTTTTCCAAAAGTCAGTTGTTTATATTTGTGTGGGTCTTGTTTCTGGGCTTTTTATTCTGTTCCATTGATCTATATGTCTGTTCTTTTGCCCATTCCACTCTGTCTTGATTTTGATTTTAATTGGTATTAAGTTTTAGTTAGGAGTTGAGAAAAGAGTCAGTTTTATAACAATACTTGTGTGTTTGAGTTTTCTTGAAACATTAGATCTTTTATCTCCATCTTGTCATAAACTCTTAACATTGCACATCGTGTTTGTTTTCAAGTGATGTTGAGCATGCATGTCTGTAGGCTTCCTTCCTATCCCTGTAATAGTAAATAGAGCCTCTCCCTGACATATGATACACTTATTTAGCTGTTTTTCATCTGTTTCCTGATTCTTCACAAGAATTGAAGATCCATGAGAGCAGGACTTTGTTGTTGTTGCTGTTTGCTGCTGTATGTCTTTCGCGCCTAGGACTTGCTTGGCACGTAGTAAGATCTCAGTGACGTAGTGTAAACTAGATGAATGAAATACGGGGTCTCAAATGTATAACATCTTTGAGCAACAGGTTATTGTACAAAGGTGAATTTGCTAAATGGCTAAACATTCTAACCATTTAAGCATTAAGCAGAACTTATAATTGGAAAGGTCTGCAGTCAGTATTTTCAAATGTTACTTTGATTTCTTAAATACACTATACTGAACTTAATTTATTCTTTGTGCTGTCTCATATAATATTTTGACCAGGAATCAAGAAATTGGGCTAAAGGCCTTTTTGTGAAATGACCTAACCAAGTGATCTTATAAAAGTTATAATCTCCCTGCGTCTCAGTGGACCACTAGTTTCAGTGACTATATGATCTCTTAAGATCCCATCAGTTCCTAAAGTTGTGACTGATAATGACCTCATTTCTTGTGGCATATTATACTAGGTCTTTCCTCAAAATAATGTTCAAGTATGTAGGACTCTTATCTCTGACAGCATGTGGCTTCAGTCGACCATATTTTGAATTATTATTAAAAAATATTCCCTATACATCTGCCTTTTGTTGCTAAGTGTTCTTGTGTTTATATTTTTTCCCACTGAATTATAGTTTTATCTTCTTTGGCATCCCCGTTAAATTGATTCCCACAGGGCTTGTCCGTCTTGCAGTCTGTCGGTAGGCTTTCTCAGCACTAGATAACAGATGTTGTGCTAGGTGGAAGTCTCCTAAAGTTGTCCACATCCTAATCCCCAGAACCTGTGACTCTGTTACCATGACAAGGGAAAATTAGGGTTACAGGTGGAATTCAGTTTGTTAAACAGCTGACTTTGAAGTCGGGGGATTACTCTGGATTATCCAGGTGAGCCCATTGTAATCACAAAGGTGATGAGTGAAACAGGGAGGCAGGAGAGTTAGAGGGACACCTGTGAGAAAAACACAGTTGACCCTGATTGGCTTTAAAGATGGAGGGGACTGAGAGCCAAGGAATGTGTGTAGCCTCTAGAAGCTGGAAGACGCAAAGAAACAAGATTTTGTGCTGGAGCTTCCAGAAAGAATGCAGCCCTGCCAACACCTTGATTTTAGCCCAGTAAAACTCATTTTGGACTTCTGGCCTTGAAAACTGTAAGATTATGAATTTGTGTTGTTTTAAGCCATTAAATTTGTGGTAATTTGTTATAGCAGCAATAGGCAACTAATGCAAATACAGATGTCTAGTGCAGAGAGCACTGTGTAAATCAATTTTGGAAATTAACATTCTGAAAACATTCATAAAATGTATCAAGACAAATAATTTTGGGAGTGGGGCCCCTATTTTTAGGTTTCTTTAATGAACATCATGAATTATAATACTCATTTTTAATGCTAAAACTTCTCGTGTCATTTTCAAGGTTAGCTTTCTAGAAGTTTTGGCAGTAAAGTACAAAAATTGTAAGAAATTTGAAGGTGTCAGTCTACTGGGTCTGGATGAGAGGGGGTTCACTCCTCATGAGATAAGAGTTTTAGCTTCTTGGTTACCTACAATATTTGAGAGGAATGCTGACCTATAGAATTAAAAAAAAAATTTTTTTATTTATGTATTTATTTGGCTGCACTGGGTCTTAGTTGCAGCATGTGAGATCTAGTTCCCTGACCAGGGATTGAACCCAGGCCCCCTGCATTGGAAGTGCGGAGTTTTAGCCACTGGACCACCAGGGAAGTCCCTGACCTATAGAATTAAAAACATTGAATAATTTGTATTTGAATTTGGACTACGTTGGATGGTTTAGAATAAGGATTTTATTTTAAAAAATAACTAAAATTTATATTATGTTATGTGTATTTTAAAATAGCTAGTTTTAAAATGAATTCCATTTTCTCGACATTTGAATGGACAGATTTCTTATTGGGTGGCAAATGGGAGGCGGGATTGATTGAATTCAGAGTTGTTAATCCCTTATAAGAAGCAGAAGGAGCTATGAAGATTTGTTGAGGTCATAATAATTCCACAGTTAAGGAAAGCGGAGATTCAGAGAGGGTAGTTTAAGGGATTAGTTCAAGTTAGCTCACCTGGTTTATTTTAGAACCCTGAGCAGAACTTAAATCTCTGGGCTCTAAATCCACTCTTCTTTTTCCGTCTTGCTACACACAGAGGTAAGGTGAAAATGAGAAAATTTTAAGCTCTTGAAGTTGAACTTAATTGTTTCAGTCAATTCTGAAGTTATATACTTTTTATAAAGAGACTGCAGTATTCTCTGTTAAAATGCAGTAGCCATTATAAACATGTCAGACAAACAGGCATTCTTATTTTTCAGGCATATTCTTATCGTTCAGTTTCTGAATTTTCTCCTTTTGTTTGTTTTTTCTTTTGATGCAACCCTAAATAGCAGTAGTTTTGAAAGTATAAAGGAAGTATAAAGGAAGGGCCAAGAATCAGCTAAATGCTTATTTGTTTGCCAGGACAGCATATACAAGATAAGAATTACTTGTGCTTTGGACCCATGAAATATGAATATTTGATATGCCAAAAACGAAGGACCTAATTTTTAAAATTTAATATTAATGTTGGCTTAACTATGTGATTTTTAAAGTTCCTACATGAATTACATGTGGATTTTTTGCTTCTCCGACTTTGTTAGAATTATGTTTAATTTTGGTATAAATTCTGCTACATATACTTACCTCTTTTTCTATAATGTATATTAATATGCTCTTTTATTTCCTTATAAGCTTAATTCCATTATGTTTGTTTCTTTTTTGGCTTTGTGTCTGATCAAGAACATGACTAAATGTGTAAACTCTGAATTCATTATTTTCAGCTGGCATGTTTGACCAGCTTTTGTGATAGATACTTCAGAGTCCTTTCAAAGGTAAAGGAACAAATAATAACTAACTCACACAAAGTGGGGAAAGTAAAAATCGTTATTTTAGTTGAAATTGTTTAGATCTCGAATAATTACTTGGGGAAAAGTGCATTTTTGAGATTTTTAAAAGCATATTTTTGTTTGAATTATCTTTAGATGGTGCAAACTTCTGAAACTTGGTATAATGCACTTTCTTGATTTCCGTTGTTGTGACAACTTCATGGATATCAGATTTCTATTTTATAGTTGAATGCAGTGGAGGCTGTTGGACTCTTTGAGGTGGTTGGCCCTAGGACATGAGCAGCATACTGAATACTGCAACCTGTGGCCGTAGATAGTTCACCTATTGGATTAATTACTCCTTTGCAGCATTACTTTTGTGTCGTCTCTGGGAGAGAGTTGGTTAGAAAGTAGGACCTAGAGATTGTCATACTGAGTGAAGTAAGTCAGAGAAAGACAAATATCATATGATATTGCTTATATGTGGAATCTAAAAAAATGGTACATATGAACTTATTTACAAAACAGAAATAGAGTCACAGATGTAGAAAACAAACTTATGGCTACCAGGGGGAAAGGGTTGGGGGAGGGATAAATTGGGAGATTGGGATTGGCATATACACACTACTGTATATAAAATAGATAACTTATAAGCACAGGGAACTCTTCTCAATCCTCTGTAATGGCCTATATGGGAAAAGAATTAAAAACGAGTGGCTAGGGACTTCCCTGGCAGTCCAGTGGTTAAGACTCCGTGCTTCAAATGCAGGGGGCGCGGGTTCGATCCCTGGTCAGGGACTAGGATCCCATATGCCGTGTGGCGCGGCCAAAAAAGAAAAAAAAAAAAGAGTGGATATATGTATACGTATAACTGATTCACTTTGCTGTACAGCAGAAACTAACACAACATTGTAAATCAATTATACTCCAATAAAAACTTAAAAAAAAATTGTGTAGTAATCAGTAGTCCTGGCAGGAGTCCTAGAGACATCAGTGTAAACGGGCACACTTTCTCTTGTGATCATCAAGCTCGAAAAAGGGAAGCTGAGGTTGAGGTAATGAGGTTCTCTGTATGTGGAGTCAGTTAATTTTCAGCGAGCCCATCAGCATTCTCATCTCTTCTCATGATAATGATTAGCAGCCCCTGGTAAGGGAAGTTTCAGTGTGTGCTTGTCAGTGGGGTCTCTCATGTGAAACTAAATGTTGGCCTGGCATCTCTGGAACTCAAACGATGGCCAAATGGGTTTGGCCTCTGTTAAACAGAGTTTTAATCATTAAATGGAAATAGATGAAGTCGGTGAACAAATACAGTGGCTTCAAAGCCCTGATTTTGGTTTTTAAATAGCCCCTAACTTTGCTTGGAGGAGAGTCAAGTGAAATATTTCACCACTGGTGAACCTGGTGTTATCAATAAAGAGAATTAGTTCTGTAGATGGTCCTTGTTTCTCTAAATGTGGTGTTCTACACTAAGGATGAGAACTGTTATTCCCAGTTAGGTAGTATTTGGATGGAGAAGTAATATTAAATTGTATGTTTTTAAAAATGTCTTCCATTTATTTGCTTAATTATGGTTATTTAGATAATTTATAAAGTATAGGATGAGAAAGCCTATTTGTAAGACTGTGGAACTTCTATTTAGATGTGTTGGGGGATGGTTAATACCAGGACAAATTATTAACTTGGGATGAAAGTTATACCTCCAAGGTTGTGTTAAAAATGTGACTTTACTGTTGAATGGGAAGCCTTGATTCTAATTTTTACTGGCATGGGTATATGGATGCAAGTGGAAGATTAATTTTACTCATTTGCAGCTTCTCAAATTCTGAAATTGCGTTACTAATTCTAAAATGTTATAATAGGTCAATTTGGTCATGCATTGAAGCATTTCATGTAAGGAAAAAATGTATATTAGAGTTACTGAAATTCTTGATGGGTCATAAATCCACTTAGCATAAAAGTCTGCAAATTGGTTAAGAGTATGAAAGGGAAAAGAAAGTTATCAAGAAATACCACATACAGAACATCGCCGTAGAGTTAAATTAGCTTAATTTCAATTTGTCCTTAAAATTAATTTGATTGATAGAGCACTTGATGTAAGAAGGCAGGAGCCTTGGGCTTTCTTCAGATCACTTTTTTGGATTGCTTTTGAGTTCTTTTTTAAAAAAAGAGCATTTTGCAATATTATAAATATGTAAGTATTGTTTGCTGCAGAATCAAGTAGTATGCTTGGAGTGGTTAAGAAAAAGACAGTTTTTTTTTTTTTTTTTGGATGGTCATTGCTTGAATGTTTAGTCTCCTTTAATTTATTTAAATTCAACTCAGTAATTTTTATTTATAGCTCCATTACTAATATCACAAATACATTTGTTCAGGAAAGTGAATCAAACAAAAGATTGTACTTGAAACCTGCAGAAATGTCCTACACCTGGTTGTGTTTGCACTTCCTTCATGATCTTTCAGAGTTACTGCTACTTCTGGGGCAGATGGCATGATCGCTCGTTTTGCTGGGCTGAACTCCATAACTTGGTATATGGCAGAGATTTGGAGGTTTAGTGCAGATGCCCAAATATTAGTTGCCCTTGAATAGAAAGCATTGTTAGTGAGAGGGTTCTTGAATTTTTCCCCTCTATCTTGAACATATGAATATTTGGGGATATAGATAAAATAATGAACTAACTAAAAAATTTAATAAATTTGGTACTATCTACACATTTAAAGTACCATTATTACATAATAATTGAGCAGTATTCTAAGAAAAAAAAAATCTTAAATTACTAAATCTGCAGGTTAAAAGAGAATGTTCCAGGAATCAAAGTCCAAAGGAGTCTCAATTTTTTTTATATGTTTGTTTCTTCTCAGTCATACTCAGTTTCCATTGGTTTTTTAAAAAAAATATTATGTATTATCTTGCATTATTTTTTAATGTAACATTTTTAGTAATTTCTTCATATGGGGTGTATAGTAGGCAGAATAATAGCCTCCAGAAGTGTCCATGTCCTTATTCCTGGACCCTGTGAGTGTTACCTTACATGACAGAAGGTTCTTCAGAAATGTGATTAAGTTAAGGATCTTGAGATGGTGAGATCATCCTGGGTAATTACTTTTCTCCTGTTTGAAAAATTTCTTTTAACATTTCTTACCCTTGAGTATTCTTATTTTGCCTTCATTTTTAAAGATAGTGTCATTGGATAAATAATTATAGGTTGGCCTTTTTTTTTTTCTTTCATTACTTTTAAGATATTCCACTGTCTTCTGGCTTACTTTGTGTCTGGTGAGAAATTGGTGATCATTATTATCTCTGTTGCTCTGTAAATAATGTGTATTTTTTTTCTTTAGTTATTTTAAAGATTTTCTCTTGAACGCTGGTCTTAAGCAATTTGATGTGTATGTCTGTGTTGTTTTATCCATGTGTCTTATGCTTGGAGTTCATTGAGCTTCTTAAATTTATGCATGTATAGTTTTCATTTGATTTAGAAAATTTTCAACCATTATTTCTTCAAATATTTTTTCTGTTCCTCCTCCTTTGGAGACTCCTTTTACATGCACATTAGACAGTTTGAAGTTGTTCCACTGATGCTCTGTTCATTTTTTTCCAGTATTTTTTTTTTTTTTAATTTTGTCCTGCTTTGTTTTTTAAAATTTATTTATTTATTTATTTATTTTTGGCTGTATTGGGTCTTCGTTTCTGTGAGAGGGGTTTCTCTAGTTGCGGCAAGCGGGGGCACTCTTCATCGCGGTGTGCGGGCCTCTCACTATCACGGCCTCTCTTGTTGCGGAGCACAGGCTCCAGACGTGCAGGCTCAGTAGTTGTGGCTCACGGGCCCCGTTGCTCCGCGGCATGTGGGATCTTCCCGGACCAGGGCTCGAACCTGTGTCCCCTGCATTGGCAGACGGACTCTCAACCACTGCGCCACCAGGGAAGCCCCTTTTCCAGTATTTTTTCCCACTGTGATTCCTTTTAGTCTCTATCACTTTAAATACACTAATTTTTTTTTTTTTCCTGCAAATTGGTTAAGAGTATGAAGGGGAAAAGAAAGTTATCAAGAAATATTACTTATAGAATGCTGACATAGAGTTGGCAGTCTGTGACTGTCTGATGTACTGTTTATCCCAGGCAATGTGTGTTTCACCCCAGACATTGTAGTTTTCATCTCTAGAAGTTCAGTTAGGGTATCTTTGATATCTGATCTAATCAAATATCTAAGATATTTGAATATCTTAAAATTTTCAAATTTTCCTTGAGCTTTTTGAACACATAGTAACCATTTTTTAATGTCCTTTTGTGTTAATTCTAACATGTTAGTGCTAGTTCTGGGTCAGTTTTACTAATTGATTTATCTCCTTGTTGTGGATTGTATTTTCTTGCTTCTTTACATGCCTGGTAATTTCTGATTAGGTGCCAGACATAGTGAATTTTATCTTGTTGGGTGCTGAATATTTTTGTATTCTTGAGCTTTGTTATGGGATGTAATTAAGTCACTTGGAAAGGGTCTGACCTTTTCATGGCTTGCTTTTAAGCTTTCTTAGGTAGAACCAGAGCAGCATTTACTCTGATTTTACTGCCTACTGAGGTAAAACCCTTCTTAAATACTCTACCTAATGTCCTGTTAGTTATGAGGTTTTCCCACTCTGATTAGTGGGAGCATAAGGAGGCCTTTCCAGCCTGTGTGAGCTTTGGGGATTATTCCCTCTCATCCTTTCAGGTAGTTCTTGAGTGGTTTCCTCACACACGTGGGTTGGTCAGCTGAAGACTCAAGGGGGGGGCCCCAGCACATCTCCAGAGTTCTCTGTCTTTGCAGCCTTCTCCTCTCTGGTACTCTGCCCTGCAAACTTCAGGCATCTTGGCCTCCTTGAACTCCTGGCTGCATCTTCTCCACTCAGCGAGAGCACCAGCCTCTGCCTGGCTCCCTGTTATTTGGGCCCCAGTCTGAAAACTCTATCCAGGCAGTAAGCTTCGTATGGTTACCTGGCTTGTTTCCTGTCGTTCAGGAATCACTGTCCTTTGTTGCTCAATGTCCAGTGTTTTAAAACCATTGTTTAAAATATTTTGTCCACTTTTGAGTTGTTAAAATTGTGTGGATAAATCCGGTCCCTCTTTCTCTTGCCTGTGAGATCTTAATCATCTCCAAGCAACATTCATAGGATTGCCTTATTGTTCTTGTTAACGTCACAATGCATCTTGTTGAATAAAAACACCCAGACTTTTATTGTTTTACTTAGGGCTTGACAAATATTATGTCTTTATATATTTAGGATGATAGATGATGACTTATCAGAAGGTGTATAAAATACAGTAGAAATCTTCAGAGTTCAGTCATAATCCTGAAATACATTAAACTTCGAGTTCTAAACAGCTTACAAAACTGAAAAATGGTAGCACACTTATTCACTTTTTGTGTTTTTCTTTAAAAACTTTAATATTGAAGTGCAGCCATTAGATGGGTGCTATGTAACTGTTTTGGAATACATGAAAATTTAAATTCAGAAACAATGGAGTGTTTCCTTTGGTGTCTCTTAGTGACAGCAAACACATAATTTTCTTTGGATTGCATTTTTATGTGTGATAAAATTTTTAGTGATGTGATGAAGTTATTGAAATTTCTTGGAAAACAGTTGCCACAATTTTTCCTAATGTTTGCTATAAGAAACAGGTTGCATATTTGAACACCCAAATGCATTTATTTAATTACTAATGGAGTCCTATTCCACATTTTATTACATACAACTTTTGCTTTTGGCTTTCAAATAGAAAAAATAAAATAAAAGCTCTGTGCTATTTTGTGATAGCAATGTGATCAAAGTTTGAGGTGAGTGAAAGCTGGCTTATTTTAAGCTGATTTCACGTAAAAATCTCTTTGTTTTAGCTTTATACTTTTGTTGTATATCTAATAATTTTGGGTCATTTTCAATCTTTTCCCCTTTCTCTTTGTGGGCTGTTAAAAAAAAACAGAATGGTTTTGAAGCAAAGTCTTTCGCAAAGTGCTTTGCTCTCAGTTATTGTTTATTTGCCATGGCTCTAAATCAAGTCCATAAATGAGAAAATGGTTTTGGCTCCCTGAGTGAGGCCAGAAGTGCCGATTGCTGCATTTGAACTCCTGGGGCTCTCCTGGGGTTTGCAGGCGGCAGGCACTTTATATTGATCATCTCAAAAGCATTGGGAGCACATGCAGCAGTGTTACGGATGAGGGACCTGATCCTCAGTGAGGTCACAGGAAGCTGTCCCTCAAGTCACCCCGCTAACAAAGGGCTGACTCTTTGGAATCCGTAGCACCCACGACATTATGCTGTCTTCCAACCCAACCCCTTGGACTGCTAGAGGCAACTATTGGCTGTTCTAGTGCCCTTGTCCATTGTCACAGAGGTCATTGTACCCTCATCCAGGGTACAATCAATTGCAGTCTGTCACTTACAGTCTTGAACTGTCTGTAGGGAATTTCTGCCGCTTTATAAAAAATGGGCTATGATAACCATTTTATATGACTTTAGAAAATGTGGCTGTGCATGGCTCTGGCTGTTGACGTACTTTTAGGAATAATTGAAAAGTATCTATGAAATGACAAATTTCTTGTGTAATTTTGTCCTTTCCATTTTAAATATCAGTAGTATCAGCAGAAAAGGGGACTAGGAAAGAAGGAACTATTTAAGAATCTGGGTGCCGGCCACTTCTGACACCCTCTTCTTTATGATTCTTATCTGATTTACCTATGTACAGTTTTCGCCTCATTTTATTATAAAAGCCAAATCTTTCCAACACTTTTCAGAGTTACTGATTCATCTCTTCAGTATAATATGAATATTCCGTTTATGTTCTTGAGTTAGAAGGTGACATAACTTGCAAATGGATAGAAATGTGCACTTTAAATTTAGGATTTTATTGGCCCTTATGCTTATTAATAGGTGGCATTTCAGCAGATAGGTGCATGTGAAGGACCTCTGTTATGTCTATTATGTCCCCGATTCTAGGGACACAGTGTAAACGGGACAGACCTGGGCTCTCATCTCCAAGGGCTTGCTGTCAAGGATTGCAGGAGTCTGGGAACCTTGAACAGTTGCTGAGCAAAGCCTCTTTTCCTCCTGCCCTCAGGGGAGCTGGTCAGTTACGTGGTCTGAAAAGCCCTGCCTCTGTACACCATGTCCGTTGGGGGTTTAAGAAAGAGAACAAGCCTCTGAGTGAGAAAGCAGACTACCCCCCATCCTCACTGTAGCTGGAAAATACTGTCGCCCACTCCAAATTACCTGCCTTGGGAGGATAGTAGTAAATTCTAATGGAAAGACAAAATACTTTAGCAGGGAGCCCTTTGTCATATCAATATTATGTAGATCTCTCTTTGGTTTGGTTGTAAAGTTGATTAATATTCTGAAAGTCCTTGCGAAATCTGTGGTAGCTTCTTTGACTAATCTATCAAAGGAGGGGGGAGATGGTGTTTTTAAAACGAAGTGTTGCTGTGTAATGCTGGTCCAGGTAAGTATCCAGGGCAAAGCTTGATTTTTCTCTTGCCTGCCTTTTAAATTTTTCTCCTTTTCCTGTTTTTCTTCCTTTTCCTCTCTACTCCTCTCTCTTTCTTCCCCCGTAAAGCAGGAGGAATGAGAAATGCATGAAAAATGTGCTGTTTAAATTTCCCATCTCTGAATGGAGAAGTGTGCATATATGAATGAAATTTCAATGAGTAAAAATGTAGAGTATTGCTTTTATTATCTTTTGGGGGTGTGAACATACTAATGCTAAGCTTACCTGTGTTGCCCTTTTTTGGATCTTAACTATCGATTGATTTTGTGATTTACACACATAAAACTGTTAACTATTGTGTGTATATGTATACATAAGTCTGATTTTAACCATATTAAAATGCATTAAAAATCTGTAAATGGTCAGTGATTAAAGTACTAATTCCAGGATATCCATTTCCCTGCAGCTGAGAGGGTCAATTAATAATCAGAATGTTACTTCGTAGCATTATAGAACAGATCTTTAATTAATAAATAAAATAGTTAACACACAAATGTGGGGACTTCCCTGGTGGTCCAGTGGTTAAGACTTCGCCTTCCAATGCGGGGGGTGCGGGTTCTATCCCTGGTCAGGGAGCTAAGATCCTACATGCCTTGTGGCCAAAAAATAAAACATAAAACAGAAGCAATATTACAACAAATTCAATGAAGACTTAAAAAAAAAATGCGGTCTTATAGCTGAAAGGTGTATTCTAATTTAATTGAATATTTCCAGGGAACTGAAGCCTATACTTTTAACTACCAAATCATTAAAAATTATATTTCAGCATATATTTTTCTGGTTGAAATGATAATGTGTGTTCATTATAGAAAAAGTTAAAAAGGAAGGGTAAGAAAAAAAAGTACCTCTATTTTTAACTCTTCAGCAATACTTTTTAGTGATAATCACTGTTAATCCTTGGTTTCTCTTTACATCTTTACATTTTTTTTCTGTGACTATATACATAGGCTTATGCACTTTAAAAATCAGTATCAGATTGAGCATATTGTAAAACATTTAAAAGTTGAAGTGCTTCTAAAATTTTTCATACACTTTTCTGCCTTCTTGAATACACTTTCTTGTTTTTTTTTAAGATTACGGTTTTGTACTGTAGCAAGTCTGCATTTTATTTGTATGTTTCCTGTTCCAGTGTTAGTATATATCCTGAAGTTAGGACCCTAATATGTCCTCCATTCTTCTACATTGTGGTGCACTGTGCTGTGACATCGTTTAGCAGGTAACTAAGCTTTTTAGGAATTTTGTTAAGAGTCAGTAAGATTCAGAGAGAGGACTTAAAGAATAAAGAGTAGAATCTCTTGCTGAGATTCATGGTTTTATTTCCATCAGTCTTCTTATGGGAGGCGGATTAATGGCTCCCCCGAAGACATCCATGTCCTAATCCCCAAACGTGTGAATATATTACCATATATGGCAAAGGGACTGTGCAGATGTGATTAACTTAAATTAAGGACCTTGAGCTGGGGAGATTGTCCTGGATTATCCAGTGGGCCCTGTGTAGTCATCAGGGTCCTTATAAGAAGGAAGGTCATAGTAACAGAGAAGGAGATGGGAGGATAGAAGCAGAGGTTGAAATGATATGCTTTGAAGATGAAGGAAGAGGCTGTGAGCCAAGGAATGTGGTGGATGGCCTCTAGTAACGGGAAAAGACAAGGGAATGATTCTCCCTAGAGCCTCCGGAAGGAACGTAGCCTGGCCAACGCTGTGGTTTTAGCCTGTAAGACCCATTTAGGATTTCTGACCTCTGGAACATCTAGATGATACATCTGTGTCGTTTTAAGCCACTGAGTTTGTGGTAATTTGTTACAGCAGCCATAGGAAACTATTGATAATATATCCCCCAAACGGTGAGGTTTTCGGAGGGCAGAACTGTATCTCTTACATTTTAAAATCCAGTACAGAATACAGCGCATGCTAACTAAAGGTACAAACAAAGGAAAGAGTGAACGAATAAGTAAATGAATACTGACTTCAACACTTGAATTTTTAAACTTATAGTCTAGGGGTTGTCAAAATTGACTGGAATGAAATCTTGAGGTAGTAGGTTTAAAAAAATAGCCTTCCCTAAATTTTGAGGAATTACTCACGGGTATCTGTTAATTCATTACAACTCAGTTGTGCTCAGGGATAAATTCCCTACTTAATTAAACAGTGCTTATGAGTTTTACAAAGCCCTTGCAGCACAACAAGTGAAACAGTTTTTTTTAAAACAAATTTATTTATTTATTTATTTTTGGCTGTGTTGGGTCCTTGTTGCTGCACACGGGCTTTCTCTAGTTGCGGTGAGCGGGGGCTACTCTTCGTTGCGGTGTGTGGGCTTCTCATTGCGGTGGCTTCTCTTGTTGCGGAGCACGAGCTCTTGGCATGCGGGCTTTAGTAGTTGTGGCACACGGGCTCAGTAGTTGTGGCTCATGGGCTCTAGAGTGCAGGCTCAGTAGTTGTGCACGGGCTTAGTTGCTCCGCAGCATGTGGGATCTTCCCGGCCCAGGGCTCGAACCTGTGTCCCCTGCATTGGCAGGCGGATTCTTAACCACTGCACCACCAGGGAAGTCCGTGAAACACTTTTTTCAGGGGAGAAAGTCACCTTAATAATGAATCTTCTCAAGTCTTACCAGGAAGTGGCCAGGGACATCGAGAACGGAGCTTACCTTCTCATTGCCAGCTGGTGCAGAAACACTATCAATAGCTTTAGCCGGAAAAAGACGCTCAAGACCTTCTCCTATTTCATAGGTCATTTGAATTAGCTAAGCAAAAAGTTCTATGTCCGTAGTAACCATCCATGCCCGTGAGATTCTGGCTGCCTAGAGAAGTAATGAACAGGCGACAGTGCCATCTTGACATGGCCATTCTTCCTGGCAGTCACACACTGCGCTGCCTCTGCTTGCTTTGTTGGAAGATAACCCTTTCCAGTCCATGTATTTATGAGCAAGGCACTTCCTTGGAACCTGTGTGTTTTCTTCTCTTGCTCAGTTTTAGAAGTTTGCTTACCTGGCACTTAAGTCTATGGCCAACTAGAAGTGGCACATTAGAAGCTTGGAGAAGGGATACTTAGGCCAGCTGCTCTGACATCGTCAGCATGAAACACAGTTGAAAACCTGACGGGAGGATTATAAAAAGGTGTAAAAACTGATAGTTGTCTGGGGCTGCTGCCACTCACATCTCCGGAGGCCGTGTAGCATTGTCATTCATGTTCATGGTGATGACCTGGGTTAGACCATGTCTCTTGTGCCTTGAAAGATGTGGAAAAAGTGTTTAACATGTTCATAGAACACGTTCTATACTCAGTGGTTAACTTAAATTTTGCTGTAGTTGTTTTGCTCAAGAGCATAAACTTTAGTGTTCTATGGTGACTCATTAAGTGCCATAAAGCTGAAGTTTTAGTGCAGCTCTCATGAGTCAGCCTTTACCATAAGCCCTCAAAAACAATTTGAACTTGGGAATTCCCTGGCGGTCCAGTTGTTAAGACTCCCCCCTTCCACTGCACGGGGCACGGGTTCGATCCCTGGTTGGGGAACTAAGATCCCGCATGCTGAGTGGCACGGCCAGAAAAAAAAAACAAAACTGAACTCTTTTCTCCCTTTAGGAGAGCTGTGAAGAGAAAGAAAAGTGATTTGTCGTTTCTTAAAAGAGAATATACATAATCTCTATAAATTATATATAATGATATATAAAAATATATAATATATGTATTTCCTTTTCCTCCCCCCGTAATTGGCTTATTTGACTTTGATGCTTCAGTATTTGACTGTTTTTTTTTTTTTTTAATTTATTTTTTTAAACTCTTGCTCAGTGCTATAACCAGAGTTGTATAGCCAACTAGGACCTAAGACAGCCGCTGGCAGTGGGAGATAGACAGATAAACGAATGGATAGTTTATAGTAGCATTTTTCAAGTTCTTAGTGTCCAAGGATCCCCTGACCACCTGTGCCTGGAGAGGTGCTGAAGGCTGCCCAGGGGAGGAGTTAACATCATCTGATTCTGAAGTGAGCTTCTTTAGAACATTCAGGCAGAGGCACCTTTTAGCGTAAAGGCTTGGATGTTAGAAAGGGTATGGTCTCCTCAGAGAATACTGAGAGGTGTTATGTGATCAAAATACTGCAGGGAGGAAACCTGGGGCAAAAAAAGAAAGAAAAGGTTAGTCTTCTTTCTTGGAGTGGGAATTTTGCAGCCAATGAGATTCTAATCCCAACAACTTTCTGGCCATGTGAGTTTCGGTAACGTACCCCATTCTCTACCTTGGTTTCCTCATCTGCACAATTAATGGTGCTAATAGTGTCACTCTCTAGGAGAGCTTTCATAAGGACTAGCAGAGAAGATATAGGAGCCTCTAGGACACTTCCTGGAATTAAGTCCTCTACATGGGATATCCCTCTTTTTCTTCAATCTCCTCAGGACCCCAGGCAACCATCCCTGGTACTTTCAGCAGGCCAGACCAGACTGGCAGGTGCCAAACAGAGCCCCAGACTTCTATGGGAAAAGTCTGGCTTGGGAATGCCCTTGCATAAGCAACATTTGGTTTGTTCCCTTCAAAGAGTTCCCCTTGAGAGCATCACACCGTAAACCTGAGTCAAATTTGTTCCAAGGCCTTCTAAATCTCATTCTGTATCACACAGCACTTATTTAAATGTTCCAGCGGGTTATCTCTTAACCCCAAAGTTTAAACTGAGAAATCCTTCTGGCAAGGGTGAAAGGAAAGGAAGAAGGGTTGCTGGCCAGCAAAAACAGAATAGAAAAGAAACTTGTGCAGAGATCGCCCACATCAGCACCCCACATCCACTCCAAGGAGGCAGGAGGTTTCTCAATCCCCAAAATCCAGCCAGGGATTTTTTTAGGTAAGGGTTGGTATTTTTTGTTTGTTTGTTTGTTTGTTATGATTTATTTTATTTTTGGCTGTGTTGGGTCTTCGTTGCTGTACGCAGGCTTTTTAGTTGCGGCGAGCGGGGGCTACTCTTTGTTGCGGTGCATGGGCTTCTCATTGCAGTGGCTTCTCTTGTTGCAGAGCACGGGCTTCAGTAGATGCGGCACGTGGGCTCAGTTGTTACGGCGCGTGGGCTCCGTTGTTACGGTGCGCAGGCTCAGTAGTTGCGGCGCACAGGCTTCGTTGCTCCATGGCATGTGGGATCTTCCCGGACCAGGGCTTGAACCCGGGTCCCCTGCATTGGCAGGTGGATTCTTAAGCACTGCGCCACCAGGGAAGTCCTAAGGGTTGGGCTTGGACTTCTTTATATTCTTTCCTACTCCTGGTGCTCCATCCCCTTCTCCCTGTCTCCCCTGCCCTCTCTCAGCTCAGTGGATTATCATAAAAGAGAGAGGTAGGAATCACATCTGACTACCTTTTGTCAGAACTACATGACAATACCGGGGCCTTCCTAAAGAAGGGGAATTTCACCCTAGAGCTGCTGGGCTGTGGGCTCACCAAGCAGTGAGAGGCAGAGACTGCTCAGGTTGCCCCTGTTTTTCTGTGTTCCTACGGAAGGATTTTTGCAAAAAGATGAGTCAAGACATTGCACTTCTTAGGTTATGCTTAAGAATTCTCAGTTTGGGCTTTAACATTTTTTTTTTTTTCCTTCTCCAAAAAGCACAGGTAGGGAAATAAACCTGGATGGGCTTGGTAAAAGAGCAGTACAAGTGCTCTTTTAACTTGAAAACAAGTGTTTTTCAAGTTACACTGAAAGAGGAAAAGAGCACCTCAAGTGAGTTAAGTGTAGAATACAGTTGATAGAGTTTATATAGCCAGTGGCATTCGTTTGGAGATGTTGTAGCTGAGCATTTGTCTACACAGTTTCCTGGAGGTTCTCCAGTCTCAACCTCTTTAATTACATAGTATTGCATTCTCCTACTCGTTGCTGTTCCCCTCAGCACCGGGAACAAGTGTCCATGTCATAACATTTAAATGTCTTGAGGGCTCTATACTGCAATTGAAATGGAATGTCAGGAATCCTTCTTGGGGGAGTATTTATTTTTTATGAGTATCCTTCAAACCTGTAGCCTTGGGAATTATAACTGTAGATGATTTCTTGATCCACTGCAGTAATGAGTAAAGAAACACATGACTGCTTAGCTCAAGAGCAATGATAAGATGAATGTTTATGTGTTTGTTGGTTCTGGGAAGCTCAAAGCGCCTTCGTAGGAAAATTTAGTTAAAAACAATAGTCGCAGCGTCTAGTTCTGATGGCAGAGTAGAGAAATTATCTTTGGCTAAGGTTATCTTCTATCTTGCCTTGTAACATTGAAATGCATGCTGGATCCAGCGTGATGCCCCGCATGTGCTTTTCCTGGCTTGCTGCTCTCGTAAGTTTGGCCCTGGTAGACTTAAAGGTTCTCCAAGTTGGCCAGCCCTCGTGATGAACTCTTTGAACGTGATAGGCTGGGGGCGATGGCAGGAGCAGCCAAGATAATTGGAGCTAGGATTCTGGTGTTGAAAGAGGATGAAGTGGAGCTATTCCGAACAGATGCGGAGTGACTTACTGCAATTGATCCCATCTTTGTAGGCTTCTTTTCAAACTTTTGAACTGCTTCTTACTTTGGCTTTGTGTGTTTATCTTTCCTTTAACTTTCTAGCCATACTAGATTTGAGCCAGCAGAACTTAGAATTCTTGCTTCATTTGTGCAAATACAGTTTGGAAACTTAAGGTTAGGAAAGTTATGTGTCAATAGAAAATTTAACTTAAACCATAACTGTGTGTGTATTTCCCAAACCTGAACCCATTTAACCTGGAATCACTAAGCCAACTAGTAATTGAGCATGGACCCAGCCTAAACAGAAACAAACGGGTAGCAACTGTAGTTTTGGTCAGACTCTTCCAGATGCTCTTGCTTTATGTGAATCATAAAGAAGGATCTGAATCACCTTTGTTTGTGAAATGTTTCATGACACCATTTCCGTTTTGGGTTTGTAAAAATACTGCTGCCGATTTTTTTTTGTTCTTCTTGCATAGAAAGATTTTCTTGACTCTGGCCATTTTCAGTACCCAGCAAAGGTATCCACTTCACCAATTTCTCACTTCTTTTACCTTCATCTGTCATATCTTTGTATCCAGGACATTCTAGATTTGTTTGTAAGCAGTACATTAAACAATTTGAATTGTGAATCTGACTTCCCAGGTTTTCTTTTTTAAAAATTTCTTCTTCATAGACTGAAAGTTTTTAAGAAGGCACTCTGGTTAGTTCTGAGCGGAGTAATGAGAATTCAGAGACTTGCATAATTTTATTGGAAGGAACCTTTGTCTTTCCACTGGGCCTATCAAAGGACCTAGCTAGTGGAAATGCTTAATTAAAAACTTGTTGCATAGAACTGATACAGCCAAGCAGTCCATTATTTTTATAGATGGTCTTGATGGAGATCAGATTTTTGGAGATTACCTAGAGGCAAGAATATATAACTGCTATGGGATTTTATTATTAATCTAATATGAAAACATTATTTGTCAATTTGAACAAATTTCATTAAAAATAATGTTATAATTCTTAATATATGCATAAAACTGAAAAGCACAAAAAGTCACCCTTAAACATTTATATCTCATATCTGTATCTGTAGATAGATATTTAGCATATATATTTATATTTAAAGATGTAGAGAAAACTAGAGGGACAGTATGTCAAAAAGGATTATCTCTGGTGTTGGGAAGTGTAAGAATAAACTGCCAGAGGAAGAAAACACCGTGCTGTACATAGCTGCCTGCCCCTCCGCCCCCGTTTTGGGAGGAGAGGAAGATAAAATGTGGTGAATGTTTTGATAGTGTGTTTTTCTGTTATTTTGTGGTATTCCATCCTATGGATGTTTGGTTTGTTTTGGTTATTTGGGGAGTGAGAGAGAAGATTTGGTGCTTACTCTTAATAATTCTTCATCAGGATTAATGGAAGGAAGCCCAAACAGATAATTCACATCTGACTTTGGATTCTGTATTATCTGAAGTTTTACCTCAAGCAAAATGACAACACAACACCTGGGTGTGGCTTGAATTTTGGAAACTGCGTGTTTTCCCTTCTCGGCTCCCTCCTGCTCTTATGATACTTTCTCTTCTCCCTTGCCTGCTTCCTCCAGTTGTAGGTGGGGCTGTCTTAGTGATCGTATAGTGATGCCCTGAGCTGATTGCCTTCCCATCTTCTCTGGCATTGGGTCCAGTTTATAGCATTTTTTTTTTAAATTATTTATTTATTTATTTATTTATTTATTTATTTATTTATTTATGGCTGCGTTGGGTCTTCGTTTCTGTGCGAGGGCTTTCTCTAGTTGTGGCAAGCGGGGGCCTCTCTTCATCGCGGTGCGCGGGCCTCTCACTATCGCGGCCTCTCTTGTTGTGGAGCACAGGCTCCAGACGCGCAGGCTCAGTAATTGTGGCTCACGGGCCCAGTTGCTCCGTGGCATGTGGGATCTTCCCAGACCAGGGCTCGAACCCGTGTCCCCTGCATTGGCAGGCAGATTCTCAACCACTGCGCCACCAGGGAAGCCCTATAGCATTTTTATAAGGCGTAGCTCAGTGTTGGCATGTGAAAGTAGTCAATGGATGTTTGTTCCATTAACTACTTTTCTTGCAAGAAGATGTAGCTAGATTGCTCATCAAAAGGTAACTAGAAAAAAAAAAAAAAGGTAACTAGACTCTGCATTTCAGTCATTGAAAAATCATATCTAGCCTTTGTCATTACTGAGGAGACTGGCTTTGTAAGGCGGAATCTCCTTGCAGCTCTTGAGCCCGTCTAGGCAGTTCTCAGCAGTTAGATGATAGAGCTGGACGAGAAGGCCTAGGCATTTCTGAGGCCCCAGTGGTCTGAAAGAGGTTTTGCTAACACTTCTAAACTAATTGGATGGTTTGTAATTTTTCGGTTCTTTTTTGAAGGTATTCATAACCTAACAGATAGCGTAGGTGAGGGCTGTAGGTTTCCTCTTCAACAGCCTTACTGCCAGGTAATGTGTAACCACTAAAAAAAATTTTACAAGGAATTCTGCCTCACATGCAAGTCCTTATTCATGAGCAGGGCCCAGTAATGCTGTTTAATAAGCTCAGTGAAGTCCTAGCTCTCTGTCCTTCTGGCACTCCTACAGTCCTTGTATGAGACGTTCCTTGAGCCAGAAAGGCAGTTGTGCAAGCAGCGTGACTGACTTCTGGTCAACCCTTACACTGGAAACCCTGAGCTGAGGGTCCTGACCCAGAGGGGCTGGGCCACTGGACTTTCTCAGTTCACGTGCTCTGTTTGGTCAAGGGTTGGAATACCCTACAGTCTTTGTAGTCAGTCCACATGTTAAAAACATCACTATTTCACCCATGAAAATATTTTTTAATGTTCATTTTGCTAACTAACAAAGCCTTTGGTATTTATGAAAGAGAAAGAAAGATTCAGACACCTACTGGCTGACCCTAGAGTGTGTCCTTCTAAGTGGAGGCTTTCAGATGCTAAGGAAACACGCCTGAGTGTTCTCAGCTGGAGTAATCAACCATTCCTGGGGTGTGGGTCAGAAACAGCCGATATGCATTTGTCACACGAGCTGTGCTGAAGTATTTAACATATAATTACAGACAACACAATAGGAGGATGTTTTGTGATTATTCTTTTATGTGAGAACCAGGTTGGGAGATGCATTTGGACACAAAAAAACTGAAATATAAGGAACATTTTTGTGGTTGATGGGAAAAATTGGAAACACATTTGACGTTAAGATGGGCTGGGAAAACCTGGACACATGGTTGCCAGAGAACAGGCCCTTTCAGTGCTTTTTCCTGGGCAGAGGCAACTTGGAAGTGAGATACAAACACAGAATGCAGTCTAATAAACTTCTTCTTTGCATAAAATAGAAATGCATACTGAAGCAAGGTATACTTATAAATACAAAGTTGATTTTATGTATGGATCACATATTAAAGTGTACATAACCCTTTCACCTTCAGCAACAGTTTTTAAACATTTGGTCTCATGACCCTTTTACATTTAAAAAATTATTTGAGGACCCCAAAAGAGATGTCATTTGTGTGGGTTATAGCTGTTGATACTGACTGTATTAGAAATTAACATTGAGGGACTTCCCTGGTGGTCCAGTGGTAAAGCATCCGCCTTAAAATGCAGGAGACGTGGGTTCGATCCCACGTCAGGGAACTAAGATCCTACATGCCGCGGGGCAACTGAGCCTGCGTGCCACAGCTACTGAGCTCACGTGCCTCAACGAGAGAGCCCATGTGCCGCAAACTGCAGAGCCCACGCGCCCTGGAACCCGTGCGCCACAACTACAGAGCGCACGCACCCTGGAGCCTGCGTGCTACAACTAGAGAGAAGCCTGTGCGCCGCAACAAAAGATCCCGCGTGTCTCAATGAAGATCCCGCAACTAAGACCCAATGCAGCCAAAAATAAATAAAAAATAAATAAATCTTTAAGAAAAAGAAAGAAATTAACACTGAGAAATTTTAATGTATTTATCAGTACATAGAGTTTAAATGTAAATTCTATGTTTAACAGAGTTTAACAGTTTATCAGAGTTTAAACATGACTCCAAACCCATTGCATATTAATTAAAAAATTTTTTTCATGAGAAATTCTGTCTTTTCCAAAACAAGACTTGCAGTGAGAAAGTGAGTGACATTGTTTTATATATATATATTTTTTAATTAATTTATTTTATTTTATTTATTTTTGGCTGCGTTGGGTCTTCGTTGCTGCACGCGGGCTTCCTCTAGTTACGGCGAGCAGGGGCTACTCTTCGTTGTGTTGCGGCGACCTCTCATTGCGGTGGCTTCTCTTGTTGCGGCGCACGGGCTCTAGGCACGTGGGCCTCAGCATTTGCAGCACGTTGGCTCAGTAGTTGTGGCTCCCGGGCTCTAGAGTGCAGGCTCAGTAGTTGTGGCACATGGGCTTAGTTGCTCTGCAGCATGGGGGATCTTCTGGGACCAGGGCTCGAACCCGTGTCCCCTGCATTGGCAGGCAGATTCTTAACCACTGCGCCACCAGGGAAGCCCTGTTTTATATTTTTGCAGATCTCTGTAGTATTTCAAGTACTGGGAAACAGCTGGATTCTAATGCCTGCTGTACTGGAAAATAGTTAGTAGTATTATGAAAATAGTTTTGATCTCTCAGACCTCCCACCCCCACTGCCCCTAGAAAGGATATCAAGGATCCCCAAGGGTCCTGACAACACTTTGAGAACTTCTGCTCCAAAGTTTCAACAAGTGCCCTCCCAACCACGACTTGATTTGGTCCTTATGCTCCCCCTGAGGCGTCAGTTATAGCTCCATTTTATAGTGGAGGAAAACTGAGGTTCCTGCAGGCCTACCCTTGAGTGCGCAGCATTGTGAAAGTTCCTCCGCTGCTAGTGTGGCCAATTTTTACTTTTATTGTTTTATTGACATATAGTTGATTTACAATGTTGTGTTAATTTCTGTTGTACAGCAAAGTGACCCAGTTATATATATATACATTCTTTTTCATATTCTTTTCCATTATGGGTTTATTGCAGGATATTGAATATAGTTCCCTGTGCTATACACTGAGACCTTGCTGTTTATCCTTTCTATATATAATAGTTTGCATCTGCTAACCCCAAACTCCCAATCCATTCCTCCCCCAGCCCCCCTTCCCCCTTGACAGCCACAAGTCTGATCTCTGTGTCTGTGAGTCTGTTTCTGTTTCGTGGATGTGTTCATTTGTGTCATATTTTAGATTCCACATATAAGTGATACCATATGGTATTTGTCTTTCTCTTTCTGACTTACTTCACTTAGTATGATAATCTCTAGTTGCAGCCATGTTGCTGCAAATGGCATTATTTCATTCTTTTTAATGGCTGAGTAGTATTCCATTGTATATATATACCAGATCTTCTTTATCCATTCATCTGTTGATGGACATTTAGGTTGTTTCCATGTCTTGGCTATTGTAAATAGTGCTGCTGTGAACATTGGGGTGCATGTACCTTTTCGAATTGTAGTTTTGTCCAGATCTATGCCCAGGGGTGGGATTGCTGAATCATATGGCAACTCTATTTTTAGTTTTTTGAGGAACCTTCATACTGTTTTCTGTAGCGGTGCAGCCAATTTTTAAATGAGGGTTTTCTGATGGTCCTGCTTGTGTGATTTGTTCTTTTTCAGTGTATGTCCTTGTTTACCATAACTTGTGTCTACCTTCTAATCAAACTTAGATTTCAGAGAGAGGGAAGCATTCACCATTATTGGGGCAACTTCATGATAAGAGATGAGTTGTTTGCAGAGAGTTATTGCTTTGGGTGATTTTCCAAACGTTCGTATATGAAGTTTTCACTGTAATATTTTAATGCTTGATGACCACTTATGATAAAAACACAGGGTACTATTTACTATGGTTTTTTGAGTGTGTGCTTTAAATAGGTTATTTCAGGGCAGTCATTTTACTTTCTCACCTTATGTGGATTATGTTTCACACCTTAGAAAGGAGAGTGGACTTGGCCGAGTGTCACCTAGCCCTAATTAACTATATTTATACTCTCCACAAACTTGTGCCGTCTATGGAGGTCAAAGCAAGTCTCTCTCCCAAGCCTTTCAGGAACAAATCTGTTGTATAGGATCTGTGTTTTGAAATTTTAAACTCGCAGTAGACTTTTTGTTCCATGTACTATTCTTTTAATAGTCAGTGAAAATGAATTGTGAGGAAAGTGAAAATTGCTAGAAAAGCAGCAAAGATGGGTCCCAATTTTTACTATTATTCCATGTACATATGACTACCCTTTCAAGTTTCTGTAAGAGTTTCTAAGTGCTTACCCTCAATTCTGTATTATTCAGTGTCATCGCCTTGCTGTCTGGGAGCAGACCACACTTCAAGTAGCACCCATGTCCATTATAACCGCTGTGCCTTCTCACGTAGTTCAAACCTGGATTTTAGTCATTTTACATCCTGCTTTCCATCCTTAACCTCAGTTTAAACTAGAGAATTCTTATATATTCTTCTCTGCCTTCTCAAATAATATTTAAATAGTGTTGTACCTTGGAAATGATGTTGCAAAAGTAAGGTATGTATATTCAAAGTATATTATTAAAAAGGATCACTGCTGTTCCCAAAATATACTCAAACTTAAGTTCAAATAACATTGTTCTGGACCTTATTTTCTCACTGAACAAGATACCAGCACTGGCTTACTAGTTTGAGGGGGACAAAATAACAAGTTAGCGAGAGAAAGAGGTTATCCCAGATGGCTTGAGTTAAGGGAAGGAATGAGTGGTTGCTTATTTTTTCTTTACGGGGTTCTTAGAGTCATTTTACTGAAGACTTGTGGGTGAGGGGAGCAGCACAGGTACAGTCGGTCAGAAGGGGCCGCAGCTGAGAAAAAGAGGGCAAACAGAATCCAACAGGTCGGCCAGGGCTAGAGGAGGATCTAGCAGATAGAGAGAGATGAGATTGGTTTCCCAGCTCTCAGCTGGAGCTGTGATTGTCACGGTCAGGGCTGGGATTTCTCTGGGCACTTAACCATTTACTGGGTGCCAACCACAACCATGTGCCAGGCAGGAGCTGGTTTCTTTTCATGGAACCTCAGTTCATCCTCATGACAGATCCAAGAAGGCGGATAAGAGGACCGTGAAGCCCACGGAGGTAAAGTATTTGTTCAGGGACACACAGCTAGGGAGCAGTGAGGCTGGGATTGGAACCCACGTCAGCGTGATGCCACAGCCTCTTGCTCTTCCCAGATCAGCTGCAAATTGAAAAGATCAGGAGGTGAGACTGACGTGGGCCCACCCGAGAGCTGGAGCATGTGGGTGCTTACTCGCTCCAGTATAGTTTCCTACCAATTCCTCCAGTACTTCTCCAGATAAAGAAGCTGGATAATGAAGTATCTGTTTCCAGAAACATTTTGAAGGAAATCAGAGAGAAGCCAAAAGGGACTTAAGTTTCTCCAGAGAGGAAGTTGAGAAACTCAAGGATAGCAAACCACTAATGCCAGATGTTATTTATCCTAAGGTTTTTGGCTACGTTGCAATACTTTCTGGATCTCTGCTAGTTCTCTGCAATCTTTCTGAAGCTGCTTTGAGTTTTAAAAATATACGTACCTGAATTTGAAACCGTGGTCCTTTAATCCAAAATATGCTCTTAAAACCCTAAATTCTTTGTAATAACAATGGTGGAAGCACAGAAGGAATCACTCCAAATGATTATTTGAAGTAGTATTTTATTCCAAGTGGAAAAAATATTTCTGAATTGGCAACTGTTTCAGCTAGAGTAAGCTGTGTTTTTGCTTTAAAGAAAGATTACATTTAGTGCTCCCTTACTACATACACATGGAATGTTTTCTACTTAAATGTTTAATTATTGTTCCTTAATGGAAGGCCCAAAGGAGGTTTCACTGTAGCTGTCTTTGACTTTTCTACCTAAGTGATAACAAAAGCTTTTATATTCAGTCATAAGGCAACAAATAACGACCTAGTCCCCTGTAATGGGTATGGAGAGGTGGATGTGGGAGGCTAAGGACAGCTAAAATGTTCTCTTATAAAAAGGACTATTGATTTGTGACCTCAGTTCCCTAATTATGCTTTTTTCCCTGTATGACATTTTCAGTAACATTCCAACTTTAATATCTTTACTTTTGATCATTTTTTTCTTTTCATTTAGAGAGTGTTTTCAAGTTACTATTTTTTGTTCCTGAGACTTGAGTCAGAGAATCTCTTCGAATTGTTTGCTTTGTTTTTTCTACCAGAACATTCTGCAGCCTGCCTCTCTATTCCCCAATACAATCCAACAGCCCGTGGTTTAGCGCCCACATTGTATTCCAATACACTTCCCTAATTGATAGAAAACTTGGAATGGATTATTCCGCTTAATCTCTTTCTCTTCTTAATAAGGAGGGATGCAGAAACTTTTCTTTTTGACTCAGGCTGTTGAAAATGTTCCTAAAATAATAGCCCACATTCTTGCCTCTGTGAGCACAGTGGAAATGATTGCCTCCCGATGGCCGAAAACTTTGTAGTGTTTGAGAGCGGCTTTTCCTGATACCACTTCTCCTTAAATGTGTGGGAAATGGAGATTTGAAAGGAGTGGAGGTAAACAGCTTCTGGCGTAGTTGCCAGAGGCCAGGGGTCCGGTTGCTGTGTCCCCGTCCCCTCCCTCCGAGAGGAGCTCAGGATCCTGTGGGAGCCGGGCTGCCCTCCCCCATGCGTGGGGGAGTGACAAGCGTGCAGGATTCTCTCCGCGCCCCCGTGCTGCTCCTCACCGAGCGCCAGAGTCCACTCTGCTCTTGTGCACGTGGAGGAGGGGGGGCCTACCTCGGCAGTGCCTCTTAAGACCCTGAACGGCCAGGAAGTGGCTGTTTTGCAGTAAATCCTCATGGTACCTACATTTCTTGAGTCGATTCCTCATGGAAGTTCTGGCTGATGAGGACCTGCTGCGGCACCCAGAGCTCCCCTCACACTGTCCCACTGATGGTCGACCCCTCCGAGCCCCGCCGTGCTCCCCTGGGACCCGAGGCCTTAACTGCTGCCCTGACTCGGTCATGCCTCTGGCTTCACTGGAACTCTCCTTACAGCAGGTTTGAAAGTGAAGCTTAGTGGGTAAGCTTCCATGGTGGGAATGAGCTGCTCCCTGCTGGAGAGAAGACACTTTGACCCGACTCTCAGGTTTTGCCGGGGTGGTCTCACACCCGTGGTTAAAAGGAGAACTTTCCTTCCTAAGGAGTAGTTGTCTGTGTGTGGGCGCTCATTGGTGGCCAGCGCCGTAACAGGGGTGATCCATGTAGCAGTGGTCACACCCCAGAGCCTGGCCTGGCGGGGAAGAGCGTTTCCCTGGCTGCACTGCTCTTGTTATACAGTCCATCCCAGGCAGAGAAATTCAGGGCTGTCACTGAATGTCATCCTCTCATTGCCAGGTGATTATTTCCTTCTCTCAGGAGGGAGGTTGAGTGGGAAGTGCTCATTCCTAAGCCTTCCTGATGTTTCAAGTGATGGGAGTTTTCTAATTCCCCACCCCTGAGCCGGTTGTGAAGCGCGGGCACCTCCCCATTGCCACCTAACCTGCTTCTGGATGCCTCAGCCCCGTCGGTTGAGTCGGTGTGTTCTCAGAGGGAATGCAGGCTAACTTAGCTTAAAGGGAGTATGATTAGAAAGGTAAGTCTACAGAGCAAAGAAAGCCCTGGATGTTTTCCACAGTATAAAAGAACAGCCTTTTGGATTATCCATTATTTTGGATAATAGGCCGTTTACACTGTCGCTCACTCTTTTTTTTTTCTTTAAATTAATTAATTTTTTTTGGCTGCGTTGGGTCTTCACTGCTGTGCGTGGGCTTTCTCTAGTTGCGGTGAGCGGGGGCTACTCTTCGTTGCGGTGCGCGGGCTTGTCATTGCAGTGGCTTCTCTTGTTGCGGAGCACAGGCTCTAGGAGTGCGGGCTCAGTAGTTGTGACTCGTGGGCTCTAGAGTGCAGGCTCAGTAGTTGTGGCGCACGGGCTTAGTTGCTCCGTGGCATATGGGATCTTCCCGGACCAGGGCTCGAACCCATGTCCCCTGCATTGGCAGGCAGATTCTTTTTTTTTTTTTTTTCTTAAGATCTTTATTGGAGTATAATTGCTTTACAATGGTGTGTTAGTTTCTGCTTTATAACAAAGTGAATCAGCCACACATATACAAATATCCCCATATCCCCTTCCTCTTGCGTCTCCCTCCCACCCTCCCTATCCCACCCCTCTAGGTGGTCACAAAGCACCGAGCTGATCTCCCTGTGCTATGCGGCTGCTTCCCACTAGCTACCTATTTTACGTTTGGTAGTGCATATATGTCCATGCCACTCTCTCACTTCGTCCCAGCTTACCCTTCCTCCTCCCCGTGTCCTCAAGTCCATTCTCTACGTCTTCATCTTTATTCCTGTCCTGCCCCTAGGTTCTTCCGAACCATTTTTTTTTTTTTTTTTTTTTAAATTTTAGATTCCATGTGGCAGGCGGATTCTTAACCGCTGCGCCACCAGGGAAGTCACTGTCGCTCACTCTTAATCACTCCAGTTGAGTTCCATGGCTATGTGAGAACTGATTCTATTATATTTTTCTCTGAGTTTTATGCTCTGGATTTTTTGGCACTCCCTGCCACCAGCCTCTCCTTCCCAGCGTCAAGCAACATTTCCATTAAATTTGAAAACCTCTTCCGAATGGAGTACATACAAGAGAAATGAACCTCAGTGTATAACAGAGGTGGTGGTTTTTCAAGTTCAAACAGTGTGAGAGGAATTTTGTGTCTGCTTAGGATGGGAGTAAGAACAGAAGAATTTATGTGACAGCTATTGTATTTGATTCTAGGAAAGGTTTTAATCAGGGAGAGAGATGTGGTATTCAGAGTTTGAAGTTGTGCACAGAAAGTTCCTACAAGTGTCCTAGAGTTTTAATTTGTTTGGTTTGTTTCTTTTTTAAAATTGAGGTATAGTTTACATGTAACATTGTATTAGTTTCAGGTGTACAACATAATGATGTGGTATTTGTATATATTGTGAAATGATCACCACAATACGTCTAGTTAACATCTGTCACTATACATAGCTACAAAAAAATTTTTTTAAATAAAATTTATTTATTTATTTATTTACGGCTGTGTTGGGTCTTCGTTGCTGCGCGCGGGCTTTTCTCTAGTTGTGGTGAGTGGGGGCTACTCATCATTGCGGTGTGCAGGCCTTAGAGCGTGTGGGCTTCAGTAGTTGTGGCACATGGGCTCAGTAGTTCTGGCTCACGGGCTCTAGAGCGCAGGCTCAGTAGCTGTGGCGCACGGGCTTAGTTGCTCCGCGGCATGTGGGATCTTCCTGGACCAGGGCTCGAACCTGTGTCTCCTGCATTGGCAGCAGGATTCTTAACCATTGCACCACCAGGGAAATCCCAGATTTTTTTTTCTTGTGAGAAGGACTTTTAAGATCTATTCTCTTAGAAACTTTCAAATATGCAATACAGTATTATTAACTGTAGTCACTATGCTGTATTATTTTCCTTTTAGAAAATAAATGGTAACTTTATTTCTTGTCCTAAAAATCAGTAAAATCTTTCTACTGTTCATACTTATTAATTACAGGAGGAATAAGAATCTCTTTATAGTCTTGTTTTTATAAGGATAATGCAAAATCTTGGATAATTGTGCTTAATAATATTGAAGGTTTGGAAATTCCTTGGCAGTGCAGTGGTTAGGACTCCACGTTTCCACCACAGGGGCATGGGTTCGATCCCTGCTCTGGGAACTAAGATCCCGCATGCCACATGGCATGGTCAAAAAAATAAAAAAATAAATATTGAAGATTTCATATGTTGAGGCATCTTTTGAAGTGTTAATTGAACTATTTTTAATAATGGTGCTTTCCTAAATTCGAGTACTTCACAGAGCCACAAAAAACCTAAGTGGTAGTGGTAATATTTGTATTTAGAATATTTATCAGTTTATTATAATATTGTTATTCATGATCAACTTCTTTATCATCATAGGTATACATGTTTAATACTGTTTTAAAATACCTTGTTTCTCTTAATCCACAGATATTGATTGATATGGTTCTTGGGAGCATATATGAAAAATACTCCAAGTTTTTTAAAGAGGATATTTCAACTTTTCATGTGCCTCTTTGTGGTGTGGTGTGATGATGTTATATATTCCTATTCAATTACCGTCTATTTAGATGTCTCAAAGGCCACTTGTATTTGCTTCCGATTGCTTCTGTAATAAACTGCCACAAACTTGGTGGTTTAAAACAACACTAAATTATTATCTTACAGTTCTGGAGGTCAGAAGTCCAAAATAGACCTCTCTGGCCTAAAAATCAATGCTTCGGCAGGGCTGTGTTACTTCCAGTGGCTCTGGAAGAATCCCTTCCAGAGGAGAGAGGGGGAGAATCCCTTTCCTTGCCTCTCCCGGCTTCTAGAGGCTGCCTGCGTTCTGTTCCTTGGGTCACGGCGCCTTCCATCTTTAAAGCCAGCAGAGAAACCTCGTCAAATCTCTGACACTAACTCTTCCATCTTTTAAGGACCTTTGTGATTACACTGGGCCCACTCAGAGAATCAAGGATAATCTCCTTATTTTAACTCAGCTGTTAGCAACCCTAATCCCATCTGCAGCCCTTATTCTCCTTCCCCCTGTAACCTGATCTATTCACAGGTTTCAGTGATCAGGATATGGGGGCCATTATCCTGCCTATCGTACCACTTAAACTGCACGTAGCCAACACAAAATTCAGTTTTCCTACCCTAAACTTAGTCTTCCTCTGTTCTGTGTCTTAGTAAATCACTCCACTATCAGTTGAGCAAATAGATACCTCAGAGTTATCTTTGATTCCATCTTTTGTTTTCTTAATATGTAATCTGTCATCAACTTTGTGTATTTTGCTTCCAAGATAGCTTTCAGATCAAAGAAAGACATCTGTCTCTGCCATACCTATACTAGGGTACCTTTTAAGAGTAGGTACCCTAGTATAGTAGGAACTTCCTAACTACTCTCCCAGTATGTTTTTTTTTTTCTTTTCTGCTTTATTGAGGTATGATTGTCGCATAAAAATTGTGCAGTTGGTCCTCTGTATCCACAGGTTCACATCACGGATTTAACCAAACGCAGACTGAAAATATTTGTAAAATAATTCCAGAAAGTTCCCAAAAAGCAAAACTTGAATTTGCAGCTTGCAGGCAACTATTTATATAGCATTTACATTGTATTAGGTATTACAAGTAGTCTAGAGATGACATAAATATATTGGAGGATGCATTAGGTTACGTGCAAATACTATGCCATTTTATATAAGGGGCTTGAGCATCTGTGGATTTTGGTATTGGCAGGGGTCCTGGAACCAATCTCCCTATTGATACCGAGGGGTGACTGTATATATTGAGGTTGTACAACATGATTATTTTTTTAAAGTGTATAGCATTTGGGTATATTCTTTTGACCTCTAGACGTTTTCCACACTTTAGCTAGAGTGGTCCTTAAAAATGCAAATATGCTAGTGTCATTTCTCTTCTTAAAAGCTTCAAGACAAAAAAAAGTCTGTGATGTGGCCTCAAGATTGATCCCGTCATTCTCTGTGGTCCTCTTTCCAGTTCCCACTCTGCCTCAGGGCCTTTATGTGGACTCTTCTCTCTGCTGTGAAGCTCTCCCATCTCCCTGACTGCTCATCACCTTTGCTTTGTTAACTCACGTTCATTCTTCATATTTTGATCAATACCCTTCCTTACAGAAAACCTTCCTTGTGCTCTTTGCTCTGTGTCAAGGACTCCAGCTGAGTGTTCTCAGACTTGCCTGTAGTTTTTCTTCATAGCTGTTGTCACAGTTTGCAATTTGAACTATTTTCTTGAGTAGTTAAGTATCTCTACTCTGAATGTAAACACAAAACTGTCATATACACACCACACACGTGTACACACATAATTTTTCAGTAACTGTTCTTAGCTCTGCTATGTTGAAATTCCCTTTTCTGCGCGGTAGAATATAACATATTCCTGAATGATGTTTCAATCAGATATTATAACTTTCCATTCTCATTTCTGTGTTTAAGTCTCAATCTTGTTCTTTTTACATCTTTTGTTTTCAGATCAGGAATGGGAAGAAATAACTTCTTCCTCCATGAATTCTAGTCTCCTTAAAATGTGTGACCATCGCTGTGTTCTCAGTCCCCCTTTTGTATTCCCCGGGGTTGGGTGGATGGTATGATGCAGGGCGGAGTTAAGGTCGGTCCTGGTGTCTCTTAGTAAAATCTGGGAGGAGGGCTTCCCCAATATCTGGTGCTTTGCAGGCTGCCCTCTGAACATGTACTGTGGTGTACTTATCTCTGGGCCTTAGCCATAATTTAGGATTCAGGGATCATTGCCATGATGCTATTACGTAATTTCTCTTTGTGATTGTTAATTAATTTCTCTCTCCTTTATTGGGCAGTAAGGTTCATGGGTAGTAATCATACCTGTTTTTCCTCTTTGTTTATTTCTCAGCGTGGGTGACCAACTATTCCAACTATTAGTTTAGGACTGAAGAGTTTCTGAGGAAATAGGACTTTCAGTGCTAAAAATGGGAAACTCCCGGGCAAATTGGGGTGAATTAGTGTATTTCAGTGTTTTCTTAGCATAGTGACTGACAAAGTGGGTATAAAACGGTTTTTGAATAAATGAGTACATAAGAGTTTGACAAAGGCTAACGTGATTGCAAGATGTTTGCAAGTGTTTCTGCTTCACTCAGTTAATAAATATTCAGAATAAATACAGCTAGTCATTGTGCAACCTCACCTGTACAGTTATTAATTTCCTTCACCTTAGATCTCTAGCTTACAGTTGTACTTGGCAAGTGTTAATGAGTTATAGAGGTAGAGTATGAAAAGTGGAATTCAGTTGACTCAATGCTTTGTGAAGCAGATCAGTAATTTGTGATATTAAATAAGACTGGAGTCATGTGTTTATATAGCATTTTTTTCTTTTGATTTTGAAGAGTGTTTTGCATTAGCAAATAAGGATCAGGTAGTCTGAGTGGTCTGTTCCTATCCAGGACCGTATGCCATAACTCTTTGTGTGGTCATTTTGAAATCCAGTTTTAAAAAAATCAGCTATGATTCTGTTTTCTCAATAATTACTATTAACTGATTAGTTCATTTAATCATCAAAACTCTAGACAATGTAGGTAGCATTCCACCAATGTGACAGATAATGATATATTTCAGAGAGGTGGTTAAGACGTATTGTTACTATATATTAACAGACATACAACTTTTGTTCTGAAAGGTAGGGGTTGGTATGCTACACACAAAATACACAATATTGTTGATATTCATTTACTCCAGTTAAGCTTTATCATTTAAGAGATATCCTCACCTTATTATTTAAATTTTTCTGAAAATATAAAATGAGTTTATACATGCTAGTAATCAAAATGTAGTCACATGCAATTTTCTCTATGAGGATTAAATACTCTTAAGTAGAGTAACTAAAAAAATGCTAGTTATTTCTTTTATTCTTTGGTTTCTTAACCCATTTATTCATTCATCCACCCATCCATCCATTTAATGTGTTTTATATGTCTGCTGTATTTCAGATATGTAGATTGGGGGATTGATGGGTAAAAAAATAAAGTGATTAAAATCCAATTTCTGTCTGGGTGAAATTCAAGGTCTATAGTTGAATGTTCTTGGTAACTCCTACTGACAAGCAGTTAGCTTCACAAATATTTGCTGAGTACTTAGTGTCAGACTCTGTTGTTAGGTGCCTGAAATACAATGTGAAAAAGATCACAGATTTCCTACACTCACATGTCATATAGTAGATGTAGACACACACATACACTATACACAAACATATGCACACTACACACTATATATGTGTGGTTCGGGTTTTTCTGCAACCCGAACTAACTTTTTGGCCAACTCAATATATGCAAGTACCTATATTTGTAGAGGTATAGAAGCATGCAGTTGCATACAAACATGTATATATCATTTGGAAATTGTGTGTGTGTGTGTGTTTGTGTGTGTGTGTGTTCACTCAGTTGAGGTTGACTTCAGCAAGCAGGCATCAACCAAACATTTTTAACTTGCAGCCAGGGTCTTCTCTGGTCGTTTGCCCACTGCTTCTCTGTGGGAGAGACACAGGGATCTGCCAGTCAGCCTCTTCACAGCTATGGGTTTTATTTGTGTGTATTGTGCAGAAGAATGTTACCCCGGTGGCCTAATTAAGACCTCATGAATAGTGAGTGCCACATGGCTCATGTATAATTTGTGTCTCATGAATACTTAGTGTGCCTCAGGTGCCTTCTGCACATTTAGTGCCTTAGTGCCTTATGAATATTAGCTGTCTTTTGCATATTTAGTGTTTCATGAATTTTAGGTGTCTTTTGGTCCTTCCATCCCTTTCTGTGTTCACATGCAAATGTTCAACTTTGTCGTGTCTCATTACTTATCTATGCTTAACACATCTGAGGAGTTTTATCTATGCATCTATTTTCTTGTGTTATTGAGCAGAATTTCCAGCCCTTTTGAGCAGAATTGAATTTTCTCAAACAATACAGTAGGTGTACATCACAGATGTCCAGTTGTAAAGTTCCCTGAGCCTTGTACCAGAAGCTTCAGGGAAAAGAAAAATATTTTTTTTATTGTTTTTTTTTCTTTTTTTAATTTATTTTTTATTGAAGTGTAGTTGAATTACAGTGTTGTGTTCATTACTGCTGTACAGCAACAGACTCAGTTGTACAAATGTATATTCTTTTTCATATTCTTCTCCATTATGGTTTATCACAGGATATTGAATATAGTTCCCTGTGCTATGCAGTAGGGCCTTGTTGTTTATCCATCCTATATATCACAGTTTGCATCTTCTAATCCCAAACTCCCAATCCAACCCTCTTCCACCCCCCAACCCCCTTGGAAAAATATTTTTCATATTCGAAATTTCAGGTCAGTATCATGAAGTTTGTGGACGGAGGTGGCAATGCTGTTGGAAACTCCTTTCTGTCTTCAGGGTTTTGAATTTGGACTTGCCAGTTTTATTCCTCTGTGTTGTAAACATTTTTAATATAGTATGGTCCAAAGTTATAGTGTATGGAAATGTTATTTTGTAAGAAAAAGCGTTAGACTAAGGTAAATAGGTTTTGGGTGGCTAAGAAGCTCCATTTCATTCTGACCAAGAGTTAGATATTCATGATCTAACTCCTGGCCTTTGAGTAAACCTGGGAGCATGTTTAAGGTTAGCAGTAATTGATAGGATTGTTTGCATTTTCTGTGTATTGTGGGAAGTAGTTCATTCCTTTTCATTAATAACTGGTCAGGTGTCTCCTCTGCCACCTTCAGAGAGGAGCTCCTCTAGATTGTTTGGGAAGCCATCTTTGAACAGACTCCCCAGCCCCCACATATACTACCTAGAGAAGTGGTTGTATACAGTAGAAGGGCTTTTCCAGGGACTTCTCTGGTGGTCCAGTGGTGAGGAATCCGCCTTCCAAGAGCAGAGGACGTGAGTTTGATCCCTGGTCAGGGAACTAAGATCCCACATGCCTTGGGGCAACTAAGCCCGCGCGCCACAACTACTGAGCTCGTGCGCCTCAATGAGGGAGCCTGTGCGCTGCAAACTACAGAGTCCACGTGCTCTGGAGCCCGAGCGCCACGACTAGGGAGAGAAAACCCGCATGCCACAACTAGAGAGAAGCCAACGCGCCGCAATGAAAGATCCCGCACACCTCATTGAAGACCCCGCATGCTGCAACTAAGACCCAATGTAGGCAAAAAAATAAAGAAAATAAATAAATTTTTTAAAAATTAAAAAAAAGAAGAAATTTGCCTTTTTTTTAAAAAAAGGTGCTTTTCCAAAGTGATTGAAACCAAATAAACTTGGATAAATTGGGGAAATCATCAAAAAATATACACATATTATAAATATTTTATTATACCCTTAAAATATAAATATCCATTTACTTTTTTTTATTTTTTGTTACAGGGCCAAGGCCTTTTCTGAATATGAGGGATTAGAAACAGTCACATTTTTTAGGATTATTTATTTGACAGACATTTGGGAACAAATACAGCTGGGTCTTGGTAACAGACAACAGAGTTGATGGGAGCGGAGGTGCCCAGGGTGCACGCGTGTATCTCATCAGCCTCGAGGGTTCAGGGTCCTCTAGTGCGTGGGTCCCTTCATCTCGCAGAAGGGCGGGGAGAGCGATGGAGATGTGGAGGTTGATTAGGAGAGCTGCTCCTATTGGTGTGACACCTTCAGTTCTCTTTTATGTCTAACTTGAATTTCAAGCTGAGCTTCTCTGCTCCAAGTCAGAGACAGAGCAGGTGAGAAGTGCATTTCTTGTATCGGAGGCTCCCCTTTGTGTTATTCTGGAGCCGCCTAAACAGGCAGGGCCTGGCAGCCTGAGCAGTGGTGCCCAGCGGACCCAGCTCCAGAGGGCACGGGCCCCACGTGTGTCCTGTGTGGGAAGAGCGGATCCCGTGACTCCTGACGCTGCTTTGAATACGCAGAAGCAGCTAACATCCCACTCTGAGTGCTACACCCCGGGCTGAGCGCTCTGCCTGGCGGAGCGCATCTGACCCTCGTGACGTTGGACGGCTGAGCAGACGCTGGCAGTGCTGTGCCCCCACCCCTCGCCACTCGAGGACCAGGTAGGGTGACCAGTTGTCTTAGTTTGCCTGCACCTGAGGGTTTTCCCGGGAGCCTGGACTTCCAGCGCTAAAAACCCGTTGATGAGTGGGTCCTCCAGCCTGTGACTCCTGCCTGAGGGCCCTGCAGCCCGAGGAATTTGCTCAGAGCAGAAGCTGCCCTCCACCAGTGACAGGCTAGAATTGGGGGCGGTGAATGTCCGCCTCCAAGCCCCTTGAGGGACAGCCCTGAGAGGTCCCCTGCGGAACTGGCCCTGAGGCTGGCAGAGGGCCCCGCTCACACACCTGGACCAGCTTCCTCCTTTGCTGTCTTTCCCTCCCCCCTTCCAGTGACCCCTGGGATCAGCTTCTGCATACATGCCTTTCACTCAGCTGCTTGTCACAGAGTCTGCTTCTGGGAGAATCCAATTAAAAACATAGGGCTGGGAACTCTTTTTGCCCCCTTTTCACGTCGGGGAGGTTAGGTCATCTTGCTCAGAATCGTTCGGTGGGCGCACCGTCGAGCTAACGAGGAACTTTTCATTATCACGTCGTGTACGGCTTTGTTTCCATCCTTGCCCACTGGCCACTATTTCCAGAAAATCTAAAATTTTATTTATTCCTGTGGAATTAACAGTAAGCAACCATCAACCCAGTGGGTTGATGGATGGTATGATATTTTATCTGTGCTACACTTAATGTCAGAGGATTGAGCGTGGAGCAGAAAACTTGTTGTAGAGGAGTTTGGAGCTGTTTTGACTAAGGAGAAATCCATCTTTCATACACAGTTTCCCAAACCAGCGAGTTGCTGACTAAGGACGCAGTGCTTATCCCTTGCCCTAGTGATGCTCAGCCTGGCCTTGGCTGGAAGCAGGACGTTGACGTCTCCGACCAGATTGGATGTAAACGGCCTGCTTGTGCTGAGGAGTTGTGTCTCCTGCTTCTTGGCTCTCAGCCTGGAGCCTTCTATCTATGAAATGACTCATTATAAGGAAGTCTGTTAAAAACAAATCCCTCCCTGTCTTAGAGCATCTCTTAAAATTTCTCTTTAATTAAAGAATTTTGTTGCTTTCATTTCTAGTTGCTGCCAAGAAACGTAGTGTGCATTGAGAATGGCTGTGATACTTATGGTACTTGAATTTCTTGTCAAGATGGATGCTTTGGGGAAAGAGTGTATTTCCCTCTTATTTGAAAGCGAGAGGCTTGGGAATCATAACGGACTTAAAACTCCTTTCACGGCAAACCTACAGCCTAACTGAAAGCGCTCCAAGTTTCTCTAGTAAAAGTGACTCCCGTCTCTGAGCATTTAAGTTTCTTTCCCATTGTTCTCAATCCCTTGTAGTTTTATAGGCTCTTTAGATTACCCATTGAAAAAAAGGCAACTGCCTGGCAGATGATCCCCAGAAATAAAATGAGATTATGCAGAAGTGTAGAGTATAACCAATGCCCATGTTTAGGAATCAGTGGGGAATAGTTTACTTGGAAAAAGACGTAGAAGAATTTTGCCTTTGAGAAACTGACCTTTGACCATAAGTGCTCGCTTGCCTTTTCCAGTCCACTAATCCTTTCTACTAGTGCACTTCTGCCTTCCCTCAAAGATCTAAACAGACACTCCCTGGTTTGGGGAAATATGCTTTCATTCATTCATCACATCTGGCTCCTCATTTCCCAGCTTCACATCTGCTTCACATCCTGTCCCCTGAAGGTGCCACACACACGCGTGCTTGTTCACGTTGCTTTAGGTGCTGTTGAGTCGTAAGAGGATAAGAAATGCTGGGAAGGGTTAAACCCAGTGCGAGTGTGACTTGGGGGCCTCTTCCCTTGGTGAGACTGAAAAGCAGATTCCTTTCACCTGTTGTTGCAGAGTGAAGAGAATGGGAAGGTGAGCTGAACTGGTGCAGAGGTTGTAAGATGCAGCAAGAAGATGCCAGTTCTCTGAATATGAGGCACCTAGAGTTGTCTCAGAAAGGCTGATGTGTCCTCAGGAGTCGAGCTGTCTGCTCTTTGACCCCGTGGACACCCAGCTTCTCCAAACACCCTCCCTCCTTGTGGACTGTGGAGTGAATGAATTGCTCTGAATTCTTTCCGCACCTAGTTCTGTTTCTCAGGTCTGCCACCAAGTTTTGTAGGTTTGCTAACCGCATATAAAGTAGTGCTTAGCAGTGTTTCTCAAGGTGAGGTGGTGGTGCATGTATTTCTAGAATACATAGAGTATATTTCCCAGAACTTGACAAACCTTCGTATTTTCTGCATACCTTTTATAATTTTATAGATGCGATTTTATGGTGTCCTCAACTTCTCCTCCCTAGAATGAAAGTTTCCACGGAAAACTTTGTTAGAGGAAAAATAGTCTCTAATAAATATCTTGTTCATTATATGAATTGGTCTTATCTGGACACAGTCCTTTCTTCAGGTGTCCTGATGAGAAATACATGCAGTATTCCACATATGGCTATTTGTTTGGGATAATATTCTTTGCCCTCTCTTTTGTCATTGTTCATTTTTTTTCTTTGGTGAGGGCTGGGGGGAAGATGGTGGAGAAAGTTGGGGGCAGTTAGGTTTTGAATCACTTGATACCGACCAGGGTTCTTGGCCTTCCCAGTCAATAGAAATTGACCAGAGACCAGACAGGAAATTCAGGCAAGGCTTTATTGGGTCCCCTGCTGCAGCAGTGGGGAGCGAGTCTCCCTTGCGTGTCCCCACCTGAGGGGGGACCAGCTTGTTCCTTGTATGGGGTGGGGTAGGGCTTCGGTGGCTTGCCCACCTCTCTCGTGGTGCGGGGGGCATGCACAGTCCCCTCCTTTTGCTCCCTGCTCTTCGGAAGTGGCATTTGAGGTTTTTTTGGTCTTTTTGTATCTTTCGTCCAGAATTTGCCGGCATGCATGTGGTTATTTTTAGTCGCTTATAGTTTCTTGTATTTTGTTGCTGAAGGAGAGGTTCATCCAGGTGCAAGCACTGCAGCAAAGGGTTCCAGGTCCCAGCCTGTCTCATTCTCCCCTGAGAGACTCTACACCCTTATTCTTAAGGGGTAAGGGACCAAAGGTCTCTTCTTCTGAAACTTCTTTCTGCTGGACAGGGGCCACAGACCCTAGCCTACCCTAGAGGTGTAGAAGTCCCTTGCTAACTGTTCCAAGGACCTATAGGGACCTGGGCCACCCTCTGCTGGAATGGATTGAATTCCTTGAGCCATCATGAGCCTTCCTTCAAACTGTTGCGGCCTAGAAGACACAAACTCAATCAAAAGGTTAAATAAACAAGGGCTAAAAAGGAGAACAACAACAATAGCCATTAAAGAAAGGGCCTACCGGGACTTCCCTGGTGGCGCAGTAGTTAAGACTGCACGCTCCCAATGCAGGGGTCCCGGGTTTGATCCCTGGCCAGGGAACTAGATCCCACACGCATGCCGCAACTAGGAGTTCTCATGCCACAACTAAGGAGCCCGCCTGCCGCAACTAAGACCCGGTGCAACCAAATAAATAAATAAATAAATACTAAAAAAAAGAGGGGGAGCCTAGAGAGGGAAGGAACCAGGTGAACTTTGGGGGCGCGTCCATAACTGTTGAGCAGACAGGGAAAGCCCCAGTAAAGCCTTGCCTGAATTTCTTGTCTGGCCTCTAGGCAATTTCTGTTGATTGGGGAAGACCAAGAACCCTGGTCAGTATCAACTATCTTTAGAGAATAGTCTGCAGTGATGTTGATTTTCTTCCTAACTGTAAGTCCTTCAAATAATTTTTAAACAATTCTTCTTAAGTTTCTTTTGCTTACCTGTCCTCTTCTCCCATCACTTCCACCTGGAAGAGGGAAGGACACAGCAGCAGATCAATGGGGATTGCTTGGCCAAGGAGCATCTCCATTTAAAAAATTTGAGACCAGTTTTCCCTCCATTTCAGGGGCAGGACGGTGACAAGTACAGGAGACTTTTTTTTCTCATGGGAATATTTCTTCATACACTGTAGCCGCTTGAGTGCCTCCCAGAGAGCATTCTTGCTTGAACCAATGCAATTTTGATTGTCTTTCGCAAAATCTAGTAGAACAGGGATGGGAAGGAACACCCGCGCTTCTGTTTTGCGATTCCTTACACTTTGAGACGTTCTTTGGGCAAAGATTGGTTACGAATTGCTTCAAGATGCATCCACTGAAGCTCGAGATATTCTTTGTTCAGTGCTGGAGGTGAACTCTTTGCTCTTCCCTTGGCCCTCATTGTCTCTGCTCGTGAGTGTGAGGGGGGTTTCTCTTGGTGTGAACAGCAGCGCTATTTTGAGAAGTTGACGCTCAGCCCTTGCTGCTGTAACAGGCACGTAACATAGCACCCCACTTTTCAAAACCGTTTTTGTTGGCTCGTGATTTGTGCTCGTAAAACGTGCTTATTTGGAAGCCCCACAGCTGTAGAGTTCTGTTTATAGACACTGAGCAGGTACAGTTAAGCTGACTGCCTTGTACAGGGGAAGAGTCTGTGTGGAATCAGGACCAGGGAATGGGAAGGTGGAGGCTGTTTCTACCTCACAACAGTGGGAGGAGCTTGGCAGCACCTACTAGAAGGCAGGCATTCTATAAGACTTTGGAAGAATTTGGGCAAGATGTACTGTTTGGTACATTTGTTTTGACTTTGTTAACCTTTTTTGTTAAATTGGAGTATAGTTGATTGACAATGTTATGTTAGTTTCTGCTGTACAGCAAAGTGAATCGGTTATACATATACATATATCCACTCTTCTTTAGATTCTTTTCCCATATAGGCCATTACAGTACTGAGTAGAGTTCCCTGTACCATACAGTAGGTCCTTATTAGTTATCTGTTGTATATATAGTAGTGTGTATATGCCAATCCCAGTCTCCTAGTTTATCCCTCTGCTTGACTTTGTTAATCTTAAATAGCCTTTGTAAATAGAGTCTTTACTGGGTTTAGTTAGATATATGAGTTAATACAAATTCATAAAGTTCTTGTTTTTTCAAAGGAGATAATTTAAAAAATGATTAGACTTACGATAAAAAACTCTTAAGTGGTTTTACTTTTAGGTATGTGTGTGTCTATACTTTTTTGGGGTCATTTTCAGAGTACTGCAGCTGTAGCCCAAGAAAAATTGGGAAATGAAAAAAAATCTATAATATAGTAATCATATTCTTTCATAGCATACACATTTTGGCCTTTTGATGAACATCCCTAGTTTTTGTGTGTATATTTAAAAAATAATAGTTGTAATCATATTTCACATACAATTTTATGACCCATTTAAAAATCATGCCTATTTAAAATTTTTATTTTTACTGGATAGTTTATTATAATCATTTTTTCCTTACTGCTTCACCTTTTGCAAATCATCAAAACCATCTTTTCAAATAACTTTAAAATGTTTAGATAAGTGCCTATATCTAAATTTTCTTAATTCTCAGATGGCTTTTGCCATGCCTTTTGCTTATTGTAAATATTACTAAAATGAACACATTTGTGCTGATAGTTTTTCCTCTTTATTTCACGTTTTGGATTATATTCTTAGGACCTAGTCTCCTAGAAATAGAATAACAATTCTTTTTTTAAAAAAATAAATTTATTGATTGATTGATTGATTGATTGCTGCGCTGGGTCTTTGTTGCTGCTCCCGGGCTTTCTTTAGTTGCGGTGAGCGGGTGCTACTCTTCGTGGCGGAGCGTGGGCTTCTCACTGCTGTGGCTTCTCTTGTTGTGGAGCACGGGCTCTAGGCACACGGGCGTCAGTAGTTGTGGCATGTGGGCTCAGTAGTTGTGGCTCGCGGGCTCCAGAGCGCAGGCTCAGTGGTTGTGGTGCACCGGCTTAGTTGCTCCGTGGCTTGTGGGATCTTCCCGGCCCAGGGCTCAAGTCCGTGTCCTCTGCATTGGCAGGCAGATTCTTAACCACTGCGCCACCAGGCAAGCCCTACAATTATTCTTTATATAAACCAAATTACTTTCCAAAATGATTATGTGAATTTATACTTCACTCTGCAAGCACTATATTCTTACGCTCACGGTATTACTGAATTTCATGGTTATTATAACATAGTTTTAGAAATTATAAAACCTTGAGATAAAATCTTTAAATTCTCTGGGAAAATACACCATTTAAAAAAAAGGATGGATTCAGGTATTATATCTGACCCCTTACATATCAAGAATTTATTTTCAAACCATTCTGAAATTAACCTAAACAGATTTAGCAAAATCAGAAAGATAATCTAGAGTATTTTACACTTTATGTTTCAGGATAGGTGCTTTAAGCATGAACACCCAGAGCTTGACAGAGCATTGCCAACTGTCAACCCAGGGCTGGAAAAGAAATTTTCATTACCTTTTTAGAAAAGCTTGAATATTTTGAGACTGGTGAATAATCAAGGCCTGAGACATTTAAGTTCCTTGAACTTAAGAAAAATGAGTTTAAACTTTCCAAAGTAAACAGAGTACAAAAAGCTGCTGAGAAGATAGAAGAAAATGAATACATCCAGGCCCACGTTGCTATTACAGCAGATTCATTTTAATTGAGATAGAATGTGATCCTTAACCAAAGTTACAATTCTGGGAAGAAGAATAAAGCTATGGCTTAGGATATGACCACCATGTTTGCATCGTAAATATACGCACATATTTTATGAAAGGAAATCGAGGTAACGGTATCGGTTATAACTTTTATCCTACGCCAAAGACTATTACCTTAAAATTACTCCTCAAGCATTGTTTGAGATGAAAACCACATTTAAAGGTAGTTTTCTGCCTACTGATGAAAAATGAATTCATGTTAACCAACCATGGCCTTTAAATGGAATAAATTATAATCAGATGTTAGATTTCAATCAGCTTTAACAAAAACAAATGATTCTTTTCAGAGATGAGAATTGATGGCTTAGCCCTCAAAGAGTTTATCTTTTTTCAGACTAAATGTCTTGAGAGGAGGGCATCTGCTTAATTTCCTAAAAACAGGCTTGTGATTTATCGGCAGCAAACTGCTGAGTTTAAGAAATAAGAGCTCCCCTAAATGTTTTCCTAGGCGTTCCGAATGAGGATGCCTTGATCTGTAGTAACTTGATTATGCAAAGCCACGTTTTACAGAAGGTGGAATTGTGCAGCTGGCTGTGGAGGAAGGACCTGGTGGGGTCGTAGGTCAGATCCTCTCTGAATGACTTCCTTTGCTGTCTTGCATATCTGAACTCGTTCCATAAGCCTGTAGATCATAGACCCAGTCCTCTTGAGTGGAGGAAAACGTTCTCCAGACCTACTGAACACCTGCTGATTATATTAGCACTTGATACCTCTTCTAATGAGATACAGTGTGAGGCAGTGTTGGCTCAACAGGCCTTGAGTAGAGCAAGTTTAGAAAAGGCTGGAAGCAGTTTTCACAGTAACATGCAAGTCTGTGACTACTTCTACCATCCTTTAGTTAGCCCTGAAAACTTCTCTAGGCTGTAGTGAATTATGCTGCATATCCAGAGCGCTGGCATGGCCTTAATGCCGAGAATGACTTCGGTTGTCAGATTCAAATCCTTTACTTGCCTCAGAATAATTGCATTTCTCGGTAGCCCTGGGGTTCAGGTGAAGAGTGCAGTGGATGGCGCTGGGCAGCTGGCTAGGATGATAGAAAACCAATTTGACTGAGAGTTTGGAAGGAAAAGCACTGACATCACCACGTGATTTTGGGGATGTCTCAGTGCTCGAGACTTAACTGTGTGTGAGAATCATCTGATGTGTTTATAAAAATGCAGATTCCCAGGCCCCCACAATGATTAAGATTCACTGGGATCTGAGGGTAGGGCCCACGAATATGATTTTTTTCCATGAGCACCCGTCTCCCCCCGTGTGTCTTTGAGTTGATATAACTGCAGTCCACTGGAATATTAGAAAGCCCTTGTCCAGTTGGTTTGTTTGCTTCAGCAGGTCATTTGAGCTAGTGGGAGTATCCAGTGAAAAACAGGTAAATTTTGTGATATAGTTAAATGTATCGACAACTTAAAAGATTATGGAAAGACCATGTGAATTAATTGTCCATTTGGTAGTTCACGGGTTACTTTTGTGGAGCAAGTGAAAGTATATAGATGGTACACTGACAGAGGTGGAGTCCTCCTTGTAGTGAAAATGACAATCTTCCATAATAGTTATTAGAGTGGGAGGACAACAGCATTCTGTTGGTACAATTTCTAAAGTCACAGAAGAGTGGACAACTAGACACTCATTTAGTACTCGATTTCGTGCATAAGTAATATGAAGCATCACCAATATTGGGTAGGCCTGTGTAATTGTTCTTAATGATCTTCAGATACGTTCAGATCTGTCTGTTATGTGCAAAGACCTGTCTTCTTTTTTGACTGCTGCGGGCGTCGTCTGCCCCACTGCCTTTCCATTTGTCTCACTGTTTTCTGCTCTGTCTTCCCACTGGATTCTGTACTGCCAAGAAGACTTCAAAGCAAAAGGGCTCCTTCAGTCTGTTGCCCCTTGAGTGGTTCACTTAATGCCACCATTGTCCCCTGACATTCCTAGTGTGGTGCTGCCCAGTCCCACTCTGGGGAGGTGGGAAAGCGGAACCCACTTGCAAGAAGCCTTGCTACTGCTGTCTTTTTTTTTTTTTTTTTTGGCTGTGCCACGCAACATGCGAGATCTTTGTTCCCCGACCAGGGATCGAACCCGCGCCTCCTGCAGTAGAAGCACGGAGCCCTGACTGCTGGACCACCAGGGAATTCCCGCTACTGCAGTCTTGAAGGCTGCAGTGAAAAAGTAACATTTTCTTTTTGCTGCTGTTGTTTCATTGTCTGATACTTAGACCACTCAACTTTAACCAGAATCTTTTAAAATAAGATGTCAGTATAAATACTATGAGGTCAAGATAAGAAAAAATTAAGCAAAAGCATAATTACTATCTTTACAAATCATGGAAGAACATTAGGTCAACTTTGTACTTAGCAAGTGTAGTCGTAATGGTCTTAGGCCAGATTTTCACACTTGCCCTTTATGTTCTTTCTGTGGCCAGAGTACTGAAATTGGCCAGTATATTAAAAATGAGCATCAAATAATACATACATATGGTTTAAAAATGAAATTGTATAAAAAGGCTTATTAAAAAATCATAGTACCCTTACCTGCAACACCATGTTCTGTTCCTTAGATGAAGCCACTTTTTACTCTTTGAGCTGTTTCTCCTAGTATTGTTTCTCCATTTTCTAAATAATCTATTTTTATCGCTTTCTCTTGATTCATTTCTTTCATACATATTCTGCTGCACTCTTGTGTGGTAGAAAGGATTTAGTTGTTCACTTTTCTCCTCCCTTCTCTTCCCAATAAAGTTAAATCACAAGTTTTGGTTAAATCAATATTCAATATTCAGTGTTTATATTATGTATGCTGTTGCTGTTCCCTGACAAGCCCAGGAATATACAAAGATTTCATTTCCTTTTTTGACAGAATTTTGTTTTCCCTGGAGTTAACAATTGCCTTGTTTTTTCCCTTGAGCTTAATATTTTTATACTTATCACAGGTTCTTTCCACAACCTCTGTATCCTCTCAGTGTAGTTTTCTCCATGGTCAAGATGTCAGATAATTAGTTCCTTTTTTTTTTTCCCCTGATAATCTTCTGCCTGAAGTTGGTTGTCATGATCCATCCTTTATAAACATTTGCCTTCTGGTCTGGCTGTACAGCTGTCATCTTGGGATGCCCTTAGCATCCGAGGAATTTTTTCTGCTTCCATCCCTGGAATTCTTTTTTTTCCCCTCTTTTCTGTCTTTAACTCTCAGTTTTCTATATTCAGGAAAGTCTCTCACTTCCTTGGCTGAGTTCCTCATTTTGGTAGCATGCAACTTCGTATAGTGCCAGGAAGTAGTAGGGAAGTAATTTTTTTTTCAACTTTGCATGCCTGAAAATGTCACTGTTTCCTTCTGCTTGACTGAAATTTTAGCCATATAAAGAATTTTGGGTTGAAAATCATTTTCCCTTAGAATTTAAGGCTTTACTTCATTTTAATGTAGCTTTCTATGGCATGAATGAGAATTATGATACTGTTGTAATTGCCTATGACTTGTTATAGTCTCTCTGGAAGATTTTAAGATGCTTTTAGTTCAGGCGTGAAATTTCAGTAGGCTGTGCCTTGATAAGGGTATTTTTTCATTCATTCATATCAGCTTAGATACTTAGTTTGCTTTATCAATATAGAAACATTTTAAGTCTGGAAATTTTCTGGTATATCTCTTTGATATTTTCTATCCAGTTTATATATATATATATTTTTTTTTTTTTGGCTGCGTTGGGTCTTCGTTGCTGTGCGTGGGCTTTCTCTAGTTGCAGCGAGTGGGGACTACTCTTCGTTGCAGTTCTCATTGTGGTGGCTTCTCTTGTTGCGGAGCACAGGCTCTAGGCGCACGGGCTTCAGTAGTTGTGGCATGTGGGCTCAGTAGTTGTGGCTCACGGGCTCTAGAATGCAGGCTCAGTAGTGGTGGCACACGGGCTTAGTTGCTCTGCGGCATGTGGGATCTTCCTGGACCAGGGCTCGAACCCGTGTCTCCTGAATTGGCAGGCAGATTCTTAACCACTGTGCCACCAGGGAATCCCCTATCCAGTTTATAGTCTATCTGTTTTCTTTCTTTCTGGAAATTTGGTTAGTTGGTTTTGGACTCTTGGATTGAACTTTTTTAAAAAAGTTATATTATCTTTCCTCCTTTATTTTACATACGTATGTCCTCTTGTTCTCCTTTCTGGGAGATTTAAAAAATTTTCCAAATTTTGGATACTGTTGTGTTATTTTTGTTTTATTTTTAGTTTACAGGATTTTTTCTTGTTCGCTAAATATTTTTCTTTTAAAAATAGTATCCCATTTTTTGGAATGCGTAGTTTTTCTTCTCATTATGATAATACTGCAGGTTTAAAAAAATGCCCCTTCTCCTTCCTCTATCTTCCCCTGTTCCCTACCCTGTCCTTCCTTACTGTCACCTCCTTCTTCATCTTTCTCCTCCTCCCCCCATCCTCCTCCTGCCCTGTTCTCCTTTCCTCCTCTCCTCCTCTCCCCTTTTCCCTCTCCTCCTCTTCTTTTCCCTCTCCTCCTCTTCTTTTCCCTTCTTCTCCTTCCCCTTCATCTCCTCTTCCCCCTCCTCCTTCTGTCATTTTGTTTTGCTCTTGTTCATATTTTAGAGTGAGGCACTAAAACATTTTGCATTGGTGGGATTTGTTGACTGGTGGACCTTGCCAACAAGGGAATGACCTTGTACGCTGATACATTTCAAGGTAAATAACTGCTCTATGGCCGTCTTATCACAGTGCAGTCCCCACCACGTAGAGCAGTACCTCAGCTGAGGTCCTGAATTAGAATATCATGCATTAGAACCACACATGTGGAGCACCTAGGAGGAAATTCTAACCCTAAGTAGGAACAGTTTTCATGGCAGTGAATGGTCCTTGAGTAAGTCTGAGTCATGGACAGTATAGAAAGGAGAAGAGGCATAGATATGCACTATTTAGATCATTTACTGAAAAAAAGAACATGTGAAAAAGAAACACGCTTACCAGTATTGCTCAACTAAGGGTCTTGGCATTAATGGGTGGGACACTTCTTTATTGAGCTGGATTCTTTGTGACTGCCCTGGATGGGTGCTAAATGTCTGCACCACTGCCGCATCCTGTGACGACAGAAAACACCCACATATTTCCGAACGCGCCTCTGCGGAGTGGTGCTTCCTCAGGAGCATTGCTGTAAGCCGACTTAAGGAATTCCTGCCCCCAGTCACTGGAGAGCTCCCTTCCTCTCTGCTGTGCTGCACCTACAGCTCCTTTTAGGAAGAGGGGCTATTTTAAGTGCTCTGAGGCACATAAAAGGGAAACTAAAGTTTCTGACAGACAGACGTGGGTAATCACAGCGTTCTCCCTGCCCAGATTTTACTTTGCACATCTCCCCATGTCTTAGTCCTTCCCCATGTTAAACAGTCAGCACGGAAGCTCCCTACCGTGTCCATACTTTGAATTCCTGTTACCTGTGACTCCTGTATGATGTTCAACCTTTCAGAGTCTTGTCATGTTAAATTACTAACTTCAAAGAACTTGCAGGTAAGGCCGTAAGTTCTTTGAGGTCAAAGTTGCACGCTTCCATTTATTAAATTCTTACAGAGTGCCTGTTTGCGTTTTTGGAGGTGAAAATAGAGCCTTTGGGAGGCTCAGTCACTTGGAGTTAATCTACTAGTCAGTGGCAAACCTAGAGGTGAACCTAGTTTTCCCTGACTCCACAACTTTGATCTCCTCTTTATATGCCTCAGGTGCGAAATAAGTATTGTTTAAATGAATCAATAAATGAGTCTTTCAGCGTTAAGATGAATTGGAGTAGCCCTGATGAAAGGAAGCACATCTTTGCCCCCTCCCACCCCTGCACCCATTTTGGTGGAGGAGAATAGCAAACAGATTGCCCTGTATCCGATTTCTGCACATAACCTGAACTTTAAACATGCCTGGAACACATTTGGTTCTGATTTAAAACAAGTTGGCGTGCTCCATTGCCATGTTATTACAAACACAAAAGAAATATAAACTTCATTCTGTTAAATAACCATCCACATAAACTCTTAAATAGCTTTGGGTTGGGCCAAAGCTGGCTATTAAGGAAATGGTTATTAATGTTACATATTTTATTCAAACTACTCTAATTCCTTAACCCTCCCAGCACCTCCACAAACACCAGGCAACCTTTTTCTTCTTCCCTCAAAATGTTCCCAGGGGTTTAAGACAGATACAGCTTGGATTTCAAGCTGCTGACTCCTTCTCTTTGGAAGTATTCCTTGTTTTCGGTCCTTCGGACCTGTCACTATGCTGTCTACTTGAATCTCTGCAGCCCTCTTGGGGTAGTAGCAAAGTTATTATTCCCTGTAGTAACACAGTGACATGGAAATGTAATGCGAACCACCGTGTAATTTAAAATTTTTACAACCACACGAGAAAGAAACAAAGCAGGTGAGGTTAATTTTAATATAGTTTTCTTTAATCCAATATATGAAAATGGTATCATTTCAACATGTAATCAAAAATTATTAATGAGGTTTTACTTTCTTTTGTACTGTCTTTGAAATCCACTGTGTTTATTCTTTCAGCACATCTGGTTCAGGAGCAGCCATATTTCAAGCACTCGGTAGCCGCAGCAGCCAATGGTTATCACTTTAGACAGCACAGCTCAATGGCAAGACCCATATAAGCTATATAAAGGCCATGAACATCCTTTAGCTTTTCATAAAGCTAGAAGAGTGTTGCTTTAAAAAAAAAAAAACTAACATTATGTAAATACTCCAAAGTTGTCAAATAGTGTTTGTGACCACAGGCCAAACTAAATGGTGCTTCAGAGGTTGCTTAGGTATGAAGAAATAGGGTGTGAACACAAGACATTTGACGTGACCAAAGTTTCTGTTCATCAGTTGGACTCAAAGTCCATTGATGTATGTCAGGGTCATTAGCCCACAAGGAAGTCTTCATTGCAGGCCAATAAATTTGAAGTCTGAATAAACCCTTAGCCAGAGTTGCTTGAAGAGTTCAAGTTAGCTTGACGCAATGAATAATGTAATTTTGATGTTCTCAGATTTTGGTGAATATTTGTTTTCTTACGTTTGACAGTAACAGATGCTTTCTGAAACTATATAGCCTGTAGATTACAGAACGCTGGCCTTTGCTCCAGGCTACTGCTGTGCCCTGAGTGTGGCAGGGCCACCACCAGCTTAGATTGTCCCCAGCACTGGAATATTAGCAGAGGTTTATTGCCCTGAGAGATTTAACGTGGAAAAAAGAAATCCCCTGAAATCTGAATTTTGAGACGCGTAGTCTGGCTAGGACTTAATTGTTAGAGTTAGCAGGTATAAACTTTAAAGAGGCAGCAGTGGCCCCCATTGTTAGAAGAGATCAGGACTCCTCTCCTCACCGCCATCATTATCTATGTCATTTCTATTAGTTCTGTTGAAAATTTGTTGGGAAATGGAAAAAAAAAAAAAAAAGCCTCAGTGGATGTCTTGGATTTTTGGTGTACGTGACCCATGCTCTTAGCTCAAATTATCATAGATAATCCATCTCTTTTCTTTCAAACTCTTAGCCATTGAGCCCTTTTAGAATGTGGTAAATCTAAATATAACAGAAATATAATAGGTGTTATCCTTTTTATTTCATGTTTTATTTGATGTGACCTTTCGGTAAAAACGGCCTTCTTTTAATGTATAATTTATGTATAATGAGAACTATATAGTAAAAATTTTCTCCTTTTGATTCATGCATTTTAGAGGGCATCTCTTTCTGTCTTTTGGCTAGCTATTAAATTTGGATGTGACTCACAGAGGTTTTCCAAATATTGGATTGTTTAGTGTTTTCAGCTATGAAGTTTTCTCTTTCTTTCTTTCTCTCTCTCTGTTTCTTTCTTTCTTTCTTGGCATTCCATCCACTTTTTAAATTTAATTTTTATTGGAGTAGAGTTGATTTACAATGTTGTGTTAGTCTCAGGTGTACAGCACAGTGAATCAGCCATACATATACATATACATATACATATACATATACATATACATATACACAGTATCCATCCCTTTCCAGACTCCCCCCGCCCCATATAGGCCATCACAAGGCACCGAGTAGAGTTCCCTGTGCTATACAGTAGTAGGTCCCCATCAGCCATCCATTCTATGTATAGTAGTGTGTACACGCCAATCCCAATCTCCCAATTTATCCCTCCCCGCCCCTCTACCCCCTGGTAACCATAAGTTTGCTCTCCACATCCATAACTCTATCCGCTGTGAAATTTCTTACTGTAGGCGTTAAGTTGTTAAAACTTCTTTACTCAGTGTTAGTTGCACATAATCAGAATTTCAGTCTAGATAGTGCTAGGTTGATTAAGGCGTATGATGTTCAACACTGGGCATGATTTTATGGACTGCTTTCTGTCTCTGCTATTACATTAGTGATTTGTCTCCTTTGGTAGCTTATGTCTACATTTGACCTTTAGACTTTTGCCAGATTGCCTTACACTGTGGGCTGAAAATGAAGCTGTGACAAACCAGTAATGGTAAAAACTTGGTTCACTCTCAAATAGGCAGAAGTATTTCAAATGATTTTAACTGATTTTTTTTCCTAATTGGAGGCTATTAAAAGCTATTTATTCAAACTATTTAAAGACATTCTGAAAAATGCAGGGCTTCCCTGGTGGCGCAGTGGTTGAGCATCCGCCTGCCAATGCAGGGGACACAGGTTCGAGCCCTGGTCCGGGAAGATCCCACATGCCGCGGAGCAGCTAAGCCCGTGCGCCACAACTACTGAGCCTGCACTCTAGAGCCCACAAGCCACAACTACTGAGCACGTGTGCCACAACTACTGAAACCCGTGCACCACAACTACTGAGCCTGCGCTCTAGAGCTCGTGAGTCACAACTACTGAGCCTGCGTGCCCCAACTACTGAAGCCCACGCACCTAGAGCCTGTGCTCCGTAACGAGAAGCCACAGCAGTGAGAAGCCCGCGCACTGCAACGAAGAGTAGCCCCCGCTTGCTGCAACTAGAGAAAGCCCACGCGCAGCAACGAAGACCCAAAGCAGCCAAAATCAAAATAAACAAACAAATAAATAAATGAAAAATGCAAAGGAGGAAGCCATAAATGACCCAATAATTCAACCACTCAAATAACACTTGTTCATATTTTGTTTATCCTTTAAGTCTTTTTTTCCCCTAACATGTACATTATATGTATATGCACACATGATACTTCAATACAGAATTGATCATTTTGTACGTCTTGTTTTATAGCCCCCTCAAATATACACAATTTATTGCATTTTTGAACATGGGAATTTTTTTAACTGCAGAAATAAAACAGTATTTAAGGAAAAAAGAAGATGAGGAAAACCATCCTTAAATATCCAGCCACTGTAAAGATAAATTTAATTTTTGTCTGTTTCTTGATTTTTCTCTGTAGGCGTACATGATTTTTTATTTTTCAGGGTGAGTGAATTTGATTTTGTTCTCAGTTGACTCTGGGAAGCAGGTAGGGAGTTTTAGGAATGGTGAGGTCTGAACATCTTCCCACTTACTGTGATAAACAACCTTCAAATGACACTATTTATTACTAGAGTTTAAACTTGGAGATGTTCTTCAGTTGGCTACAGTATTTAAATGTTTTTTTACTGAGAATTGAAGAAACTTTATAAATTGACTTAATGTCCACTATTTCTTCAATCAATTCTCAGAGCTTTGCAGGCCAGTCTAGAGTGTTAGATATGATTGCTGAACATAAAAAGTTCTCTGGGAGTATATAGAAACTGCATGTTCTACATCTTTTGCTGATTCTTCTTTCAGTAGACTTGTAGGGAAGTTTTCTGAAAACAGTAATATACAAATAAAATATATGGTAAAGCTCTTTAGCATATGGATTACATCGATACAATAAGTGAATGTTTTAAAAAGTTGTTAGTAAAATATTTTTGCAGGAGAATCAGACTAGCTAAATGGTTACATTTATCTTTCAGGTGAACTTAAGGTGCAGCAACCTTCTTAGTTGCAAATGTGCTACAGTTGGGTTGTGTGGAAAAAAAAAAAAAAAAAGGGAGGAACGCCCTGAATCTTCACAGATTTTTCTTTTTTTAGATTTTTATTTTTATTTTTATTTTTTTTTTTAGTTATTTCTGAGATATACATTTTAAAGTAATAACTAGAATTATGACATAACATTATATCAGAACATATAAGATTTTTAGAAATTTCATGTAATGTCTGAAACATTTGTATTAACATATTTCCATACAAATAACCCAAAGAAAGTTTAGTATTAGTTGTTTTTGTTTGTTTGTTTTTTTATACTGCAGGTTCTTATTAGTCATCAATTTTATACATATCAGTGTATACATGTCAATCCCAATCGCCCAGTTCAGCACACCACCATCCCCACCCCACTGCGGTTTTCCCCCCTTGGTGTCCATACGTTTGTTCTCTACATCTGTGTCTCAACTTCTGCCCTGCAAACCGGTTCATCTGTACCATTTTTCTAGGTTCCACATACATGCGTTAATATACGATATTTGTTTTTCTCTTTCTGACTTACTTCACTCTGTATGACAGTCTCAAAATCCATCCACGTCTCAACAAATGGCTCAGTTTCATTCCTTTTTATGGCTGAGTAATATTCCATTGTATATACGTACCACATTTTCTTTATCCATTCATCTGTCGATGGGCATTTAGGTTGCTTCCATGACCTGGCTATTGTAAATAGTGCTGCAATGAACATTCGGGTGCATGTGTCTTTTTGAATTATGCTTTTCTCTGGGTATATGCCCAGTAGAGGGATTGCTGGATCATATGGTAATTCTATTTTTAGTTTTTTAAGGAACCTCCATACTGTTCTCCATAGTGGCTGTATCAATTTACATTCCCACCAACAGGGCGAGAGGGTTCCCTTTTCTCCACACCCTCTCCAGCATTTGTTGTTTGTAGATTTTCTGATGAAGCCCATTCTAACTGGTGTGAGGTGATACCTCATTGTAGTTTTGATTTGCATTTCTCTAATAATTAGTGATGTTGAGCATCTTTTCATGTGCTTCTTGGCCATCTGTATGTCTTCTTTGGAGAAATGTCTATTTAGGTCTTCTGCCCATTTTTGGATTGGGTTCTTTGTTTCTTTAATATTGAGCTGCATGAGCTGTTTATATATTTTGGAGATTAATCCTTTGTCCGTTGATTCGTTTGCAAATATTTTCTCCCATTCTGAGGGTTGTCTTTTCGTCTTGTTTATGGTTTCCTTTGCTGTGCAAAAGCTTTGAAGTTTCATTAGGTCCCATTTGTTTATTTTTGTTTTTATTTCCATTACTCTAGGAGGTGGATCAAAAAAGATCTTGCTGTGATTTATGTCAAAGAGTGTTCTTCCTATGTTTTCCTCTAAGAGTTTTATAGTGTCCGGTCTTACATTTAGGTCTCGAATCCATTGTGAGTTTATTTTTGTGTATGGTGTTAGGGAGTGTTCTAATTTCATTCTTTTACATGTAGCTGTCCAGTTTTCCCAGCACCACTTATTGAAGAGACTGCCTTTTCTCCATTGTATATCCTTGCCTCCTTTGTCATAGATTAGTTGACCATAGGTGCGTGGGTTTATCTCTGGGCTTTCTATCTTGTTCCATTGATCTATGTTTCTGTTTTTGTGCCAGTACCATATTCTTGAAGACTGTAGCTTTGTAGTATAGTCTGAAGTCAGGGAGTCTGATTCCTCCCTCTCCGTTTTTTCCCCTCAAGACTGCTTTGGCTATTAGGGGTCTTTTGTGTCTCCATACAAATTTTAGGATGATTTGTTCTAGATCCGTAAAAAATGCCATTGGTAATTTGATAGGGATTGCATTGAATCTGTAGATTGCTTTGGGTAGTATAGTCATTTTCACAATATTGATTCTTCCAATCCAAGAACATGGTATATCTCTCCATCTGTTGGTATCATCTTTAATTTCTTTCATCAGTGTCTTATAGTTTTCTGCATACAGGTCTTTTGTCTCCCTAGGTAGGTTTATTCCTAGGTATTTTATTCTTTTTGTTGCAATGGTAAATGGGAATGTGTCCATAATTTCTCTTTCAGATTTTTCATCATTAGTGTATAGGAATGCAAGAGATTTCTCTGCATTAATTTTGTATCCTGCAACTTTACCAAATTCATTGATTAGCTCTAGTAGTTTTCTGGTGGCATTTTTAGGATTCTCTATGTATAGTATCATGTCATCTGCAAACAGTGATGGTTTTCCTTCTTTTTTCCAATTTGTCTTCCTTCTATTTCTTTTTCTTCTCTGATTGCCGTGGCTGGGACTTCCCAAACTATGTTGAATAATAGTGGTGCGAGTGGACATCCTTGTCTCATTCCTGATCTTAGAGGAAATGCTTTCAGTTTTTCACCATTGAGAATGATGTTTGCTGTGGGTTTGTCGTATATGGCCTTTATTATGTTGAGGTAGGTTCCCTCTATGCCCACTTTCTGGAGAGTTTTTATCATAAATGGGTGTTGAATTTTGTCAGAAGCTTTTTCTGCATCTATTGAGATGATCATACGGTTTTTCTTCTTCAATTTGTTAATGTGGTGTATCACATTGATTGATTTGCGTATACTGAAGAATCCTTGCATCCCTGGGATAAATCCTACTTGATCGTGGTGTATGATCCTTTTAATGTGTTGTTGGATTCTGTTTGCTAGTATTTTGTTGAGGATTTTTGCATCTATATTCATCAGTGATACTGGTCTGTAATTTTCTTTTTTTGTAGTGTCTTTGTCTGGTTTTGGTATCAGGGTGATGGTGGCCTCATAGAATGAGTTTGGGAGTCTTCCTTCCTCTGCAATTTTTTGGAAGAGTTTGAGAAGGATGGGTGTTAGCTCTTCTCTAAATGTTTGATAGAATTCACCTGTGAAGCCATCTGGTCCTGGACTTTTGTTTGTTGGAAGATTTTTAATCACAGTTTCAATTTCATTACTTGTGATGGGTCTGTTCATATTTTCTATTTCTTCCTGGTTCAGTGTTGGAAGGTTATACCTTTCTAAGAATTTGTCCATTTCTTTCAGGTTGTCTATTTTATTGGCATAGAGTTTCTTGTAGTAGTCTCTTAGGATGCTTTTTGCATTTCTGCGGTGTCTGTTGTAACATTGCATTTTTCATTTCTAATTTTATTGATTTGAGTCCTGTCCCTCTTTTTCTTGATGAGTCTGGCTAATGGTTTATCAATTTTGTTTATCTTCTCAAAGAACCAGCTTTTAGTTTTATTGATCTTTGCTATTGTTTTCTTTGTTTCTATTTCATTTATTTCTGCTCTGGTTTTTATGATTTCTTTCCTTCTGCTAACTTTGGGTTTTGTTTGTTCTTCTTTCTCTGGTTCCTTTAGGTGTAAGGTTAGATTGTTTACTTGAGATTTTTCTTGTTTCTTTAGGTAGGCTTGTATAGCTATAAACTTCCCTCTTAGAACTGCTTTTGCTGCATCCCATAGGTTTTGGATCATCGTGTTTTCATTGTCATTTGTCTCTAGGTATTTTTTGACTTCCTCTTTGATTCCTTCAGTGATCTCTTGGTTATTTAGTAATGTATTGTTTAGCCTCCATGTGTTTGTGCTTTTCACGTTTTTTTCCCTGTAACTGATTTCTAATCTCATAGTGTAGTGGTCAGAAAAGATGCTTGATATGATTTCAATTTTCTTAAATTTACTGAGGCTTGATTTGTGACCCAAGATGTGATCTATCCTGGAGAATGTTCCATGCGCACTTGAGAAAAAAGTGTAATCTGCTGTTTTTGGATGGAATGTCCTATAAATAGCAATTAAATCCATCTGGTCTGTTGTGTCATTTAAAGCTTGTGTTTCCTTATTTATTTTCATTTTGGATGATCTGTCCATTGGTGTAAGTGAGGTGTTAAAGTCCCCCACTATTATGGTGTTACTGTCGATTTCCTCTTTTATAGCTGTTAGCAGTTGCCTTATGTATTGAGGTGCTCCTATGTTGGGTGCATATATATTTATAATTGTTATATCTTCTTCTTGGATTGATCCCTTGATCATTATGTAGTGTCCTTCCTTGTCTCTTGTAACATTCTTTATTTTAAAGTGTATTTTATCAGATATGAGTATGGCTACTCCAGCTTTCTTTTGATTTCCATTTACATGGAATATCTTTATCCATCCCCTCACTTTCAGTCTGTATGTGTCCCTAGGTCTGAAGTGGGTCTCTTGTAGACAGCATATATATGGGTCTTGTTTTTGTATCCAGCAAGCCTGTGTCTTTTGGTTGGAGCATTTAATCCATTCACATTTAAGGTAATTATCAATATGTATGTTCCTATGACCATTTTCTTAATTGTTTTAGGTCTGTTTTTGTAGGTCCTTTTCTTCTCTTGTGTTTCCCACTTAGAGAAGTTCCTTTAGCATTTGTTGTCGAGCTGGTTTGGTGGTGCTGAATTCTCTTAGCTTTTGCTTTTCTGTAAAGCTTTTGATTTCTCTGTGAAATCTGAATGAGATGCCTGCTGGGTAGAGTAATGTTGGTTGTAGGTTCTTCCCTTTCATCACTTTAAGTATGTCATGCCACTCCCTTCTGGCTTGTAGAGTTTCTGCTGAGAAGTCAGCTGTTAACCTTATGAGAGTTCCCTTGTATGTTATTTGTTGTTTTTCCCTTGCTGCTTTCAATAATTTTTCTTTGTCTTTAATTTTTGCCAATTTGATTAATGTGTGTCTCGGCGAGTTTCTCCTTGGGTTTATCCTGTATGGGACTCTCTGCGCTTCCTGGACTTGGGTGGCTATTTCCTTTCCCATGTTAGGGAATTTTTCGACTATAATCTCTTCAAATATTTTCTCTGTTCCTTTCTCTCTCTCATCTCCTTCTGGGACCCCTATAATGCGAATGTTGTTGCGTTTAATGTTGTCCCAGAGGTCTCTTAGGCCGTCTTCATTTCTTTTCATTCTTTTTTCTTTATTCTGTTCCACAGCAGTGAATTCCACCATTTTGTCTTCCAAGTCACTTATCCATTCTTCTGCCTCAGTTTTTCTGCTATTGATTCCTTCTGGTGTATTTTTCATTTCAGTTACTGTATTGTTCATCTCTGTTTGTTTGTTCTTTAATTCTTCCAGGTCTTTGTTAAACATTTCTTGCATCTTCTTGATCTTTGCCTCCATTCTTTTTCCGAGGTCCTGGATCATCTTCACTATCATTATTCTGAATTCTTTTTCTGGAAGGTTTCCTGTCTCCACTTCATTTAGTTGTTTTTCTGGGGTTTTATCTTGTTCCTTCATGTGGTACATAGCCCTCTGCCTTTTCATCTTGTCTATCTTTTTGTGAATGTGGTTTTTGTTCCACAGGCTGCAGGATTGTAGTTCTTCTTGCTTCTGCTGTCTGCCCTCTCCTGTTCTCTTTTTATTAGCTCTCCTTCAAAATCATTTCATCTAATTCAATCCTGGGTGGTCTTCCTGTTCCTCTCCTGCTTTCCAGATCTGTGCTGTCCAAAATGTTGGCCACAAGTCACCTGTGCACCTGCTGGTCTTGGACGGTCTCCTGGGGAGGCAGGGGGCAGCTTTTTTCTTTCCTCAGTGCTTCGTCTAGTTTCACTTGCTCATAGGGTGCCACGTGCAGAGGCCTCACCTCCAGTGCTTCAGAGCAGAGTTCCTCTTGCGAAATGGCTGCGCCCGACACTGCGGTTCAAGATGGCCTCTTCACAGATTTGAAGAATTATTTCTCAATTAGTTTTTGTAATTTGAATTTGGTTTTTTTCTTGCTCATATTCCACAAGGGTGAAAAAAACCCATTGCTTTTCAAAGGAATGTTTAAAGATATTCTATACTATATTTTAAATATGAAATACATAGTTCTTGTGTTTTTAGATTTGGCTGTGTAAAGAAAGCATCAGATGTTATGGAAAAGCATTTCAGAATGAATTTAAATAAGTTTCCATTTGCCCTGTGAAGAACTGAAAATCGAGCTTTTTTCCCCCATCTTTAATTCAGTAATTAACTAGACTTTCCCTGTAGTTTGGGGGACTGTAATAGTTTACACCTGTTTCAACTTTTGCTGTGTTTTTTGGCTGTGGGTTTTGCCATCCCGTATTTCTTATGAAGCAAAAATATGAAATAAAATAGGGCAAAGCATTGGAGAAATTATAATAACCATAAAAAATGAATTGTTCAGCTTAAAATATGAAATGCTTTACCTGCACATGAAGCCATGTTTCAGTAGTATTGAAGTAATTTATTCCTGGAGTTCTGTGTCATGAAAATAAAGACAGTTGCTTTCATTGGCAGGAATAATCCAGGGTTTTTACAATCAAACGATTAACTTTTGGAACATCAGGCAGAAGTCATATTGTAAAGACAGTTAGTAAAAGCCTACTAAATCGTTATGTGTGTGTTTATGTTACTGTGAGTAAAAAAGATGAGGGTGTATCAGTGTATAAGAATGTGTGAAGGCTCGATAGAACTGTTCTACCGCAGAATACAATCAGACTTCAAAGGTCAGGGCACGCCATGACATCAAGTATGGGTTGGCTCATTCCACAGGTGATGTTTCCCCCTCTAAACATAATAAAAAGAAAATCATTGGGTCAAGAAATTACCATACCTCCTATTTTTTCTTGCAATCCAACTCTCAAATGGTCTCCCTGGAAGCACCCTTTCTTCTTTAGTCCTAACAGTAGCTACCCAGCTCTAGTGTTGGGTTAAGAGTAAAATGACTAGCTCTTTAGTGCGTTGTCCAGAATAAGAATAGCTAAATTAAATTTCTAATACATTTAATTTGGATAGAGTTGTGACTGTGGAAAGATCTTAGGGAAAGTTGTTTCTAGAACTGAATTTCAATTCTGTCTTGATCTCACTCGTTGGGTGGCTTTGAATATATGGGCCAAGGTTGTAAGTTGAATGAAGGTCTGTATTGCCTATTTTGAGTCACCAGCATGGGACTTAAATATTTGTGGAATGAAAGTGAACTTCTCTTTCTTTTCTGGGTCCGTAGAATGAACATCTTATATGCCTGAGTTTATACTGAGAAAGAAATACTCCGCAAACCTCCTCCCTCCCAGTCTCTCACTTCTTCAAGAACAGTTGATATTTTAATACTGAGGAATTTAGAGTAAGTTTGAGAATGGAACTCTCAAATTTGAGCTCAGAAGGATCCCTCTTGGGGCGGGGAGAGAATACTTTTGGTGAAATGTTGCTCTCCCTTGATTGGCTTCTGTGGCCTTGACAGCTTTGTTTGGGTGGAGTCAGTAAAAGCCGTGCAGGAGACCCAGCAACCTGGGAATGAGGTAAGCATGCTCCCAGCAAGGACTGATGGCAGACTCACCATGGTTTGCACTGGAGACAGTGACTACCCCAGAGTCCAACCAGAGGCTTTTACCAGGTCCTTGTGGGCTTGGGAAATGGACATGTCTCAGGATTTAGGGGAAAATCAGGCTCAGATTTGGAGTTTCTTGTGTGTAAACATTTGGGATGAAAAAAGCCAGAGACTTTTGGTGTCAACGAGTCTGCCATCTCTGGCTCCCTCCCTCCTGTTCGCCCTCAAATCATAAGGTTGCTAAAGGTACAGGTTTCTGGTTAAGTTTTAGATGTTTTTCTGGGAACATAATTATAATTTGGGTCTAACTAAGGAAGTTCCCCCCCTTTTGTTCATCCAGCGATTGAAAGGCCATTCTATGAAGTCTGTTTAGCTGGACTTGGCATGAAGGGGCATTTCAAGGTTGTGACATAATGCGTTTGTCATGAGCAAAATAAGTGTCTAAAGGAAGTTTCTGTAATAAAACATTAATTGTATCATGAAATTGAAACTGATGAATTTTAGTTTGTGAAGAGGTTCCCTGTGGGTGAAAGGGGTGTTTATCTGCCTTGATAGGCCTTTGAAAATACGTTTGATTCTAAAATTTCTTTTAAAAGAAGAGTTCCCTCGATGTCACTAGAATTTTTTTTCCAATCTTTGTGCCCTAGTATGCAATTTTCATTGCCAAGCAATTGTGTCATCGAGCAGGGGTGCCTTTAAGCTATTTTTGGCTTTAGAGATAAAGCCAGCCCAAGAGGTAGCTGAGTTGAAGTGCCCCCAATGCATTTGTGTCATTAGGTTAGGGTGCCAACCTTTTATCTTCCGGGCCCCTCTGGCTAGGACCAACCAAGTTTGCCAGTTTATTTAGAAACAGTGAGCTTTGCTTATTTTGTTGTTGTTCAAAATTGCTTTTTATGTTCTTTCAAAAGCTTTACTTTTGGTATATTTCCTAGTTGGAGTGAAAATCATAATTTGTAGAGTTAACTACAAAGAATCTATTTGTGCAAGTGTGTGACTCACAGGCTCACGTCGGTTTCTGTGCTTATTTAGTTCATGCTGTTGATGATGTGGTATTTGTGCAAAAAGTAAAGTTAAAATGGTATTGGTGGGCTTCCCTGGTGGCGCAGTGGTTGAGAGTCTGCCTGCTAGTGCAGGTTACACGGGTTCGAGCCCTGGTCTGGGAGGATCCCACATGCCGCGGAGCGGCTGGGCCCGTGAGCCACGATCACTGAGCCTGCGCGTCTGGAGCCTGTGCCCCGCAACGGGAGGGGCCGCGATAGTGGGAGGCCCACGCACCGCGATGAGGAGTGGCCTCCGCTTGCCGCGGCTGGAGGGAGCCCTCGCACAGAAGCGAAGACCCAACACAGCCATAAATAAATTAATTAATTAAAAAAAAAAAAGTGGGACTCCTGATATTCATCCCACTTTAAAAAAAAATGGTATTGGAATTGTTAGTTTCCTTTTGCTGCTGTAACAAATCACAAGTATAGTGGCTTACAACAACATAAATTTATTATCTTACTGTTCTGGAGGTGAGAAATCAGAAATGTGTTTCGTTGGGCTATACCAAGGTGTTGGCAAGGCTGCACTTCCCCCGAAGACTCTACGGGAGAATCCATTTCCTTGCCTTGGCCAGCTTCTGGAGGGCGCCTGTATTTCTTGGCTTGTGACTCCTTTTTCCACCTTCAAAGCCAGCAGTGTAGCATCTCTGTATCTTTCTCTGCTCTGACCCTCTCCTTTTGCCGTCACATGTCCTTCTTCCTCCCTCTTCTTCTGTTGTCACATTGCCTTCTTGGACTCTGACCTTCATGCTCCCTTCTTAAAAGGGCCCCTTGTGATTACAGTGGGTCCACCTGAATAATTCAGGATACACTTCCCACCGCAAGACCCTTAATTTAATCACACCTGCAAAATGCCTTCTGCATATGTAAGGTAATATATTCACAGGTTCCAGGGATTAGAACATGACATCTTTGAGGGGCTGTTTAGCTGCCACATATTAGAATACAGTTTTTAATTTAGTATTTCTTTCTAGCTCTTGTTTTCATACATTTCCCCAAACTCTCTTTGGAAATCACAGAAACATGTACTCTGCTCTGTTTTTTTATTTTTTTAAATTTTTATTTATTTATTTATTTATGGCTGTGTTGGGTCTTCGTTTCTGTGCGAGGGCTTTCTCTAGTTGCGGCAAGTGGGGGCCACCCTTCATCGTGGTGCGCGGGCCTCTCACTATCGCGGCCTCTCTTGTTGCGGAGCACAGGCTCCAGACGCGCAGGCTCAGCAATTGTGGCCCACGGGCCCAGTTGATCCGCGGCATGTGGGATCTTCCCAGACCAGGGCTCGAACCCGTGTCCCCTGCATTGGCAGGCAGACCCCCAACCACTGCGCCACCAGGGAAGCCCTCTGCTCTGTTTTGTAAATGAAAACATGTCAATAAAATACACATTTTTACAAAATTATAGAAGATATCTTACATTTAACTGTGAAATTAAAGTTGGTGACGAAAGAATTTAGACGTTAATACTTACTACTTTTTGAGGGCAGAGAGGATTTCTTTGAATTTTGAATTCTCTACTTAACGGAATGATCTGCCACACTTATTGGGTCTTTAATAATTTTAGCAAGTGCCCTTGTTACACACACACACATACACACACTCGTGCACCTACAGGTAGGCCCCTTGACGGTATTACCCACTAGGTGTTTGGGGTACCACAGTGTTCCGGATTTCAGTTTCCAGAAGTTCTTGTTCCTGCTCGTTTCTCTGTCCTGGGCAGGGAGGGAACTCGTCCACACTGTGCCTGAATCTGAGACCTGGTGTTTGCCTTCTGAAAGGTGCAATTTGATGCTATTGCAAGCAAGATGCCATTAGCTCTTTGTTCCTGTCTCTCCACAGATTAAAAAGAAAATGTTCACAGAACCGTAAAACTTTTGCGCGTAAAGACCTGGGCTTGTCCTTTATTTATAGGCTACCATTCAGATATGAAAATGATTGTTCAAATGCAATGACCTTGAAATTAATCTCAGGTGAAATTTTGTTGTCTGGGACCTTCACCGCGGCTTTTTAACTCTCTTGTTGTTTTGTCTCTCTCGTAAATGTGAAAAAGGAGTGAGTTAAAGTGTAGTGTGTGATGCCAGCTGAAATCCAAGTAGATTATACAGTCATTGCAAAGCATAAAACTGAAATTGCTCTGAGTAGGCCTTGTCGGATGAGCCATCACTTGAAAAGGCAACCTCACGCCTGGGACTGATTACAGACAGGAGGTGCTCACAGCACTACAGCTGATTCTACTGGTAGTTGCATTTGTTCATGTATGTAGTTCCTTGACTATGAGAAAACAAGATTACTTTCATCTATGTGTGAAGATAGAGACTTGTGAGGCTTTCAGACAGAAAAAGGAGTGTGGAGTTATCTAAAGATGTCTGATTGATTGGATTAGTATTTTATTCTGTATCCATTCTGCGTTACAGATGAGGCCTATCGACAGGCACTGAGCTTTGGGGGAGCAAGGCTGGTATCTTGTTTACCTTTGTATTCTCATACCTGATACTCGAGAGTTTTTTAAATACATAGATTGAAAAACGAAACTATTTTAAATGTATACATTTTTATTTACAGCTGCTGCTGAAGGAAAAGGCAAAAGTGGGGAAGACTTTTTTCAGAAGGTAAGTCACTTTTTACTCGTGCCTTGGCGATAATTAAGGAGAAATGTACCTGTCTCAGCAGCTACACTGGAAGCCCCTGAAAGCGCCCCTTCCATAGGAAGGAGAGTAGGTTTTGATAAGATAGCTGGAGACGCTTGGGGCAAGGAAAGGGTGGTAGGCTGTTTGGGATGTAACCATTCAAAGGGGGCTCCTTCTGGGCAAATTTAATGAAGTTTTCCCTTGGAGGCAAGGAGGCAGTGAGGACTGCCAGATCTGCTGCCCAGATTATCTTCTTTACGCCTGTTTCCTCCTTCCCCAAACACGTACCTGGCCTAGGGGGCTGGAGAGAAGGAGTCCCTCACAGCTTCTTCATTTCTGGTAAGCATGACCATGGGCGAGGTAATAAAATTGGCAAAAGATGCACCATTAGACCTGCTTGCTCACGACTGGTAACCATGTCCATTCTGTCCCTGGCTGCCCTCCGGAAGTTCTGACCTTCAGTGAAGCCAGCCTGGCCAGTCATAGAGGGAAATAGGAGTGGAACTGATGGAAAATGATTTGAGATAGTGGGGAGAGCAGTTGATTAATTCTGGTTAGCTCTATTTTAAAATAAGTGTTTTATGTAAGGGAAGATGTCTGTCTTTTCAAAGAAATTGACTCGAGTTCCTGTTCTTCTTTCTTTTGTTCAGTTGAATTTATTATATTTGTGTGTTTGTTGTTGGTTTCCAGAAGGCATGTGTGTAGGAAGAAATACACAGTTTGTCCCAGAGTGAAATACAGCAGCAACTACGGATGAGGTTAAATATCACTGTAGAGGGTCATCAAACTTTTGGAAAACACCTGTGTGACCAGATGTGACTTTTACAGTCCTCCTCATTCTCTTGCCTTCTGTGTGATCTGTGTTTTTTTTTTTTGTTTTTTTGTTTTTGGTCAACTTCATCATTCATCTGCATTCTCTTCCAAGGATATTGAAAGCGAATATTTTCAGAGCTGATACTGGCATTGCCATTTCTTCATTCTGAAAATATTTGTTTACCACCTGCTGTGTTGTGCAACACACTGGAAAGACCAAAATGAGCAAGGCGTAGTCCCTGCCCTAAAGGAATTAGTCTGGTGTTTGATGATAAAGCCGCATAAATAGCAGGAAAGTCTGGGCCGTACAGGATTAAGCACTTGACTGGCACTTGAGGAGATTAAAAAGGACTTGTTGAGGTCTTTAGAAGAGTAGGAATTAGCCAAGTGGAGGTAGGCTTGGGTGGGTGGGGAGGGCATTCTAGGTGAAGAAACAGAATGGAAAAAGGCTCAGATGTGGAAGAATTCACGCAGCATTCATACTTCAAACATTTGGCCGGCATATGACATCGGAGAGTTCATAGTGCAAGGTGAGGTGTACTATCCTATATGATGAGGTACCTTCTTTGTTTGGGCGGCCTTTCTTAAAGGGATTTAAATTTTCAAAATTTAAAAGTGCTGTGCTGGCCAAATAGCATGTGCCAGACCACAGTTTTCCACCCCTGCTTTTTAGGCTCATGCTGTTGAAGTTTATGTACTGTGTCTGAATCCGCCTTCCTTGGCATTGTCTGACGTTGGTTCATGTCCAACTTGTACTCAATACTTGGGCAATTCAGAATACTCTGCTTTTAGCTGGGGCAGGCTTGCCACAAGGGGAAGAAAAGAGAAGACAAATAGCAGATTTGCCTTGGGTTGGCTGTGGTGGTACAGATAGACGCAATCTGTGGAAGGATTTTTTCTTTCTTTTTTTTCTTTTTTTGAGTTCTTCTTTAACTTGCAAAGCGATGTAAAAAGCAGCCTGTTGAGCTTTGTGTGACTCAGACATTTTAAAACCTGAATCGAAACACAGTGTATGTGGTCATAAAGGACCTTCATTCTTAGAAGATTTGCTAATATTTATCACTCTTTGCAGAGCCATATATACATTCCAGCAGTTTAAATGGAAACACATGTTTGAATCCAGGAACATGTGTGCATCCCACAAACTGTGCGTTGGAATCATAGATTACATTCTTGGTCACAGGTTAATGAAGTCTCTGAGTAACTAAATGGAGTACTTTTTAATATCCTCATTTTCTTCTTTTGTTCAATAAAGTATCTTCCTGATCGACAAGTGTCAATATAAGATTTGGATACTTACCCTGGGAAAAACCCTGCAGCTTACTAAAAGGCAAGCATCCCAAATTTCGGAAAAGTAATTTTCAGTGTTTTGACCGGACAGAAGTAGACATTATGGTCTGTCTCCAGTAGAATGAAGGAGCGGAGAAGTATTGAATTCTCCTCCAGGGACTTTCTTCTAGTCACACATCTTCCATTAAAATTAATGGCATTTTGGGAAACATTTGGGAACAAAAAATAAACCACATTGCTGGTCATTAGCATGTTTGAAAAAATGCTTTTCTTCTCCCAGGGAAATGCAAATATGAAGTTTCTATATGCTTATTGTTAGAATATATTTTGGTTTTTTACTCTGGGGTGTGTATCACAAACCAAAATTAGAACCTCTCTTTGAGCTGAGTTTAAAATTTGACTATCCTGACTTTAAAAATATCTAAGTCTGGAAGGATACCTCCTGGATTCATACTGGCTCTCCCTAAGGAGAGGATTGGAAGAGGAGGATGAGACTTGTGTATGTTACTTTGGTTTTTTTGGACCATCAAAATATATGTAAAATCATAACAATATGATTATAGTTACTATTTTCATTAGTAATTTTTGAAATTAAAAAATAAAAGAAAACTTTAAATATCTTTAAGAGTAAGAATGGGTAGATTTCTACAAAGGGTTGAAATTGTAGTTTAACAACTACTGGGATCACCAAATGTATTGTCTCAAATTTGGAGCTATAATTTGCAGTTGTTCAGTTTACTGTACACTTAGACTTTTGCCAGGAGTCACAGTTATTGTTTGTTTCAGAGATCTCCCTGGTTTTCTGTATACTGTTTTACTGTATGTGTTTAAAATGTTTTATTTACACTGATATTCTATTAGGGTAAAAGTCTAACCTGTTACAGCAGATAATGCCAACAATATCTTGCCTTAAAGAACAGTTCTTTAAAATTAGAAGCATCTTAAAAGTGCGAAAATAGGGGAATGGTTGAATAAATTTTGGTGTATTCACATCATGAAATTATATGCAATGTTTAAAAAAAACTAAGTAAATCTTTACCCACTGACACAGAAAGATACTTGCAATGTATTGCTGAATCAAAAAGCAAACATATAAATAGTATGATTGCTGTTTTGCAAAATACATATAAAAACAAGATAAAATATAGGTCTGAAATGGTACACATTTCAGATACATAAAACCATCAACAGAGAGCACACCTTTTTATTTTGTCCTTTCCACATAGTACAATTTTTAAGTAAGTGTGTACATCTTTTGTAAAATTTTTAATGAAACAATAACAAAAAGGAAAAAAAAAAGAACAGTTCTTTATTTTACTTTCATGTAACATTCTAAGGAGAGTATTCCCGCTTGGTGGGTGGCATTGTCCCAAGCTGTCAGTGAGAGACCCAGATTCCTTCTAAGACAGAGCCCTGCTGTTCCTTAAGGCACGATCTCATCTGTATGGTTAAAACTGGGTCATCACCATGGCCAGATGGGAGCTGGTGAGAAGGAGGGAGTGTGCCGTGGTCTTAAGGCAGGTCAGGTCTGGGTCTGGCATGTGTCACTTGTTCTCACATTCTCCTGGAGAAAACCCCTTTATGTGGCGTTATGTAACTGCAGTCATAGTGGTGGGAGGAGGAGCATCTGGAGGAAATACTGATTTTGCAAACGCTATTTACCAAAAGACAGATTAAAGAAAAATGAACGTGGTCGGAGGGTAATATCTCTGTGTGTTAAGGCTTTGAAACGTTTTGTATTATCCTTTGGGGATGCTCTAAAAATTTGTACCACAAATTGAGTGGCTTCCACACTAAAAATGGGTTGTCTCACCTTTCTGGAGGCTAGAAGTCCAGGATCAAGGTGTGGACAGGGTTGGTTCCTTCCTAGGGCTGCGAGAGACAATCTGGTCCACGCCCCTCTCCTGGCTCCTGGAGGTTTGCTTGCCGTCTTTGGTGTTCCTGGCTTGTGGAAGCGTCGTCCCCATCTCTGCCTTCTTCACATGGTGTTCTCCTTGTGTGTGTCTCGCTGTGTCGAAACATCCTCTTTTTATAAGGACACCAGTCCTATTGGATTAGGGCTCACTCTAATGATTTCATCTCTCTAATTACAACTGCAGTGACCCCGTTTCCAAGTAAGGTCGCGTTTGAGGTACTGGTGGTTAGGATTGCAACATATGAATTCTGGGGGACACAATTCAACTACTAATACCTTTTAATGGAGGAAATAAAGTTTGTAGAACATTTACTATAATTAGAAAAATTTGGTAGAATTGTTGTGTTATCATGTTTTGATACTCAATTTGATCTATAGATTTTAACTTCCTAATCATTTGTACTAAGTCGTTTTCTTTCCTTATAGCAAGTCATTTTTAAGTTGTCTATAACAAATACGTAATTAACATGCAAGAAAGAAAAAAAACATCCACTTAGTCATCCCACCTTTGAAGGAGAACTACTATTTATACACCCTTAGTCCTTTTTTCTATCTATATTAAAAATGTAAAGTGCTTTTTAATATTCTCTGATTGGCTGATGAGATTACAAATTAGACTCTTTGTATTGGGTACATCCCAAATGTTTTTCTATGTTGAAATTTGCAAGTTCTCCAGTAATTGTACTTTTTATTCTTTGGCTCTAACTATATTTACAAAAGGAGGGAATGGATACAACTATTGCTGTTCTCTCTAGTTCTTTGTCCACTTCTCATGGAACTTTAATTGAAACACATGGAAATGATCTGCCAGGAGTTTTACAGTTCTTTGGCCAGTTGTTCATGGCTTACTCACTGTCTGTCCTGTTTCCTTTAATCACTTCTTTTTTTCTTTCTCTTGTGAAATGACTACTTTTTTTCTTTCTCTTGTGAAATGACTACTTTTTTTCTTTCTCTTGTGAAATGACTATGGCGAGATCTTGGAGGGGAAAATGTGTTACAGTGTATTAGGTGGGGATGAGTAAAGTGATTGTATTACAAATGTGATTCATCAAAGCAAAATGCTTTAGGAATCTCGAATCCCAATGGCTGAAGAAGAGAAAATCCATTCGGCGTCATAATTGATGAAAGCCAAGTTTTCCATTACATTGGGTTATATACATTGTTTCACCACAAAGTACACATCACATATTTTAAAGTAGAGATATTTTATACCCTTAAAATGTGTCAGTTTAGAAAAGTGACCTTTGAACTATGGTTTTTCAGAAGGGCTTATCACTAAGACTAATATAAATAAGAAACTGTTTGATGGTTTATGTGGTATATTTTTATTACCCTCAAGCTCATGTTGTTAGGCAAATAGATTTGTCATTTTGAGACTGGAAGGTAGCAAGTGTTGTCTTCTGGGATAAATTGCTTGGAGGAATATCTGTCTCCCTTTGTACCTCGAAATGAGTGCATTAGTTGGTCTTAGATGGGGACCACTTGAATCTTTTTATTGGAGGGGGGGAGGCAGAAATCTCTAAGTATAATTGCTTCTACTTCCTCCACTGACCATTATTTTGTATAGGTTGAATAGGTCATAGTCCTCTGGTCATAGAAATAAGTTTTGATTTAATTACTTAAAAGTGAATTCACTTCATTATAGCCCATGATATACTTTCTCTAGCACTGAGTCTTTATGCTTAAACATTTAAAATCAAATTTGATTTAAGTGAAATTAGGATATTTAAGGTTTTAATCTCGGTATGTGTTTCAATAGGTAATATATTCACGTGGTTCACAATTCAGACATTCCAAGAGGACGTGTATATACAGTGAAGAGTATTTGACGTCACAGTTCTGAAGATGGGCTGAGGAGGCTGCAGAATGAGTGTTGATTTTGATTCCAGACTTAAATGTTGTCACCACTGGATGTCATCACAAATGGACAGTTAGGCCTTAAAGCCAACATTCAGGGACCCTGAGTTCTTATTTCTGATGACAGCATTATGGACTTGAGCATAAGTTTCATTGAGAGAGTCTGTGATCACTGTTTTCTCCTACAACTGTCTAAATAGGGGTAACTGGCACGTACAAGACTTAGAAAAAATGGACAACCCCCCAAACAGGTTATTCTGGTCATCTCTTAATTAATTAATTATATTTATTTTTAAAAATTAATTTTTATTGGAGTAGAGTTGTTTTACAGTGTTGTGTTAGTTTCTACTGTACAGCAAAGTGAATCAGTTATACAGATACATATATCCGCTCTTTTTAAGATTCTTTTCTCATATGGTCATCTTTCAGAAAGTTGTTAAGGGTAAGAATCTGTCCTGTTTTTATATCTTCTAATTTGCTCTCTGTCTTCTATCAGAGTCGAGCAGATAAGGGTTAGTGAGAAAAGATTAAGAAAAAGACTGTCTTAAGTGATTTGCTCATTCTCTCTTTTTCTTTTCTAAGTTCTGTCTTTGTGTTGACTTGAATACGAGGAGCCTGGGTGTCAAGCTCATATTCTCGAGCATGTTGTACAGTCACCTGTTGAGTTCTGTCATCATATCAGGTACTTGGCTTTTCTTTCGGCAGTCATTTCACACAACTGCTTTATGAAAACCACATTTGCTGTTTTATTCCTCTTTCAGCATCTACGGAGGTAGGGGATGTCATTGGGGTTCCTTTAAACTGTGTGTTTGATGGCAGTGAATGTACCCTAATTGCTATTGTGATTTTTTAAAGTGAATAATAATAGTTAATTTAAATCAATACCCTGTGAAAGTTTAGTCATTACTGGTTAAAATGTCTCTTGAACCCAAACTCAAAGCATTGGATCATGTGGGAAATCACATTGAGTTTATGATGAGATTACTATGTAGGCCTTAAAAATCATGTAAACATTACTAGGGCAGAAATTATTCCAAAATGTTAAGTGTCTGTCTCAGTGATGAGATTATGGTTGATTTGTATTCTTTCTGTATACTTACTATGCAGTGAACCCTTATTATTTTTAAAACCAAGATTAATCATCACCACCACCTCATGGAGAGAAACAGATCGTAATGGCTAAAGTAGGTTGAGGTTGCCCATGAATGCATAAATTATTGCCAATTTGTAGAACATAAAGTATTTTGTTGAAAGAAGTGTAAAAGGTCATTTGGTTCTGCCACCCATGAAGTACGGAAGTTCCTTCTGTATCTTCTACAACAGGTATAAAGACAGTACAGGTCTCAGATGTATATACAAGGCAGATCATTTTTAGTCAGTGCTGATTTTCAGAAAGTTTCCCCCTTTCTTTTCATCCATGTGATCTTTTTGTTTTGCCATTTGGAGGTATAAAAATTTTTTCGAAGATACTTTTTATAAAATCTGTATGTCTTCTTTTCTTCAGACTAAAGATATTTAGATTTTATTTATCATATAACTCAATTTTCAGATCCCTTACCATGCTATTCACTTTTAGGAGCAGGATTTTACATGTGGCAACAATATCTGGGTACAGTATTTTGGGTATAACCTGACGAGTACAGCTATAGTGAGGCCATGATATCCATGATACAGATGTGATCCAGAAGTAGCTAAAGATTATATAATTTTCAGGCACTGTTAATTGGTCACAGACGTGAAGAATTGGCTTTTTTTTTTTTTTTTTTTTTTGGGCCATTCTTCATCCAACTGAAGAGGAATGTTTGGCTCCAACTGTCATTACTAGGTGTATAATATAAATTAAGGATACTAGAATCCTGACTGACAGGTTAAAGCCCACTTATAGATAGCTCACATGCTCTGTCACTCTGAACTCTTGACCTGACATTTGGCTTGGAGACCATGTGGCAGTTAAGGTGGCCAGAACATGAAAGTGTGGGAAGCATCCCTTTGAAGGAGTTCACCTGGTTCTGGGACTGTGTAGTCAGAACTCCTGCATGATTTTCTTTCTTCATTACGGACTTCACAAGGTTACCTGGGAAAAGGACTCAACCACAGCATGACAGCCCATAAAATGACGGGGCCAGTGCAGTGCCTTTTAATGTGACTCCAGTGAATGCTGTGACATTTAGTAAAGAGCTTTAAGCTTGACTGCTTTAAAATGGGTTTACAGAAGAATTAGTACATTTAAAAATTGGGGGTGGTGGTCATGTCCTTTTCTTCTAGACAAGGATCTGAATGGTCTTCGATAGATTTTTTTTTTTTTTTTTTTCAGGGTCAGAGACCTAGTTGGTGGCAGCCAGGACTTGAGGAGTGCTTTTCTGACTTTGTTTGACCGTTGTTCATAAAATATAAATCATTTTCTGTAAATCGGTGATTATCATGCCGTCTTGGGGGGACTGTGCTCCTATAGTGAGAAAAGTTCTGTCTAAAGCTGTTAAGTTTTGCTGAGTAGGACTCTGAATTAGAGTCACTGTGGTGCATTAGAGGGACAGCCAAAGGGCTGAAGCAAATTAATACAGTAAAACAAATGGTATGGATTTTGTAGTCTTTTATATTTTGTTTAAACAGTCACATTTCAAAATCATATTAAGGTTGGTTGGTCTGATATTTCACTATTTTATTTTATCCAGGAGAGTTATAATAGTGGCTTATGGTCATCTCATGAATCAATCCTTTCTTCAGTTTAGGAACTCTTGCTGTTTTTTAAAGAACAGCCTTTTGCTTGATGGCGTTTAAAATTTTGCATTTTATTTAGACAAAATAGATTGCTTTAGAAGTTGTACTTTGGCTAATTCAACTCTTACCTTTTGTCTCTGAGTAATACCTTTAAATTTGTGGACTTTGGCATTTATGTGATTATATGCCTGCCTTTCCACATACCCTCCCATGAGAAAAGGAGAGGAGCCAGGTGTTTTGCATCACCCGTTTCGCTGCTCTTCCAGCCGCAGCTGACAGGCCTAGATGTGGGCCCAGACGCGATGAGGGACCTTCTGCAGACACTGGCCACGGCCTGTGTGACGGGCTCTGAAAACTCACTGCGCGAGACTTGTCTCTAACAAATCGGGGAAACTAAGACCTAGAGTGGTAGTGGGGACGCGGAGGGAAAGGTCGTGGTGTCGGGGGCGGGGGGTCGGGGAGAAGCCGGGGGTGACCGTGTGGGCCACGGGAAAATGCTGGGGTCACAGGGGGAAGCGGCTGTGAGGCAGCAGACGAAACCCATCCACAGAAGGGAACATGGAACAACAACAACCGCCAAAAAAAAAAAAAAAAGAGAGAGTGAGAGAGAGCGAGAGAACGAGAGCGAGAGAGCGAGAGCGAGAGCGAGAGCGAGAGAGAGAGAGAGAGAGAGAGAGTGAGTAATGCCTCTTGGGGAGCTGGCACAGTTTGTGATGCTTCTCAAGTTTGGCTCAGTAGGTGCTTTTGCAAACTTCTTCCCTTCTCTTGATGTGCTTGAGAAACTTTGGTGTCTGTGTGTAGAATAGTTGAACCCCTCGATGAGTATCTCAAATTAAGTTATATCATTAAAGGAGCAGTGCTCCCTAGATAAGACCTAAGATATTCTCCCCTAACGGGTCATTAAAATATGTATACAGCAGCACATATATATATATATGAATTCTATTCAGAGAGAATGTTCATCATATACTGGTATAGTATATTTTCATGTTTTACAATACATACCACAGTGTATTGTAAAACATGAAAATATACCATACCAGTATATGATTAAGACTCTTACTGAATAAAATTCATATATATGTGTGTATATATATGTGTTTGTATATATACATATATATATGTTGTGTGTGTGTGTGTGTGTGTGTGTGTGTGTATGTGTATGAATAGTATTCTTATTCAGGGTGTGTTTCTTTTTGCTCGTCAGTTGCCAGCATTATTCAAGGAATCATAAGGTCATAATTGCTGTTAATATCTTCAGTGGAAAAAGCTTGTGCTGGCCTTATTTTCCAAAAAGATTTAGCTGTGGGCTTTTTTTGTACGTTTTAGGATTTCCTCCTTCTCCTTGGACATTGGCACTAATATATTGTTTTAGTCAGTGTTATGCTTTTTGTGGGAAGTTTGTAGTCAGCCAATGTGAGGAGGGGTTAGTACAGCATACAACATTTTCTGTTTTTCTTAGTAATGGTTAGGGAGAACACTTTGTTACTCTTTGCCTCTTTAAGTAACATGATCCTTGAATTAAATTATTAAATATCCTGAATGTTACTCTCTTATTTTGTATGTTCAGCAGTTGTGGATTGTCCCAAACTAGTTCTTTTGCAGGTTTTTATTTCTTTGGAGGCAAGTTCCTTCTTGAAAGGAGCTGCCTTTTGTCACTTTAAGAGGTGAAAAAATAGATTTCATTACCGTTTTTTTCCCCCTTGGTGAAATCAAAATGATCTAGGATAAGTGTATAAGTATGTCTTTCCTTCCTTAGCATTTATTACCATTAGTACTCTTGTCATTCTAGATTATCATTCAGTCATTCAAATTTTCTGCTTCTTAATAGTTAAAGTGATGACGATTGGGAATGAAGGAATTTAGCCAGAGATGAAACCAACTACAGGCAAATATATAGAGGCTTCTGTGTTTCCTTCTCGGTTTTCTTTCTTGAGTTTTCCATCAATTACTTTTTTGAGAGAGAGAGAGAAAAAAAAAAAACAAAAAACCCAGCTTCAATTCCCATGTGGCTGTTTACTTTGGAGTTGCCAAGAAACCTTAATCCCATGTGAATAAGAAAACCGTAAACTCAGTTAGCTTGGAGTTGTTTTCTTAAATAGAACTTCTTCCTGTTATATTTGTCTATGGGATTTTCCAAGACAATTGTCCAAATCCATGTGTAAGTCAATAGGAGATGCTGTTTGAGATGCTCTGTGGCATGGTCCTTAGGTTGATAGGTTGGGAGAGCCTAAATGTTTCCTGGTTTCAGCCAGTATGTTGAGAGGGAGTTACTAACAAAATTGAGGACGTAGTATATTTTAGTATTTATTTGGAACATGGATGTTGTGTTTCTTCTCATTTGTGAGTACCACTTCACTTTAACATCCCTCTCACACATTGAAAATATGGTGTGCTAGGACTTCCCTGGTGGCGCAGTGGTTAAGAATCCGCCTGCCAATGCAGGGGACACGGGTTCGAGCCCTGGTCCGGGAAGGTCCCATATGCCACAGAGCAAGTAAGCCCGTGCACCACAACTACTGAGCCTGCACTCTAGAGCCCGTGAGCCACAACTATTGAGCCTGCGTGCCACAACTACTGAAGCCTGCATGCCTAGAGCCCGTGCTCTGCAACAAGAGAAGCCACCGCAATGAGAAGCCCATGCACCGCAACGAAGAGTAGCCCCCGCTCGTCGCAAGTAGAGAAAGCCCGTGCACAGCAACGAAGACGCAACGCAGCCAAAAAAATAAATAAATGAATAAAAAGAAAATATGGCGTGCTACCTCATACTCTGTCAGTCTGGAAACTCTGTCTTCTAGTTTCATGGGAATACTAAAGAAGAAATAATTTCTACCTTCAAAGAGCTTTCAAGCAGAAGGAGAAAGATGTTTATAAGAAAGGGTTAGAATGAATGATGAAGTACAGGCTTTACAAAGATGCCAAGGAGGCCATTCATGAGACACTTACCACCCTCCCTGTGAGCTACACACTGTGCAGGTGCAGGATCGTGGAGGGGAAACAGGCGACATCTGGTCCCTGTCCTCAAAGGGGTCACACTCTAAAGGAGAAGTGGCACAGAAGTGCCACCCAGGGTGGCGAGAGCATGTAACAGAGGAAACAGAAGAAGTGATTTGTTCTCCTCTGAGGCATCAAGAAAGGCTGCCCTCAGGAGAAAGCGTTGGAGCAGGAATTTGAAGGAAAGGTAACACATATGATTAGTATGTTGGGTAAGATTAGGTCAGGCTTTGTGGAAGAGTTTCTGAGCAGAGAGCAGGGTTGAGATTAGGTTAAGATGTCTTCTAGACCTGTGATAAAGTGACCTAAATGTCTTAATGGAGGCAAGATGGAAAGGCATTCCTCACGGAAAGAACCCCCTGAGTGCCTTTGCAAAGGCAAAATAAGAGACGGTGGAGAATGTTTTTCTGTCCTGTGGTCTAGAAAGCAAATGAGTTAAAAGTGATATATATCATTATATCATCTTTTTCTGAGTTAATTACTCAGAGTCAAGTGGAAGGTTGAGAGGATGAATAGAAGGTTTGGAAATCCAGATTAAATTTAGGAGATCATACTGTTTGTATTCATCGTCTTTAAGACGATAGCCAGGATAACCAAACATTTTGTGTTATAGTTTGTTTTGCAGCTTCTGACTTCTTTGTAAGTGCTGGCTTTAGGGGTGTATTATTACTTTTTTCTTCCCTCTACTTTCCTGGAGGAAAAATGCATTCCCAGGAAGATTAACTTTTAACTATGCTTTGAAACATGAGTTTTCAACTGTTGTAATACTTTTGGACGATAAAACTTCCAAGTTTGGAATGATGGCTATAAAATAAATAACATCATTTGACTAAGTCCCAAACCTTCTATGATAGGCAGTTTTTAAAAAATGTATTTTCCAGGAGGACAGTTGAAAATTTTGGCTTTGCAGTTTACTTCTGGCTGTGTTTTATGGGAATCAGACTAAAACTTCTGAGACCAATGATTCCAATTTGGCAAATAATAGAAAATTTGGTTCTACGTGTTCAAAATTAAAGCTTGTCTTAAAGAAATTGTTGGCTATCAACCATTTAGCATGTTCTAGTGTTAGCATTAAACCACCATTATACAATGATGAACACGTACAGAGAAGGCCAAGAATATTCGAGATCGAGTATTGTATGCAGAATAAATATAGCCAAGTCTCATTTTTTCAGGGGAAGGTTTTCTAACTGAAAGAAGTGGAATTCATGTTCCCTTTCCCATTTCCCTAACTCTACCGTGAACCATTTTAGAGTTAGTAAATTCTTAATATACAGCAGTATTCTTAACCCTCATTGGTGTAGGTTTGCCTGTGGATCTTTTAAAAGCTATTGATGTCCAAACTAAAGATTCTGATTTAATTCTTCTGGAAGGTTAAAGCTTGAGCATTATTATTATTTTTTAAACTGCCCAAGTGACTTAAATATGCAGCCAAGGTTTGGAACCACTGATACAGCATGTGGGCAAGTGCAGAGAGAAATTCTAAATTTGTGTTGGTCTCTAATGCTGATTAAAAGGAAGGAATTGTGTGTATTTTGTGTGCGTTTGTGTCAATTATGAATGGATTTCACTTTCTGTTGAGTTTCATTCTCTTAGGACTAAGTGTTCCGTGGTACAATTTCCAAAAGGATATACTCTGGAACACTAGTTCTGTATTATGTTAATAAATACTGTACTTTTAAAAGTTCCATGATGAGGTAAGTTTGAGGAATGCTGTTATATACGGTTAAAAAAGGCTCTTTCCTTCAGAACTGCTTGCAGCCACTAATGTGTTAGTTATTTGCATTTTGTGAATTTGTTAGAGGAATATATATTATGCAGCACTTCATAATACTATTTGATCATTTTTTTTCCTTTTGGTGACAAGATAGTCTGTAGAATTAAACAATCAGTGAATTATTTAGAAATTCCTTCTTTTCCACTGACCAAGATTTGTATTAGGGCTGGACGTGATACACTTATACAACGGAGACTTTCTTAAAAAGTGTATTTCCTCAGTGAGCCTCATGATAGGGGGAAGGGTGTAAATCATTGCAGAGTACATGATTCTTTCCTAAAACACATCTGTTATCATTTGATAACCATGCTCAGAATTTTTTAACATCTTTCCATTGCCTCCCAGATAAAGCTTAAATGTCTTTAAGCTTTGGCATTGAACGTTCATTACAGTCTGGTTCCTTCCTGCTTATTGACCTTTGTCTCCCAGTGCTCCTTAAACCAACCCCCCTGGTATCAACCAGTGGGATCCCCAAGCCGTGATCATTCCTGACTTTTGTGGCTGGAGATAAAAATATCTACCCACCTAGAAAGTCTTTTTCTCACCTTGATCTCTGACCCTTTCCAGTTGTATAGCTAAAAGTCCCACCATTCTGTGGCATGTTCCAGGCTGGCCCAGCCTCTGTGGACAGTTTTCATTTCTTTATACGTTACACACCTGCATCACTTTGGATTTTATTAAAAAGTTAATTTTCTTGTGTTGTTGTTCTGTTCTCTGGAGTTGATATACTAATAGTCCAACTAGTTTCTGACTTCTGAATTGAGAGAGTCAAGTATTTTGGGGTCTAACCCATTGGTCTCTGTGCATGGTTGGGGCTAAGTAACTTCTTAGAATCATGTTATTGTAGGACTGAAAGAGACCTTAAGAGATTTTCTAGTTTAGCATAGAAATGAAGAAAGACCTAGAGAATTTAAGCCATTTGTCCAAGTCATATAACTTTCTAATTGTTGAAGCTGGAGAGGAAACCCAAGTCACTCTTCTTTTCACTGCACTGACAGTTTATGTCTTTTAAAAAAATCCATGCGCTCTTTCAAGAAAAATTAAAATCTCCTGGCCTGGGCTTCCCTGGTAGCGCAGTGGTTGAGAATCTGCCTGCCAATGCAGGGGACACGGGTTCGAGCCCTGGTCTGGGAAGATCCCACAAGCCGCGGAGCAAATGGGCCCGTGAGCCACCACTACTGAGCCTGCGCGTCTGGAGCCTGTGCTCCGCAACAAGAGGCCGCGACAGTGAGAGGTCCGCGCACCGCGATGAAGAGTGGCCCCCACTTGCCACAACTAGAGAAAGCCCTAGCACAGAAACGAAGACCCGACACACCCAAAAATAAATTAAAAAAAAAAAAAAAAATCTCCTGGCCTTCTTTCTTGTTAATGGCAAAACAGTTAATATCGTTACTTAAAACAGATCAAAGTAATGAGAGAAAGTGCTGTCTTGTTCCTCACTCTTCCAACCTACCCCCAAATTTTGATGCTTTGGAGGTTCTTAGGGAACACTTGTTTGAGATGGTGTTTAGGAAGCTGGGTTTTTAAAACTTGGATGTCCCAGAGGTGATTACAGTGTGCATTCCTTCATACCATCCCCTCCTTATTATCCCTTCTTCCCTTTCCTGATGCTATGCCCTCAGTCTGAACCAATCAGTGAAGGAAAGAAATAAGAGATGTCAATATTATGAAGAACACTAAACTAGGTACCATGAGATCTGAGTTCAAGTCCCAGTGCAGTCACCAACGATGAAATCTTATGCAAGTCATTTGGTTATTGAGACTAGTACTCACTTAACAATGGAGACAGTTCCTCGTAGAATTAGTGTTAAAATCAGTTGAATCTGAGCAGTTTCAAATTGGTTGAAATTGAAAAGCTTTGAGCAAATGTGAGAGATGATGGGATTCTTCTGAGACCCTTCCATGTCAGTGCTTGCATCTTTGAGGTTGAGGGGAGCCTGCAGGGCTTTATTGTTTTAGGATGGGACCCCTTGTTTTTATTATTGTTATTTTTTTGGCCATGCCACGGCTTGTGGGATCTTAGTTCCCTGACCAGGGATTGAACCTGGGCCCATGGCAGTGAAATCAAGGAGTCCTAGCCACTGGACCACCAGGGAATTCCTGGGATGAGACCTCATGTCTTTAATTGCTTGGGGCAAAAACCACACACATGTCTATAATATCGTTGGTAACTCTTTTCAGTTTAGAATTGAGTGATAGTAACTTTTATTTGGGGATACTACTTTCTGGATTCTTATGTTGAGAAAAGATCCCATTTGTTGGTTTGTTTTTTTATTGAACTATGTTAAATTTTTTTGGTATTTGACAGTAAAAATATTTTCTTCCTTAGTGACTTTCTTTTTCTTGAGGTGCTGTTGATGGTGTTAAGTGCTCATGCAATGGAATAGTTTGCACTATTAGAAATCCTAGTCCTCCCTTGTTATGGGATGGAGAATTGTCAGGGAATGAAGGCCTGTGGCTGGGTGAGGTTTGCTACCAATAAAGAATCATCAGGGCAAACCAAAGTTTCATTTTGGATGAAAAAATATTTCTGTTCTGCTTGGCAGAAGAGGATAAAAAGAAAATCCAAGCAATTTTTTGATTCAGGGGCTGCCAGTTCTCTCTGGGTGCAAGGAACGTTTCATGTCTCAGCCACAAGAATTTGCCATTTTGGTTCAGATGTGCATTGTCTTCCCTCCTCATGCCTGCTCTGCTTGCAGCTTGTGGCTTCGTGGCTCTTGGCTCTGAGCCATGAGAGTCCTTTGAAGACCACTCATGAACTCCTTTTTCTACAGCCTGTTGGCCTCTTGGTAGGGGAAGTGGGAGCCATGAAACATGATTGTTTTGAAAGATTTATTGAATATTGAATGTGGGGCACTGTTAGGCCTCTGCAGGGACCTGATAAGACAGTGATTCTCTTGGTTGCTGATTGTAAGTGGAGGTATTTATTTGGGGATCAGTATAGGTTTGGATGTTGTAACTGACAGTTAAATTGGTACAGGCATGGTGGGGCTGTGCTGTGAGGGCCAGGGGGAGCCACTTACATAGGACCTGTAAGGTGAAGAAGACCGGGAACTTTGGGCGGATATCAGACAGGATGATTACAGGGCAGATATAAGGAAATGCGAAATGAAGAGTCTTGCTAGCATCTAGCGGTGTGGAGAAGAAGAACATGAAAGAATTAAGGATGACTTCAAAGTTTCAAATACGAAAAGGGACAGACATAGTACCGTCTAGCAGGAGAGCTGTTTTGGAGAAGCGTGCTGACTTTGAAACCAAGGTGGAGATGTTTGGTAGAGTGTCGCAGAGAGATCAGGGCTGAAAATAGTGACTTGTTTGGAATCACTTGCATTATTCCAGCAATAGTGAAGTGGTTTGTGTAAAATTGCCTATAAGCTAGGAGTTTTCTTTTTTTTTTTTTTTTTTTTTAAATCTTTTTTTTTTTTTTTTTAAAGGATTTTCTTATTTATTTATTTATTTATTTTTGGCTGTGTTGGGTCTTCGGTTCGTGCGAGGGCTTTCTCCAGTTGCGGCAAGCGGGGGCCACTCTTCATCGCGGTGCGGGGACCGCCCTTCATCGCGGTGCGCGGGCCTTTCTCTATCGCGGCCCCTCCCGTCGCGGGGCACAGGCTCCAGACGCGCAGGCTCAGCAATTGTGGCTCACGGGCCCAGCTGCTCCGTGGCATGTGGGATCTTCCCAGACCAGGGCTCGAACCCGTGTCCCCTGCATTAGCAGGCAGATTCTCAACCACTGCGCCACCAGGGAAGCCCTAGGAGTTTTCTTAACCATCTCCTTAACATTATGGAAAATAACCATTACATTTTATGGTAAGTAATTATGGAGTTTGTTTTTTTTTTTTTAAAGGAGATTTGAAAAAAATGGCTAGAAGATATCCAATAGGAAATGCGAGCATATGTGTATTCTTTTTGAAATGTGGGTCTGTATTTGGAAGAGCTCAAGCTGCAGTGAAAGACAGAAAGCTTCAGTTCTTTGTCTCCTGCCTTCATTGCTCTCTTCCTGTCTCAGGCTCCTCTCCCCTAACTCTGCTGCCCTCATTTTGGTCTCAGTGCTTCTGAGATGTAGACCAGTGTCTCACTGCCACATATGCATCAATATGTGGTCACCCAGAGTTCACAGACTTGAAAGTTCCTTCTTCCAAAGAGTCACTTGTGTCACATCAGCCTCCCCAGTGGTTCTGTGGTATGGTCGTAAAGAGAAAGGAGGCCCAAGGCTACTGTACCAGTTTATTAACAGCTGGTTATTGGGAAAAGAGCATTGGATGAGGAGAAAGAAGAGGGAGATAATCCCAGTGTTGGATATCTTTTCTAAGTCTCTGGGTCCTTATTCATTAAGGAAGGGGCAGAACCATCTGGTCTCAAAAGCTGTGATATTCTGCTTTTTTAGTGCACAGAAGTAAGATCCGTATCCATACTATGTGTTGCCAATAAATCAAGACAGGGTCCAAGTAGCAGCTCATAGAGTATATTTGTTCGTCATGGGAGATTTATGTAGCACTCTTATATTTGCCAAGGCTTTTATTTTCCTGAACTCCCCAGTAAGATAGGGCAGGAGGGAGGTCTTCAGTTGTTAAAGCAGTCTCAATAAGCAAGCCCACCATTGAAATTAATCCAGGTTCATCTTCTTGGAAACCACATGGTAATGACAAATGGGAGCATGTACAAAAAGCTTTATGCTTTGCCCCAAGCCTCATGACTAGTTCTCGTTAACTGAATTTTGGACAGAAATGGTAATTTCTCATTAAGCATAAGGAAACATTATTTTGTACTCCCCTTTCTGGTTGAGGCAGTATATAGTAAGTTAAGCAATATAAGTGTCTCAGAAAGGATTGGGTGAGAAAAAGAATTGAATCCACAGCCTAGTTTTTGTTGTAGGTTCACAACATATGCCCTACCTTTGTTTAGTGACAACATTCCTTGCAGATTTTGTTTACTATTTGTTACTTGTACCAAAATGTTTACCTGTAAACAGGTAGGAGTGTCATGAAATGTAATAACTAGTCTTGATTCATACTGAGGAATGCTGAATTGTGACTTCTTTACATGTGAAATTTTAAGGTGTTTTCAGTCATTAGATTCTAAAGAAATTACAAACTGCCTGTCTCTCCTTTTTGTGAGTTTTTAATTCCAGAGACCAAAAAAGTTTACATACGTAGCTTATAGACATTTGCTTAAATCTTAAGATGGTTGTTGAAGCCCTGGAGTAAAGTTATTCAATACATATTTGTTGATTGAGTGAATGAAATGATTTACTCATTAAAATTTTTTTTGAGTTTTTTTAATGTGTGCCAGGTACTGTGTTGGGCGTACAGTGGCGAATGATTTAGATGTTAAGTTCTGCCATTATGGAGCAAACAATTTTTACTGAAGGATACAAACACAATACAAGAAAATAAGCAAATAAAACCATGATTGATTGTAATCCATCTATGAAAGAAACATGCAAAGTACTAAAATGGGGAAAGGCTTATTAAATGGATGAACATATCAAGTAAAAAAGAACTCAATTTTTTTAAGCTAAGTAATTTCAGGGGACAGCTAAATTTTAATCATTTCCTTGGAATATACAAAAAGCTTTTTATAGTGTTTACTTCAGCTTTCAAAAGCAATCCTTTACCCTCCCACTTACACTAGCACATTTAAGAAATCTTACCCATGAAGGATACGATTGTGTTTTCTTTAGTTGTCTTTATTGGAATTCTTTTACAGTTCTTCCAAAACAGCACTACATTCCTTAGAGCTAAGCCTCAGCAGGAACAATGAAGCATCTCATTTGATGTATTATTCCATTACCTATGATGTCAAGACAGTTGGTAAAAAATTTCTTTTTATAGAGCAACCAAAGGGGGGGGGGAGGGGGAGGGAGAGAAAGACCGATTTTAAGCCAATCTAAACAGTCAGATCCCGAGGAAATGATTTAGGGAAGCTTTATCATGTGATGGCTGCTATTCATTATCTACTCTGTGTTGGACAGACTCGGGGTTTTGTTTGCCTTTTAAATCAGGGCAACACTTGGATTGTGGTTTTGCTGTCGTGCCCTTTCTTCGTGTCGGAATTTTTCTAGGGCTTGTTGCAAATTCCAAGGCAGATGTTTGTCTTCCTGAAGTTCGGGGGTGATTTGGCGCCATCTAGGTTGATCTCTTGCTTTCCCTGGAAGAACACTGTTGCTGAATAATTTCAAGCAGTGACAACTGCTGGAAGGAAGTGTGTGGTGGTGTCTTCATGCCCCGAGCTAGTCAAGTCTTGATTCGTCTTAAAGAGACGAATCATTTATAATTTTAAGTTCTAATAATATAGTAAAGCTTATCACTTGTATTTTAGGAAACCAATAGCTTCTACACTTTCTAATGAAGAATGAGTTGGCCACGTGGTTAATAATATGGTTAGACAGAGGAAGCCTCACTCTAGGGATTCTTTGTTTTTTGTTACTGTGGTAAAATACATATACCATACAATGTATCCTTTTCACCACGTTTAAGTGTATAGTTCAGTGGCATTCAGTACATTCACGTTTTTGTACCGCTTAGATTCTTGCTGTGAAAAATCAACCCATCTGAATTGTATTTTTGACATTAAGATAAGTCACTTGTTTATAGGGGAAAAAAATTTCATGTTGAATCACAGAAACGAAATATTTTGCTGGAAAGATAAAATTTGAAGTTGTAATAGCTTTGCTGCATATTTATCTCGAATAGCCAGGATTCTTAGAGGTCAGCTTTGCACATTTCAGTGAACAGTATCTAGTCACTCTAAAGCCGGCATTTAGAATTACTAAATAGTTGATAGATGCTGGGTGCCTAGGGAAAAGCACAAGGAGTTCTTTGCATTTTGTGAGGGATTAGATACTCTGCGCTTCAGGAGTCAGCGAAAATGCACAGCAGATGCTGATCGTGGCTTCTTTTTTTTCTTTTATTTGTACTTTATTTGATGCATTTTAATAACCAGTGAACTGGAATGTCTTCTGTATTTGTAGATATCCACGTATACACGCAAGTAGGTTACAATTCCACAGTGCCTGGGTGACCACAGCAGCTGCATGCATACAGGTGTGCCCGTGCTTCGTGGGGAAGCGGGTAATTTCCAGACTTGTTTCTCAGACTTCAGCAGATCTGATCACTTCAATTTTTAATCCATGCTATATCAGCGATTTTGTTTCTTTATTGGTCCTCTAACATGTTTCTACATTTCACAGTCTTTACTGTGTTATTTCTTACTCCGCATTGTGAAAGATGCTTGTGGGAAACAGCACTTGTGTGGAGCTCCGTCCATCTTCCCTGAAATGTTTATTAAGTCTCTGTGTGTGTTGTGTTCCAGGATGGAGAATAGTGACTCTGGTAGGGCAGAGGAGGAGGTCAGAGAGAGGAGTTCTAGGCTGGCGTTATTCCTGGAACTTGGTGGAACTTTTTCTGTAATGAGTTCCTGGTGATTTGAGAACACCTGCAAAACCTTTCCCTCAAGTCTGGGCTGCGCAGTCACCATTTCTGTTCCACCAGTCTGGCCCTTTGTCCTCTCCACAGCCCGTGGTCTTGCAGGAAAGTGTGGTTGACTGCACGACCCATGATTTAATTGGACAAATCAGCAAGAACACCTACGCTCCTGAAAATATGGACCATTCATTTGTATTATTCTTAGACCACAATGCCTACGAGGTGACATTGACTTTTGGGGCTTGTCAACCAGGTCTCTCTTAGATACCACTGAACAAAATTTTGTGTCGTCTGGCTTTCTCAACCAACCGGTTACCTAAAGGAAAGCCAAGTTGAATTTCTCAGCTTAAAGACTGGAGAGTTTAAATCCCTGTGGTTGGGTCTGTCTTCTGAAGGCTTTGTGATGGTGCCAGTCTCAGATCGGGACGTGAGCCTTCGAGGGAGGCGTGATAGTCTCACTCACGTGACGTCCTTGTGCATCCAAAAGCATTTGGCTGCATCCGGTGTTTGAAGCACCCTCCTTTGATTACAGAGCTCTTTGCTGTCTTCTTCCTTTGCATCTGATTTTGTCAAGCTTCCCAGATATTTCCTGAAGCGGTTTCCTCCATAGTCATCTGTCACCATCTGTCCATCAGAGAAACCTTTCCATTACCTCCAGATGCAAACTTGGCTGGCCTGCGTTGAACACAGCACTCTTCTGTTTTCAGGGTGAGTTCTGAATGGCACAGTGGTCAAGCTTTAAGGTACACTGTGTCATCCCTTGTTTCACAAAGTGTGACGGGAACATAAGAGTTTGGAAGTAATCTGAGGTGAGGAGCATTAGGGTTTGTATACAAAACACACCTCAGAATCGGAGCTTCCCCCATGGTCAAAGCTGAAACGCTGACCGGTTATGAGAAGCACAAGTTTCAGAAGATTAAAACTGTGTCAGTGGCTCAGGAAGATCACAGGTTTTATGGCTACAGGAGCCTCAACCTCAGAAGATCTTTTGTGAATTTGCTGAAGGAGACCCTGCAGTATGTGTCTGGTAGACTGTGTTGTCAACAGCAACTACTCCCAGCTGCTGTATGATTATTTCTGGTTACGTCTCAGTGTGGGAGAAATAGAGTTGCTTTTGTGCTACTATGAGTTAAAGCAATTCTACAAAAACTAGGAATTTAAAGTATCTAGGATGGGGGCTTCCCTGGTGGCACAGTGGTTAGGAGTCTGCCTGCCAGTGCAGGGGACACGGGTTCGAGCCCTGGGCTGGGAAGATCCCACATGCTGTGGAGCAACTAGGCCCGTGCACCACAACTACTGAGGCTGTGCTCTAGAGCCTGGGAGCCACAACTGCTGGAGCCTGAGTGCCACAACTACTGAAGCCCGCATGCCTAGATTTCCGTGCTCCGCAACAAGAGAAGTCCCTTCAATGAGAAGCTTGAGCACCGCAATGAAGAGTAACCCCCGCTCGCCGCAACTAGAGAAAGCCTGTGCAGCCGTGAAGACCCAACACAGCCAAAAATAAATAAATAAATTAATTAATTTAAAAAAAAAATCTAGGATGACCTATACAGCTGTGAGACAATCCTCGATGAATATTCCTTCTCCCAGCTGAGTTAGATAAGGTGGTGATCGAGCTTTTATTATTACTTATTCGTTTTTATCCTTACTAATAATTCTAGCAATAACACCACTTTCTAACACGTGGCTACCTTTTTCCTAGTCCCTATAATGTGTCAGACATGGTATTGAGGCACTTGCTGCAGAAGACATCTTGTAATCCTTGCAGAAACCTGGCGGAAGCTTTATTCTGACTTCAGGGAAAGGAAATTGGCTCAGACAATTTGACTGACTTGGCCCGTGCGCCTTGTACAGATTCCACTACCTGAGACCAAGAAGTTGTGAAGAGAGGGCAGTTGAGCTCTTTTCAGCCAAATCTTAAAAACAGTCCAGGGAGTAGCCTTTTTTTCACATTAGCCCATGAGACCCCCCGGCCGCCCCTGCACCTGGGCGCCTCTGGTTTCTTTGTGTCCCCCTGTGTGTTGCAGGCGTGCTTTGTGGCATTCCACAGCTGGCTCCCTTTAAGACTCAGAGCTGTGCATCCAGAGCCACATGAGAGTGATTGGAAAAATTAGATAAGAACAAGTATTTTCTTGCTTTGATTTTTTAAATATTCTTAAGCTTTGAAAACATAATTAAGTTTAATTCGTCTAATGTTGTCAGGAAGGGCAGTCTTTTAAGGAGGAAAAAGAAAAAGCCTTCCATGTAAAGATATTTGAGATCTGATAATATTTCTACCACGTCCTCTTGATTAAAAATTTAAGTGAAAAACAGTGTATAGGTTCTCTCCTTCCATCATTTTGACAGTATAGCATATGTTGAAAACTAGCTTTAATATGCCTATATATATTTTAAGCCAGAGGCAAAGTTACTTTTAAATGTCAATTTTTAGTAACGACGTTCATAGGATAGTATTATGTCTACACTCTAAAAGGTTGAATGTGTGTTGAAACAAAGCATTTGCTTTTTATGGACAGAAAGGGACCCCCCCGCCCCCAACCACTACCCCCCAACACACACACAATTTGTGGTACCTTAGGTCAAGGTGGAGAAGCTGATGATACGTTTTAAAGAGGGTGTGCAATTAGAACCACATTGGCATTTTGGCGGTTATTTATTTTTCCAGGGTGAACGTGCTTTCAGAAATTGCCAGTGGTTGCTAGGCAGACTTCAACAAACACAAAGGACATTACCCAAGCATCCAACCTGGCTGGTTTCTCAATTTGAGTTTTGTGATCCTGGCTGAAAATGTAGTCAACTCTATTACTGTTTGAATTTGGAATACAGAATTTTGCCAGCAGTCACATTGTCATTTGAGTCAGTAGTGAAGTGAGTTTTCTCCCCAGGAGGCCAGGTGACTGACTTGAAGTGAGGGTGTGCTGTCCAAGACTGTGGGCCAGGTCATTTGAACTGCCTCAAAGGTGAAGAGAAACTATATAAAGAAAACAACTCCATCTTGCCAGGAGGAGTGGCCTTTTCCTTTGGTGCTCTCCTTTCTGATGACTGGATTTTCCTGCTGGAGATATGCTGGCTTTTTTTTTTTTTTTTTAATCTCTTTCTTCTGGCAAATGAACAAAATTTTCACACACCCAGGTACACTTAAGTCCTTTACATACACTTAAGTCCTTTACTTAAGCAGCTTTTCTAGATAAATTTGGAGCAATGCCAGTGAAACTGAAGAAATACATGTTTTTCTGGACTAGTGATTAGACGTGCAAAGCTGTTGAAAAGTAATTGTTGAACCATAGGTCTGTACATTTACTTATCTTTGTTTTTGTTTTGCACTGACTCTCCGGGCCAAGAACAGTACTGTGCTATTTACTATGAGATGGAAAATGTAGACCAATTACGAAGGCTAAATGTTTCAAAGACAACACCTTTTAAATGTGTCAATCATGCTGGGGGCAAGATGCTGATAAATATAACTTTCCACTTTCCCAAATAGAGTCAGTATGCACGTTTGGGATGTTTATAAGAATGTGAAATATGAAATTTACCTTTACCTGTAAAAGAAGTATATATGAATAACCCACTGGGCTAAAATTCTCCATAATACACGAACAGAATTAGCTTTACCATGCTTCCTGGTGAGGTATGACTATCATATATCCTTCCAAAAAGCCGTAGGGTCTCGCAGGCTGCCTGCATTGTCTGTTTGGATATCATTACATAGAGGTGAGGCTGTGGCGATTACTGTAAAGATCGACATCCTTCTGCGTATAAACGCTCATTGCTAATAACCCTTTTCAATTTGGCCTCATGTGTCTAGAACATTTTGACTGAGACTCGCATGGTATCTGTGCGCCTCTTGCACAGAACCTCTTAGGAAACTCACAGTGGAAGTAATGGAAGTTCACAATTGTATTTTAGGCCGTGGGAGACACTTCTGTGAAAAATGCAACAGGTAGTGCTGCCTTTGGGAGATACAGGGTCTCTCTTGCCTTGTCTGTTTTAGGGAGTTCACATGTTAGTTTAAAATACAACAGAAAATGTTTCTTTTTATAAGTTTATATTCTATTTGGAGAAATAGCTTTTTCTTTTTTTTTTTCCCCCCCAGTAAAAATGCTATGTACTCGTTGACAGAAAAAAAGAGTGCAGAGAATTACAGAGCAGAAACTAAAGACAAGCCACATTCCTGCCTAAAGATACTACATGCATGTTGGAAGTATCTCTCTAGTCATCTTCCTATCATAGATAAGCCTATATATATAATTTCATTTCATTGTCATTTACTCTGCCAAATAGTCTGTATTGTGTTTTTTATAGTCATCAACTTTTCTTGTTCATAAATATCGGTTTACAGTATCCTGTTTGATGATCATGGAATCACTTAATAATTTTCTCATTAGAATACGAAAATGTTTTATTTAATTAGAAAACTAGCATTAAACGTTGAATATTTGTCTATAGTAACCGTTGAAAGAGAGGATGCCAACTTTCTGCTGTAAGAAGTTTAGTTTATAAAAGCATGGAAAGGATACCGTTTTAGGAAAGAGCAGAAATGTCAAAGTCTCTTTGCTGCTTTAGAGAATCAGAAATCCTTGGCCTTTAGCTTAGTTCAGAAATTTGAAAGAACTTAAAGATCATTCATGAGTTTAGGAAGTATTTTAATACCATAAAATACTAGTTATCTGGAATCCAGAGGAATGCGTCATAGTGGTTATAGTATCAAAGACTGTGAAGGAGTGATTTTTCCCAAGGTGACTTTCCACACTCCTGAAAACCATCATCTTCACCATAATCTGTGTCTTTTGGCTTGTCAGCACTTTGAAAACATAAGACTTTTCCAAGTCACACAACCCTCTTTGGCTGTTCACAACTACTTTTATGTCTTGTTGATGGGGTATAAAGGATTATCCCTCACCATTACAAGAATGTGTGCTTAAGGGATTTGGGGAGTGCCTTCTCAAAAAAAAAAAAAAAAAAAAAAAGAGTGTGTGTGTAATCACGGGAGAGAAGCACAGCTCTGCAAACATGAAACTGGCTGAAGTTTTCTCCAGCTCCCTTTGGTGCTTTGCTTTGACCAGAACTACAGAGAAAAGTTGACAAATGTTGCCATGATTGACTGATTTTATGAAGTGTTGTAAACTGTTCTGAGGACACACTGCATTCAGCAATGTATTTTCCAGAAATCACAACATTTTTTTCCCCCAGCTTTAGGGCACCTTGAGTTCTTTTCCAACTTGATCTAGGGTCTGCATGCCTTATTTTAATTTGAAAAGGTTTTCAGAAATAAACATGGCACAGCCAACTGCATTAAAAAAACACTTTGCTTATTCAGCAAGCCACAAGGACATCTTGAAAGGCGGTGTCATCTCTTTTGACTGAGACCTTCTACAGTAGAACATGGCTGAAGTCATCTGCTGTAGGAGTGTGTGGTACTTGGAGGTTTTAGATGCTCACAATATACAAAAATATCCCAGCGCGCATGTGTGCGTGCACACACACACACACACACACACACACACACACACACACACCCCATGCTACGTCTTTAACTGCTAGAGCGCTGAGGGACAGAATGGCTCATTGTTGTTGGAAATCTCCATTGTCTGAGGATAAAGCTACGTGTTACTCTTGCCTTTCCTCCTACTCAAGATGACCTCTGATCTCTTTGCTTCTCTCTTTCCTTTTTGCTTTTCTTTTTTTCTTGGTAGTTCCACTACACGAGATTTGAGTAGGACCTTTTCCTGTTACCCCACAGTTGGCAACTAGGACTCAGAGTGGAGGGCTCTGTGGCCCTGGCACTCTGAAGAGAGAGTCAGAAGAATTGCCAACACTTGAATCTGTACGCTGCTTCACATTTATTAAGAGGTGGCAGAGACTGCTGTTAATACCAGCAGCCACCATGACAAGCCACCCCTCTTCCCTGCAAACCCCCTACCCAATAAGAAGGTTGGAGTGGGAAGGAAGAGTTAGAGAGTCATTGGGCATGTCGGGCTGGTGGGAAATGGGGGTGGTCCCCATAAAAACAAGATGATCCCTTGGGAGAAGGGTCTTTCCAAGGAAGTCTCTCATAAACATTGGGCATGTCTGCAAGAGGAAGACTAGTGTCTTATTACCTGGTGGCATAACTATGTAAGCAGCAGTCTTGCTGATGTGCCCCAGTGTCTGTGTGAGATTTGAAAAGAGCACTGGGGAGAAACTCTCCCAAAGTTTACTGTGAGTCAGGTTGATACCCCTGAGGGTAGTTGGGCTGGAGAGCTGTCTCTCTGTTCACCCACCCATGAAGCCTGATCGCTAGGTGAGGAGAGCCCAGCATCTAGAGACCACTGGCTATTCTCCTGGTGTCGGTGGGTAAGGGGAGGCATGGAGGATGTTGGTTTTCTCACGTCAAGGAAGTGTGCAGTGGAATCCTCATGGCTGCCTCTTGAAAACTCATATAGACTCCCCACAGGAGAGCCACACCTGCAGACCTTCCCTGAGAGGTTGTCAGCAGCTGGTTAGCATTAGTCAGAGAAGCCCTGGAAAGCAGTGGTGAGAGGATTGCTGATGCACCCAGGTCAGTAAGGAGGCGTTTGCTTTTTCTTTCATCCTTTTTCTCCCCCTAAATAGCTAATCTGCACTGGCATGTGCTGCACACTTTCCATGTGTTATTTCATCTGATCCTCCCAACATGACCCTATGATATAGGTTCTATTATTGTTCATATTTTACATACACAGGAAACTAAGGCACAGAGAGATTTAGTGTCTGGAATTTGGATCGAGGTGGTCCGGCTCCCAAGGCCATGCTATAACCACCATCTTGTCATACCATCTGAGATGAAAAGATGTGACTTTCAGTTTTTTACTGTCACCAGCAGGAAGAAATACATTTTACATCCTGACCCAGTACACACCTACATAAAAATAAATAAATGGAAAAAAGTTAACGAAATAACATTTACATGTAATACAACCTGAATTTTTTCTGTTCTTTTCTGTTTCGTTAAAAAAATGCTAGTTACCACCTACTGAGTAGGTGCTCTGGAGCTTAGAAGAGGTTTGGAGGGAGGAAAGAATAGCGCCCATTCCCTGTGTGCCTTCTTTCTGTAGCTCTCTCCTCTCCTCTCCCCTGTCCACACCACCCGGAGTTTCCTGAGCTGTAAATCTGGCTGGTCACGGAGAGTGGGGTTAACAGAGTTGGTTATGAGAGTGGAGAGTTACACTGCTCTGGACTGAGTTTCTAATACTGAAAGTGACCAGAAATTGATGGATTCTTACCTTCCTGGTAAGAGATGGGGAAGAGGGATTCCAGAGAGCACAGTTGAAAGTAGTGATGTCGGGGTTCATGTTACTGCCCCCGCAATCCGTGATTTCTTTGTGAGCTGGTTATATCAGCCTTTGACTAAACGACAGTGTGAGGGGCTTGCAATTCAAGTAGGATGACCTTGTCCTCTGTGGGTCTTGCCTGTCATCCATGGAATATAGGCTATCCTCTTCTTATTCACTGCTAATGTGGGGCTGTTGGGGTGCTGATTTCAGACCTCTGTCTGTCTATTTTGTATTACTAGCCCAGAGCAGATTTTATTGAAATGACTTATTTTGCTAGTTCAGACTTATTTATGACTGCATTTATTACTTACAGCACATCATATTCATTCATTCCTCCTTGGTTTATAATTTATTTTCAATAAAACTCAGCCTCTTTATATCCTTTTTTAAAATATATCCTTTAAATAAGCTTTTGAAGTCAACCTGGAACTCCCTTTGTTAAAAATAAGTCAAGATGAAAAAATGTCTCGGTAGGAAAAGATGAAACCAATGGCAGTTAGTCCTTGAAAAAGAAGTACAAGTGTTAATGGCAAAACTTCTGTTAGAGTTAATTGAATCATGCTTTCTAGAGACCAAAAAATTACTAGGCTCCCTCTTCACCCCACTCCCAATTTACAAATTACTTCTGGAGGCGATGAAGAATGCCTGCCTTGAACACTTTCCAGGCTAAAATGATTGTGACCAGGCTCTGAGCTTTGTGACCTTAATTGCCCATTTGTCTCAGAGTTGGAGTGGAGGCCAGACTCTTCTCTAAGGGAGGCTTTGGCTTTCTTCACGTGTACTTCTGCACCCCAGTGTGATGGGTTGTTGGTCTCTCCTTTACTTGGCTCTAGGCCATCATCCTGTACTGAGAGTCTATGAGCGGAAAAGAGCCACACACGCCAGTATTGTGGAGGACAGCCACTACATCACAGACGACTTTTGATGAGGAACTGCTGGGGAAATCGCTTACAGATCTCAATACCCGCAACCTTGGTGCTCCTGCCCTGAAAAATTGGCGTACTTCTTAAGCTTTATGGACACTGTTGAGTAGTGTACAAATGTGGTTTCTCTCTTCGCTTGAGGGAAGCAGGGATCAAATTTGCAGCCCAGGACAGTGACCATTCAAGCCCTGTGGTATGAAATTCTGTGTCCCAATCCTTCCCTTGGTTTTATTCTTCTCCCATCCTAGTTTTCCTTCTGGGATTCTCTCGATTCTTCATGGGATACTTTTGTTTCATACGTGCTGTTTAATAAGACACCTCCAGTTCTCATCGTGGATCACGTACATCCGGAGTGCCATTGCCGAGTAAATGTAACATGTGTTTTGAAAGCTTTAACTTTGCTTATCTACTGCCTTAAATAGTGGTTGTAATTGAAAACAAGTTATGGCTCCAAATTTATAGTGGGAGAGCAGGACCACAGCTTTTCTGCAGACCTTGAACTCTTGTTCTAGGTTTGGCAAGGGTAGGTGTGACTAAGATAAAAGTGGATTTTTCTTGAGATAGCAGGATGAAGATGATTGGAAGGTCATCTTAATTACTCAATAGAGTTAGCTGATAGGAGATTTTAAGGAACCATCCACAGGGCCATTCCACATTCAGTAATGAATTGGGACAGAAAGCATATTAAAAAGTCATACTTGGGAATTCTCTAGCAGTCTGGTGGTTGGTACCCTGCGCTTTCACTGCCGAGGGCGCAGGTTTGATCCCTGGTCTGGGAACGAAGATCTTGCAAGCTGTGCAGTGCCAAAGAAAAAAAAAATCATCATACTTAATATCTCAGAAGAAGCGGGTGGAGTGTGAGGTGTTGATCCTGAGAAGCAAGAGAACTGTTAGCCAGTGATGTTACTTTGAGAAGCCGTTTTCCCTTTTCTAAATTAGTCTTCCCCTCTATAAAATGAAGGAGCTAGACAAAACGAACATAACTCTGCCAACTCTAAAGTTCTGTGATTTTCCGAATGCAGTTAAAATAGAACCTTGAAAAGAGCATTCACCATCACAACGTGTGTAAGTAGACATTTGGGAGTCCTGAGATTTGAGGCCCTTAGTGGTGGCTGAATTAACTTTAATCCTCACACCGTCATTGCAGTCTCTTGGCAGAATGATCGGCGTTCAGACCCAGCAGACAGGTGTTTTCCTTATAATTTGGAGTAAAGCAAATGGAAGTAATTGTGTATGCACACACATGCACGCAGCTGTGATTATAAGTTACCAAGAAGGTTACTTACTCATAGTCATATTCTTGGTGAGTTTTGATATGCCCATTGTAGCTATTTTAATAAGCATTGATTGTTCTGACTTGGAATTTTATAGTATCGTCCATTAAAAATGGTCGGTTACATAATGCCTTGCTACCTTCTATAAAGACACACCATTTTAACCTTGGAGGAGACCTTGGAGTCTGCCTTGTTAAACGTTTTTGTTTTATGATTTTGGGGAGAAGGATGTTGAATGTGGTTATTGTCTGGCAGGAGGTAGCTGGTTTTTATTTACTTATTAAAGAACTCTTAAACTTATTCTATATGTTGGGTAGAAGAGGACAAGCATTTTGCCTAGCACATAGTTGGAGCTTAGTAAGTGTTAAGTTTTTTTCCTCCTTTCCTCAAATGAGTGTTTGCTATTAGTGGAAGGCTTTGTAATTTGAAATCTGTACATAGGGAGGCTGAACACAGGTTTCCTTGACAGCCTGTTGCATACACTAGAACATTTGGGCCATGCCAATAAAGATTTTAGCCACTAATACAAGAGACAAACAGGAAGCTAATAGACTAGTCACAGTAGTGCATAGTTACAGCCTTAGAGCTAATCATTGAGTACTTTTAATAAGGTTATTGAAATGTTGTATTTAAAAGGCTGGTTATTCTCTACAATTTGGTGTATATTTAGTCAGGGTGAATGATTTTAATGATTTGTCCTGCTAATAGTAGCTGCCATATTTCATGTAAGAGATTGCATTTTCACTGAGATGGGCAGACACAAACACTTGGCCCCGAGTTTGGGTAAGTAGCCAGAAATAGTTTGGGGATTCATAGAGTTGTCTCCAAAATTCCAGGGGTATTGCATCATCTTCATGGGTCTGGTTAGTTTTCAGTTCTTTTTGAAACTGAGCCCCACTGGTGGGACAGATGCTCTGAGACTCACGCCCACACAAAGATGGTGCACCCCAGAGGCAGTAGCGGAAATTGAAAGCCGTTTTCGTAAGCATTGAACTACGCACTTCTCTTCTGAAGGGTCGCTTTATTTCCGTGAAAACGTCGTTCAGCATTTCTTCAAAGTTTGAACTCAAAACAGTCCAGCATGGAAAACACTGGAGTCCAGCCTTCATTTGCCATCTGTTCAATCCACAGGTCTGTTTGAATCAGGGTACTGTGTATCCTTAACCAAGTGTCACCGCCCCTGCTTTGTTCCAGCAAGTATATGTTTAGCCTGTATAGATTGTGACTTCAGTAAGAAAACATAGTTGTTTAAATCGTAGAAGCCCTAATAAGTTTGGTCTTTCAGAATTCTTAAAGTTCCTTGATCTGAGAATACAACTCTAGAATTCACAACCAGCTGAACGAATTAAAGTAAATGACATCTCCACACACTGCCAGGACTACTTCCAACCTTCAGTTAATTGCAGACGGTTGACTGCATCTGGGTGTGCAGACAATTTATAATCTTGACAACATCTCCACCATGACTTTCCATGTTAGACATTTATCGAACATCTATTGTGAGCTAGACACTAACCCGGGCCTTGGATTTGCCTGTAATTTAAGTGTCTCTGCTTTCTGCGCTAGCCTCACTTTCCAGCCTCTTCAATTTCAGCTTTTGTATACTAATCACATGCTGTTGCCAAATGGGCTGCTAGCTGCTCCCAAATGCAACAGTCTTGCCATTTCATCTACCTGAATGCTCTCCTTCTATCCCTCTTTTTGCCTATTGATGGATTATTCTTGAAAGGCCACCTGCCATGTTTTTTTAGTGAAGTCATCCCTGATCACGGGGAGCTGGAACTGATCCTTACAAATGTGCTATATGCACCATCTATCCCTCCTTGGAGTTTTTGTTTGCATGCAACACTGCATTGCAATATAATAGACATGCTATATCCAGATAAAGGCAGAGGTGGTTGTTTTTGCATTTTTGATATGTTTCAAAGGAACATGCACTGTGGTAATTGTTGTGTCCCAGTAGGAGCTCAGTGTCATTGAATGAATGAACATTCCTGTGATTTAAGTGGCACCCACTTAATGTACACAGTGATTTTGGAGAAGAGTGGGTCTGGGTCCATGAAAGTTACCTTAGTGCTGGAGGATTTCTTGAAAATAAAACAGTTCTGTGTATAAGTTAATTTAAATTTTGGCTTAATTAATATGCTTACAGGATTCAGGATTCGAAACATACAAAAGTGCACATACGAAGTTAAAAGATCTTCAGTCTCTTTTCCCTTCCCAGCATGTAATTAATATTTCCAGTTTTGCAACTTGCCTGTTGTCGTCGTTTAACAATATATCTGGGAACTTATTACAATTGAATGCATAAAGATGACCCTTGTTCTTTCTTCCTGCTGCATGTTACATGTTATTAACGTTATATGGAGGCAGTGTAATTGTTCACCTGTCCCCGACTGGGGAAGCTTTAAGTTGTATACAACTATTTATTGTAACAGAGATGAATTTTCAGGCATTTGCAAAGCTAGAGGAGGAGGGAAAATAAACTAGAAGAAGTATAAGATCTTGAACAAAGAGAAGGGTATTCTTTGAACATAGAGACAATTTTAATAGGTACAGTTTGTTTTATACAAATTCTTTTTTTAGTGAACAAAATAACAAAATTTAAGTTTTTTAAAGAGCCACTTAAAAACCCATTTGGTACAAGTAGCTCTTAGTTGAATATGCTTCTTTTTGTTTCCAATTTAAGTTGATATTTTATTTCCAAGGATTCTATAGGAAAATAATGTTTGTAATAATTTATATCCTTATCTGAGATCAAATTTAGTAATTGTTTTGAGATGTAATAAGCGTTTGAGAGATTAAAGACTTGCTTTCCCATCACTATTAATATTTTACTTACAGTTTTCTTAGTGCTGTCTCTGCTAATAGTAGCCACCTCTTCACTTGTGTTGGAACTTTGCTGCTTAAGATAGGAGGTTACAGTTATTCAGGATTGCTGTCTTAAAGAATAGTTTTCAATATATGGATTATGTTCTGCATATAGACATGTGAGTTTCTGCTAAATATAATAGCTTGAGCAGCAGTATCAACCATTTATTGAGCAATCACTGTGTATCATAGAGTGCTAAGTTGGTGGATTCTCCTAGGAGCATTAAATACTGGCCCTGGATTCTCCCCACCCAAAGATTTAGTTGGTGGAAGGGGAAACTTGGGGTGTTGGGCTTTTTAACAAGCTCCCCAGGGGATTCTTTGTTAATAGAGTAAGTTTCCCTTTTAAATAATGTTGGAACTCCAAAAATGTTGCCAAGAACTCTTGCACTCCTGTCACCTAGATTCCTAGTTGTTAACCTTTTACTGAATTTTCTTCCGTTTTATTAACCTGTCTAATGTAAACTTTTTTTGAAATAATGCTCCATCACCGTTAAATGCTGTGGTGTGTACCTTCCCCAAAGAAGAGCCTTCCCCTACATACTTGCCATATTTGTAATGACCCTGTAGTCTCCTTCCCCCTTCACCACCATGCTTCCCCTTCACTGCCCTCCCCACTCCCTGGGCTGTTAGATTTGCAGTCTATCCCCTTTCCTGCCCCACTTCCTTGGGTGTCAGTGTCACCATGCTGGGAGGGTAAGACAAAGGAAAGTAAGGGAGGATGGGAAGGAATGGAAAAATTGTCTGTCAGCCATCAGGAAATCAACATTTTACATAACCCACTATACAATCCACACACCCTGTTCAAATTTCACCAAACGCCCCAGTAATGTCTATCTTTCCCTTTCTGGTCCAGGATTGTATATATGAACATAGGTTGAATTTAGTTGTCATACGCATCAGTCTTCTTTAGTGTGGAACCCATTTCTACGTCTCTTCCCTGTTTCTCATGCCCTTGACGGGCTATTCATTCTATAGGGAAACCCTCAACTGGGATCACTCAGTGTTTTCCCATGACCGGACTCAGGCCGTGCGTTCTTAGCAGGAATGATGCCAGGCTCTTTAAAGTGTTATCAGGTCAAGAAAGATACTGTCGGTCTGTCCCACCACTGGGGTGGGAACTGTGATCACCTGATGAGGTTGGGGAATGCTGAGTCTGTCCACTGTGCAACCACCATTGTCCCCATTGTATTTAGTTGTATTTTGTGAGGAGGTTTTCCCATATTGTGCCTGTATCCTATTCTTCATCACGTCTCCGCCTGTAAGCCCTAGCATCCATTCATGACTCCTTCCTTTTTAGACTACCACTTGATAGCTGCTGAATGGTGATTATTTATTTTCATGATCCCATCTACATTTATTAGTTGACATTCTGTAAGAGCTTTCTTTTCTTCCTTATCTGTCAATGAATTTATCCATTTAACTTAGTATGGATTTATGAATTCTCATTTTATTCATGGGTTTTACTCTGATAATTTCATTATCCTGATACTCAGATTGTCCCAGATTTGGGATCTTTCACGTTGACCCCTGTGTTCTTTTGACAATTTCCCATCATTCCTTGAGCATTTTCCTACCTTCAGGCACAAAAAGATGTTCCAGGCTTATCTTGTACGTTCCCGACCCTGACCCCAGCCCTTGTTCTTTTGAGTGGAAGATGGTAGCTACAATCATGATCTGGGCATGAGTGGTGCTGTTGTTTCCAGGCCCTCTCAGCAGGCAGAACTAGGAAATATATATGTGTCTACATTCATACACACATGTATATCTATGACTATTTCTATATTTATCTGTCTGTATAACTTTACAAAAATGAGTTTATTCTGTTAGTTCAATTTGTAATCCAATTCCTCGGTATTCTTTCTAGCCTTCCTTCTTCTCCAGAAATTGAGAAAGCTGGCTTCCATTATCCGCAGTTAATTGATTTTATGCCCAATTAATTAATTAATTCTGCTTAATGTAGCCAGTATTCCAGCCGCTCAGAAATCCTCTTTTCTGCCACCGTTGTGCTCCCCCATTCTCCTCTCATCCTGGCAGCCAGGCACGCTGCCACCCATGTCTCTGCATGGCATTCCCTCCCCGTCACGGTCCCACTTCCTCAGATTTCAATATCTTCATGCCAGGAGGGAGGGAAAGGGAATGTAAAGAGAGGACCCCCCCCCCAACCCCTCCGCCGTGATTTCATGTGCTGTCAATGTTGAAAATCACTGTATTTAACACATTGCATACGTTATGTCTGATTTAAATATTTCAAACCATATATTCTTTTCTCATGAAGTAGTTGAGGTTTGAGAGATGTATCTTTGTTATCAGCTTGTCTTTTTCTAATTTCTTCCATAAGTGGAATAGACATAAATTCTTATTAATTGTGAGACTCTAGCAGGGTATTGATAGCTGGATTTTATTCTGATGTTTTTAATTTCCTTTGCGGTAGTAGGATGTGGTTTCCAAAATGGCCTGATCTGGTATATTGGTAGCAACCTGGTACGGTCAATGTTTTTAAGGGGAGAGATGCTTTTCTTTTCTTTTTTTAAAAAATGTTATTGGGGTATAGTTGATTTACAATGTTGTGTTAGTTTCAGGTGTACAGCAAAGTGAATCTGTTATATATATATATACATATATCCACTCTTTTTTTTTAGATTCTGTTCCCATATAGGTCATTACAGAGTATTGAGTAGAGTTCCCTGTGCTGTATAGTAGGTCCTTATTAGTTATCTATTTTATATATAGTAGTGTGTTCATTTTTAGAAAATTTTATTATTATTTTTAAATTTTTAAATTTTTTATTTATTTATTTTTGGCTGCGTTGGGTCTTTGTTGCTGCGCGCGGGCTTTCTCTAGTTGAGGCGAACAGGGGCTACTCTTCGTTGTGGTGCACAGGCTTCTCATTGCGGTGGCTTCTCTTGTTGCAGAGCACAGGCTCTAGGCATGTAGGCTTCAGTAGTTGTGGCACGTGGGCTCAGTAGTTGTGGCTTGCAGGCTCTAGAGTGAAGGCTCAGTAGTTGTGGCGCACGGGCTTAGTTGCTCCGCAGCATGTGGGATCTTCCTGGACCAGGGATCAAACCCATGTCCCCTGCGTTGGTAGGTGGATTCTTAACCACTGCGCCACCGGGGAAGTCCCTAGTAGTGTGTTATTTAAATGTATGACTTTACAAGGGCTTGCATATTGAGCTTGGATTTCTCTCTTAGTCTCTGAAGTTCTCTCATGCTTCTCTCTGCTTCTGCTTTTTCACTAAATTCAGAAGCACTGATATCAAGATGGTCCCATGTCTTTCCTCCCTTCAGTTTAGAAATGGCATTTTAAAGAGGTAACGCATCTCCTAGACCAACCCCATCCCTTTTGGGAAATCTGGAGGGAGAAGTAGTTGGGAGCCAGTGGCCTAGATTATAAAAATCAAAGCCCCAAACCTGATTATAGTCAGAAGAATCCTAGGAGTCATCTAAAGCTAAGTTCCGTTGCTTTGTGATTCATGATGATCTAAGACTTTTCATCTGTTTTTCATTTTCTGCAGATTGTTAAGTTGGTTGCTATTATCGACAGTGTTTAGGTTTAAACAATTAAAATCAAGGTATAGAGTTACCTACGTATGCTGTGTTCAGATTTTGCTCATTTGTTGGCATATATTCATTCTGCAAAAGTTATATGGCGCAAGTTTACTTCAGATGATCTCTTACATAGTGGAAAATATCTGAAGTCAGTTGGAGGGTAACAGAGGACTTTATGTAAAATTTCACTTTTACTTAAAAAATTGGATTAAGTATTATGGAATTTATATGAATTTCAAATCTGATATAATTTAGATTTTAAAATATTAGGCTTTGTAGTAGTATTCATTTGACTAAAGATTAAATTCCATAGCTTGAAGATTTCGTATAGTTATAAATGATGAAGAAATCAAGAAACAAAAGCATAAAAATTAGAGTAGAGTTTGAAGAAAAAAATTGGAAACAAAGAGAACTAAACTTTTAACTTTGAGAACTTGCATATTTTGGAATTCTAAAAAATTGTTAGGAGCAAGGGATAAAAAAAGTTTCGTCCCCTATGTTCTGAATTTCTGTTCGTTGTGTTTTCTCTGTGATGAGGTTCTTTGTGAGACTCATCGTCCTACAGCTCTGTTGTCTTGGTGTGTGGGTGGTCCCTCCAGGCCAAAATGCTGTCCACACAGTGCGTGGAAATAATCTACTAGAAGTGTATAAATGCCCCAATGGCTTGTAAAAAAAATATTAAGATAGTGTTAAAGTATGAACTTTGAAATTTTTTTCTAAAGTTATCTGCATGAATTATGCCACGTAAAATTGCTTCTTCAACAAAAGGATATTCCATTTGATTTTTCTGATTCTGGAAAGTACATTAATTTTTTTATAGGTATATTCCATTTTAAAATGCCTCAATGAAATAAACCTTTTAAGAAGGATTGTCACATGTTTTCCACTAAGGATAAAGAAGGAGGTTAAATATAAGGCTTTTAACTGAAAACGGGAGTAATTTTGTTGTCCTTTAGTTCTTACATTAGAAATAGGAAACCAGAAGTCAGCTGAATCTCCATAGCAATCATCTCTGTTTGTGAGACGAATAACACATTTCAGTCGGGATTTTGGGAAGAATTCTTGAAAAGTGGAAAAAAAGTTAGCCCAAAATATCTGGTGTGTTGACTTGAAATTCAGTCATTGATTATTTTGCATTACAATGAGAAGGTGTGACATGACCACTGATTACTTTTACAGCTTTCCTATTTGAATTCTTATCTGTGGGAACATAGGAAAAGAACGATTTTGTTGATTATACTGCAGTTTCATATGGTTAACTCTAATGTATAATGAATTATGATAAAATACAGGATATTCGTAATGATCTGGTAAGAAGATGGAGAAGATATTAAGAGTTCTGACCGATAAACATTGTCAACACATATGGAAAACCTGGATCATCAGTTACTTTTCCGAAAATTCAAACATGTGCAACTAAAAGAACCTCTTTTTTGTGCAGTGTCTAGAGTACTGCCCGCCCCATTGTAGGTACTCAGTAAGTGTTTGTTGAGTAAATAAATGAAAGATATTTTAATTTGTAAGTTGGTTTTGAAAATTCAATTTATAAGTTTTAGTTAAAAGAACAGTTTCCTTCCCCTCAGCTTCCAGCACCTGACAACCCCTGATCTGTTTCTCTCGCTACAGTTTTGACTTTTTCAGAATGTCATTTAATTAGAATCTTGTGGTATTTAGTCTTATGTCTTCTTTCACTTACAGTAAATCTTGTGAGATTCATCTAGGTGGTTGGGTATATCAGTAGTTTATTGTTTTTGTTCTGAGTCGATGTTTGTTGTATACTTTTTTGTTGTTCATTCACCAGTCCTTAGGCATTTGAGTTGTTTACATTTGATGGCTGTTATAAATGAAGGTTCTATAAAATTCACGTACAGGTCTTTGTGTGGACATATGCTTTTGTTTCTCTTGGGTAAGTGCCTTGGAGTGGAATTGCTGGCTCATATGGTAAGTGTATGTTTCACTTTATCAGAAACTGCCAAATTGTGTTGTAAAGTGGCTGTACGATTTTGGCTTCCCACCATTAATGCATGAGAGTTGCAGTTGTTCCACATCCTTGTCAGCATTTGATATTGTCCATCTTTTTATTTATTTATTTTTGGCTGTGTTGGGTCTTCGTTTCTGTGCGAGGGCTTTCTCTAGTTGCGGCAAGTGGGGGCCCCTCTTCATCGCGGTGCGCGGGCCTCTCACTATCGCGGCCTCTCTTGTTGCGGAGCACAGGCTCCAGACGCTCAGGCTCAGTAGTTGTGGCTCACGGGCCCAGTTGCTCCACAGCATGTGGGATCTTCCCAGACCAGGGCTCAAACCTGTGTCCCCTGCATTGGCAGGCAGATTCTCAACCACTGAGCCACCAGGGAATCCCTGTCCATCTTTCTAATGTTAGCCATTCTAGTGGATACCTTAGTAATTTTTCCTTGTGGATTTATTTACATTTTTCTGATCACCAGTGTTGCCGAGCAGTTTTTCATGTGCTATTGGCCATTCATGTGGCGTCAGTGTCTGTTCAACATTTTGCTAACTTTTTATTGGGTTATTTATTGAGTAGTAAGTGTTCTGGACACAGGCCCTTTGTTGGAGATACGTTTTGTAAACGTTTTTTTCCCAGTCTGTGGCTTTGTTCTGCATTTTAAGCATTTTCATTTGACTCTTTTTATATAATTTTCATCTCTGTAGTAAATCTACCTCCCCCGCTTATGTACACGTTGATCATTTTTTTTTCAGTTAGATCCTTATCATATTTATAACTATTTTAAATACCCTTAAATACTTGATACTTAAGAAAATCTGGGTCATCTTGGAGTCTGGTTCTGTTGACTATGTCATCTACTAACAGTGGCTCTATTTTTTTTCATTTTGTGTCTAGTAATTTTTAAATTGAATGTCAGGTATTGTGTGCTAAAGGACAACGGAGACTGAGGTAAATAATATTAATATCAATAAATGGTAACTTCTCTTTTTCCTTCAGGCCCTTAATGTAGGTGTTTGTGTCAATATTGTCAGTAGTTGAGCTGAATTTGAATTTTGTTGTTGCTATATTTACTATGAGTACAAAACAGGCTTCAAATTTCCCCAGTGGTGGCCTGCTGCTAACTTGAGCTTAGTATGAGGCCTGGGGCACAGGAAGGTTTTCTCAGTGTTCCTGATCCACCTCGATTTTCAGGTCAGTACTGCATACCTGGGCCGCAGGGCGCTCTCTGTGTTCTTGCCTCTTCCCCTGCAGTAAACTGCTGTTGCTTGTTACTTGGTTCAGGTTCACAGTGGGGTAGAGGGTGAGTTGATATTCTCCCTTCTCCCTCAGCCTCAGTTTTAGGCAGGCCCTCTGTGCCTGAGCCTCAGGAAAGGGGCTTTCTCAGTGTTCCTGCCCTCTCATTTTAATTATTTTTGAAATCTGTATGATTAATTTTGATAGTATCTTGTTCCTTCAACATACTTTTGATAAATTCTTTTACATCTTTAAGCATAAATGGTCTATGTCAATTATTATAATATCTGTATTATTTTGGTGGTCTTTTTCTGTAGCTTATTGTTTCTGTTATTCCTCACTACTCATAGGTTTTCCTCTCACATCTTTAGTGATTTTTTTTTTTTGATTGTGAGCTCATGTTTGTTGGAATTTTATCCATGAGATTTTTTTGAAGACTATGTTTAAATCCCTTTGCTCCAAATAGTATTTGTCTCTCTGCCTGGGAGCACAGCCTTAGCCTAAGGCCATTTTAAACTAATTTGTTTTGTTTGTGAATTCTGTCACCAAGGGTGTATGAATATAGACTTGGGTTTAAGAATTCTCAGGGGATAGGGGAGGGAGGGGGCGGGAGGTTGGGGTTAGCAGATGTAAGCTTTTACATGTAGACTGGATAAACAACAAGTTCCTACTGTACAGCACAGAGAACTTTATTCAATATCCTATGATAAATCATGATGGAAAAGAGTATTAAAAAAAGAATGTATATGTGTATAACTGAATCACTTTTGCTGTATAGCAGAAATTAACACAACATTGTAAGTCAGCTATACGTCAAAGAAAAAAAGTGTGAACACTGCTTTATTCTTTCAAAGGAAACAAAATTTAATCAAAATCCTATTTCCAAAACAAAATAAAAATCTAATTTACTAGGGAAAGAAAAAAGAGTGACGAGTCCACGTGAGGTCTGAGGAGTCAAATTTAACAGAGAAACTGCTTATAGGAAACTTGAAAAATGAATTTGAACTGCTAGATGAATACACTCGAGAAAAAAACGCTGTTGATAATGTTTGTTGTACTCTGGTGTTGTGTCTTTGTGCTGGGCAGTGGGAAGTGTGCTGCTTAGAGGGGAGTCCCAGGCACACTGCAGTTCTTAGCTCTGCTGGTCATACAAACAGAACCATGAGCTAAAAGCCACCAGCGGCCTTGGGCTTGGACAAAAGGAAATGCTGTTTTAGATGCAAGCTAGTATATATAGGGTGGATAAACAACAAGGTCCTACTGTACAGCACAGGGAACTATATTCAATATCTTGTGAGAAACCGTAATAGAAAAGAATATGAAAAAGAATATACATATGTATAACTGAGTCACTTTGCTGTACAGCAGAAATTAACACAACATTGTAAAGCAATTATACTTCAATAAAATTAAAAAAAAATTATCGGGGAGACTTTCTCTCTTTTCCCTTGTTCCACCAAGGAAAAGCCAGGCACTCATCACCATGGTCCATCATTAAGGGGGAGTTTTATTTTATTTCAACCTCTGGGGCTTTATGTGAGTGTTTTTGATGTGAACTTTATTTTCTATTCTCTGATCGTGGTGTGTTAAAATCCAGGCTAAAGGCTACCAAGTAATAATGGACATTTCTGTGGCAAATGCTTACTCCAACTTCTGCTTATCTCTTTCTGTATCATTTCTGATCTCTAAAGAATTTCCTTACGTTCTAAAATACATTTTTATTTTTTAAGATGTTTTCTACTTAAATGGCTTTATCTGAGTATCCGGTTTACCTTATTGCTGGAAGTGCAAGTTCTATATGCTATCCTCTCATCCCTCTTGCTGTAGCAGTTGATAAACTGTGTCATAATCATGTAGTTTTGAATCCTTAGCCAAGCACAGAAAAGGTGGGAGGAGGTAGTATAAAGACTTTTCATTCCGTTTATATTCAAGTGTATTTGAGCTGGAGACATCATCAGTATTTATTAGCTGTGTGACACTGGGCAAATTACCTAGTTTTTGAGTCTCTTTCTTTACCTGTTAAATGGGATAGTAATGCCTACCTTTTACAGGACTAAAGACCTGATTAAATGAAGCAACCTACAGAAAACCTCCCACTTGGCGTTTCCCATATTAGGCATTCAAATGTTAACCTCATGCTTCCTCTCAAATACCCAGTGAATTATTCAGTATACGCTTGTTTTTCCCTTGAGTTCCCCTCTGCAAGGAATTTAAAATACAGAAACCTCAGCCATTTGCTCTATTTGCTCCTATTTGCTCCTGTCTTCTCTATTTAATATTTAAGCTCCTTTGACAGATATATTGGAAGTGATAGCTTACTCTCCCTTTTCAATAATGAACTAGAAAGAGAGGTTCACAATTAGGCCAGATGGAAAAATCTCAATTCAGTGCAGCTTGACAGTTTCAAGGAAGGCACAGATGACTACTTGCCAAACTAGGATTTTATTTTCTACCTAATTGCGATGAGTTTTGTACCTCTGTGGATTATAAACAGGATACAGAAGAAACTACTCATTTATTCCCTTTGGCCTTCTAGTTCTTTAAGAGCTAACTCACAAAGAATGACATTTAAATATAGCCTAGACATTACAATTTCTCACTTGCTATTAATGATGCTTCTTTACCAAACTTTTTAAAAAAATTTTTTATTGGAGTATAATTGATTTACAATGTTGTGTTAATTTCAGGTGTACAGAGAAGTGAATCTGTTATACATATATCCACTCTTTTTTAGATTCTTTTCCCATATAGGCCATTACAGTGTATTGAGTAGAGTTCCCTGTGCTATACAGTAGGTCTTTATTAGTTATCTATTTTATATATAGTAGTGTGTATATCTCAATCCCAGTCTCCCAGTTTATCCCTCCCCTCCATTCCCTGGTAACCATAAGTTTATTTTCTACATCTGTAACTCTATTTCTGTTTTGTAGATAAGTTCATTTGTACCTTTTTTTAGATTCCACATATAAGTGATATCATATGATATTTGTCTTTCTCTGACTTACTTCACTCAGTATGACAGTCTCTAGGTCCATCCATGTTGCTGCAAATGGCATTGTTTCGTTCTTTTTTATGGCTAATATTAACATTTCATTGTATATATATACCATATCTTCTTTATCCATTCCTCTGTTGATGGACATTTAGGTTGCTTCCATGTCTACCAAACTTGTTACTGTGAAATCACCATAATGATTTCTTTATTTTTTTGTAGTGAAGATGTGAGGCACTTGAGGGAATTTTATGAAGTCAGTTCTCATTTGTTCACTGTAATCATGAAAAAAATATAGCAAAAAGTGGAAGTAGTTTTAATTTCTCTGTTCATGATGTTTTTTCCTTTAAAAATTAGATGTGTTGTCAAGTATCAAAACTTTTAAGTACTCTTTTAGGGTAGGAGAGCTGTTCCTTTTACTGCCTTCTTGTGGAATGGGTGAAGAAGAGTGAAATGGGACCAAGGCATGGAAGACAGGGTAGAGGTGGAGGAGGGGTTGGGGGGAGAAAGAAGGCTGGGCATCCAGCATCAGTCCCTCAGAAACCAAATTCACCTTTTAACGTAATGGAAATGTTTAGTTGAGTCTTTTTATTTTGCATATGAGAGAATAGAGTGTCAAAGAGGTGACTTATAAATATATAGGATTTATAGCTAGTTGACGACAAAACCAGGAGCGAAGGATACTCCTGACTCACAGCTACATGATCCAAGCAAGCTTTTTAATCTCCCTAAACTTCCTCTTCAAGTGTTAAAGGGGATCACGCCTGCTTTATAAGGTTACATGGCTGAAGTGGAGCTCGTGTGTGTGTTTATGAAGTGCTGATGTATACCAGGTGCTCCATCAATGTTTTTTTCCTTTGTCTCATCTTGACTTACTGTAAATTACTTTTTGGTGTGAACGTAATAAGTAGAAAATTGGCAGTAAGCACAGAATTAAATATTTTATGGTCTTCCACTTTTTAACAAAATGCACAGGGTGCAGACTGGAAGTAAAACTTCTTTTGGAAGATTCCCTGAATCATTTTAGCTTGAGAAAATGGAGTTTTATATCATCTTTAGATGCTCTGATTTCAGTCAGTGCATATTATTGCCTTGGGTCAGGTACACCAATTTATACAAAAAGCTGTTGTAACGACTTTTCCTTGCGTTTTCTTCTGTGAAGTCCTCTTGTTGTGGGCTTCTGATCTTCACCGAATGTCCTTATAAAAGAAAGGGAAGATATCGATAAAGTTTCACACTTCAACTTTCTGCTCAGTGTTTTTCCAGATGAATTCACAGCGCTCTGAGTCTCACCTTTAGGTCTGACCCCCGTCGCAAACAATCTTGACATTTTCCTTTAAGCACAACAGCCTGTACCCCAGTAGCCACATTTGAGCTTTACATGACTTCATTTGCCCTTTTAATGAACACGCATTCCAAGCATTGCATCAGTTTAAATGGCTGGCGTGTGTAACTCGACATTCTCTTGTTTGGGAAAACTCAGTTTTATTGATAACATTGAGTCCTGGTGTTTGTTTACCCCATTTATTGAAAGCACTTTGCTTTGGGCCAGTTTCAGTATGCAAACCAGGACCCATCAACTTGTAAAATAAGATTTCTCTTCCCTCTCTAAAACTGGGGGGGGGGGGGGGGGGGGTGTAACTAGTTCAGTATTTTTCCTGATCAGACCAGAGAAGAATTTACAAACTGAGGACTTGCGACCAGCCTTGTGGTCACTTAGCCATTTCTTTCTCCTTTACTTTAATAATGGGGCTCTAAGAAGAGATAGTGGTTAGATGTTTTCTTGAGGGATTAATAAACCTTTCTTTCGGAGTTTAAAAGGATTATCAAAAGTTTTGTACAGGAAAGGTCCAAGCTGATAGCATGTACAGTAAGGAAAGCTACTTGTCTTATAATATTCCCCAGACTATATGTTAAAAACTTCACTGCTGAAAATGAGCAATACATTATAGTTTCCCAAGCAGTGAGTATGTAATTAAAATACTTATGCTACTAAATGAAAACTCTTTTCCTATATAGTATTGACAGTAGTGCTTGCCACATAAGAAGCTTTCTGTAAGGATTGGTTGAATACATGAATGAGAGTTGATATTGAGTGTTTTAATTTGTTGTTGGTTTTGAAAATACAGTTTGATTAAAAGTTTTAATTAAAAGGATAATTTGAGCTAGGGCTCAAGGTGTGGCCTGTGGTCTGTTAAAGTCAACATCATCACTAAGTCTCCAGAGAAGAGCCTAGGAGAGGAAGATGGAAAGAGGTTGGCTCCACGGGAAGGATTTTTCCTCTGCCTCCTTCTCTACCTGCTGCTTCAAGAGAAAGGAAACACTTTGTCAGTCACTCAGGCTCTGACCAGCACGGTGTAGATCCTGTTGTTTGACAGAAAGCCTTCCATCCGGTCATCAGCTACAGCATCCCACTCGTGTCAACAATCTCCTTCACCCTGTCCACCATCCTGGAAGTGGATGCACAGCTTCAACGGATGACGTCGTTCCTGTGACTAAATATGATCTCATACAATCCATTCATCAGGTGGAACCCAGAGGAATATGAGGGCATCAGGAAGCTCAGCATGGCAACTGAGAGCCTGTGGCTTCTAGATTACCTTCGTTGAGGAGTTCATGGGTGTGGATCAGGTACCTACAGGTCTCATGGTTTATGTCAACGGTGAAGGTCCATCAAATACGAGAAGCCACTGTGAGAGGTCCCCATCTGTAACCTGGACATCTTCTGTTTCCCCTTTGATGAACAGAACTTCACACTCCTCTTCGGCCCTTTCATCTGAACAGGTGGTCATCAAGCACAGGTCCAGCCTCTGCATGATGAACCTTCTGGTGCCTGGTGGTTTTCTGTTTGTCATCAGTGCCTTCAGCTTCTTCCTGTTGGCAGAAAGATGATGACACTTCTCCTGGGCTACACCACCTTTCTGCTCACGATGTATGACTTATTCCTGGCCACTGGCACCCCCTCATCCATGTCTGATTTGTCCTGTCTATCTCAGCTTGCCAGAGACCATGTTCATCACCTACTTGCTGTACCTGGCCCCCACCCATGCCTCGGTAGCTCTATTTTCTGCTTCTGCACTGTACCGGCCCAAGAAAATGCTGCCCTATTGCACCCCAGAAAGGAAATAAGGGTCTAGGTCTCACCCCCGCTCGCCTGCCTGGCCTGAAGGAGCCAGTGGAGTTGGTAGGGAAGGTGCCAGGTACCGGAGAGGCAGAGTTAAGTGGATGCCCTGCATCAACAAGGGCCAGTAGAAATGTGAGACTCAGAAGCAGCACTTGGTGGGCTTGTGGGTGCTGTTGAGCCACATGACGGGTACCCTTCTCTTTCACCTCTCCCTGCTCTTCTCGGCCTCTTGCATCATCATGGTCATTGTCTTCTGGAACACCTCAGCAGGTGTCCACGTGCCAGCCCTAGTCTGGAGCTTCTCTTGCCTCTGGAAACTGGTCAGGCGCTCATGCCTGTCCAGATCCCAGCCCCCAGCCCTGGCAGCCACCTTGTTTTTAACCCAGGCCTTCTATGCAGCTTCAGACCAGGCCTGGATCGTCCTCTGCGCTCTCCAGAAGTCACGTCTTTGCCCCTGCATGCCATCGGCTCCCCTCAGCCAGCCCTGGAGCTCTATCTGGCTCCTCAGGAATCAAGTTCCTGGACTTCTTTTGTTGAATCATCTCCCGTCAACCCTTTTGCAGGGGGGAAAAAAGGGGACAGTTTGACTTTTTTTTTTTTTTTGAAGGTATATTTTTAGTAAAATTTAACTAAGCCTTTAATAATTTTATAGTTACTACTTTTTGCAAAGAATGACCTAGGAATTTTCCTTAAGTAAAACACTTGTGTTTGGTAGTGGAAATTAAGGATATAAGCAGTATTCCTAGGGAAACAGTATAAAAAAAAAAAAAACATTAATGAGTAACACAGTGTGACATTTGGTATGCCAGTGTTAGTTACCTACTTCTTAAATAGGTCCTAAAGACCTACCAATGTATGAAAATAAGAAAACAGTTTCCAGGAACTTCCTTGGTGGCACAGTGGTTGGGAATCTGCCTGCCAGTGCAGGGGACATGGGCTCGAGCCCTGGTCCGGGAAGATCCCACATGCTGCAGAGCAACTAAGCCCCTGTGCCACAACTTTTGAGCCTGCGCTCCGGAGCCCACGAGCCACAACTACTGAGCCCACGTGCCACAACTGCTGAAGACCGCGTGCCTAGAGCCCGTGTTCTGCAACAGAAGCCACTGCAGTGAGAAGCCCGCGCACTGCAACAAAGAGTAGCCCCCGCTCGCCGCAACTAGAGAAAGCCTGTGCAGCAACAAAGACCCAGCACAGCCAAAAATTAAAAAAAAAAAAAAAAAGGAAGAAAATAGTATCCATTAAAATGTTACATAATTCAGAATGACCATTATTTTCCCTGTATTAGCTGGAACTTCCGCAGTTTTTTTCTTGAATTATCATGGTTTCATTGCTTAAAATGCATTACAGTAGTTCTGCTTAACCCTTTTTCTGCGAAGTCCATATTTTGGGCCCTTGATAATGATTTCATATGGCATAAAATATTAATTTTCTTGGTGATTGAATTGGTTACAAATTCCTTAGTAGTCAACATTCATGGATTCACAATAAAAGTGAAGATGTGAAGGAAAGTAAGGAAGAGTACATTTGTCTATATTATTGTAAAATTTTAGTTAATGCTTTTATAGAAATGCATTGTTTGGTTACTTAAGGCTTTTCTACCGTTTTATTATAAAAATACAAAAATGTTGAAAGGATTATGCAGGGAATACCATATACCCACTACTTACATTCTACAGTTTTTAAATATTTGCTTCATCACACATGGATCATCTATCCAGCCTTCTATTTATTCATGAATCCATCTTTTTGCTGCATTTCAGACTGATGTGCAGACAGCACATGCATACCAATAACTGGCATTCAGTATTTGTTCATGGTGTTTTGTTGCTTTCAAATTTAAAATAAATGTAGCATTCACTGTGTTTTGACAGACGTATAATATAAATCCGTGTAACCCAAACTCTTATGAAGATATAAACCGTGACTTGAAAAAGTTTCCTCCTACCCCTTCCCCTCAGCCCACTTGAATATCACACCCCAGCCGTTCTGGAAACCACTCTTCTGAGTTTTTTTTTAAATCAAAGATTAGTATTTTTTTGTTCTAGAACATATCTTGAAACATACAGTATGTACTCTGTGGTGTAAGACTTCTTTCACTTAGCATAATGTTTTGGGGTTTCATCTGTATTGTTACGTATATCAGTAGTTCATTCCTTTTTATTAATAAGTTGTATTACATCGTATGGAACCCACCAAGGTTTATCTATTTCCTGACTGTTTCCCATTTTTGGCTATTATGAGTAAAGCTGCTGAGAACAAGCCATTTACTTGCTGGGTATTTCCATCTGATTAACTCAGGAGCTTAAAAGTTAGTGTATTCAAAATTGAGGTTACCCAACTGTGTCTTCTCCCCAAGTCCCTGTGTCAGTGAGTGGCACCACCCTTCAAAGTGCTGTCCAAGTCATGACCTTGACTGCTTCGTGTCCTTGAGCTCTCACACGTCATCATATACAAAGTCCTGCCAGTACTGCCTTCTTCACATTTACTCACTTTGCCATAGTGCTGAATCACGATCCTGTTGGAAGCCATCACCATTTTCATCCGGGTTGCCAAAGTAACCTAACTAGTTTTCTTGCCACCTCTCTTGGCTCTCCCTCTATTACTTTCTCCAAACTACTGTCAGGGATCTTTGAAAAAGCACACATTAGATCATGTTACTTACGTATTGAAAAATGTCTGGTTGTTTCCCATTGCTCTTAGGATAAAAAAAGTAAAATCCTGACCGTAGTTGGCAAGGCTCTGCAGGATTTGACTCTTGTCTCTTCGCTGGTTCTCACCTTTCTAACCACACTGGGTTTGCACGTCGCACGTGCTTCGCGCCTTAGGCTGTATCCTCCTCTGTCTTGGCTCAGTCTCTCTAATCGGATCATTCCCATTGACCCACAGTTCTGTTCTGGTGTCTCCCATTTTGAAGACAGACAAAAACTGCCTGTATCAGTTGGGATTAGAATTGTCTGTGGCGGCAGAAAATCGAAGCAAAGCAAAATGATCGTTTTTAAAATAAGTTGGAGGATTACGTCTCCTGGAAGAATTGTGTAGCAGGACAGTGCAGGTCTGGGGTGGTACCAGCGCTCCCCCAAGACCTCAGTAAACCAAATCGATTCTCCCTGTACAGTTTCCCACTCCTAGGTTATGGTCTTTTTATCTTCATAATCCAAGTTGGAACTTCAGAAATCACAGTCCAATCAGCAGAATGGAAGAAAGGACAAAAGACGTCCACTCATTGGATGATGAGATTTCTCAGAATCTGCTAACATGTCCCTGGGCAGAACTGAGTTACCTGGCCACACCTATTTTTCAAGGAAGGCAGCTAAAAATCGGAGGTTCTGATTTGGGGAAAGTGGACAACTGGGGTAGGTATTTGCCGTTGCCATACCTCCCTAGACCCCCACATTCCTCTCCAGCCACTGTTGTGTTTTTCTGCTGCTTTTTAGAAACAAAACTTGAAAGAGTTGTCTATTAATGATATTCTACTTCTTCAAAGCCCCTTCTCTTCTCAACTCACCCCAACTCCTGTGCTCACCCTAGTTGGTTGTGTCAAGGTTACCTGTGATCTCGGTGTTTCAAGAATATAAGGAATACGTACAAGTCTTATCTGATGTCATTTCTCAGTAGCTTTCAGTTCTTTTTCCCTTGAAGGACTTTCCCTGTATGTGGCTCAGTCTTGAGCTTTTCATTCATCTTCTGTGACTTCATCGTCTGCCATCCTTCTGGAAACTCGTTATCCTCTTATTTTTTCAGCATCTCCTATTCTACCCAATGCGTGAATGCTGGAATTTCTCAAGGTTTAGTTTTTCTGTTTTTTTTTTTTGTTTTTTAATTGTAGTAATAGATGCAAAGCATAAAATTTACCGTAAAAATTTCACCATTTTTAAGTGGCATTAAGTATAGTCACATTGTTGTGCAACCATCGGTCACTATCCACATGTAGCACTTTTTCAGCTTCCCAAAGTGAAACTCTGTAACCATTAAACAATAACTAGCCATGTTCCCCACCCCCAGTTCCTTAGAACTACCTTTCTACTTTGTCCCTTTGAATTCTCAAGGCTGGTTTTGCATCTAAATTGGGAGCACCTTGGGAATTCCCCGGCAGTCCAGTGGTTAGGGCTCCACGCTCTCACTGCTGAGGGCCTAGGTTCAGTCCCTGGTTGGGGAACTAAGATCCCATTCCACAAGCCGAGTGGCATGGCCAAAAAAAATAATAATAATAATAAATAAAAATAAATTGGGAGCACCTTTATCTCTTCTTTGTGTCCTTCCTATGCGAGAGCCTCAGTGTCCATGACCTTAAGTATCGTCTGTAGAATTCCAAATTTATATTTTTGATCAGATTTTTTCCCCTTCAATCACTAGATTCTTCAAACTTTAGCTTGATATTTCCACTTGGATGGAAATCCACTTCAACAGCTCATAGACTTTAAAAAATATATAACTTATCTAAAACTTTTATTTTCTCAGTCTCATTTGTTCTTCTCCTTTCTTCTAAGCTCAGCCATCCAGTTATTTAAACCAGAGACATGCCTGATAACTTAATAACTTCCTTTCCCTCCCCCCACAACCCCAATCAAACCAGTCAGTAGGCTTCTGAGTTCTACCCTCAGTACATGTTGATTTGATTCACTTTTCTTCGTTCTACCTTCCTAACCTTCACCACGCTCCCATCATCTCTTGCCTGATAACTGCAGTGTCCTCCTAACTCATCTCTCTCCTCCCGGTCCTGATCCCTTCAATGTGTTCTTTTAAACACAAATAGAGTCATGTTCCTTCAAGTCTTAAAACCCTTCACTGCCTTCCTAGTGCTCTTAGAATAAGATCTAAACTCCTTACCATGGCTTTCCGGGCTTTGATGAGTTGGCCCTTACTGTCCTCTCCACCTCACGTGTTGCCACTTTCTCCTTCCAGTCTGGTCTTCTTTCAGTTCCTTTAACACCGAGTTCCCTCCTGCTTCAGTGCTTTTGGGCTGTACGGTACTCCCCTCCTGCAATGTTCTGTACGTATTCTTGACATCCTTCAGGACTTGGCTTAAATGACCCTTTAGAGACCCAGAGAGATTGCCCCAGCCAGTGTTAAGTAGAAACCCTCTTATTGTTCTGATTCAGACCATCCTGTTCTTTTTTAACCCCTCCCCCATGTTAAACAATGATTTCTTCCCCTTCTTTCTTCATTTCCCCCAGTAGGTTTACTTTATTATTATTTAAAAAAAATTGTTCCTTTTCCCCAGTAGATTGTAAATGTTATCAGGGACTGTTTAAATTCTATTCCCTATGACATAGACCTAATGTTTAACACAATGACTGACACGTATTTGGCAGGCAGTACATATTTGTAAATGAATGAAAGCCAATCCCTCTCCTTGGCATGGTTTGGTTTGTGTTACCATGCTTCATACTGTGGCTCACTTTTTTGAAGGTTGCCTTCCCTCATTAACAGACTACATGGCATCTCTCTATCAGATGGTATCACTGCAACTTTTAAGTTTCTTTCTTGAAAATTCTTATGCTTTCTAATTATACATCGGGCAGGGTTGTTTGCTTGTTTGTTTCCCTGACTGTACTGTCAGCCTCCTGCGAGCAGTGGCCGTGGCTGTTTTCATCAATCATTGTTTCCCATCAGATGAGCATCTTGCTCCACACTCATCTTGTTTCGTGAATGAGCTCATAGTGGCGAAAATATACCTCACCGACTGGTTGACATTTCATACTATGATAGTTATTATACCATTTTATCAGGTGTGACTAGGTGCTGGAGATTGAGGATGTATGGAGAGAATCTTAATTTCTTGAAACCAGAATTTGGAGAGTTGAGTGATTTTTAATTGGATTCTCCTTAGATGTTAAGAAACTAAAAATTTGCAGGAGAAAAACTGTTTTGAAACTTTCATCCTGAGCATCACATGAAGACATCTGAAATATTGCCAAGTGCAATTCTGCACTGTTGAGGATTAATGAAATCCTGGTCCATCTGCATGTTTGTCTTCCCAAGTCTCCCTTGTGACATCATTAGTGAGCTTAAGCCTCCAGAGAAGCTTCTTTGGAAATTTTCATAATCAGTAAAATTCATTTTTGAAATGTGTAAATTCTTTGAATGTTACTCATAACTTTTTATGGGCACCACACATTTTCCTATATCAGAAAGATTTAAAATTACTTTTGCAGAAAAATACATTTGGAGTACAGTAGATATTTTCTACCATGCCATATAAATTCAGTGGGGTAACACTTTCTTTTTCTGACATGTTCTTGGAAGGAATGATTTCCAACATTAATTCAGGGAAGTCTAGTGGTTTTAAAAATCCTACCAAGTGCAAGGGGATTTGCCTATCACCTTGTGTTAATTGGCCTCAGTTTCCCAACAGCTTTGAGCCCTAGGCCTCTCCACCGTATACCCTCAACCAAAAGTCAGGTGCTGGGCTATAAAGCTGTCTGTTCATTCCTTCTTCCTAAGATCAAAGCCTAGCTAGTTATAAAATGCCTGGGGCACCAGCTTTTCTGATTCTGGTAGAAGTACTGTTTACTCACTCTGAGTTATTACCACAGTCCTGATATTTTTCCTTGAACCCATTTCAGGTAAACAGAAGACGAATGGATCACTTGCTGGTTATATTTGGCATACAGCGTGTTTAGTTTAGGCCATATCATATTCATTCAGACAGTGGTTTTGATATAAATGATGTGTCTGCCAACATTTTAAAATTAAGGAGATTTTACATAACCAATCTGTTTTGGTAGCTTTTCTTGAAAAATCTGGAAGGCTGGCTGTTTTGGGCTGGCTCCTGCATATGCTAGTTGGAGCTGGTGATACCAAGCAACCACCTTGGGCAAGACAGGTGGTCTCCTGTTTGGTACACCCTCTGTCACTCCCTGTTGTTTCCCTGACACTGAGGTCAAGTGTCAGTTACCATTTATCCTTGTTGTACTATTGGTTTTCTCATGGTACAATAAAATAATTCTTGTACCCCTGTCTGTCAGTCTAGGGGAAATGTGAGTGAAGGGGCAGACAGTGAATTCCAAGAAAATGAGAGAAGGTATATTTCTTTGGGGAAATGAATAACTTTTATGTGTCTAGTTTTTTCTTTTGTGGAATGTATATTTGAATTAGAAGCATGCACTATGCCCCTTAACAGTTCCTTTCCTGGCTCCTATAGACATATGAATCAGGGACTCTTGATTAGATGTATGATCCTATAAAAAGAAAGTGACTCCACCTTTGGGTCCCTCAGAGGACAGTATATTGATCTCCTCGAAGCTTACGACTCTCTTGGAATGAAATTCCCAGGTATCCTGTCTGTGACTTGTCAAGAGGGTAGCTGTTTCTGGCTTTCCCAATGATTAGGCCTTATAGGACCTGGCAAGTTCAGTATAAGTAAAACAAACTTTGCCGTAAGGATTGTATATTATAAAAAGGAGATTGAACCATTTTTAAAAATAGTAACGTCACATAACTGGCTTAAGAGAGACGATATAGCAGCTCTGAGGAGGGAAAGATTACCTCTGATTGAGGGGATCTTGAAGTTGCTTTTATGTTTCGCCTTGAACAACGGGTAGAAAATCAGCAGCAGGAGACAATGAAACCGTAGAACAGTTTGAATCAAGGAAAAAAATTGTAGGGATCAGGTGTGGATAGGACAGTGGCTAGAAGTGTTGATGAAAGTAGAGGAAACGGAGGAAAAGCAAAACCAAAAAGGTGGGTTGAGGCCTGGTTATGGACAGTCTTAAATGCTAGGCCAAGAAGTTTGCGCCTAACTTAAGGGATAATGAATAAGCACTGGCTGACTTTTGAATTAGGGGAGGGACTTATCAGAGCCTATGACTTGAAGGGGGAAAAGCCGGAAGCGCTGCCACCAGTGGTGAAACCCAACGTGGAAGTGTTCACGAGGGGCGATGATCTGGATGGAAACTTGTCTTAGATTCTGGGCACAGATTTGGAGAGAGAATCACTAGGTCTGTGCAGCTTCTTGGTTATGGTAGTGTGGGGGGATGGGCAGTGGGGAGGGAGGAGCTGGAGGGGAGGGGACGGGATAAGGTTTTGAACAGATGGAATCGAGTATGGATGTCCGAAGGAGGACCTGGTCTGGAAGGTGTATCCGATAGGATGCTTTCAGTTTCAGGTAACAGGTGGGCTCCGACAACATGGACATGCGTGGGCTTACGTTACTGAAGAGTGCAGAGGTAAGTGGGCTTCAGGAATGGTTGATCAAGAAGCTTCATGATGTCATCCAAAGCTCAGATGTTCCCTGACTCTCAGCTCTGCCTTCCACATGGATGGCTTTATCCGGAAGCTGATCCTCCTCATGGTCACGGGTGGCAGCCTGTAGGAGTCAGGCTCCGTTTGTCTTTGTTCACATCTAGTGGGATAGAGAAAACCTTTTCAGAAATTCTCTTACAAAAGCCTGAAAGCTTCATTCTCAAAAGCTTCCATTAGACCACTTCCTCCCACTTGTCTTTGGCCCAGATTAGATTACATGACTGACTATTCTTTTTATTAATTGTGGTATAAAATTTAATATCCTAACCTTTTTTTGAGGTAACATTGGTGTATAACTTTATGTAAATTTCATGTGTACAACATTACGTTTTGACTTCTGTGTATGCTAAAGCATGCTCACCATCAAAAGTTTAAATTTTCTGTCCCTGTACCGTTGACCCACTGTAGCCATTTCGCCATTCCCCCCACCCCCTTCTGCTCTGGTAAGCGCTAACCTATTCTTTGTATCTGTGTGGTTTTTTGGTTTAGATTGGTTTGTTTATTTTGTTTTTGTTCTTTTATGTTCCATATATAAGTGAAATCTTACGGTATTTGTCTTTTTCTGTCTGACTTATTTCACTTAGGATAATACCCTCAAGCTCCATCCATGTTGTCGGAGATAACTACGTTTTCTTTTTTTCTGGCTGAGTAGTATTCCATTGCATATAAATACCACATCTTCCTTATCCATTCTTCTGTCCATGGGCACTTAGGTTGTCTCTATATCTTGGTTATTGTAAATAATGCTACCATGAACATAGGGGTGAATTTATCTTTTTGAATTAGTGTTTCATATTCTTTGGATAAATACCTAGAAGTGGAAAAGCTGGGTCATATGGTAGTTCTATTCTTAAATTTTTGAGTCATCTCTGTATTGTTCTCCATAGTGGCTGCTACCAATTTACATTCTGCCACCAGTGTGTGAGGGTTCCCTTTCTCCACATCTTCTCCAACACTTGCTATTTCTTGCCATTTTGATACTATCCATTCTAATGGGCATGAGGTGATATATCATTGTGGTTTTGATTTGCATTTTCCTAATAATTAGTGATGTTGAACATCTTTTCATGTGCCTGTTGGCCGTCTGTATATTGTCTTTGGAAAAATGTCTATTCAAATCCTCTGCCCATTTTTCAATCTGGTTTTTTTGTTGTTGTTGTCGAATTGTGTGAGTTCTTTATATATTTTGGATATTAACCCCATATTGAGGATATGATTTGCAAATATGTTCTTCCATTTGGTAGGTCATCTTCTCATTTTTTGGTGGTTTCCTTTGTTGTGTAGAAGCTTTTTGATGTAGTCTCATTTGTTTATTTTTGCTTTGTTTCCCTTGCCTGAGGAGACATACTAACAAAGATATTCCTAACACTGATGTCAAATACCATACTGCCTATGTTTTCTTTTTTTTTTTTAAGCATTATTCATTTTAATTAATTAATTAATTTATTTTTGGCTGTGTTGGGTTTTCGTCTCTGTGCGAGGGCTTTCTCCAGTTGTGGCAAGCGGGGGCCACTCCTCATCGCGGTGCGCGGGCCTCTCACTATCGTGGCCTCTCCTGTTGCGGAGCACAGGCTCCAGACGCGCAGGCTCAGTAATTGTGGCTCACGGGCCTAGTTGCTCCGCGGCATGTGGGATCCTCCCAGACCAGGGCTCGAACCCGTGTCCCCTGCATTAGCAGGCAGACTCTCAACCACTGCACCACCAGGGAAGCCCGCCTATGTTTTCTCATAGGATTTTTATGGTTTCAGGTGTTACATTCAAGTTTTTAATCCATTTTGAGTTAATTTTTGTGTATGTGTAAGTTAGGTCTGGTTTCATTCTTCTGCATGTAGCTGCCCAGTTTCTCCAACACCATTTATTTAAGAGGCTCTCCTTTCTCCATTGTATGTTCCTTGCTCCTTTGTCATAAATTTATTGTCAATATATGTGTGGGTTTATTTCTGGGCTCCCAGTTCTTGCTTGATCTGTGTGTTTGTTTTTCCACCAATACCATGGTGTTTTGATTACTATGGCCTTGTGATAGTATAACTTGAAATCAGGGAGTGTGCTACCTCCAACTTTGTTCTGTTTTCTCAGAATTGCTTTGGCAATTTGGGGTTTTCTGTGGTTCCATAAAAATTTTAGGATTGTTTGTCCCAGACGCGTGAAAAATGTTGAGGTTGCGTTGAGTCTGTAGATTATACTTTGGGTAATATAGACATTTTAACAATGTTAATTTTTCCAATCCAGTGAGCATGGACTGTCTTTCCATTTCCTTGTATCGTCTTCAATTTCTTTCAACAATGTCTTACAGTTTTCAGTGTACAGGTCTTTCACCTCCTTGGTTAAATTTATTCTGAGGTATTTTATTCTTTTTGTTGTGATTGTAAATGGGATTGTTTTCTCAGTTTGTCTTTCTCCTTGTTCATTGTTAATATACAGAAATGCAACAGATTTTTGTATATTGATTTTGTACCCAGCAACTTTACTGTATTTGTGTATTGTTTCTAGTAGTTTTTTTGTAGAGTCTTTATGGTTTTCTATGTATAAAATCTTGTCATCCACAAATAGTGCCAGTTTTACTTCTTCCTTTTCAATTTAAATGCCTCTTATTTCTTTTTATTGCCTAATTGCTCTGGCTAGGACTTCCAATACTTTGCTGAATAAGAGTGACGAGAGTGGGCATCTGTGTCTTGTTCTTGATATAACTTTTAGTTTTTCACCAGTGAGTTTGATGTTAGCTGTAGGTTTGGCATATATGGCATATATACATGTTGAGATATGTGCCTTTTATACCCATTTTATTGAGTTTTTTAAACGTAAATGGGTATTGAATCTTGTTGAGTGCTTTATATGCATGTATTTGGATGATCATATTATTTTTATCCTTTATTTTGTTAATGTGGTATATCATGTTGAATGATTTGCAGATGCTGAAACATCCTTGCATCACTGGAGTAAATCCCACTTGATCATCATGTATGATCCTTTTAATGTATTGTTGTATTTGGTTTGTTGTCATTTTGTTGAGGATTTTTACATCTATATTCATCAGAGATATTGACTGGCCTGTAATTTTCTTTTTTGTGTGTTGTGTTTGTCTGCTTTTGGCATCATGTAAAATGAGTTAGGAAGCATTCCCTTCTCCAATTTTTTGGAAGAGTTTGAGAAGGACAGGTATTAAATCTCATATGAATGTTTTATAGCATTCACCTGTGAAGCTGTCTGGTCCTGGACTTTTGTTTTTGGGGAGGTTTTTGATTACTGTTTTAATCTCCTTACTGGTGATTGGTTTATTCAGATTTTCCTTTTCTTCATGATTTGGTCTTGGAAGGTGGTATGCCTCTAAGAATTTATCCATTGCTTCTGGGTTGTCCAGTTTGTTGGCATATAGCTGTTCATAGTATTCTCTTATAATCCTTTGTGTTTATGGGGTATCTGTTATCAGAGTCTCTTTTTTTCTTAGTGTAGCTAAAGGTTCGTTAATTTTGTTTATCTTTTCAGAGAACCAGCTTTTAGTTTCATTGATCTTTTCTATTGTCTTTTTAGTCTCTATTTCATTTATTTCTTCTCTGATATTTATTATTTCTATCCTTCTACTAATTCTGGGCTTTGTTTTTTTCTAGTTCTTTCAGGTGTAAGATTAGATTGTTTATTTGTGATATTTTTGTTTGTTTTTTGAGGTGGGCCTGTATTGCAGTATAAACTTTTTTCTTGCTTCCTCTTTTGCTGCATCCCATAGATTTTGGTATTTTCATTTGCCTTCAGGCATTTTTTGATTTTTCCTCTGGTTTCTTAATTGGCCCAATATTTGTTAGTAGCATATTGTTTAGTCTCCACACATTTGTGATTTTTCTAGGTTTCTTCTTATAGTTGATTTCTAGTTTCATACCACTGTGACCAGAAAAGATGCTTGATATGATTTCAGTCTTCTAAATTTATTTAGAATTGTTTTGTGTCCCAACATATGGTCTATCCTTGAGAATATGCACTTGAGAAGAATGTGTATTCTGCTGCATTTGGATGGACTATTCTGTTTAAATCTGTTAAGTCCATTTGGTCTAATGTTTTATCTAAGGCTGATGTTTCCTTATTGACTTTCTGTCTGTATGATCTATCCCTTGATGTAAGTGGAGTATCAAAGTTCCCTACCATTATTGCACTGCTGACAATTTCCCCCTTTAGATCTGTAAATGATTGCTCTCTATATTTTGGTGCTCCTAAGTTAGGTTCATATATATTCACTGTTAATATTAAGTATGTCTTTTTGATGGATTGTCACTTTTTTTTATTATATAATGTACAGTTTTGTCTCTTGTTGCCCTTTTTGGCTTGCAGTCTGTTTTATCTGATGTAAGTATGACTCTGCTCTCTTTCTTTTGGCTGCCATTTGGTTGGAGTATCATCTTTCATCCCTTTACTTTGTGCCTATGTTTGTCTTTAGAACCGAGATGATTCTCCTGGGGGCCGCATATGGTTTGGTGTTGTTTTTAATCCACCCAGTCACTTGTCTCTTTGTATTGGTGAATTCAATCAATTTACATTTAGGGTGATTATTGATAAATAAGAACTTAGTACTGCCATTTTATCTTTTGTTTTCTGGTTGCTCTATTTCTCCTTTTTTTCTTTTTCCTTGTGTTTCTGTCTACCATTTTAGTTTGGCAGTTTTCTATAATGTTTTTCTCAGTTTCCTCTTTTTCATGTCTCTGCTCTAGATTTATTTTTGTGGTTATTGTGAGATTTGTACGAAATGTCTCAAAGCTAAAATAGTCCTTTTTATGCTGAGATAGCATCTTGTCTTCATTTACATCTAGGGGTTCTGTTCTTTCCTTTTATGTTTTTGTTGTTGCAAGTTATCCCTTTTTATGTTGTGAGTTTGTTACCAAATTGAGTAGCTATAGTTTTTTTTTTTTTAACTGCTTTTTTTCCCTTTGACCTTTATGTTATAATTAAGTGCTTAACAACCTACTCTGACATAGAGTTGAATTTTTCTGATTTTTCCTTTCTGATTATTACCTTACTCAGTTTTGTGTACTTTTGCCTTATCATTTCAGGTAGAAGAGCTCCTTTCAACATTTCTTGTAAGGCGGGTCTAGTGGTAATGAACTCCCTCAAAGTATGTTTACTGAGAAGGCCTTTATTTCTCCTAAAAATCTGAAGGATAACTTTGCTGGATAGAATATTCTTGGCTGATAGTAGTTTATCTTTGAGTATTTTGAGTATGTCATTCTACTCTCTCTTGGCTTGTAGAGTTTCTGATGAGAAATCTGCTGATAGCCTAATGGGGATTCTTTGTAGGTTGCTGTCTTTTTCTTTCCTGGCTGCTATTAAAATTCATTCTTTGTCATTGACTTTTGACAGTTTTAATATAGTGTGTCTTGGTGAAGGTCCTTTTGCGTCAACAGATTTAGATATTCTTTTGGCTTCATTGACTTCGTATCTAGTTTCTTCCCCAGATTTGGGAAGTTCCCAGCTATTATTTCTTTAAATAAACTCTCTGCTCCCTTCTCCCTCTCGGATACCATTATCCTTATTTTGCCTTTCCAACACGTCTTGCCTTTCCTAATGGATAGTTCTTTTAGAATTTCCTCATTTTAAAAAATCATAGCTCTCTCTCCTGAGTCATTTCTAGATTTGTATATTCAAGTTCACTAATTCTGTCTCTCATATGGTCTGCTCTGTTTCCAGTGCTTTCTTTTCTTTTCTTCTTCTTTTTTTTTTTTTTCTGACTGTGTCACGTGGCATGTGGGATGTTAGTTCCCCAACCAGGATTGAACCCATGCCCTCTGCAGTGGAAGTGAGGAGTCTTAACCACTGGACCACCAGGGAAGTCCCTCCAATGCTTTCTAATGCATTGAAAAAATGTCATTTATTGAGTTCTTCAGCTCCAGAATTTCTGTTTGGTTCTTTAAAATTTTCCAGTTTCAGTCTCTTTGGCAAAGTATTGTTTCTGTTCATTAATTTTATTCCTGAGCTCATTGAACTGCCTTTCTGATCCTTCTTATAGCTCATTGAGTTTCTTCATGACAGCTATTTTGAATTGTCTGTCATTTAGATTGCAGTATTCGATGACTTTAAGTTTGAGTTTTGGAGGATTGTCATTTTTGTGTGTGTGTGTGATACTATGTTGTTATGGTTTTTCATGGTGCTCGGTGAGTTGTTCTTCTGCTGGCACTTTTGAAGTAGCAGACACCTTTCTTCTTTAGGTAAAGCTTTTTTCATTTGATTCTAACAATTCAGCAGGTTGGTAATTAGAGGCTTTTCTTTTGTTTTTCAGTAGGTGGTGCTATATTACAAGTTTTGAATTTCTCTTACCTGAGCTGCCTCTGGCTATATTTGAGAATTGGCACTTTCCATCCTCCACTGCCTCTCTGTCAGATGTGTTTCCTGGTGCCCTCATTGTCACTGCTTGTGCCTTTGGGGTTGGTGGTGCCTTGCCGCTGCTGGTGTCACTGCTGGGAACACTGGGATGGTGGGTGTCACCACCATGTCTAGGGTCGCCTGCGTTGCAGGCAGCTGCTGTGGCAGAGCAAGTAGGAAGGATGGGGTGATGAGTTGGGTGCCTCTGCTACATCCAGGGCTGTTGGGTTCATGGGCACTGTTGCTGTGAGTGGGAGGGGGGCTGGAGACGTGGGTACTGCAGCATCTGGAAGAACCAGGGTCGCAGGTCCTGCTGCTGCTGCCCAGTTCCCTGGCTGTAGGTGCTGCTGCAGCTGGGAGGCCAGGGCCATGTACCCTGCTTCCCCTCCTGCTACTAGGTTCTCTGGGGTTGCAGGCTCAGCTGCCATGGCTGGGGGGCCAGGATCATGGTCACTGCCTCTGCTGTTCCCCTGGTTCCACCTCCTCCATGTGTTCCAGTACACCCACCTATAGGCGTACAGATGTGTGGAAGTCTGGCATCCTGGTGTGTTGGGCAGAGGAACCTTTGTTTGAGTTATGGATGTTTCACTAGTTGTAGATTAAAGGCGAGAGACAAAGGGAGTGTCTCATGCCACCATGATGCTGACATCACTTCGTTTTAACCATTTTTAATTGTACATTCATTAATGTCATTCAGCCATCACCACCATCCATGTCCATAGTTCTTTTCATCTTGTACAAATGAAACAATAACTCCCCATTGCTTTCTCCCCATAGTGCCTGGAAACCACCATTCTACTTTGTACCTCTCTAATTTTGACTCTCTACTTTTCTCATATACATGGAATCACACAGCATTTGTATTTTTGTGACTGGCTTATTTCACCTAGTGTTATGTTTTCAAGGTTCATCCATGTTGTAGCATATGTTAGAATTTCCTTCCTTTTTAAGACTGGATGATATTCCATTGTATGTATAAACCACATTTTGCTTATCCGTTCATTCTATGATGGATACTTGGGTTGCTTCCACATTTTAGCTACTTTGAATAGTGCTGCTATGAACATGGTTGATAGTTGTACAAATATCTCTTTGAGACCCTGACTTCAGTTCTTTTGGATATATACCCAGAAGTGCTAAATCATATGTTAGTTCTATTTTTACTTTTTTGAGGAACTACCATAGTGTTTTCCACAGCAGTTGTACCATTTTACATTCTCACCAGTAGTGCATGAGGGTTCCATTTTATCCACATCCTTGCCAACACTTCTTACCTTCTGTGTTTTTTGTTTTTTTGATAGTAGCTATCCTAATGGGTATGAGGTGGTATCTCGTTGTACTTTTGATTTGCATTTCCCTAACGATCACTGATGTTGAGCATCTTTTCATGTGCTTATTAGCCATTTATATATCTTTGTTGGAGAAATGTCTTTTCGAGTTCTTTGCCCATTTTTGGATGAAGTTGTTTGTTTCTTTGTTGTTGGGTTTTTAACATGACTGTTTTTAAACTAACCCCTGGCAGTGGGAGTGGCATCACTCTTAGATAATTGGGTCGATTTTGGATCCTGGTAGACAACGTACAGTGTCAAGCTGCACGGAGGAGATTGTGCTCAGTTTAAACATGTCTGAGGAGCTAGTGAGATATCCAGGTAGAGAGAGCTTAAAAGGCTATGTGTATGAGTCTGGATTCTGAAAAGAAAGAGCAGAGGGAGGTTTTACTTCAGAATAAGTTATTCAACTAACTGATGTTGAAGCTTTTAAAGAACTATCTGGCAGAGGCAGTCATGCCCACCAAATATTCTGATTGCCCCTTGCATGTCCCTGATCCCTTTGAGTTGGCAGAGGTACATATGTAGTCGTGGCCAGTGGGCTGTGGGGGAGGTAGTGTGTTTCTCTTCTAGGCCATGGCAGTAAAAGAGTGATGCAGGATTCTTCCTGTTTTTCTCCCAAAGGGAGACTGAGGAGGCCACGGATTCCAGATGGGCGACTGTAAAATGCAAGGGCCTCCGTTTAGCTTGGGTCCCTACGTGTGTAGAGCCAAGCCCCTTGCCGACTCATGCAGGCCATTTAACATGAGAGAGGAATCAAGTTTTGTTGTGTTCACCTCCTGAACACGCTCCATTTGGAGTTGTTGCAGTAGCATAGCCTGCATGGAATTTTCTCTCTTTTTGATGTCTCAGGGATGCCATTATAGAGCTGCTGTTGTGCTGATCTGTTATTCCTCATCAGCGTCAATGCCATTGGGGATTACTGAGCTAAGTAAGATTGTTGACTTTGAGAAGATTAAGATGAGCTGGGTGGTAAAATGTATTGCCTAAAAAAGCATAAAAGTGGATTCGTGTAACTGGAGTCACTAGGCACATGAAAAATCAGAGGCTAGAAAGTTAACAATCAAAGGTTGGTAACTTGATTTTATTAAAGATATCAATAGTATTACATTTTCCCCCAATTTATATACTGTTCCACTCAAGTTACACAGAAGTTATACACTGATAGTTCAAGTTTAATAAATCTCTTAGAGATCTGGTTCATCTTTCTGAGGAATTATAATAAAGCGATACTTGGAGAATGGAATAGCCTTAAGAATCACAGGTCCTTATGTCCCAGGGGAACCAAGAAACTGGTTTTTCACTAACATTATAGGTGATCGTGAATAACCCACTCATACCCCATGAAAATTCTCCTTGGTTTGGAGCACAGATGGGGAAGTGGGGACCATGCTTTTTTTTTTTTTTTTTTTTCCCACAAAGTGTTTTTTACATTATTGAAATAGGTGCCAACAATTAGAAATCATATTTTAAAATGGGTGGGTGTGCCCTGTCCTCCCAAGCCTGTGCCAACCATAGGCTGGAACAGAAATGACAGAACTTCCCACCTACGCTTGGCCCAACTTGCCACGCACTGTACTTACCCCGCCACCTCAGACATTGTGGCTGGAGAGTTTGTTTATTATAATGCAGATATCCCCTGGGAGAGTGAATCTTGTCAGTGATTTAGTATTTACTTTCATTTAATGACTGTTCACTCAGTTCATTTATTCTATAAGCATACTCTTCAAAAATGCCATGCTTTGGATGAGTTAAAGGAGACTTTGTAGATGGAATGGCTGTGCTCTGTGCTACACCATGTGTTGTATAATTGGAAACTCTTCTTTTGTTTTTTGTTTTTGATTGAATTTTATTATTTATTTACTTAACTTTTTTTGAAGTTTATTTTATTGAAGTATAGTTGATTTACAGTGTTGTGTTAATTTCTGTTGTACAGCAAAGTGACCCAGTTTTTAACATATATATATATATATATATGTATATATATATATATATACATATGTATATATGTATATTTTAACATATATATATATATATATACACACACACACACACACACACACATTCTTTTTCATATTCTTTCCCATTATGGTTTACCACAGGGCATATTGAATATAGTTCCCTGTGCTATGCAGTAGGACCTTGTTGTTTATCCATTCTATATATACTAGTTTGCATCTGCTAACCCCAAACTCCCAACCCTTCCCTCCCCCACCCCCCTCCCTTGACAACCACAAGTCTGTTTTCTGTGTCTGTGAATCTATTTCTGTTTTATAAATAAGTTCATTTGTATCTTTTTTTTTGATTCCACATATAAGCAGTATCATACAATATTTGTCTTTGGCTTACTTCACTTAGTGGGATAATCTCTAGGTCCATCCATGTTGCTGCAAATGGCATTACTTCATTCTTTTTAATGGCTGAGTAGTATTCCACTATATATATGTACCCCATCTTCTTTATCCATTCCTCTGTCAGTGGACACTTAGGTTGCTTCCATGTCTTGGCTATTGTGAATAGTGCTGCTGTGAACACTGGGGTGTGTGTATGTTTTTGAATTAGAGTTTTCATCTTTTCCAGATATATGCCCAGGAGTGGGATTGCTGGATCATATGGTAACTCTATTTTTAGTTTTCTAAGGAACCTCCCTACTGTTCTCCATAGTGGCTGTACCAATTTACCTTCCCACAAACAGTGCAGGAGGTTTTCCTGAGAAAAGTGATTTTAAAAAGCTGAGGAAAATGATAAGAGAAAGAAGGCAGATTCAGGAAGTCCAATATCTGTCTTAATAGAGAAAATAAGTGCAGAAAATATTAATGAAAGATGAGGAGGAAGAATACTTTCTATGTCCAGAAAAAAGAAAGTCTCCTTTTCCCTTCATGATCTCTTCCTTATCTCTGCTAATTCCTTTACCAACGCTTATTGAGATCCTAAGTGCTAGATTCTAATGTTTAAAAATGAACAAGATACAGTTGTTGGTCACCAGGAGCCCAATTCATTGGTGGGATTGGCGACCTAAGCAAAGAAAGCAGCACGATAATGTTGCCACACCAAAGTGAGGATGAGGAGGGAGAGAGAGCGCTGACATTTGCCTGGGAAAGTTGGAGGAGTTTTCACAGTGGAGGGCACATTTGAGCTAGGTTTTGATTGATAAGTAAGTGCTCTCCGAACTTTCTGAAGTAAATGAGCTAATAAACCTGCCTATAGTGTGAACAGTTTGAAACTCCTTATCAGTGATTTTCAATGGGGAGAAAAAGGTAGTCTTCACCTTGCATAGTGATGTGGGACCCTAAAAACAACCTTGCAAGCTGAAACTGTGCAAAGCCCTTTTAGTAATCAATGGGAAAATGGAATGATATGCAACCTTTAAACATTTTTGTCAGAACATTAAAAAAATCTCTTCCTAACAGTCATAAATGTATAGGAAAATGAAAAAACAGTAAAATTAATATTTATTCAGAACACTATATTTAAACATTAGAAATATCGAGAATTAAGTAAAAAGCTTGTCAAGTTGCAACAGCGCTAGCTTTCTTTTTGTTGTATAACTTACAGCAGCGGTCCCCAACCTTTTCGGCACCAGGGACCGGTTTCACGGAAGACAATTTTGCCACGGACTGGGGGTGGGGGGGGTGGTTTTGGGATGATTCAAGTGCATTACATTTATTGTGCACTTTATTTCTCTTATTATTACATTGTAACATATGATGAAATAATTATACAACTCACCATAATGCAGAATCAGTGGGAGCCCTGAGCTTGTTTTCAGTTGCCACTCACTGTGAGGGTTTTGATATGAGTCCGCAAGCAATTGATTTATTATGGTCTCTGTGCAGTCAAACCTCTCTGCTAATGATAATCTGTGTTTGCAGCCACTCCCCAGTGCTAGTGTCACCGCCTCAGCTCCACCTCAGATCATCAGGCATTAGATTCTCATAAGGAGCGCACAACCTAGATCCCTCGCATGCGCACTTCACAGTAGGGTTCGTGCTCCTATGAGAATCTGATGCCACTGCTGACCTGACAGGAGGCGGAGCTCAGGTGGTAATGCGAGCGATGGGGAGTGGCTGTAAATACAGATGAAGCTTCGCTGGCTCGCCCACCGCTCACCTCCTGCTGTGCAGCCTGGTTCCTAACAGGCCATGGACCACTACTGGTCCGTGGCCTGGGGGTTGGGGACCCCTGACTTACAGTATGGAGAGAGCATCTTTTCTATGCCTTGAATTGTCAGAATCGTAAGTCTGGATCAAATTCCAACATTTCTTCTTTTGTACTTTGGAAGTTGTGAAATGTCTCCCAGAGTTTTTTTTAATGTGAGTTATTTTGCTGGCATCACCTCCCCTGGGACATCTTCATCCTTTTTGTGACTACAGCTTTTATTTTTTAATTTCAATACCTTTGTCTTCACTAAGTTCCTCTGGCTGTGTATTCAGAGTCTCACACACAGTGGTAGTCTCATTATTCCTGCTGTCACCTACTGATTCTTTTTAATTTAATTTTACTTATTTATTTTTGGCTGCATTGGGTCTTAGTTGCTGCGTGAGCTTTCTCTAGTTTTGGTGAGCAGGGGCTACGCTTCATTGCAGTGTGCAGGCGTCTCATTGCGGTGGCTTCTCTTGTTGCAGAGCACAGGCTCCAGGTGCGTGGGCTTCAGTAGTTGTGGCGTGTGGGCTCAGTAGTTGTGGTGCATGGGCTCTAGAGCTCAGGCTCAGTAGTTGTGGCGCACGGGCTTAGTTGCTCCATAGCATGTGGGATCTTCTCAGACCAGGGCTCGAAGCCGTGTCCCCTGCATTGGCAGGTGGATTCTTAACCACTGTGCCACCAGGGAAGCCCTCAGCTATTAATTCTACATCCATTGACACTGGATTCAAATTCCAATTCTAGCAGTATAATTTTTTATTTCTTTGCTGCACTTTCATCTTCGTTGGCCAATTTTCACTTTGGGTTATCCATTTTCATGTCACTTGGTTTTATCACTGGAAGACAGGAAGTCAGCACAGTTCCTTGCTTTGGTGTCTGTGCATGAACTGATTACAGACGTCCCATGAGTAACCACAGACAGACTTTGAAAGAAGCAACATGACTGATCACTGATCAACATGAGCATCTGTTATATATGAAGTGATTTGTGCACTGAAGAGCTGGCAGTGGAATTTCTATTTGATGCAACTACTCACAATCACAATGAATAGAATTTGGTAACTGGAATGTAATATTGGGGAATTGGTGGCGTTGAACTGAGCTGTGGTAACTAAAATCCATGCGTATCAAAACTTTGCAAAGCCAGGACTGTCTCTGTGGATATCTTGAGTGGATTTTCCTGCCCTTTGTGGGAAGTACAGCATCTGTAGTGCTGGCCGCTGAGTGCCAGTGTGGCCCTCTTTTGTGTCACTGTGACAACCAAAATGCTTCCCACGTTCTCCATATGTGCTTGGGGTGGGGATAGGGCCACTCTGTCATTAGTTAATTGGAATGTTGAGGGCCAGCCACTCTGCTGCTGGTGAGCAGTTCAGTGTTCATGGCAGAGCTCTGGAGCCATTTCCCCATGAGTACGTGGTGCCTTCCCTCCCTTCGTAAGCCGAGTGAGGCAGAAATTGCCCTTGCCTGGGGAGTCACGTGACTAATCGTCTAGCCGGGCTTTGCCACATGCCTGTCTGCCGCTTAACCTCTTTGAATCCTGATTTCCTTATCTATAAAAAAAGGTTTACAAGATGATTGTGAGTACATGGGAAGTGCATGTGAACATCAGGCAAATGTGAGCAGTTGTTCTGACAGTGATGAATAACCGAGATCACTGAGATGCATTTCTTGGATTTAAAATGCAATATATCAGAGGCCTCTAATGTCTCAGCAAAATCAGTATCCTCAGCTTTTCAGACACCCCCTCGTGTGAGAAGTTCACTACTTTCCCATCTCCACTTTTCAGTGTCTTCTAATTGCTCTTTTCTCGCTTTGCTCCCCTCATGGTGAAGTTCAGCAAATTGACTCCTAATCCGTCAGTATGTGAAGTACCCTGAAACAGCTTCCTCCCTGAAGATAGACCTTATTTCTCTAGTGGTACGAGGAAAATAGAGCACACAAGGGTTGGTCTCTTGGAGAAGCGGGCTGCAGACGGCGCCCAGCTGGTAGCCATTTTGAATGATGAATTTTCAGTAGTTTAGAGTATAAATGTCGAGCATTCTTTTCCTGGTCCAAGAATAAATATTTCAAGTAAAGTCAGCATAAATAGACTTGTTTCAGATTGATCTGAGATGCTGATTACTTACCTGTGGATTTTTAACTTTACGTCTGGATTGAAGAATTTGGTGAAATAAGCACATTAGTAAGAATGTTGTTGGTTTGGCACAGGTTTCCTTCATCTGTAAGATATTATCCTATAATTGCTGCAGACTTGCAGAATGTTGTACTATAGTGAACATTCATAGATATGTTCTCTTTACACGTGGTGTGCTAATCTGGAATTTGTTGGAGATGGAAAAAAATCTACTATGACTTGAGCATTGAGGAATATAAATGGAAATTATTTTTATCATGGGTGAAACTACATGTGGAATTTAAGTTATGCTTGTTTATTCTAATTTTGGCAGGTTATTTAAGGAAAGTGAAATTATTTAAATGATTCCATGTAAATCTGTGATAATTTTTTTCAATAGCTGATAGAAGTTTCTTCCAGTTGAAAAAAAGCTTCTATATTCCAGCTTATATAAACATTACCCTCCTTTCCTTCTTTCCCTCCCTTACTCCACAGAAACTAAAACCAAAATAAGAATATATGATTCCAGGGCTTCCCTGGTGGCGCAGTGGTTGAGAATCTGCCTGCCAATGCAGGGCACACGGGTTCGAGCCCTGGTCTGGGAAGATCCCACATGCCACGGAGCAACTGGGCCCGTGAGCCACAATTACTGAGCCTGCGCGTCTGGAGCCTGTGCTCCGCAACAAGAGAGGCCGCGATGGTGAGAGGCCCGCGCACCGCGATGAAGAGTGGTCCCCGCTTGCCGCAACTAGAGAAAGCCCTTGCACAGAAACGAAGACTCAACACAGTCATAAATAAATAAATAAATAAATAAAAGAACGTGAATTTCTTAAAAAAAAAAAAAAAAAAAAAAGAATATATGATTCCATGTTTATTAGGTACCTTTTTAATATAAGAAGCAGTGCTATTATTCTTTGATCAGGGAAACTACTCCCTGTTTATGAAAAGCAAATATGAATTAGAATGTTAAGATGGCTCTTTAGTTTCCAAAGCTATTATCAGCTTCTATCTTCATCAGATTTTTCATGATGAAGTACCCTTTAAAGATAAACTATAAAAATAGGTATTCTTCCTAATATCCACAATCTTAATTTTAATTGCTTCATATATTTCAAAATTGGTATTCTTAGGTCAAATACTCTTGTTAGTATAAGTATTTGCAATTCATTATATCTGAGATTAGCATAAGAATTAGGTTACGGGGGCTTCCCTGGTGGCGCAGTGGTTGAGAATCTGCCTGCCAATGCAGGGGACATGGGTTCGAGCCCTGGTCTGGGAAGATCCCACGTGCCGCGGAGCAAATGGGCCCATGAGCCACAACTACTGAGCCTGCGCGTCTGGAGCCTGTGCTCCGCAACGGGAGAGGCCGCGATAGTGAGAGGCCCGTGCACCGCGATGAAGAGTGGCCCCCGCTTGCCCCAACTAGAGAAAGCCCTCGCACAGAAACGAAGACCCAACACACCCAAACATAAATAAATAAATAAATAAAATTATAAACTGCTAAAATTTGGAGTAATTTGTTACACAGCAAAAGATAACTAAGGTATCAAGACATAATGTAAACATTAAAAAAAAAAAGAATTAGGTTATATTTTAATAATTAGTCCCCTGTAAGTAATGAGTACAGTAAGTCTAACAACAGAAATTTAAAAGTTATTTTTCAAATAATTATATTTTTAGATGGACTCCTCCAAAATCTCCTCTCTCCTTATGACATGTAGAATTGCTGCCTGTTATGAGAGCAGCTAAAGAAACCTAGCAGAAATTGGTAGGATTGAGAAGAGATTCTTCTGAGAGTGAAGCTGTCCAGAAGTTGACACTGACCTATTTGAGATGCTATAAATATATGGCGTCCAGAATTGTGAGTTAGAACAAGTCTTTAAAATATTGAAGGTATCATTTAATGTTTATTGAAAATGACTCAACATCAGATATTTGTTCTTCAAGCTTTGATTTTGTGAAGGTGGAAGCCAGAACAATAATACAATTTAGGAAAAAAAACACTAGCTGGAACTCACTTTAGGTTTGTTTTTTCCTGAGACCGAGGATAGTCATTTTCTTCTCAGAGGTTTTGTGGCTTTGTATACCTAGGCATTCCTAGCATAACTGACATCAGGGTATTTATAGATTTTGTTTCACAAGGAAGCACTAGTTCATTTTAAGCATGTTTCCCAAATTTCAATTCAAATGTCACACAACTGGAGGACATCCAACAACTTATTTTTTGGAGAGGGGTTGGTCAGTGTTAGCCACTTAATTGAATTATTCCTTGAATGCAAACTGAAGTTTTTGGACATCATCCTGATTTGCTTAAAAATTAGGGCATATCATGGGTTTCTGGGAATTGATTTCATTGTGAAGTTTTGCAGGAATTAATTGGATTGTGGGAAGTGTATATTATCCTCTTGAAAAGGTGTCAGTGTTTTCATACATTATAAGATCCACAGAATGAACTGCTCCAGTGTTCCTGTTTCCATGCTTTTAAAAAAAATGTCACTTTAATTCTCACTTCTCTCTTAAACCTGTCTGGATTTTGTGAAGACAGTGAGAGATTGCCCGCAGCTCCTGTGATAGTCGTTCCTGCTCATCTCCTTTCCCAACGTGCTGACCCTTTAGATGCACTAGGAACTTGTTACATCCACAGCCCAGTCTTCTCAGCGACTTTGACATGACTTGTGTCCACACCCAAGCTATTGTTCAACTCAAGGACATGGCCTCTGTGAAAAGGAAAGTAAGCCCTTAGGTCAGGGTCGTCTGGTAGCCCTGGGACATCTTTTTAAAAACTTGTAGAATTCACCTGTAAGCTTTCTAGCTCTTTTTTTGCCTCTAGGAGAAATCCTAGCTTTATCTCTGACCTCCATTCATTAGCTGCTTTATTAAGGTTACAGCATCCAGAATTATGAGTTAAAACAAGTATTTAAAATATTTAAGGTGTGATTTGATGTTTATAGAACATGATTCTAAATTAGTAGTTGTTTAAGCTTTGGTTTTGTGAAGGTGGAAACAGGGGCCATAATAAGAGTAAAAAAAAACTCGATGGAACTCACTTTAGGATTTTTTTTCTTTTTTTTGAGATGTAAGATAGTCATTTTTTTCCCAGAGGTTTTGTGGCTTCTCTGATTTCAGCCACAAGCTTCCTGACCTCACCTTTTCCAGTTCCCCTATCTACAATACTTGTCTTGATGACCATTCAGGCCATCTTTTTAAGCATAACATGGTAGAGACAGAGCCTCGGACTTGCTGAGTGCCCTGATTTCTGCCTCTGAACTCCCCGACGCCCACCCGTATCCTGTTTCTACCAGGGGACATGCTTGTCAGCCCCTGTTGCAGTAATTCGGCTTCAGTCCTGGGATTCCTGGAGCAGTCGCCACCCACACCCCCAGGGGAGAGCTGCGCTTCCGCCGCCTCCTCCTGAGCATGCGCCCTACTGCGACTCTGCTCTTCTGCTAGTGCTACTCCCGTAATCGGCAGAGGTGAAAACCAATGAACAGTGTGCAGTGTCGGAGCTGTGGGAACTGACTTGGAGTCACCGGAGAGGCTGGTTTGAAAAGCTTCATTGATAACTTCCTATGGGGAGTCTGACTGCCTGTGGGTAGTTACCCCGCTGGTTCTCAGAGTTTACCTGTAGCAGGTGACAGCCGAGCACAGGTCCTGGCGGACTTTGTGTCGTGTCTTCAAGTCTCTACTGCGCATGCCCGTGTGCGGAGCCGTGGGCGGCTGGAGAAAACGCGCGACAAGGTCCCTGGCTCGGCCGCGTGAGGGGGCTTCGAAGCGCCTCTGCTGCACTGAATCCCCCTCAGCCCTCCAGGGTACCTGCTCTCCCTCCTTCTAGAACTCTCTACACACACACACTCCTCTTCTGCCTTGGTCACTTTCTCCCCTCTTTCCCCAACTAGCCAACTTTTCCTTCCCCTTTAGGCCACAGTATTAATAGGTATTTCCTTGAGATAACTTTTCTTGACAGTACACTGCGGGGTGAGGATCCCTTCAGTACTCTTGTTGCCGTTCCCCATTCTGCAGCTTGGCACCCAGTACCTAATGGTGGGTTAACTAGTATTCTCCTCGCTAGACCACGAGCTCCTGGAGGACAGGTCTTGTTTGCTCTTGTATCCCTAGTGTCTAGGACAGTGCCTGGCCAGAGGTCATCAATGTGGAATGAACACAACAACGGTATTACGGAGCAATCAATACGTGCCACGCTCTGTGCTTTGGGTTTTCCACGTATTTTCTTAGCGAAGCACAACAACTCTGTGAGTCATTAATTGTACAGAGGAGAAAAGCGAGGCTGCTGAAAGTAATTTGCCCAACATCATGGCTAGAAAGCAGCAGAGCTGGTCCTTGATTCTCGAGCCAACTGCCCTTCAAGACTAGATTCAACACAGTGATGAACGTATAAAGGGATGCCGGAGAAGGCATCCATTCAGAGCTCCGTGTGGGGACTGCAGCCTTGTCAGTGACCTGTGAGTTTGGCCTTGGCTGGCCACAGTCATTGGAATTACTTTTTTTTTTTTTTTCTTTTTCCTAGTCATATGGGAAAGGTCAGCTCCAGGTGCCAAATTCCAATAATTAATAATTTGTTTTCTCTGAAAAATTTGACATTTATTGTAGCTCATTGGACTTTGGAGATCATGTGGTACAGAAGATAGAACTCTGGTTTTAGAATTAAGGATACAAAGCTTAGGATATTTTCTCTTCCTCTCAAAGACAGTGTGGATGTGGGTAGGTTGAATGTAATTTTGGGGGGCCCCATCACTTCACTACACAATAGAGACACTGGACTGGTGTGAGGTCTAGAGGGAGTGTGTGTAAAGAAGGCATTTCAACTTGATGGCTGTTACCTGCTAATAGGATATTTTCTGTGGCAAATGATTTTCTGTTACATGCTTCTGTTCTGGAGCATCTATTGGTGTTTATTTATTTATTTATTTTTGGCTGCGTTGGGTCCTCGTTGCTGTGCACGGGCTTTCTCTAGTTGCGGCGAGCGGGGGCTACTCTTCCTTGACATGCACAGGCTTCTCATCGTGGTGGCTTCTCTTGTTGCGGAGCACGGGCTCTAGGCACGTGGGCTTCAGTAGTTGTGGCACGTGGGCTTCAGTAATTGTGGCACGTGGGCTCAGTCGTTGTGGCTTGTGGGCTCTAGAGCACAGGCTCAGTAGTTGTGGCACACGGACTTTGTTACTTCGCGGCATGTGGGATCTTCCTGGACCACGGATCGAACCCACGTACCCTGCATTGGCAGGCGGATTCTTAACCACTGTGCCACCAGGGAAGTTCCTCTATTGGTGTTTAATAAAAAGAGATGATCATATGCAGGATGATTTCTGGGAAGCTCTCCAGCTGATTAAGATTTCAGAAAGTTATGTCTTCCAACCATATTTGACAAGGAAGCTTCTTTATTAAGTCTTATAGTTATGGAACCTGATGTAATTTACTGGATTAAATGGCCAAATTATTTCATTCACAAAAAGTATATAGATTATTTTCTTTCTGCTTCCCCACCAATAGCATTATAAATAGTAAGATCTTAATTTCCCATTTTATCTCTTAAGGTGCCTTAGTCACCTTAGAGGAAAATGCGCAGTCTAATTTTAGTCACTTTGAAGATATGTGTACAGTAGCTGGAGCTAACAGGTGATAAAATGTGACCAATGAGAAAGCCCTCCTAAATGGGCCTTCCTGCCCTCGTTTAGTGACTGATGAACTCATTCATAAATTTGCTTTAACTTGGCTTTCAGGACTTGAGTGGCTTTGCAGGTTATATTTTGGGGAGCCCTTTACTAACCTTCCCCCTACCCTGACCTTTCGTGATAGGAGCCAGAGCCACCTCTGTGAGTTGGCACTGTGCCAGCACCCACCCCATTGTCAGGTAGTTGCCTTTTTTGTCTGTCTGTGTCCCTGACTTGACTGTAAGCTCGTGAACACCAGGAATTGTTTCTTATTCATTGCTATGGGTCCTGGCTCTTAGGGCACCTAGGGAGGCTTTTGACAAATATTTATAGGTTGTTAAAATAAGTCAGTCTGCACAAATCCTAAAGCATGTTTTCAAATGTGTATATACACATTCTTTAAAGATAGAGGCCTTATATTCAGTACAGTATGGTGGTTAAAAGAAGGTTTTTGTCAGCAGTCTGGGGTTTTTAACCCCACTCTGCTGCTTCCCAGCTGTTTGAGGAATAAAGGAATCCACTTCCTAAGGGTGTTATGTAGATTCATTTGCCCAAATAAATCTGCGCTTGCTGTGTGCAGGGCAGAGCGCTTTTATTTTGCAGAGACAAACTATAAACAAGTAAACACAAAACAGGAGAATTTCAGACTGTGCTAAGGGTTAGGAGGGAAACGAACACAGTGACCTGGTTGGGCGGGTGCTCGAGTGGGAGGGGCAGCTGGGGAAGGGGGCAGCTGGGGCCCTGAAGGGGGGTCTGCTGGGCGCCTTCCTGGGGAGACCGTATGGCCGCAGTCGAGGAAGTTGAGGGGGGGGGTGATAATAATTTATTTTATTTTAAAATACGGATTTATGTGTCAACCCCAATCTCCCAATTTATCCGTCCTCTCCCCTTTCCCCCTGGTACCCATAAGTTTGTTTTCTACATCTGCGACTCTATTTCTGTTTCATAAATAAGTTCATTTGTACCTCTTTTTAAGATTCCACATAGAAGCGACTTCTTATGGTATTTGTCTTTCTCTATAGATAACTCATAAGGACCTGCTGTATAGCACGGGGAGCTCTATTCAGTATTCTGTAATGACCTACAAGGGAAAAGAATCTAAAAAAGAGTGGATATATGTACATGTATAACTGATTCACTTTGCTGTGCAGTAGAAATTAACAACGTTGTTAATCAACTATACTCCAATAAAAACTAAAGAGACGGATTTACAGTTAACTAAGCAATTTCATGGAGAAGACGATGAAACACATGAACAAGGACAGCATAGATGGGAGGAGAAGGGGCAGGGGCCAGATCCAGAGAGTTGGGGCAAACAAGCTTCAGGGCCAGGCCAGTCCCTCGACTTTGTAAAGACCTCACTTTTGTGTTTCAATTTTTAATAGCGATATGGGTGTAGGGAGCTATTTCTCTTAAGAAAAACAGCAGTGCCAGCACCATGATAAATGACAAGTGAGTAATACAGACACGGTGATGAGAATGGTAAGTGGCTCCTGATCTCATTGTGGGAGACCCAGTGGGGGTTGGAGGGCAGCCCAGGGTCTCTTGACCCTGACTAAAGGGGGCATCTGGTACTCAGTGCCAGCCAAGTGTTGCCATGTGGGAATGTGGGCTCCAGGTGCTAAATCTGCCACGTTTTCCAGAGAAACAGAAACGTCTCTGTGAAGTTCCCAAATTTAAAAATGTTGGCTTACATTTAAAAAAAACTTATGGTGGATTGCATAAGAATGCATCTGTGGGCTGCCAGGCCGAAACATCTGCTGCAAGCCCTTTGCTGCTGTGATTAAAGGGGATTAAGTGAAGTATGATGCATGTTAACATGTTAACCATTTAGCCTTGTGCCCAGAACGTAACCGATACGGAGGTACTTTTTATTAATTGCGCTGTTCATGCGTTTCATTGCCTTCACCATTAATTTGTTTAGTTACCTCTAAATCCATAAGTGGTAGTTGCTGTCATTTGCCTACTGATTTGTTCAGTTCTTTGCTTTTATTCATTTGTTGGGTGAATTTTATGTTCATGGTATGAAAGTACACATTAAACTAGGCTAATTTAAGTAATAACAGTGGAAAAGAATGAAGGGTGAGCCTTTCTCGGTTGCTCATTTTTCTCACATTTACTGTCGACTTCCTTTGCTCTGCAGATGCCTGAATCACTTGTTCTTGGGCTTCAGCACGTTTGGGTCTCAAGTCCTTCTGGCTAGCGTTAGGTGTGTGTAACTGCAAAAGAACTGTGGCAAAAATGCCATTTTAGATGAGGCGAAAGATGACGGGACATGCAGCCTTACGACGTGATTTCCCGTTTAGAGGCTTTTCATCAGTTTTAATGAAACACAAATGTGTCCAAAGCAAGTTAATTTTTTTTTTCCCCAGAAAAAAAACCCACTTCATTTAGTAAGGGCTAACCCACATCGTTTTGTATTACAAGGATCATGTTTGGTGTGTTGCAATCTGTTGGTGATTGCTTTATTCAGCACAAGCATCTCGGATGGTTTGGCAACAAGTTGGGTTAATTACTTGTTCATGTACTTTTTGGTCTCGTCTCTACGTTAAAATTTTGGAGCATCACAGAGAGGAACGCTGGGAGTAATAAAATATATGTGAATATTTCTAATAGATTAAAGGCTTATAAAAATGCATCTCTTTCCTTCCCCCAAGGTTTTTTTTTTTTTTTTGCATTGTTATAAGGAGATCATTTTGTTGCATCAACGTGAGGCTAAGGACTTGAAAATAATTTTTTTCTCGGGAAAAAAATCTGTAAATACAAGTTCTTAATTGAATCAATAATTTTCTCTTAATATTTGCTACAGATCATGGAGGAAACAAATACGCAGATTGCTTGGCCATCAAAACTGAAGATTGGCGCCAAATCCAAGAAAGGTAAATCCTGAGAGATGGAGACATTTTTGGTAATGGAGACTGCGGAATTCCTGCAGGTTTCCTGGGGAGAAAAATCAACCTTTATCCTTATCATATTTGTCCCCAAATATTTGCTAAATAGCAATATTTGGGGAGGATTATCATAATGAAAAATAATGTACAGCCTTTTATCCAACAACAGAATAATATTTTTAAGTATTCTGTTGTAATAGAAATGTTATTATAGAAGATATCGTGGCAACTTACGATTTCAAGGATGACTATTCATTCGGTGGCTGTGAATCATGGTCACTCTCTCCACATGTAATAATGTGTTTTCAACACATAAACTCCCACTGTGTACACTTTAGGCTTCTTGATTATGTACCAGATTTAACAGCTGATTATTTTCCCCTCCAATATGCTAGGAACTTAGATTTCCTTTTTTGATTGCTGCTTCTCCTCTTCGTCTGTTACACAGTGAAGAACACACTTGATTACTCTTTTAGGCCGAGCGTTTCCCTTGTCTGGCCTTTCCTCTGCCTTAACCTAGAGGCCACTCACTAATGTGTGGATGGTCAGAAAGGGAAATACAGGACCCTTATTTCTTCCAAAATTACATAGTATTTTCTAATGATCTGCCAGTATATACTTTTATGGATGGCTTCTCTTTTTCAAGGATAACCTCAGTGTCAAGAAACTTTGTTGTGTATACTTCATTAAAAATGCATGTAGTCTCTAGGAGATAATGGAAAACTATCACCAAGCAATTAAAAAAACAATGATTGTGTGAGCTGAGCATTATCTCTTGTGGTCTAGCTTTTTTGTTGTTGCTGTTGAGTTTTGTGTTTGCTGCCCCTTCTCCCTATGACTTTTATTGCTAAATGATACTAAACACCACAAGATTGGTCAATTTTCTTGTTTCTTTTCATCCAGATTGTCTTCTTTTAATCGCATTTTATTTGAGCTACTCATCACATGGAATGTAAATTATTTTGCAGTTCTTGTTATGAGTGTGGTTAACTGGACGACAGGGGACTGGAATTCCTACTGAAACTCTGACCTTGTTACTTTCTTATTTGTGACCATAGTGGCGAGGGAAAGGGAAGCTTATGTGCTAAACGGTGAATTTCCAAGTGGAATTCCCCAACTTTGTAGAAACCTTGCATTTGCTAAGTGCTATAGGTTATATTCTCAATTAATCTTCAGTGTGTTGAGATGTTTTATACTCATTATGCAGAAGGAGAAACTGCTGTTAGTGGGCTATCTACCTATTTGGTTGTTTGCTGCCGTACAAAAATCCCTGGCCGGCCACTCGAGTAAATTGGAACTTGAACATGAACTGGAGCCTTTCCCTGTTGTCAGGTATTTTTACTTAAAGAATGACATGAGCTTAATTACTAGCTTAAAAAAATGTAATTTGATCAGTCCCTAAAGAAAACCCCCTAGGAAACATGAATATTAAAACAATCCCAGATAATTTTGGATGGCTTATTCTCTTGCATTATCCATGCTATGGTTTTACCCCCACTATCATGAGAAACTGAGAATTGATTCATTTGTTTTTAGTTTAAAATGTGGTTACAACTTTAGAGATGTTAGATAATACGGAGATGGATAGATTAAGATAATGTTTTAGTTTCCAGTCATTGACATATTAAACCCATTCAGAATGGCCAACTATATTCCACATTATGATTATATACTTTGCTTTGAAAATAAGAATATCTCAGCACTACATTTGAGGGCATTTAGCATAATTTCCACATGGTTAAAAGTTAACCTTTGGAATTGTGCCTAAGAATTGATCCCTCCAGGCCTAGGTCTACAGACATCATTTTATTTTTTATTATTTATGAAGTGCTATAAATGTACACAGTACTGTATGATGAGCAGAATGTGCCAGAAGAGAGAGGTGGAGCTCAAGGAAGAAAGAAAAAAATGAAAAGGTTTCCTCAGAGGAAATTACTGTTGAGAATTGACTTGAGTTGCCCTTATTACTTGAAGACGCAGCTGCTGAATCAGATCTTGACTAACATCCCTGATATGTGTATTCCTATATTATTTTCTAAATGGTCTAATTCAGAGATGAAGTTTGTTTGACTACAATTCGTATTTAGTAAAAGTAAAATGAAAACGGCAGGGGGAATTTTAGAAGGTAATTATTTGCTCTTTCATCTGATCCTTTCTTATCTCTGAATGTTGTAGAGGAAAGAGTTAGTGGTCTTTATTTTAAGCCTTCTTCATTCCAAACTATTATTATTCAAGAGACCAAAGAATATAAAAGTATCTAGGGACTCATGCCATGTTTGGGATGATTATTCAATTCTAAATCCCATGGTGATGTGACGGTTTAGAATATACAGATGATCCCTAGTGTGCCAGAGAGGCAATGCAGCCATCTGTTTGTGTTGTATTTCACCTTCTAGATTTATGATGCTTATTGGTTGAATATTTGAGCCTAGACAAACATTTTTCATGGCTACTGTTACCATAGTCTGTCCCCTTCTTTACCTTACTGGAATTAGTCCTGTGTTTTTCAAATAAACTTCTAGTAGTCCTGCCCAAACTGTAATTTTAAAGTCATCAATCCTTTATCAGAGCAGCTGTATGGCTCCTTTGGTTGATGTGCTGTTAGGATCCTGCCCGGCAGAAAGGCAAAAAGCCAACAGCCTGAATTTGACATCATTTAGAAACTTAAGATTCTTCTCTAGAGATTCTGGCTCAGTAAGTCTGGGGTGGGACTGGGAATCCATATATTCAACAAGTTCCCCTGGTGGTTGTTAAGGTTGAGTTTGGGAAACAAAAATCTCACCATCCAACATGGAAATATCATGATTTAGTCACTAAGGAGACCATGCGTTCAGAAAGCAGTGGATGGAGGATGACTGCTATTGAAAAAGAGGCAGAACTGTTTGAAGGTAAACTACTCCTGGATCTTCCTCTGCTCTCTTCCCCTATCTGCCCCTGCGATCAGCTTATATTCTGGTGCCTGGTTAAAATAAACATTTCATCTTTGGGGGGGGAAAAAAAACCAAAACAGGCAGAATCCTTCAGCAGTCACTTCTCTTGGATAATGTCCATCTTGGTTTCGAAAGAACTGCACCTGCATGGATTCATTAATCTTAAGTTTCTGTCATCTTTGCAGTCAGTTAACGTGAATGAGTTTAGAACGATGGTAACCTCGTTGTTCATCGCCTGTGTGAAATGTAATTTTGGGTAAAAGACCGTCTGGTGTTTGTCCCCTCCCTCTACCCCTCTTCCTCCCATGCCACCCTTCTCCCCCTTCCTTCCCCCCCTTCTCCTTCCCTTTCCCTTTCTTCCGTTCCCCTTTAACCATAGAGAATACACTGGAAAAAAATGTACTAGGAACATTGTCATTTAGTAATAAGCAGGGCATTTTGGGGAAGTGCACATTTTATGATATAAACTCAGGGACTAAAGAATTTTTTAAAAAATTCCCTAGTATTTGAAATTATTGGGAGATCGAATCCTTATTAGAGTCAAAAAGAACTAAGAATTTAAGATTCAGTATAATGGCATTTAAATAGGGAAGTCTAGGATTGTCTTAATGGGGATCATGATGAAGAAAAATAAAGCAATACTTAGTATTTCTTCTGTATAACATAAATTTATATATATATATATATATATATATATATATATTTATTTATTTATTTTTTAAATTTTTATTTATTTTGGATGCACCGGGTCTTCGTTGCGTCACGCGGACTTCTTAGTTGTGGCATGCGGACTTCTTAGTTGTAGCATGCGAACTCTTAGTTGCGGCATGCATGTGGGATCTAGGTCCCTGACCAGGGATCGAACGCAGGCCCCCTGCATTGGGAGCGTGCAGTCTTACCCACTGGACCACCAGGGAAGTCCCCATAAATTTATTTTGAGTGGAAGAAAATAAAACTTTCCAACTGTTGGAGTCAGAATACTAGAACATTCTGCTTTCCATAGAAAGACCTGAGGTTTGTGCCTGTGAGAGCAGTATTTAAGAATTAAGGTGGGGACTTCCCTGGTGGTCCAGTGGTTAAAACTCTGTGCTTCCAATGCAGGGGGCCTGGGTTCGATCCCTGATCAGGGAACTAGGTCCCGCATGCTGCAACTAAGACCTGGCGCAGCTAAATAAATAAGTAAATACTAAAAAAAAAAAAAAAAAAAAGAAGGTGCTGGGAGTTCCCTGGTAGCCTAGTGGTTAGGATTCCAGGCTTTCACTGCTGCGGCCCAGGTTCAGTCCCTGGTTGGGGAACTGAGATCAACAAGCCGCATGGTGTGGTGTGGCCAAAAAAAAAAAAAAAAAAAATTTAAGGTGTATAATACTGTAAGAGCTTACTAACAGAATAACTTCAGGCACTCATTAAAATTTTGAATGTTTTTCTGAATCACAGCCTATTTTAAAGTAAATGCAGCTTTACTGAAGTACAAATAATATTTTGAACAAGTTTGACTGTTTCGCCAAATACAAGTCCTGCCAAAGCTGCCTTAACAAATAGATAAAAGTGATTGGTAATGAGAATTTATTGCACTGGTATTATTGTGCTACACGCTCTGTGATGTTAGATGAGTTTATTCTCTCAAATAAGGTAAACATTTTTCGTATAGTCTTCTTCTTGCTCTTAATTTGCTATCAGTCTCTTTCTTCTTAGACTGGCAAAGGTAAATGTGGCTAAAAATTGTTTAAAGTTTTATGCCAAATTCCAAATAACTAAGGTCAGCGTTAATGAAGCTTTATTGTCTTTTGTTCTGGGAAGAGTTGCCCTGCAGAGTTTAGCGATAGAAACTGTTGTCTGCAAGTGTTTCTCTTACGACGCTTTCGATGCCCCAAGACAGAGGGAATGAAAGGTGTTGACTGGGGTGCTTGATGTATTCTGTTTTGGAGGCCATTTGGCACCAAGTTTGGCCATTCTCTTCCGCCTAGAATAGACAAGAGGATCATCAAAATTCCATGAAGTTTTATTATTTTTGGTTGTCTTCCATCAGAACAAGCAATATCTAATACAAAATCTTAGCATGAGAAAAATTGTAGACTTTTCACTTTATTTTTTCCAGAGGAAAAATGTTTTGCTGAGTGCACTTAAACCTTTGTTGTGTGTTCACATTGGACTAGATAAGGATTTTAACGTGGTATTTATTGCTCAAAGGGCAGAGGGCAGAAAGGAGGCCTGGCATAGCATATGGACCACAGTATTTCCAGTGGTGGCTTGTGACCTATTAGTGTATCAAAAATTAATTTAGGGGTCACAACCAGCATGTAAAAAAACCACTTCTAGATTAGAAAACATCAGAGTGTAAGAGTATTGTTTCATGAAACCTTTAGTCATATATGTCACTGTTTATATATACAAACAAATACACACATATATTACTAGGTCATGATGTAAAATGGGTGATAAAGGTCAAAGAACATTGTTCTAGGCAGTTAGTTCCTCAGAGGGTAAAGAGTACATGCATTTTGTTCATCACTATGTTTCCAGCACCGTAACCGGTATACAGTTGGCGATTGGTCCCTCAACTCAACTCAGTCGTGGGTATAGTGGAACTATGTGTAGAGATGGGTATGTATATCACTAAGGTGTATTGTGTAGGGAAAAGATTTAGAATCACAGCCTTCACAGAGGAGTGGCATTCACTATTGAGAAAATTATTGACTAATAATTTTGGAAAGAAACTTAAGGAAAATGATCTGATGGTTGTCACTCATGGGACCCTTGAATGAGTAAAACTCTGGTACTATTCTTAGTGGGTGTGTAAATGAGACTTAAGATGCAGCCTCCTGGTTGTCTTCCAGACCGGAACTGTTTTGATTGTGGTTATTTTAATTAGGATTTGGTTATGTAATTGATACATCAATAGTAGTATTGACTACTGCCATTTGTTGAGACCTGCTGGGGCCAAGCACTCTGCTAAATATTTTACATATGTAATCTTATTTACTGATCGGAGCAACCCGTGAGTTAGGTGGTGATAGTCTCATTTTACAGGTAAAAAAACTTAAGGTACATGAAGGTCAAATAACTTGCTCAGGGTTTGACAGTAAGTAGCAGACTACAGACTTGAACTCAGATCTGTTGTCAGAACCCCACATCCAAATGACTGTACTCTAATGCCTTTTCTCACCCACAACGTGGGGGAGAAAATACCTTTCTTGATGCCTTTTTTTAATTCCAGGGTGTTCTCTCATGTAGCATACCTTTGTCAACCGTTTCCAAGAATAGCTGATTATAGTCAGTAATAACAATCAGTTTCATAATGCCTCAGTCCTTGGGAATTCCAGAGGCTTGAAGATGGGCTAAGTTTAGCATGTCTTTACTCGTATAGATGACACTTCAGTTTTCAGGGCAGTTAGACCTGACAGTTAAAAAAAAATATGAAGGGAATTCCCTGGTGGTCCAGTGGTTAAGACTCAGTGCTTACACTGCTGGGGCCTGGGTTCGGTCCCTGGTTGGGGAACTAAGATCCCAGAAGCCACGTGGTGCAGCCAAAAACAACAACAACCCCCCCCCCCCCCCCCGCGCCCGCCCCGTGAAACTGCTCCTAGCTGTGTGCATGTAGAAAAATGCCTGCTTCTGAATTTTAACTTGATATTTCCTGCCTTCATGTGCTATTTCCTTAGGAAGAGACTTTCTGATTTGTCATTAAGCTAAACAACTTCGAAGATGGATTTGAAAGGAAAATAAGCTCAGAATATGTTATAAATTGCTTGGGGGGTTTTTGCTTGCCTTTTTGCTTTCCATCTTTGATAGTAATTTCTACGACCTGTCCAGGAACCTTTGTATTTCTGCTGGGTAGAAAGATTTTGTACTTTACATTTTTGCATATTATTGATGTGACTCACCATCAGTTGGTGAATGCTAATTAGGGACCACGAGTAGGAATTCAGCCAAAGAGCTGAAAACGTTGTATGCAGTGTACTAATTGTCTGGTTAGAGAGAGCATGATGTAACTAGGACCTCTCAGAGGAGGATAGAGCCCTGGGGTATTTCTAGTTCTTGAAGCTTCCAGTATACTTAAACAATGAAAGGCTTATAAAAATTAATATGTATTTTAAATATACAATTTGTCAGTATATATCTCTTTCTACATGAATAACCTCATTTGTAGATAGTACAAAACATCCAAATATGAGATCCTTTCTGATTACGTGTGCTCTTGACATACAACATACACACACATCATTTCACAGGTGAGATGATTCATGCTCTGTGACATATTATCAGGACTCAGGACCTGAGCTTGGGTTCATTTCTTTCTTTCTTTTTAATTAATTAATTAATTAATTTTATTTTTGGCTGCATTGGGTCTTTGTTGCTGCGTGCGGGCTTTCTCTACTTGCGGTGAGCGAGGGCTACTCTTCGTTGTGGTGCATGGGCTTCTCATTGCGGCGACTTCTCTTGTTGTGGAGCATGGGCTCCAGGCACGCAGGGTTTAGTAGTTGTGGCGCGCGGGCTCAGGAGTTGTGACTCACGGGCTCTAGAATGCAGGCTCATTAGTTGTGGCGCATGGGCTTAGTTGCTCCGCGGCATGTGGGATCTTCCCGGACCAGGGCTCGAACCCATGTCCCCTGCATTGGCAGGTGGATTTTTAACCACTGTTTCACCAGGGAAGTCCCTTGGGTTCATTTCTTGATCTCTAGCTGGTTCCCTTATCTTCCCTTCTGAAGGCCCCAAGGATTAGCTTACTTGCTCATCTTATAACTGCCACAGGCTAGCTGCTCTTTCCAGTCTTTTCTCTCTTTCCTGTACCAGGGGCCAGAGAGGAAGATGGTTTTAGCTTTTCAGCTGTCCTCTCAAACTTGAAATAAGCAAATATACCTGATGGTTTTTTAGAAACATATTTTTCATTAACTTAGTAAGGAAACAAATTTGGAGTAGAATGATGAGGTTAGAAAGTTAAGTGGAAAAGTGAAAGCATTTAAAGAATAAGACAAACCAGAGACTGGGAGAAAATATTTGCACAAGATATATCGGCTATTACCCAAAATGTACAAAGAACTCAAATTAGGAAATGAACAACCCAATTAAAAATCAGGCAAAAGACCAGAACATACACCTCACCAAAGAAGATACACAGATAGCAAATAAGCATATGAAAAGATGCTCAATATCAAAAAAAAAAAAGATGCTCAATATTATATGTCATTAGGGAATTGCAAATTAAACCACTACACATCTGTTAGGATGGCTGCAGTCCAAAACACTGACAACACCAAATGCTGCTGAGGATGTGGAGCAACAGGAACTCTCATTATAATGCTGGTAGAAATACAAAGTGGTACAGCCACTTTGGAAGATGGTCTGGCAGCTGCTTATAAAACTAAACATAATCTTACTATACAACAGCAGTTGTACTCCCTGGTATTTCCCCAAATGAGTTGAAAACTTATATCCATGCAAAAACCTACACACAGATGTTTATAGCAGCTTTATTGATAATCAAACTTGGAAGCAACCAAGATGTCCTTCCGTAGGTGAATGGATACTGCCAGACAATGGAATATTATTATTATTATTATTTAAACATCTTTATTGAAGTATAATTGCTTTACAATGGTGTGTTAGTTTCTGCTTTATAACAAAGTGAATCAGTTATACATATACATATGTTCCCATATCTCTTCCCATGGAATATTATTATTAACTGTGGTACTGCCAGACAATGCAATGTTATTCAGTACTAAAAAGAGATGAGCTCTCAAGCCTTGAAAAGACTTTGAGGAATTTTAAAATGAGTATTAAATGAGTATTAAAATGAGTATTACTAACTGAAAGAAGCGAATAAGACATACTGTATGAGTCCAACTATGTGACATTTTAGAAAAGGCAAAATTGTGGAGACAGTAAAGAGATTAGTGGTTAGTATTTGCTAGGGGCTTGCGAGGAGGGAAGGATGAATAAGCAGAACACAGGATTTTTAGGGCAGCTAAACTGTATGATCTAAAATGGTAAATACATGTCATTATACATTCATCGAAACATTATACATTCATCAAAACCCACAAAATGGGTTTTGATGTCGATGTGATGTTGACGGTGGGGGAAGCAGTGCCTGCGTGTGGCGAGGGGCATATGGGAACTCTGTGCTTTCCATCAGTTTTGCTGTGAACTTGAGACTGTTCTAGAAAATAAAGTCTTTATTAAAAAAATAGTCCTAGATATTGGGCACAACACTTTATAATCAGCATTTTAAAGTGTATTATATGCAAAGATAATGTTGTATGAGCAATAACTCCTTAATGTATAAGTTTAAAAGCACCGTGAAATCTCTTAAGAACCAGTGAAAAGTTTTGTAAAATAAAAAAAAGAAAGTGAGAAGGATGATTAAATGGTAAATCACACCTTTTTGTTCCCCAGAAGGTGACTGGAGCCAAGCCATAATCTTTCTTTGTGACCTCTGTCTCCTGGGGAGCGCTCCTTTTCCCTCAGTTGTCTTCTTTTCCTGAACAGATGTTTTATTTTTATTATTATTTTTAAATTAATTTTTATTGGAGTAGAGTTGATTTACAATGTTGTGTTAGTTCCTGCTGTACAGCAAAGTGAATCAGTTATACATGTACATATATCCACTCTTTTTTAGATTCTATTCCCATATAGGTCATTACAGAGTACTGAGTAGAGTTCCCTGTGCTATACAGTAGGTCCTTACTAGTTACCTATTTTATATATAGTAGTGTGTATATGTCAATCCCAATCTCCTAATTTAAGTTTGTTTTCTACATCTGTGACTCTATTTCTGTTTTATAAATAGGTTCATTTGTACCCTTTGTTTTTGATTCCACATGTAAGTGTTATCATATGATATTTGTCTTTCTGTGTCTGACTGACTTCACTCTGTGATAATCTCTAGGTCCACCCATGTCGCTGCAAATAGCATTATTTCATCCTTTTTAATGGCTAATATTCCATTGTATATATGTACCACATCTTCTTTATCCATTCCTTCTTCGATGGACATTTAGGTTGCTTCCATGTCCTGGCTATTGTAAATAGTGCTGCAATGAACATTGGGGTGCAGATGTTTTAAGTCCATTGCCTTTAGTGAAGAAATTGCTATCCCAGGATCCCTTCTAACTACAGTTCTTTTTTCCTTGTTAAACCCTATAAGGAGGAAGAGAAAAAATGTTTGTCTACCTTGTAATAGGCCTTGTTCTAGGTGTGTTATCTCTCATAATCCTCACAATAACCCTATATGAATGACCTTATTATCCCTATGATACACGTGAGTAACTGATGGAGAGGTGGTATAACTTGTTCAGTGTCATACATAGGATTTGAAATGATGGAGTTAGGCCATAAACCTTGATTTCACAGTTCAAGGTAATTCCCTCCACTCCCTAAGCCTGAGCATAGGTGCTCATGATGAGTTTGGTCACCAAAGGAGTGAAGATTCACCAGCACGTTCATTTGGGGAAACCCAGGTTGAGAATATGTTTCTTAACTATCTCTTTAGGAAGAAATGCAATCCTAACTCCTTATACCCACACTTTAGAAGCTTGCTGGATGTCCATCTTTAAAATTTTTTTCAACCTAGATTTTTAATTTTTCTTTGTGCTTTTTGCAGTGTTTTTCCTTCCTTGTCTCCTCATTTAAACCCCATTAATGGTTTTACTAGGATTTGCATAAAATAATTATCTGGAGTAGTGGTTCTCAAGGTGGGATGGTTTTATGCCCCAGGGGACAGTGTGGAACTGCTGAGATAGTTTCGGTTATCACATCTGAGAGGTGGTGCTACTGGCCTCTGGTGGGTACAGGCCCGGGATGATACTGCAGCACACGGGACAACCACCTACAACAAGCATTATTTGATGCAACACGTCAGCAGCGCAAGGCTGAGAAACGCTGAGCTTAGGGGAGCAGGCGTGCTATTGGGAGACAGCTCTCTGCACAGCCCTGGATTCTTTTTTATTATTTTGTAATTTATTTTTATTGTTAAAATTTTTACTGGAGTATAGTTGATTTACAATGTTGTGTTAGTGTCTGCTGTACAACAAAGTGAATCAGTTATACATGTACATATATCCACTCTTTTTTAGATTCCTTTTCCGTAGAGGTCATTACAGAGTGTTGAGTAGAGCTCCCTGTGCCGTACAGTAGGTCCTTATTAGTATCTGTTTTATATATAATAGTGTGCATATGTCATTGCCAATCTCCCAATTTATCCGCCCCCTCCTTTCCCCCTTGGGAACCATAAGTTTCTTCTCTACATCTGTGACTCGATTTCTGTTTTGTAAATAGGTTCATTTGTACCATTTTTTTAGATTCCACATATAAGCGATATCATATGACATTTGTCTTTCTCTGTCTGACTTCCTTCACTCAATATGACAACCTCTAGATCCATCCATGCACTGGATTCTGACTAGACCATTTCATGCAACCCTTTGCCTTGTGTAACTGGTTTCCTTTTGCAGCATTGGAAACGGGATAGTTGATCTATATCAGTGACTCCTGAAGAAAGGGCGTACGTACGTACGTAACAACACAGTGACTCCTGAAGAAAGGGCGTACGTACGTAACAACATAGGTGAAGCGACGGAATTTCAGTAAGAGAGATAAAACACGGTAAGGGGGCCAGCCTGTGCATTTTAAAAGCTAGTTTGCAGTCAAGTTTGAATTGTATAGTTTGTGCAACTTGCACTGTTTGTTTATTCTCCATGAGTGTTTCAGCCCAAGTTTCAAGTTGTGCCTGTAGCTCCGGTGCTGGGGGATGGGCCAGCCGCCCTCCCAGTTCCTGCTGTCTGTGTCTTCCATTCCTCCTTTCTGGAACGCGTGGTTGTGATAACTGTGACAGTTGCTAAGGTTTTACGACCATATTTGAACACCACGATGGTTCCATATGCTCCTAACTTGGCCTGGAGATGGGCACCAGATTTTGATGGTTTCCCAAGCCATGTGTGGCCTCTCCCTGGCTTTCCTCTGTCAGTCACGGCACTGCTGGACAGAACTCGGTGACGTCTGTCAGGCCTGTCAGTAGCAATTAGATTATTTTCAAGAAGACTTTTGCAGTTGCAAACATGACCGAAGTACCATGTGGCATTTCTCATAAGCTAAGGAAAACAACATCATAGTGGCAGCCTCACTTCTTCAAATGGTCTTTCTGTGGCACTAAAACATGCTTTGTGGCTTATTATAACATTTTCATACAAACCTTGGTACTAACAGACGTTTTTATCAGAAGATATCAGAGAGATTTCAGGAATGAGGAGTTACATTCTCTTTATATCTTGTTGCCAGAAATTACTCTTTTTTTTTTTTCTTTTAAAGACACCAATTGTACTTGAACATTTGTTACTTTTTTAAAATTTATTTATTTTTGGTTCTGTTGAGGTCTTCGTTTCTGTGCAAGGGCTTTCTCTAGTTGTGGCAAGTGGGGGCTGCTCTTCATTGCGGTGCGCGGACCTCTCACTGTCGCGGCCTCTCTTGTTGCAGAGCACAGGCTCCAGATGCGCAGGCTCAGTAGTTGTGGTTCACGGGCCTAGTTGCTCCGTGGCATGTGGGATCTTCCCAGACCAGGGCTCGAACCCGTGTCCCCTGCATTAGCAGGCAGATTCTCAACCACTGCGCCGCCAGGGAAGCCCCTAGAAATTACTCTTAAAGCAAATATGTCTTGCCCGAAATAAAAATAAAATGAGAACACAGCATACGTATGTTTTTGGCTATTTGGTCTATGCAGAATTATATATTATCACTTTATGAAAATGGGCTCATTCTATACACACAAGCATTTTTGCAATTGGACTTTTCCTCTTAAAAAATAAGAGGATGTCTTCTGTGTAGGCACAGAAATGGTAATATTCTTTTTTTGTAGCGGTATGAAATGCCATTGTGTGTATGTGGGGTATGGATATATCATAATGTGTTTTGACACATCTGTTTTTTTTTTTTTTTTAAACATCTTTATTGAAGTATAATTGCCTTACAATGGTGTGTTAGCTTCTGCTTTATAACAAAGTGAATCAGTTATACATATACAATATGTTCCCATTTCTCTTCCCTCTTGCATCTCCCTCCCTCCCACCCTCCCCATCCCACCCCTCTAGGTGGTCACAAAGCACCGAGCTGATCTCCCTGTGCTATGCGGCTGCTTCCCACTAGCTATCTATTTTACATTTGGTAGTGTATATATGTCCATGACACTCTCTCACCCTGTCACATCTCACCCCACCCCCTCCCCATATCCTCAAGTCCATTCTCTAGTAGGTCTGTGTCTTTATTCCCGTCTTGCCACTAGGTTCTTCATGGCCTTTTTTTTTTTTTTTCCCTTAGATTCCGTATATATGTGTTAGCATACTGTATTTGTTTTTCTCTTTCTGACTTACTTCACTCTGTATGACAGACTCTAACTCCTTCCACCTCATTACAAATACCTCCATTTCATTTCTTTTTATGGCTGAGTAATATTCCACTGTATATATGTGCCACATCTTCTTTATCCATTCATCTGTCGATGGACATTTAGGTTGCTTCCATGTCCTGGCTATTGTAAATAGAGCTGCAATGAACATTTTGGTACATGACTCTTTTTGACCTATGGTTTTCTCAGGGTATATGCCCAGTAGTGGGATTGCTGGGTCGTATGGTAGTTCTATTTGTAGTTTTTTAAGGAACCGCCATACTGTTCTCCATAGTGGCTGTGTCAATTTACATTCCCACCAACAGTGCAAGAGTGTTCCCTTTCCTCCACACCCTCTCCAGCATTTATTGTTTCTAGATTTTTTGATGATGGCCATTCTGACCGGTGTGAGATGATATCTAATTGTAGTTTTGATTTGCATTTCTCTAATGATTAATGATGTTTAGCATTCTTTCATGTGTCTGTAGGCCATCTGTATATCTTCTTTGGAGAAATGTCTATTTAGATCTTCTGCCCATTTTTGGATTGGGTTGTTCGTTTTTTTGTTATTGAGCTGCATGAGCTGCTTGTAAATCTTGGAGATTAATCCTTTGTCAGTTGCTTCATTTGCAAATATTTTCTCCCATTCTGAGGGTTGTCTTTTGGTCTTGTTTATGGTTTCCTTTGCTGTGCAAAAGCTTTGAAGTTTCATTAGGTCCCATTTGTTTATTTGTGTTCTTATTTCCATTTCTCTGGGAGCTGGGTCAAAAAGAATCTTGCTGTGATGTATGTCACAGAGTGTTCTGCCTATGTTTTCCTCTAAGAGTTTGATAGTGTCTGCCCTTACACTTAGGTCTTTAATCCATTTTGAGTTTATTTTTGTGCATGGTGTCAGGCAGTGTTCTAATTTCATACTTTTACATGTTCCTGTCCAATTTTCCCAGCACCACTTATTGAAGAGGCTGTCTTTTCTCCACTGTATATGCTTGCCTCCGTTTATCAAAGATAAGTTGACCATAGACACATCTGTTTTAATAGACTTTGGCCTATGTTCTTTTTTTTTCCTACAATGAATGTCAGATTTATTTGTCCATTTGTACAGGCTTTTTTGTTGCATAAATTCTTATAAGCAGAGTTCCTAGGCCACAGGCAATGAGCAACTTTGATAATTTTTAGGATTGCCATCTTGTCCTCCCAATGACTATTGAACTCCTACCAGAAGGGACTGGCTTCTGGAAAGGAAACAACTCTTCCCTCCCATCTTCAGGCAGCCTAAATAGTGAAAAATACATTGTCTCATACACTTCCTTAATTAACAGAAAAGGTAAGCATGTTTCATCTGTTCATGGAACACTTGTTTGTATTATTCTGTGAATTGCTTGTCCTTACCTTTTGTTGGTTGATTCATATCATTTACTTATTCTAGTGAGTAGTTCATCTTTTCTTTCTAATGAAATAAAGACCTTTAAATTGTTTTTTCTACTTGGAAATTTAAGATTACTTATGCTTCTCTCTAACTGTAGTGTCCAAATGGCTCATTTCTCACTATTAATATTTATTTACAGTAATTCATGGATCATGTCTATTCAAAACTAGAAAGAAATGAATTGACCTTAAGTAGTAATAATGTATTAATTTTTGAAGGACTGTACAAAAGTATGCATGAACTTTTAAGACATTGGATTTCCAAAGTAAACTACTTAAAGATTGGATTGTCAATATTAATAGCATGGAAATTATATAAATATATAGATATACTCACACATATATACACACATACATATAGATATATATTTATGTATGTATATGGATGTGTGTGTGTTACTTGGCAAGGCATGAGAAGTAATTATACTATTATTCAAGAAATCATTGAACTCCTGAGTTTTCTTGGTGTAACAGAAATAAGACCCAGTAAGTCATTTGCCTGTATTTGCATGTATTGAGCTTTAGTTTTGTATTTTAGTGGGAAAAGTTTCTGAAAATTTTTCCATTCCCCCTTACATTCAAGGGAAGGACACCTAAATATGTTATTTTGGATTGACTTGTATTCTGTTTCTACACTGTCTCCACTTTTAGAGTGGGATCCATAAATAAGAGTATTTAGGTTTTGGAAAAATTTACTTCTTCAACCTTCAGTTGACTTAACGGAACTAAAGTCTCCTTATGCATTGCACTGTTTCAGAAGTGCCCCTTTGCTTTCTTTGGGTGGTCCTCACTCTTTCTCAAATCTGATACAGCACCAAGGAGTCCAGATTTATTTCACTTAGCTGGGAGATATATATGAACTCAGCAAAGTGAGGCTGAAGAAAGGAAAAAAGACTTCCAGCCACTGAGGATATACATGCTTGAGATCAAACTATATGCCCCTATTTCCTTTGCTTTCACCATCAAGTGGGTATATTTTAATCTATTCCTCTCGGGTTTTCTCCCTAGGTCAATGCCGAATCGATTTTTACACCATAGGCAAGTTATGTTAACACTCTCTCTTTCCACACCTGCACAATGTAGTATCTGTATAGTCTAGGTTTGGAAATTCATTCAAGTTCATTGCAGAATTTTTAGTTTTCAGTAAAGTTTTTTTCAGCCACATTGACTTATGTTCTGTTCCCCAACCCATTAAGCCATTTCACACCTTTGCATCTGCTGTGTCTGGTGCCTCTCCACCCTTTGTTCTCCAACCGGTCAACTCCTAAGTCATCCTTCCACATCCATCTCAGATGACATGTCTTCCTGGAAAGCTTCACCTACACTCCAGATGCAGTTTATACTCAGTTCCCTATGCTAAGTCAGTACCTTATGCATTTTTACATTTTGGCACTTTCCAGGCTTGTGTTGTGTCAGCCTAGACTTTTGCCTTTCCTCCTGCACTGTGAACTCATGGACCTGTGTCAGAGGCCAGCATGGCTTATTCCCTGCCGTGTGCACACTGCCTGCCAGGAGTGGAGTTATAACTTAGGAGTTAAAGTTTACATTATCATTTAGCGTTAGAACAAATTTGAAATTAATTCAACAGTGATTTAAGTCATTCTGGTATCTTTCGAGTCACTTTGGAGAAAGTGAAAAATGTCCCTGGCAGCTCGGCCGCAGTGTTCCCAGTTGAACATAAATAACTCTTGCAGCGTATAAATAATCAGACAAGTCTACTCCTTCAGTATGTCTGAAGCAAGATTGAGACAAGGACACTCTGCAGCCACAAAAGTAATTAAACATCCGTCTTTTATGACTGACCTGAGTGATTGCTGCTGCTTTACCAACGATGACTCCAACTCTGCTTTCATCCTCTGCCTTGTGTGTTAAATTTGCCAAGATACTTATTCAGTAAATTTCCCCCACTTCCTGACAGCTTCCAGCCCAAATCTGGCCACCACTTTCCTAAGACCTCCTTGGAATCACCCAGAACAAACCCAGGTTCTATAATAAGCTTCCTTCAGTTTCCTTTTCGGATGCCCCAGTCCCTTGGGTGCACTCTCTCTCCTGCTGTAGCAAGCTAAAGAAAGCTCGGTTTATTCACTGCAATTGTGTTCCTGGTGGTCTTTAGCTAGTGGGCCCTATAGTGAGTGTTGGAGGAATTTAAAGGAGCATTGATCTCAGTCTCTGCCCCTTGGAACCTTAGAGTTTGGCCAGCGTTTCCTGCCCTCTCACTTTAAACACATTTTTAAAAATGGCATTGTTTGCTGTCAGGACTAGAATAGTTCAGAGGAGGAGGAGAAGAGTGCAAGCCACAGCCAAGGAAAATATTCCTTACGAGTCGATGCTTCCTAGTGTGGATTTCCAAAGGGCAGGTAGGGTTGAGGCATTCTGTGTGGGAAAGGCTCAAAGCTGAGAAGGATCATTGTTTGTTAGAGGAAGAGAAGGTGAAAGGGAGAGAGTGGGAAGAGTTGGTGGCCAATAAGGCTGGGCAGGTAGGGCAGGTCAGTGAGGGCCATGACGTCATGTGAACCTCGTCCATCCTGTAGTCAGTGGGAAGCCTGGAGTAGGGGATGGTCGCAGGAGATAAGTGATAAATGTGGTAGGAAGGGGTTAAAGACTGGGAGACGAGCGTAGTGGATCATATTTGATCGATGGGATCAAGGAGACTTCTTGAAAGGTGAAGCAGCAGAACATGGTGGCTTGATAAAAGTAAGGAACTGGGGCTGCTGTAGCAAATGGTGTCCTTTGGCTCTCGGCCTCCCTCTGAGTTTACCTGTGGTGGGCGTCTCCCACGCATGCTGACAGCTTCCCACCTCGAGTGCTGGGTTGCTGCCCTTCTCCCCACCTCCGCCCCAGCCCGCCCCGGGGTCAGCCCTGTGGGAACTTCCTCCTCTGGTGCAGAGCAGCTTAGAAGTGCTGGCAGTGATGCTGGCAGTGAACTCTCCCAGGGACAGCCTTCAATGTTAGTGAAGGACTGGAGTCAGAAAACACACGTCCAGTGTCCCCTTCTCTCTGTGGGCCAGTGCTGCGACGTATTATTCACGTCTCCTCAGGATGCCCCAGGGGGGCGGAACCCCAGCAGTGGGTGCTCCGTGCCACTCCCTTTACTGGCTCTCCTCTCTCCTCACCCATGTTTTCCCAGCTCCCTAACTTGTGCTCCCTGGGATCGCCTCCCGAATAAACTATCGCAAGTAACACACACTAACCCAGGTTCTTGTCTCAGGGTCTTTTTTGGGGGAACCCAAGCTAAGATGGCTATCCTGGTCGATTGAACAGTCATCATGCCATGGACAAGTGGAGTTGGCCTTCTCTCCCAGTCGTTAATTAACAACTCTGTTTTTTAGTGAAGAAAATGACTGCGTTCATCTCAAGTGTATTTTATATATCAGTGCAGAAATATGGCAAGATGATTTAGAGTTCAGGGCTCATTTTGAGGAAAAAAATGCTCCAAACCATCTGCAAAAGTATTAAAATGATCCCAAGTAGCACATAGGCACTTGAAGCGGTTTCCAGGCACATTAGATTGTTGTCAACAAAGAGAAAAAATATACACTATGGGGAGAAGCAAGAAGAGAGAAAGGGTCTGGAAACCCGTGATTTTAGCAGGTCAGGAAAAGGAATGTCAGTGGGTGAGCAGAGCAGGAGCCCTGAGCTTCCTCACCTGGGTGTCATCCAGGTGGCTTAGGAATCCTAGGCCATTGGCAGCTGTGATGTGATTCTTGCCAGGTTAGCACTGACGTCAGGGAGCACTGACGATCAGTCACAGGGAGAGGACCCACCATAGGATCATCTCTGTCCATTTGTTGTGTTCTCCTGAAAGTCACGCTGAGTGGCTTCAGCCAAGTTAGGGAAAATATTTCCGTTACTAACAATATAGTTGTTAACTATGCTATGCTCCATGGGGATTCTGAAATATTTACTTGACAGTAATCAGAAGAATTTCATTCTTTTCCTATTTTTTCCTCATGATCATATTAGCATCCAACTATTTTAAAAGTCAGCCCTTGATGGAGTTTTATAGACAAATGGCAAGAAAATTGCTTAAAACTGAAGGAAGCAGTGAATCCATCCGGTTTCCATGAACAGTCATACCTGCACTCTTCAGCATTTGGAACTTGATGGTTGACTGAAAAGATGCCTGCACAGGGGTGGTCCTGTCTATTACACTGCCTTAGAAAATGAAACCCTGGCTTTACTTAGCCCTGTGTTCTGTATTGGACCTTATTCTAGAAGGGAAAGAAAGTATTTACTAATGTTTTTCTCTTAAAATCTATTAATTTTATTGAAGTGAATGTAAAGCATGGATTGTTTGTTTTCCATTTAATAAATTTTGGAGAGCTCATATGCATTATTACTTTATAATCTCATCAGTCATATGAATTAAGGAATAAAATAAAACTTGAATACTTTTTAGGAACATTTATTTTTTTTATTCAGAAGATCATCACCTCCATTGAATAAAACATCATGTATAGGAAAGTAAAATTAAGTAATGATCACATTAGTGACCTTTGAGAGAACAGCAGACTCTAGAATACAACAAGCAGGAAAGGAAGAGGCAGCAACTAATATTGAAGGGTGTCTATCTATGAAATGAAAGAAAATGGTAATAGTTGGAGTGGTTGATTGACACGTCCGTGGGTTGAGGTGAATTGAGTTTATTTTTCTTTTACTATTTCATTCTTTGCTTATAAAAGTCAGTTGATTGAACTTCTAGGCTGAGAAAGTGTAGAGAAAAGAATGCCACTAGGGAAAATAGGAGAGCAGGGCTAGATTTAAGGTGACAGGTGTTGGGGCTGAAGTCAGTTAGCCTTGGGGTATTCACCTCACTGTGAGTCCTTCTACTGACATTATTATGTTCATTTTAGTCAATAACCTGTTTCAGTGTTTGCTTCCTATCTGTAGTCCTCAGTAGACTCTGCTAGGTATGGTCACAGGTTTAATGCCTGAGGTCGTTGATTCTGCCAGATACATGACTTGTAGAAAGCTTGTCTTGGAGTATGTCCTCGATGAATGTCTGTTAAACGGGTTTGAACATATTTTCCTGAGTTTGGTGAGAAGAAGGAGAGAAGAGTAAAGATTGCGATGGATTTAAGAGACAGGGGAGAAAATTGAGTGTAAATTTCCTCTACTTTGCTCAGTCTGTTTGGAGATGAAGTCATCTCTTGGGAACATAGGAGGATGCTTTGGAGACCTGAAGAAACTGGGGAGCGTTCAGAACATCTGCTTATGGAAAATGCAATAGAGATGAATAAAAAACTTGCCAAACCAAATTAGTATACAGCTGAGGCTGCACAGTATGAATTTGTAGTCAGATTTCTTAGGACAGTTATATGGCTTTTCCCAGTTCTTTGGTCACTCAGAAGTGGAGGACACAGATTAGGGGGATTTTAGGCTGTGTGATGAGAGGGTGAAATGTTCGACCTGGGGGTGGGATGGCACAGGGAGAATCGAAGCCAGCAGGAAGCTAGAGAGAGGGCAGGGCACCGGGAGACATAATATCCTAGAGAACTTGCAGGGTTGAGGGCATTCAAGAATTGCATTGGTAGGAGATTGTAGCCACAGGAAGAAATGACCAGTTAGAAGAAGTCTTAGAAGTGGCATAGTCTGGGCTGTGATGAGATCCAATTTATGGCTGGGTTTGTGGGTTACTAATGTATAATTAGTTTCATAATTTAATAATTCTTAGCAACTTTAGGATTGTTTAGCAAAATTAAATTGGATTCTTTAAACAAGCAAAAAAGAAACTTGTTAAGGAGTTAAAACCAAGTAAGATGGAAACAGTTAGTGTCAATATGACTCTAGTTTACTGAATTCTGTGTGATTTCAAAGCTGGGCAGCCAAGCTCGTACTCCTTTAGTCATTGACTTTCATGTATGGGAAAATGACTTATGTAAGAGCCGATCAATGCTTTTGCTAGCCAGTTTTAAAATGTTACATGTGCAAACACCTCATAACTTATGCATGTTTTCCAGTGAGAATTACATCATGGGTCGAAAGAAAATAAAGGCATCCATGATTCTTAGATGTTACACAATCTAGGAACTTCATAACTTCCTAGTTATATAATTTGAAGTCATTATGTAATCTCATGGCTCCTTACAAGGGGGAAAAAGTTATATTTCTTATAGAAATTCAACAGGATGATTGGCTGAAGAACATTTGTGTGTGGGTGTAATTTTGCAAATACTCAAATATTAATTAGAATTGAATTGATCTGACCATCTCTCTGGCTGGTCCCTCTGGACCACCCCAGTGACCATCTAGGTCACCTTTCAGTTCCAGAACATCCAAAGCTGTGACCTGTGCCAGCCTGGAGCTATGCACAGGATTCCTTGGAGTCACAGGGAGTGTTCTCCACCCTCCCAGCCATTCCTTCTGTTCCAGGCCTTTGACTCTGCCTGAGTGGCCGTTTATGCTCAGCCCTCCTTCCCCTCCAGCATCCCCTGAATTGCTGTAGCAGCAGGGTCTGTTGGTGACTTCCAGGATGTGGAGGCTTTGGCTTACAGACGGGCAGTCTCTGGAGCACGTCTGCCGAAAGCCATGGCTGCCTCTGTTCTGATGAGGCAGACAGCACACCTTCAGGTCTCTGATTCTTGTACCCCCAGTTACTCATCATGGGGTCTGGCCTCCCTTACTGAGAAGTGAGTTCAGGGGGTGAAGGCAGATAAGAGTCTCTAAGGATCTGGTTGCCTGTCCTGGCTGTCTGTTTTCTCCCTTTACTAGCCAGAGTCTTATTTGAACTCAGGTCCCTGCCTGGTGTAGATATAAGCTGAAGTCCACTATTCCCTTTGAAATGCAAATACATTTTGCTCAAAATACTCCCCATTTGCAGTGAGAGAGAATCCGTAGTTCTCTAGAGCAATTTGGTGGGTGTGGGTTTCGGGAGACTTGAGTCTAGTCATTTCTACCTTATTTAAAGTATGGCCGAATTTCCTGTCCTGTGCCCTTTATTACTCATTAATGGCAAGGAGCACAGCCTTTCCTTTCGGGTTTGCGTCTTGTACATATCAGCCGTGCAAGGCGTTTGTGGCTGACTTAAATGTGTGAGGGAGCAAGAGAGTTTGCTTAGCCTGCTCTTTTCCTTGGAGACTCTGCTTCCTGGCAGCCTCCTCCCCACTGCAATCCCCGCCTCCAGGCTCTGCCCTAATGTAATTCAGCAAACATTTAAAAACATCACATGATCTCTCTGCCTTCATGTTGACCCTGGTCGCCATTTGGGCTTCCTTGAAGTATGGATCATCTACTCTAAGTTCTGGCTTGTGAAGGTACCTTTTCCCTCACCTGCCAGTCTTTAAGAGGGGAGAGGAGCAAGGTGCAAATGTATTTCACCACCGGTGTGAATACATCGTATCCAAAGGCAGAGATGGCTCCTTTGGGGAAGTGACCAGCATGTGTTTTTGTTTTTGTTTGTGTGTTTGCTTGTTTTACTTTTACAAATCCACATGATTCTCTTTTTTTTTTTTTTATTAATTTATTTTATTTTTGGCTGTGTTGGGTCTTCGTTTCTGTGCGAGGGCTTTCTCTAGTTGCGGCGAGCGGGGGCCACTCTTCATCGCGGTGCGCGGGCCTCTCACCATCGCGGCCTCTCGTTGCGGAGCACCGGCTCCAGACGCGCAGGCTCAGTAGCTGTGGCTCACGGGCTTAGTTGCTCCGCGGCATGTGGGATCTTCCCAGACCAGGGCTCGAACCCGTGTCCCCTGCATTAGCAGGCGGATTCTCAACCACTGCGCCACCAGGGAAGCCCCCACACGATTCTTGAATCTTTCACACTGTGGACCTGTGGACCCTCACCTAATGCTTGGGACCTTCCTGGCCACCTCAGGCTTGGTAGGCAGCTTGGATTACCAGTCGTGATACCATAAATTTAGCACCATCTGAGGAGATACCTTATAGGTGCTTGGTTTCCTGAAAACATGTTTTTAGGGGAAAGTTAGTAAAAAAAAAAAAAAGTGTTTTTTTTTTATGCTGAAGTAAGTTCTAGAAGACTTGCCTTATTGTTTTGATTGATGTTTTGTAACAACTTTGTGGGGAATTGGTTGCACACTCAGTGCATTATAAATGCCCTTTATAATTGGGGATGCCAACATCAACTTTAATGTAGATTGTTAGCGGCATTTTTACTTATAAAATTTAATTAAGACATTTCTACCACTTTCTCTCTCATATCCACAATGGATGAGAATCTGTTCCTTGCGTAATATAATTTTAATTAGACTGAAAATTCAGTGATTTGACCAACTCTTCCTGCCCATTAAAATTAAGTCTTTGTAGCCTCGAATGGGAAGAATTAAAAATGAGATCAGATAATACGCATGTCTATTTTCATCCAGATAAGACTATCCACGATGGGTTTAATCTTTTAACCTGTTTCAATAACAACAATTATCATTTATTGAACACCTGTTACTAAGTCAGGCATTGGATTACAGTATATGTGTTTTCTAATTTATCTCACTCTAATGAATTCTGTGACCTAACATCTCATCTCAAATGCAGGAACAGAGGCTTAGGGTTATGCAGTTAGTACGTGTCCGGACTGGAAATTTGCACCCACAGTTCATTTAGCCGGTAGTCCATCCTCTTGACGGTGCTTAGGGCTTCTGGTATAGAACCCTGGACCTGACCTGTTGTACTTGGATGACACGTGTATTTTTTTGAGCACTTTAATAGTTAAATCTTTCTGATTTTAGAAGGTGATGTTTTTATTACACGTCATAAGCATAGATTAGAGGTGGCTGTGTGACCCCCATTCATCCTGTGTCTCTTACTTACACATAAGACATTAACTGGTAGCCTTTTCCTCTGGAACAAATAACATTGGCCTCCTACTTTTTCTTTTTTTCTTTGGGTCATCATCTTAAAAATATACACCTATTACCCCGGAATGTTCTGCAGTTGTTTCTTAAGGTTGAATAACTCAATTGATGGTAAATATCTTTTAATCAGTGTACAAAGGAACAAGTTTACCCCAGGGAAAATCAGATCTTCAGACTGTTGTTAGGTAAAATGAAACTTGTTTTTTCCCCCTGGAACTTGGCAGGGTTTAAAGTCCAGGAGGAAAAGAATATGTGTGCGGGTGGGAGATTGAGAAAATGTGAAGAAGGTGACTGAGAAATGTAAACAGTTGATTAAAAAATAAGCAGAAATGTTAACCTCACAGAGCTTTGTAACTTTATCTCACTAACGTTAATGTTTGCCTTTAAAAGGTGATAGAATTCATTGTTGCTCTTTTCGGTGCAAAACCCAACTGAATTTTACGGAGAGAAAATGGAATTTTCCATGGAACAGTAACAAGGTAATATAGACATGATTAGAATGCTGATTCTGGGTATGTTTTACGTATTCACTTCTCCTTGAGAAAACTTTATGCCTAAGTGTCCAATGTCTCTAACTAGATAGTTAAAAAAACCGTTTTCATACTTTACAATTGCAAAAGGATTCATAGCAAAGTTCTGTGAAAAAGCGAGTCTCTTTTTGTATTGAAAATATAGTCTTTAGAAACTGGATTTATATTCACTTAGCAGTACACCTGAGTGATATCAGTTAACAGCTTTTTAATCAAGTAATAAACTAGTAATGTATAGGGAGATTAGATAGATAATCATGATGTAGCTAAAATAAGCATAACTCTGTAAACACCTGTAATTCTTCTAATTTTTATGGATCGCTGAGAATAGGACTTTGTGAAACAGTTACCAGCCCTTGAGGTAGTGCCTCATCCATAGTAGGTGTTCAGAATGGTGTGTGTGTGTGTGTGTGTGTGTGTGTGTGAGAGAGAGAGAGAGAGAGAGAGAGAGAGAATTGGTGCATGTGTGGTTGATGCCTGGATCAGTGGGTTGATGTGTGAATACACGAGCTTAACCCCTCCTTTTGCTGTCAGTGCAATTTCTTAGGATTCTAATAAACAACCAGTGGTTCCTCTTCTATCCCCTACCTCCTTACTCTGGTATACTTAGAGAACATGCTGGATTAAAACTAGAATAATAATCCCAGGCACAAAGTCCAAATAAATTTCAGTGGAGATTGATAGCCTCAGTATTCTAGACATTATCAGTCCCCGACACCATCAGACCTGCTTCCCTGCCTTCCCAGATTCAGCTCAAGCCGAGAGAGTCAAGTGGCTCATTGGCTGCTGCAGCTGCTACATGATCAGTCAGCCTGGCCGGGTAAATGCGTGTCAGGTTGGTCTTGATTGTCTTGGAAGGACTTTCTTTTATGCTCTAAAGATCTCTACTCTAGTACAGGGCAATGGTTAGGAGCGTGTTGTCTTAATCCAGAACTGCCTATGTTGGAATCTTGGCTCAGCTACTTACTAGTCATGAAACAGTGGGCAGTAGGCCCCCTTAAACCTCTAGATTCCTCATCTGTAAAATGGGAACACAAGTAGTAGCTACCTCTTAGGGGATTTGTATTGATGTCTACCTCAGATTGTGAGAGCTTCACTTCCAACCACGGGAAAAGTTTTTGAGTGTGGTCACTAACGTGCACAGGGGTCTGGACAAAAATGAGGGTGATTCTAACACATAGCCAGGGCTGTATTTAATTATTCACCTGCCACCCTGCTTCTTGTCATCTGCACCTGTTGGGGAGCAAGCACCCCCCTCTCTGTGACTTGTAAGCTTGGCAAGGACTTCAGGTCACTGTTTCCATCTAGGTGCCAGTGTTTAATTAAGCTCTTCAGAGTCTGTGATCATTATGATAAAAATGTTCATTCTGGAAAAGTTTGAAAATGCTTTCTGGTTAGCATGAGATTTCTGGCATGTGTTGACTGTGGTTTTTGGCTATAAATTCCTGAAATGCTGACAGAGTTGAATTTATTTTTGTTTTAAATACAATTGCTAACATTTCTAAGCGTCCATATGGACTTGATAAATACTTTGCTTCTGCTCGCTGGGTGTTTGAAGTGGATGAAGAGGAACGATTATGATTTGGGGAATCCTGAACATTTTCCTTCATTTAGCTTGATGCCGAAGTGAATTGGAAATATTCCTTTGGCATCATAATTTTGGGGTTTCAAAATCGTGTTTGGATTTTCAGGAAATTGGTGGTAACTTTATATTAGCTGAGAAAAGTGAATTTTAAAATTCTCAGTGAAGAGGCGAATGATCCATTTTTCATAGGGAGAACTCCTTTTTCAAGGGAATTCGCTGCCAAGTTGTCTGCAGTGGCTTTAGCCAGTACTTGACCTTTTGGTACATCAAGAAATTGTTTTCTTTGTCTAAATATTAAATCAGCATTTGAGGAAGGCTGGGTAGTATGTGGTATGTGGTGCAAGGGCACGAAAACAGTCGGCCATGTGTATTTCCACATCTGCAAGCAGATTTGGTTTCTATAACTGTCAGTCAAGCAGATCTCATGGAATGAATTTTCATTCTCTCACTAGTTGCCATACAAATTCTGGTTCTCCAGGAAATAAATCACAATGGCCTTTCTGATGGAGGTAGACGGTGAAAAATGATATGAGGATATATAGTACATCCAGTCTTAAGCAGAAGTCAATTGCTCTTTAAATTTCTTTTATACTGTGAAAAAGAAAGCATTTTTTTTCCCCCTAAACATGCATTGTCTGTGATGTGATAGGCTATGTTCTCTTCATGACTGTTTTTTTAAATTTCTCCCTGCAGCAGGGTCTACTTGGAACATGTGGTCTCCTGTTTGGATTCCGTTGTCTGGGGCTATTTTTTCCTTCCTGCTCCCAGAGTTACTGGAAACACTCACTCTTTCTGCATTAGCTGCCACGCAAGTGGAGGTGCCTTCAATTGGGACATGCCACACGCTGTTCAAACCTTTGAAGCCAGCCAGGTTTCACAGGGCCCAGAGCCTTCTAGGATGTTTTTCATCTAACCCTTCCATGCGCATGTCTATCTATTGAAGGGGTTAGTGTTGCTTGTGCTTAACAAATGTGTCCACTGAGATAGGAAAAAGAATACGAAATACACCTTTGAAAGTGCCTGGTATATCTCAGCCATTGTGCTAGATCACAGCCACCCAGCCAGGCAGGGATTACCACCCCAAGTGAAGATTTGGAAGCGGACCCTTGCGGCACTCTTGGGAAACTATCCAGCTAATATGTGCTGGTATTTAAACCTGTATCTTTTAGAGTCTAAAGCCTGCCTACCACACCAGTCACCTCACTGAATTTTACAGTGAAGTGAAACATTCAGGATCATCAGTGAATATTGTCAGGCTGGAAAGAAATTCACGAAATTCCAATCTGGGTCCCAAACTGGGTTCTTTGTACCATTAGGTCCCTGGATGAAAATGCATTTCTCCAAGGTACCTTGTTCTTATCCTGACTCAAAGTGACTTTATGATCTCCCTAAATTTGTCCCCCTTTCAGAGTTCCCGTTTCAGATGCTCAAGCCAGAATCCCAGGAGTTATCCTTGACCCCTCTTTCTGTCTCACCCTCCACGTTCCGTCAGGCACAAAGTACCATTGATTTTACCTGTTAAGCATCGCTGTGTCAGTTGGAGGAATGCCTGGGAGAGAAGCAGGGTGGAGGCCCAAGTTAGCTGTGACACCTGTGAAAGGAAGCATGCGGGGAGAGGAGATGGGGCCAGGAGAGCCTTAGACGGCGATGCAGACCTGACAACGCCTCTGCTGGTCCAGCGGCGGCTCTGGAGGGAAAGTTGCCTGTTATAGAAGTCCCATTTTGAGCAGAATTGACAGGATCCTAATATGCCTCTGGACTTAGTCTTTGGCTGGGGGCTCCTGGGGAAGAGTGTGGCCTGGGCTGAAAAGCTGAGGTAAATCCTGAGGCCCTGTAGCCGGAAGCAGTCGGCTAACTACACTGTTGCAGCTGCACTGCAAGTTCTATCTGAAAGGGTGGTCTGAACAGCGCCCCCCGGTGGCCACCACCTTTGCTTCAGTCTGTCCACCCCTGAGCCCCGTTTCTTCACCCACACCCCAGTCAGCTGCCTTCCCCTCTCATCTGGACTATACAGTACTCCGACTGCTCTAGTTCCACTCTGATCCATCCCTACAGCCGTTTTGTTTTGTTTTGATTTTTCAGAAGGTGGCTTTATCCAACAAACACAAATTTAAAAGTTGCTTCTTCTTGATAGGCTACGTACGTCTAGAGGTAAGACGGTATTTAAAATGGATTTGTACACGTCACATTGAATGAATTATCTTTGGCAGAATTATGGCTTATTTGCTACCACCTTTTAGGTAACTTGTAAACCAAGAACTAGAGCCCCCAAAGGAGTTACATACAAAAATACCAAAAGGTGGCAACAGGGAGATATTTTCAATAAATTTTCTCTGGTGTGACTTTTACACGGCAGGAAGTATTCAAATTGCAAAGTTTTACTTAACACGAAAGGATTTGTTTCTTTGTCCTTCTTTTTCCTTTTTCTTTTTCTTTTTGTTACAGTGTTTCCACTAGAATACAGCTGCTGTGACACATGGAATGGGATATGTTTTATTCTCATGTGGTTCCCTATAAGAATTTTTTAAATGAATGCTATCCTGGGGCTCTAGTATTTCTAACCTAAGGCTTTTGAGCGTCACAATCCCTGTATGAAGCCAGGGTTGGATGACCACCAGTACACAAACTGAGGTGTAATCCTATTATGTCAGCATTTCAAGATAATTTCCTTTCCATGATCACCAGCCCCAAGGTCTGGGGAGAAATTCTCTAGTGGGTGATTTTTTTTTTTTCCCCTGATGTTCTCTCTTTGCATTCTCTTGTCCTTCTTTAGGACTCACCTCTAATGATGTAATTAGTGATCTTGTCACACCTTTATTTTAAACCCTTAGGCTAGATTCCAGGTGGGGTCCTGAGGGAGCTGTCCTCTGTCTACCTTTTCACCTCTCATCCCGGCTCACACTAGATCCCAGAGCTGGAGAGCAGACTCTCAGAGGGAGTTTCCTGGTTGATACATTTTTCGAGGAATGCCCTTGCCCTTGAGATCAACCCGTGTGGGAGGGAGGGGTGGAGAAGAAGGCCTGGCTGGGTGCAGGGAGGAGGGCGCTGCAGTGCAGGGCCCATGACAGGTCCCCCCGCCCTCAGTGGAAGCTTTGGCGTTGGGAGGCCCTTCAGAGCCGTCCCAAGTTGGGTCAAAGGGCCAGGCCTCTAGACCATGAGGTGGATAGTCCCCCAATGCCGCGGGAAGAAGCTGTGACCAGGCAGGGGAGTTTTCCTCAGTAGAGGCTGAAGTGGAGGCAGAGGGGGCTGACCCCTCCCAGCATTTTAGGGGAGTGAGTCCTTCGATCCCGCAGGGAGATCTTCTCGGCTCCCTGCGTGGGCTCCTCTCCAGCCGCGCGTGACGTCTCCCTGCAGCCTCTGGGCCTGCTTGCCTGTTACTGATGCCGAAATTTGGCCTCTGTACACTGGTACCGAATTGAATCTTGGAGACGGAGTTTTGGGCAAAGTACAAAAGAATAACTTTATTGCTTTGCCAGGCAAAGGGGGACACAGCAGGCTAATGCCCTCAGAACTGTGTGTCCCAACCCGGGGGCGTTTGTGAGGCGTTTTGTAGTCAAGGAGTGGGGTTGCTAATAAGGATCAGGGTGCGTGCAGGGCCCACATTCCTTCAGCCCAGAGATCTTCCGGCGTCATGTGGTCTCCTGATCTGTGGTTCTCGAGGTTACTGAACTGTGACCTTCTCTCTGGAACATCTTCCATTTGGTGGGGCTTTTAGTTCTGCAGAAGAGCTCAAAGAAATCGTCATGTGTGTCCCTTGAGGAGGAGCCAGGACCCTGCCCCAAGGCTGCGCTATTGTTTCCTGACTGCTCCTCTCTCGTCTCGTCTCCGCATTCCCTCCTCTTCCTGATTAGCAGCTGTTTGAACCTGCCCTTTGGAACTCAGGGAAGGGGACACAGAAAGGCTTTTGTGCCCAGGAGCCCCACAGGGTCCTGCTCAGTTTCATTATTTCTTTCACCTGGAAACTTCTTGTTTGCTACTCTGCCTACTTCTGTTTACTCTTCAGATCTTACCTTATGCAAAACCCAAAGCACCCTATATTTCTCCTCCTTTGTGGTTTCCATATCACACTTGTCATTATTTGTTTACTGTCTTTATTCTCTATGAGAGGCATAGCCCACTACATCCCTGAAGGGGGGTATGTGGTATATACCAGGCATTCAACAATAGGTGTTGACTCACTAAAATGGGACAGAGTGTTAAAATTTTTTTTTTATTACTTTGCTTATCATATATTCTCTCATAAATAATTTAAGTAATATGTAGAATTCTGTGATTACATTTGGTACTTGCTTTATTCATTACTTCATCCAACGTAGCATGCTCTTTTTTTCTTGCACTTCTTATTCTTGTGAAAAATCAAGTACCAGATAACTTGTGTGAGTCATCACAGAGGTGAAAATATTGGTCAGTTTGGAGCATTTATGACTGACTAAATTTCCATAAAATTCAGGAAGACTACAATGCTGTCTTTCCAGTGCATATATCTGTGATTTATTGATGCATTTTTTGGAAAGTATAAATAAGCAAACAAATTTTAAAATTATCTCCATTCTTATTAAAGAAAGACTGTGTATGAAGATAAATATGTATTTACAGAGTAGTTACAATCAAGGTCAGTGTTATGATATAGAATTCTCGTGTTAATGGGAGACTTACTAAAGCACAGTACTCTTTATGATTACCTAGTACTTGACAAAAGAGAAGTGAGCCGAGTAGTTTGAGGGAAATGTAAGTCTAAACTTTTTGTCATGTTCAGCCAAGATGAGAAACATTGATTTGATTGGAGAAGTAAAGAAAAATAGAACTGGATTTACAAAACCTTGGTTTAATATTTTCTATAGTTTATTTCCAACAATTCTTACATGAACTGCAAGATTTTCCCCCTCTTGTTTGTTTTTGAGATAATATAAATTTTAGCTCCACAAACTCCTTTGTTCTTAGAATCGACCTTCCTTAAATTGAGTTTATAGTTCTGTCAAATTAAAAAATATTTATATATCATTTTCTAAGGAAATTTTAAAGTTTCTCCCTTTAAGAGGAAATAAAAATACTTTTGATAACTTTTTTTAGTACTCTGGAAGATTAGTATATAAATCCTAGGCGAGTGGCTCATGTTAAAGCCCCCTGGTTACAGAAGGCTGCCCCTTTGAAGTGGGCAGTCTGAGCAGGTGTTTGGTTATTTGCTCCATAGAGAAGTCATCCAGTTGGCCTAGCTTTGATTCTGTATCGTAGCTTAGAGAATGTGTGTCTGGGCCAGGGAGTCAGAGGGCCTGGATTTGAGTCCGCACTGGATAATGTCTGTTTGGGTTCCCTTAATCTTTCTGACCAACTTCCTTATCTGTAAAATAGGAGTACTGACTTCTACTGCATGGAGGAGCTGCAGGATTCACGTGCAGGAATCTGCAGGAAGTGCCCTGAGGAGCCCTAGCACAAGGCCCCCAGCAAATGGTAGCGATTATTATTATGACCAGTGCCTGGAAATAGCATATGTTTTGATTTCCCAACTTCAAAGTTAACTTTTGAAATGAAGGTTTATTTCCCCATTGAATTCTAAAAGTTTTACACATGTGTAAAGAAAAGACTTACAATTTAGGAATTATATTTTGGAAACTTAGAGTCTTAAAATTTTTTGGCTGTTCCCCGAAACTCCTTTGACATTTAAGAGTTGCAGGTATTTCAAAATGAGATCAGGTCTGATTCATTCGGATGATTCTGATGGTTTCTGAATTTATTTGATTATATTGAGGCTTTTTGTTCCCAGTACTTCCCTGGATTGTGTGTTTGTGTGTGTGTGTAATCAAGAGTAGATATGGAGTGCCTGGGATTTTGGTGGAAAAAACTCATCAGGAATTAATAATTTCGAAATCAGTGTTTATGTCTTTCGCTTTTGTTCTTGAGTTTTAATAGCTCCCCAGGACAGAGCTGAGAACAGAGTGCCATGGGAGTCCACAGAAGGAGTGACTAACTCATTCTGGAAGACCTCATAGAAGAAGTGACATTTGGGTTGGCTTTGAAGGGTGAATTGTTTGCCAGATAGAGAACAGGATGGGTGTGGGGTGGCTTTTACAGACCAAGGGAGCCATACGTGAAAAGGCAGAGCCCTGAAAGCACATGTATTTCATTAACGGTAAAAAAAAAAAAAAAAAAAAAAAAAAGCTGCTGGGACCATAAGAAATGACAGTGTGAAAGCTGCCCCCAGACTTGTGCGAGAGTGGCCGCCAGTGGGCAACGGTGTGTCAAGATACTGGAAGAGGATTTGGGCCAAATTGAGAAGGGTGTGTATCTTAAGGAATGTGTTCTTCACCTGGAAGGCAGTGTTCACATCTGCATTTTTTTTTTTAAACCAGATTTTATATTTTATTCAAATCACATTTATTTTAAATTTATTTACTTACTTATTTATGGCTGTGTTGGGTCTTCGTTTTTTTGTGCGAGGGCTTTCTCCAGTTGCGGCAAGCGGGGGCCACTCTTCATCGCGATGCGCGGGCCTCTCACTATCGCGGCCTCTCTTGTTGCGGAGCACAGGCTCCAGACACGCAGGCTCAGTAGTTGTGGCTCACGGGCCTAGTTGCTCCGCGGCATGTGGGATCTTCCCAGACCAGGGCTCGAACCCGTGTCCCCTGCATTGGCAGGCAGATTCTCAACCACTGCGCCACCAGGGAAGCCCCACATCTGCATTTTTAAAAACATTTTATTTTATTTAAAAAAATATTTATTTATTGGGCTATGCCAGGTCTTAGTTGCCGCACGTGGGATCTTTTAGTTGCGGCATGCGGGCTCTTAGTTGCGGCATGTCGGATCTAGTTCCATGACCAAGGATCGAACCTGGGCCCCCTGCATTGGGAGCGCAGAGTCTTAGCCACTGGGCCACCAGGGAAGTCCCACATCTATATTTTAGAGAGGTGTCTGGGTGGAGGAGGTGAGAGGATAGATATAGATGAGAGATGAGACGTGGTGACAGAAATAGGAACAAAAGAGGTTAAGAGTGGGATACTTAGGCAATAGGATTGATTTGCAGGAGAAAGGATTTTAATTAATATGGGATGTGCATGATATTACACGAGCTTTACCCTCATATTTAAACCTTTTTTTTAAGCATAGAAACAGGAGCTTTATTCTCTAATGTGCATTACACACTCAAGGGAATGGTTTCTCTTTCTGGTATCTGACTCTTTCATCAAAAGAAAATCTGTCCTAGTTGCATCCATGTTGCTGCAAATGGCATTGTTTCGTTCTTTTTTATGGCTGAGTAGTATTCCATTGTATGTATGTACCACATCTTCTTTATCCATTCATCTATTGATGGAAATTTAGGTTGTTTCCATGTTTTGGCTATTGTGAATAGTACTGCTGGGGAGGGAAAGACCAGGAGTTTGGGGTTAGCAGATGTAAATTATTATATATAGGATGGATAAACAACAAGGTCCTACTGTATAGCACAGGGAACTATGTTCAATATCCTGTGATAAACCAAAATGGAAAAGAATATAAAAAAAGAATGTATGTGTATAACTGAGTCACTTTGCTGTACAGCAGAGATGGGCACAACATTGTTTTTTTGTTGTTGTTGTTGTTGTTTTTATAGCTACTTTTTTAAAATTTATTTATTTATTTATTTTTTGACTGTGTTGGGTCTTCGTTTCGCGCGAGGTCTTTCTTTAGTTGCGGCAAGCGGGGGCCACTCTTCATCGCAGTGCGCGGGCCTCTCACTATCGTGGCCTCTGTTGTTGCAGAGCACAGGCTGCAGACGCGCAGGCTCAGTAGTTGTGGCTCACGGGCCCAGTGGCTCCGCGGCATGTGGGATCTTCCCAGACCAGGGCTCGAACCCGTGTCCCCTGCATTGGCAGGCAGATTCTCAACCACTGCGCCACCAGGGAAGCCCGGGCACAACATTGTAATTCAACTCTACTTCATTTAAAAAAAAAGAAAGAACACACACACACACACACACACACACACACACACACACACCCCACACACCCCTCCCCCCGTCCTGTTTAGTCCCATTCTGGGCAGAAGCTGCCCTGAGCAGCGTTTTGGACCCAAAGTGAAAGGCTAATGGGGAGAAAGGGTGGGCACATACTGCAGAGCCCCCAGACACCCTAGGCCTGGTGGGACATCTGGGAGGGGATGCAGCGACACCCCAAAAGACCTACGTTTCCCCACACACAGTCACAGAGCCAAGCCCTAGAAAGAGGTTAGTAACGTATTTCACAAGTGATTTTTTTTTTTTTTTAGAAGAAAAAATGTCAGTTCATTCCTTAAAAATAAGTCAGGTACGGGGAGGGGGAAGGGTAAGCTGGGCCGAAGTGAGAGAGTGGCATGGACATATATACACTACCAAATGTGAAATAAATAGCTAGTGGGAAGCAGCCGCATAGCACAGGGAGATCAGCTCTGTGCTTTGTGACCACCTAGAGGGGTGGGATAGGGAGGGTGGGAGGGAGACGCAAGAGGGAGGGGATATAGGAATGTAAGTATACGTACAGCTGATTCACTTTGTTATACAGCAGAAACTAACACAACAATGTAAAGCAATTATACTCCAATAAAGATGTTAAAAAAAAGAGGTCAAATAAGTTTGTGAAAGAGTAATTAAAGTGAAACAGCTTTTGCTCTCATTATGTTATTTCCCATCACCTTTAATCTGTTAACATGTTCTGTGAGTTCCAAGAGAACGATAATAGCATAATAGAAATCTATCTCAAAACCTATTTTTTTAAAGTCTTAGACTAATCATATCCTCACTGAGAGTTACAAAGATTAAATATGTTGTCCAAGGATTTAATAGTTAATAAGAAGCCCTTATATTTAAATCTGTGCTGTTTATTTTATGTGATACTGTTTCCCTATTGAAATCGTAGGATTTAGGGTTTGAGGCTGAGAAACAAGTCGAGGCTGACTTATCGGCTTCTGGTCTGACTGACCACAGTTGCTGGTGCTTCTAACTGAAATAGGAAATAGGAGCGAAGGGGCAGTTCTGGTTTTGTTTTGTGTGTGTGGAAGCCATTTGGGTTTGGACTTGTTGCATTTGAGGTGGTTGGTGGAGATGTTGGGCAAGCAGTTGGAATACAAAAAAGACATGAAAAGCATAGTTTGGACCAGACAGAACTGTAACTTTTTCTGTTATAAAGCGGGCCATTAAAGTTTGGATATTCAAATTTTTTTTAACATCTTTATTGGAGTGTAATTGCTTTACAATGGTATGTTAGTTTCTGCTGTATAACAAAGTGAATCAGCTGTACGTATACTTATATCCCCATATCCCCTCCCTCTTGCGTCTCCCTCCCACCCTCCCTACCCGACCCCTCTAGGTGGTCACAAAGCACGGAGGTGATCTCCCTGTGCTATGCGGCTGCTTCCCACTAGCTATCTATTTTACATTTGGTAGTGTATATATGTCAACGCTACTCTCACTTCACCCCAGCTTCGCCCTCCCACCCCATGTCATCAAGTCCATTCTCTACGTCTACCTCTCTATTCCTGCCCTGCAACTAGGTTCATCAGTACCATTTTTTTTCTTTTTTTTTAGATTCCATATATATGTGTTAGCATATGGTATTTGTTTTTCTCTTTCTGACTTACTTCACTCTGTATGACAGACTCTAGGTCCATCCACCTCACTACAAATAACTCCGTTTCGTTCCTTTTTATGGCTGAGTAATATTCCACTGTATATATGTGCCACATCTTCTTTATCCATTCATCTGTCGATGGACACTTAGGTTGCTTCCATGTCCTGGCTATTGTAAATAGAGCTGCTATGAACATTGTGGTACATGACTTTTTGAGTTATGGTTTTCTCAGGGTATATGCCCAGGAGTGGGATTGCTGGGTCATATGGTAGTTCTATTTTTAGTTTTTTAAGGGACCTCCATACTGTTCTCCATAGTAGCTGTATCAATTTACATTCCCACCAACAGTGCTGGAGGGTTCCCTTTTCTCCACACTCTCTCCAGCATTTATTGTTTGTAGATTTTTTGATGATGGCCATTCTGACCAGTGTGAGGTGATACCTCATGGTAGTTTTGATTTGTATTTCTCTAATGATTCGTGATGTTGAGCAGCTTTTCATGTGCCTGTTGGCCATCTGTATGTCTTCTTTGGAGAAATGTCTATTTAGGTCTTCTGCCCATTTTTGGATTGGGTTGTTTGTTTGTTTGTTTGTTTGTTTAAATTTATTTATTTATTTATTTTTGGCTGTGTTGGGTCCTCGTTTCTGTGCGAGGACTTTCTCCAGTTGTGGCAAGCGGGGGCCACTCTTCATCGCGGTGCGTGGGCCTATCACTGTCGCGGCCTCTCCCGTTGCGGAGGACAGGCTCCAGACGCACAGGCTCAGTAGTTGTGGCTCACAGGCCCAGTTGCTCCGCGGCATGTGGGATCTTCCCAGACCAGGGCTCGAACCCATGTCCCCTGCATTGGCAGGCAGATTCTTAACCACTGCGCCACCAGGGAAGCCCCTGTTTTTTTAATATTGAGCTGCACGAGCTGTTTATATATTTTGGAGATTAGTCCTTTGTCCATTGATTTGTTTGCAAATATTTTCTCCCATTCTGAGGGTTGTCTTTTCGTCTTGTTTATGGTTTCCTTTGCTGTGCAAAAGCTTTTAAGTTTCATTAGGTCCCATTTATTTTTGTTTTTATTTCCATTTCTCTAGGTGGTGGGTCAAAAAGGATCTTGTTGTGATTTATGTCATAGAGTGTTCTGCCTCTGTTTTCCTTTAGGAGTTTTATTTTTATTTATTTATTTATTTTTTAATTAATTAATTAATTGTTTATTTTTGGTTGCATTGGGTCTTTGTTGCTGCGCACGGGCTTTCTCTAGTTGTGGCGAGTCGGGGCTACTCTTTGTTGAGGTGCACAGGCTTCTCATTGCAGTGGCTTCTCTTGTTGTGGAGCCTGGGCTCTAGGCACACAGGCTTCAGTAGTTGTAGCACATGGGCTCAGTAGTTGCGGCTCATGGGCTCTTGGGCATGGGCTCAGTAGTTGTGGCGCACGGGCTTAGTTGCTCTGCAGCATGTGGGATCTTCCTGGATCAGGGATGAAACCCGTGTCCCCTGCATTGGCAGGCAGATTCTTAACCACTGTGCCACCAGGGAAGTCCCCCTCTAAGAGTTTTATAGTGTCTGGCCTTACATTTAGGTCTTTAATCCATTTTGAGTTTTTTTTTTGTGTATGGTGTTAGGAAGTGTTCTAATTTCCTTCTTTTACATGTAGCTGTCCAGTTTTCCCAGCGCCACTTATTGAAGAGGCTGTCTTTTGTCCATTGTATATTCTTGCATCCTTGATCAAAGATACGGTGACCACATGTGCGTGGGTTTATCTCTGGGCCTTCTATCCTGTTCCATTGGTCTATATTTCTGTTTTTGTGCCAGTACCATACTGTCTTAATTACTGTAGCTTTGTAGTATAGTCTGAAGTCAGGGAGCCTGGTTCCTCCAGCTCTGTTTTTCTTTCTCAAGATTGCTTTGGCTATTTGTGATCTTTTGTGTTTCCATACAAATTGTGAAATTTTTTGTTCTTGTTCTTTGAAAAATGCCATTGGTAGTTTGATAGAGATTGCGTTGAATCTGTAGATTGCTTTGGGTAGTAGAGTCATTTTCACAATGTTGATTCTTCCAATCCAAGAACATGGTATATCTCTCCATCTGTTTGTATCATCTTTATGGATATTCAGTTTTATTATGGCTTTAAGTAAAAGTTTCTAAGTTGATGTCCCAAGTGGCCAAAGTAGTCACTTTGAAAATTTCTGTGTTTTTTTTTTTCTAGTTGCAGTATTATTGATACTTCATGCCCAAGTATCATACTTCATTTTGTATGTGTATATTTTGTCAGAAAGCTGTCTGGAAAAAAGCTTTAGGAGAAAAATATCTTTAATCATTTTCTTTAGAGAGAAGTATACTATCTCTAACTCCTGGGAGTATTTTAAGGATTTCCTGATACCAGTAAGTATCCATGTGAATGGATTGTTGTATCTCAGTGGTGTTTTCAAGAGTTGCTCATCTCTGCCATGAGGTTATGTGTATGATTTTTTTAAAAAATTTCTGTTCTAATAGTGTCTCATACAACTCTGGCTTCATCTGCTTAAAGGTTTATACGTCAGTATTATTAGATGCTGGTTGCTATCAATATTCTTTAATTTTCTGCCATTCCTTCTACTGTTGTTGTCCAAGGAAGTGGAGCACCAGCTATTAGATCAAGAACTATTACTGCTTTCTTATGTAACAGGCTTCTCAGAGTATGGGGAGGTGAGCTAGACCCCGGAATACTCTGGGAGGCATAAAGTTAATGTGAAACAAGCAATATGAATAAAAGAGTGATATCAATGCAGAAGGCACTTTTGCTGGATGGGGATTGGTCATGGTTTCTTTTTTTTTAAGATTTTTTTTGATGTGGACCATTTTTAAAGTCTTTATTGAATTTGTTACAATATTGCTTCTGTTTCATAATGTTTTGGTTTTTTGGTCGCGAGGCATGTGGGACCTTAGCTCCCCGACCAGGGATCGAACCCGCACCCCCTGCATTGGAAGGTGAAGTCTTAACCACTGGACTGCCAGCAAAGTCCCTGGTCATGGTTTTATAGATCATTTACTCCTTGTAGGATGATGGCTCAGAGGGTATTTAGGTGTTGGGTATGGCGAAGGGTGTGTCAGAAAGGTACACAGCATATTTATAGAATGACAATCAGGCAGATTTGGCTGGAATGCAGAGTTCATGGAATAATGTAGTTAGAAACAGACTTCAAATAAGGTGGCTTGGTACCAAACTGAGGAGGACTATACAATCTCTGATTTCTTAAGAAAATACACTCTCCCAGTCTCTTAGTATGAGCCTGGCTAGGATGCTTCCGTGGGCTGGTGTGAGACTACCAGGCCAGCTCATAGCATGGTGCATACATGCTTCCAACTAGTTGGGGATCAGGGCCTCTCCCCTTCTCCCCGCTTGAATTTTTGTTTCTCTGATGCCATTTAATTTCACCATTTGGACAAATTGTTATTTTGATGGTGATTTTCAGGTAGGCTTAAAGGAAAAGATGAAGGTTGCTGAATTTCTTTTAAAATATCAACAGAAATAAAACAAGGAGACAGCAGCTGTGAAAACATATGCCAAACTTCTCAACTGTGGTCTTATCATGCTAGCTTCGGTGCAGGCTCACAATGTGTACTTCAGTTGCCATGACTACCTGCTACGCAGCAGAATCCCCCCCCCCCCCCCCCCGGTTGGTATGCTCTAGCATCAGAATTTTCATGGAAAGGAAATTTAAGACTTTTCAAAGAGTGAAGTCAGTACTTCTTTTTCTGTAAAGCAGATGGGTTATACATTTTTTAAAAATAAAAATGGTCACTACAGTTTTGATTTCCAAGTTATAAGTGAAGCCAGACTTGAAGGTAGTGTTTCAAGGGGTTTGAAATTCTGGCATTTAAATGGTTTCTCCTAGATGGTCCCCATGACAACAAAAACTGCTTGCAGGTATTGAGTATCCTCTTTGCTGTAAAATATTTGTCGCAAAAATGCATTTGATTCTTATCGCTACCTAATAAGCTGAGGCAGAAGACTTTAGCTAGTTCAAGGTGTTATATGGACAAATATTTCAAAATCATTTTTTGTTGTTAAGAGCTTAATAAAATTACAATTATAAGTGAACTGTTAAAAAACGTGAGTGATGTTAAATTGATGTTTTGTTCACTTAAAAACAAGTAAAGATTATTTCAGTTGCCAATTGGAAAATATATATCATAAATTTATGATTCAAAAATTTAAATTTCTTAAGCATAGCAAAAAATTGCTGTTTTAATACTGGCGATTTTGCAGTGTGATAAATAATGTCTCTCCATGTTCTGGCATACACCCTCTCCCCCTAATTTTTCCACCAAAGAAAAATTTCATTTTCAAGTTAATACCTGATGAAGCCATATATTTATTAAAAAATTTAATTGAAAAATAGTTTTAGTGTTTTAGTTCAGTGGCCGTTGTGCTGTGTGCTTTTTGAAGCTTTGTGAAGGATTTAGACGTTACCCAGGTATAATGAATGAAGCGTCATTTAAGGAATAAGCTGTTTTATTCATTCACCAATATCACTTGAATTTTAATAGGATCATTTTTTTCCCCAGAAGTGACAATTATTCTTCTTGTATTTGTTTATTGTTAAGTATTCTGTTTTATTTACTGACATTGAGGGGAAAGCATGAAATCTTAAATTCCATGATGAACTTTTCATGATTTGGCATCTTTATTCTTATCTTGGGTAAGAAACCATTTGCTAAGTCCCCCCTTTGTGAAATCCAGATGTCTCTGTCTGGTGCTCAGGACAGTGTCCACTTCTGGACCTTGATCCCAGGAGAAGGATGCAGGGAGTCATGGCAAAGATACTGGGAGATGGAGGACACTTGAAGGTGAGCAGGGGTAACTTCATAAGAGCTGAACCACGGAAAGAAAGTTAATTACAGCAAATGGATGGGATTGATGGCCTGGAAGAAATGAGAAAGCTAGACTAATCCTGAGAGATCTTACAAGGGTGTTTTTATTTGGTCTGTTTCCCAGATTCAGTCAGGCCTTAAATTGGATTGTCTCTTGTCTCCGGTTATGACCCTATTTTGATACATCCACATTCTTGATTAAATGTCATAACAAACCACTTCACTTCCTTTGACCACATGATGACTCTAATCTTCCAATGACTCTTCGTCCCAAAACCTTAAATTTTAGCCACAGGATGTGGTTGTCCGTGAGGTGTTCTCTGCAGCTTCACGTCTTTCACAGCGTAAACTGTTGCTGACAGTGTGGGCACTGGATCCTGACTACCTGGGCTGGAATCCTGGCCCTGCTACTTACTAGCTCTGTGACCTTGGGCAGGTTATTAACTTCTCTTGTCATAGTATCTTCCTCTGTGAAATGGGAATAATAATGGCACCTGCTTCATACAATTATATAAGAATTGATAGGGACTTCCCTGGTTAAGAATCTGCCTGCCAGTGCAGGGGACAAGGGTTTGAGCCCTGGTCCGGGAAGATCCCACGTGCCGGGGAGCAGCTAAGCCCGTGCGCCACAACTACTGAGCCTGTGCTCTAGGGCCCGCGAGCCACAACTACTGAGCCCACGTGCCACAACTACTGAAGCCCGGGCGCCTAGAGCCTGTGCTCCGCAACAAGAGAAGCCACCACAATGAGATGCCCGCGCACCGCAACGAAGAGTAGCCCCCGCTCGCTGCAACTAGAGAAGGCCTGCATGCAGCAGTGAAGACCCAATGCAGCCAAAAAGAAAAAAAAGAATTGATATATCAGAATTGTGTAATATGTTAGTTTTCTATTGCTGCTGTAACATGTCACCACAAACTGAGTGGCTTAAAACAACAAAAATTTATTTCCTTGTGGTTTTATAGGTCACGGTTCCCACACGGGTCTCACTGGGTTAAAATTAAGGTGTCGGCAGGACTGTGTTCCCTTGTGGGGTCTCTAGAGGAGAATTCATTTTCTTGCCTTTTCTGATTCCAAGAGGCCACCCACATTCCTTGACTCAAGGACCGTTCGTCACCCTCAAAGCCTTTCTATGGTGACATCTCCATCCGACTCTCCTCTTCTGCCTCCCTCTTCTAATTTTAAGGACCCTTGTGGTTATATTGAGCCCACTTAGATAATCCAAGATAATCTCCCTGTTTTTTTTTTAATTTTTATTTATTTATTTTATTTTTGGCTGTGTTGGGTCTCCGTTTCTGTGCGAGGGCTTTCTCTAGTTGTGGCAAGCGGGGGCCACTCTTCATCGCGGTGCGCGGGCCTCTCATTATCGCGGCCTCTCCCGTTGCGGAGCACAGGCTCCAGATGCGCAGGCTCAGTAGCTGTGGCTCACGGGCCTAGTTGCTCTGCGGCATGTGGGATCTTCCCAGACCAGGGCTCGAACCGTGTCCCCTGCATTAGCAGGCAGATTCTCAACCACTGCGCCACCAGGGAAGCCCAGTCTCCCGGTTTTTAAGATCAGCTGATTAGCAACTTTGATACCATCTGCAACCTTAAATAGCCTTTGCCATGTAACCTGACACCTTCACGGGATCCAGGGAGTTAGGAGGTGGAAATCTATGGTGGGCAAGTGATTATTCTGTCCCTTTTCCCTTTTCATCTCATGCTATCCTAGTGTTACAGAGTAGATGCTTATATTTTCCCACAATTTTTTTCAATCCGGAGCAGATATGTTACCACATACAGAAGAGAGGGGCCAAAGAAAGAGAGAAAAGTGGGAAGAATTAGGTGGTGAAGCTCTTTTTTGCATCTACATATATTAGAGATAATTCTGTTGTCATATCTTTATAACCATCCAAATTGACCTTCCCCTTTGGTTAGTGCCTCTGAAGGTTTGCTAACAGCAGCTAAGAAGATATGAACAACATTTAATCCATTTATCCATGAGAGGTCGTTTCCCTACTGAAACTTTTTTTTGCTTATATCCATAAAATATGACCTAATTACATCAAATATTATGATTTAGAGTGGGCAGAGACTTAAAACAATGAAATAAAATGTATTAACATTTGCGAGGTGGCTCACAGTTTACAAATGTTTTTATAAAAATTATTTTATGACACCTATCAGCATTTTGAGAAGTAAAGCAGCCCAGATCTTTCAGACAACAAAGTCATCTCTAGAGATCTGCCTGCTCCTTGCTTCTGCCAGAGGATGGGGTAGGAAAAACACCTACCTTCTTCCTTAATTAAAGTTTGGCAGAGGTAGGATCAGTGGGAAGAGGGAAAAATGAGTTCCCATTTCTACAGCCCAGGAAACTACGGGGACACACGTGATGGCTGCTCATTGTTTGTGCTTGTGTTTCTATGTCAGTCTGGTTCTCTTTGGTCCTTGATGTGACTCAGTTTGCAGGGGTGGGATGGGAGAGAGAAGCATTCTTCTCCTTTCCTAAACCAGGCCAGGAATATATTAAGCCATTGTTTTCTAGTGCAGTGTACATTTACCAGCACACTCAATGATTACATTTAATAAAAAGGGGATGGAGGGAAAAATGTGTTCTGAATTCATGGAACTCGCTAAACAAAAAATTTTAAGTCAGCTGATGTGTCAACAGCAGCGAAATAATTCATTCTCTCTTCGAAAAGTGAATGCCAATAACAATAGCCATGGTTCTGGCAACGGAATAATGCTCCGGAGGGTGACTTCCAGCTCTTGGCTGTCTTCTTTCCCTCTGTTTCCAAAGGACATTCTCCCCAACAATAGCACCAAGTGATTTATCCTTGCTCATGTCAGCCGCTGAGGTTCGAGGGACCACACAGTGTGGTTCATCGGCCAGGTCTGTCTTCCTGTGGCTGTAATTACAAAGGAAGTACTCTTTTTTTTTTAAAAAAAGAGAAGTACAAAGTGACATATTTGTTATTAAAGCCTTTTGGGGTGCTGTGGAGAAGATTACCCTTATAGCCTTGGGGTGCTGGAGTAAATTGTGTGTAATAAAGTCATGCCCATTTTCCTACTGACTTCCTTGGCCCTGAAACTTACAAGGTCAATGAAGTGAAGGAGGCAGCCCTTCCTTAATGTTCACCTTGGCTATAGCCCTGTATTAAAGATGTTAAAAGATACCGGAATGAACTTTATGTAGACCAGCTTCTAAGTCAATAAATAATTGATGTAAGTCTCTACAACTTTTTTCATTTTCTGAGAGTATATAAATTTTAAATAACAGGCACTAATGTGCTCTTTCTAAAAATAGGTATTGGAAAGCTGCTTATAGCCTTTAATTTGTATCTGTCAATTTAATTAGTCTTTAAAATATTAAAGTAATAACAGTTGTTAGCTCTTTTGCTGTGATCAGGGATCAGCTAACTACATTCCGCACGCCACATCTGCCCCGCCGCCGGTTTTTGTAAATAAAGTTTTATTGGGATGCGGTCACATCCATCATTTACGAATTGTCTGTGGTTACTTTCCTGCCACAGAGGCAGAGTTGAGTAGTTGAAATAAAGACCTTATGTCCTGCAAAGCCAAAGATATTTACTCTCTGGACCTTTACAGAAAAAATAGTGTCAACTCTTAGACAGGTAAGGTACATTACACCATACTAGGTGATGTGGGTTCAAAAATTGTTAAAGGGTGAGTCTCTAGTAACTTAGTACATAGTTGGAGAAAAGATATCCCTGAGTTTAAGTGATGGCACAAGTCAAATTTAAATTCATTTATTCATTAACTCAAATCGAGTGATTTTTGACTGCCTCCGGGGAGCCAGGCATTGTTCTAAAGTGGAAGAAGTAGAAGTAAACAAAGAAGACAAAATGTTTGCCCTCACGGAGCTTGCAGCCTAGTAGAGCAGGCAGATAATAAAGAGATGAACATATTGTGTAATGCCTGGAATGTGCTATATTTTTGTGTATATTGAGGGCACGCTAGTGGTCTTATTTGTCATTAGCAATACATTGGTTAATTTTCCCTAATATCTGAATCTCCAGTGAGGTTCAGAGTTTTAAAAAAGGGGCGGGATGGAGAATGAAAATATCTCAAACCGGTAATTCTCTGAGCTTTTTACATATGGTTCAAAATTACATTTATACATGGATATAACAAGGCAAATAAGATATACGTGTTTTGGTATGGTAGGGGAAAATTTGATTAGGCAACAGGAAACCTGCTGTATTAGTCCCTGTTTAGTCTCTTTTTGGCTGAATGGCCTTTAAGGGTTCTTAACTTCTCTGCAACATGGAGGGGACTGTACTCTCTAAGTGCTTGTCAAAGTTGAGTGTGTATCAGAATCATCTGGAGGGTTTGTTAAAGCGTAGATTGCTGTCCCGCCCCCTGAGTTTCTGATTCAGTGGGTCTGGGGTGGTGCATGAGAATTTTCATTTCTCACATAGTCCCGGGTGAGGCCAGCTCTGCTGTTGGCCTGGGAAACTGCACTTAGAGAACTGCTGCCCTCCAGGATCCTGGAGGCCCGTCCAGTTCCTCCAGTATTTTTAAGCTCCCTGAAAAAGCTTTATAGCTCTTTGAAGGAGACTAGAAGTTCCCACTAATGATTTGACCACGGTGACTACTTAATATTCAGGACTGTTTACTGAGGAAAAGCTTCCAAAGAAGTGAGAATCCTAAAATCTCTTCTTATGGTCACTTGGATTGATGTGCATTTAGTAAATTTTATATAGTTTCTTTGGGAAAATTAATGCACGCTCAATTCTAAGGGTGGAGGCCATGATTGTTCATGATTTTCTGTTTGTATCCCAAGTCCACAGTTGCAGTAAGTGCTCTGTACTGATATGTTTAATTGACCTAAACTTAGAGGACAGAATGCTTTTTTAAAATTTTTATTGGAGTATAGTTGATTTACAATGTTGTGTTAGTTTCAGGTGTACAGTGAAGTGAATCAGTTGTACATATACATATATCCACTCTTTTTTAGATTCTTTTCCCATATAGGCCATTACAGAGTAGTGAGTAGTGTTCCCTGTGCTATACAGTAGGTCCTTATTATCTATTTTATATATAGTAGTGTGTATGTGTCAATCCCAGTCTCCCAATTTATCTGCCCCCCGTGTCCCTGCCTTAATGCTTCTTAAGGTCATCTTCCTGAGTTGCTGCTGGCTTTCTGTAAAATTCCATTTAGAATTAAGGAGCATTAATTCCACTGGGTGCCAGAACTCTAAAACTGTTCATAACATGTATTGTGTCTGCAAACTGTAAGAAGTGTTTTGACACAAGAAATATGAAAATATGAACCTCTGTGTCCCAGTTTGCACAGACAATGGAACTGTGCCATCCATGATCACTACAGGACCAAGAGCTATTATGGCTGCGATTTTAAAAAAAAATTTTATTGAAGTATAGTTGATTTACAGTGTTGTGTTCATTTCTGATGTACAGCAACATGATTCAGTTATATATGTATATACTTTTTCTTATTCTTTTGTATTATGGCTTATCATAGGACCTTGAATATAGTTCCCTGTGCTGTACAGTAGGACTTTGTTGTGTATGCATCCTATATATACTAGTTTGCATCTGCTAACCCCAAACTCTCAGTCCATCCCTCTCCCCCCGCCGCCTTGGCAACCACAAGTTTGTTCTCTATGTCTGTGAGTCTGTTTCTGTTTTGTAGATAGGTTCATTTGTGTCATAGTTTAGATTCCACATATAAGTGATATCACATGGTATTTGTCTTTTTCTGACTTACTTCTCTTCATATGATAATCTCTAGGTCCATCTGTGTTGCTGCAAATGGCATTGTTTCATTCTTTTTTATGGCTGATTGATATGCCACTGTATATATATACCACATCTTCTTTTTCCATTCATCTGTTGATGGACATGAAGGTTGTTTCCATGTCTTGGCTATTGTGAATAGTGCTGCTGTGAACATAGAGGTGCATGTATCCTTTCAAATTATAGTTCTATCTGAGTATATGCCCTGTAGTGGGATTACTGGATCATATGGCAACTCTACTTTTAGTTTTTTGAGGAACCTCCATACTGTTTTCTATAGTGGCTGCAGCAATTTACATTCCCACCAACAGTGTAGGAGGGTTCCCTTTTCTCTACACCCTTCCCAGCATTTATTATTTGTAGACTTTTTAATGATGGCCATTCTGACTGGTGTGAGATGGTACCTCATTGTAGTTTTTTGGGGTTTTTTTAATAAATTTATTTATTTTTATTTTGGGCTGTGTTGGATCTTCGTTGCTGCACGCGGGTTTTCTCTAGTTGTGGTGAGCGGGGGCTACTCTTCGTTGTGGTGCGCGGGCTTCTCATTGCGGTGGCTTCTCTTTGTTGCGGAGCACGGGCTCTAGGTGCGTGGGCTTCAGTAGTTGTGGTGCACGGGCTTAGTTGCTCGTGGCATGTGGGATCTTCCCGGACCAGGGCTTGAACCCGTGTCACCTGCATTGGCAGGCGGATTCTTAACCACTGCGCCACCAGGGAAGCCCCTCATTGTAGTTTTGATAGCTGTCAATTTTAAGATGCATCACGGCCATCACAACTTTGTTGGTGTTGAAATGTACATCTTACAGTCAATTAAATAGAATAGATGAAAAATTCTATGTGCTAGATATTATGTTCCTGCCCATAAACTGGATTGAGTAGAAGATTCTTGAAATGAAACAGGTCGATCATAACTAACATTACCATCCAGCTGTTAGCATTTCCATGTGAGAAGTTTTTTAAGGAAGACCTAAGTTCTAGAAATCTGAAGGGCACCTGCTTTTTAATTGGAATCAGTCTTTATTCTTTTTTTTTAGTCTTTATTCTTTTGAAGCCACAAATATTTTCTTACATGAAGGGTTCTCACTGAACACAGCTGATTCCTATTTCATGTTTGTCTTCTTTTCTGGAAAAGACTTTTGCTTCCCCAATTTTTTTCTCTTTCTCTCTAAAAAGAAATGTTAAGGCTTTGTGAAATAGAAGCACAACTCTAGAGAATAAACTGTTAATCACAGGGCTCATTGAAGAGGTTTAAAATGGAAGATGCACACACTCAAATCAATAGCAATAGAAGTGTAGCAGGGCTACAGGCTTCCAGAAATGATTCTTAATTCAGGAAGGGCCATGGGCTGCAAATGATTAAAGTTGTTTTTCTCTTCTCCACTAATTTTTTTAAATCATCTATTCCTGTAACTTATGTAAAATCTCCTTTTAAATTTCTCTACTAGTAAAGTGATTCTAGCATAAATGGTACAGTTTCCAAAATATTGATCACACCCATTTCCTAATGTCTCTCCTGTGATTTTGACAGATGTCACGCAGCCTAATGTGCTATCAGTTTTGGGATGTTATTGGTAAATATTTGTAATAAAAATATAGATATCAGGGCTTCCCTGGTGGCGCAGTGGTTAAGAATCTGCCTGCCAATGCAGGGGACACGGGTTCGAGCCCTGGTCTGGGAAGATCCCACATGCCACGGAGCAACTAAGCCCGTGAGTCACAACTACTGAGCCTGCGCGTCTGAAGCCTGTGCTCCGCAACAAGAGAGGCCGCGACAGTGAGAGGCCCGCGCACCACGATGAAGAGTGGCCCCTGCTCGCCGCAACTGGAGAAAGCCCTCGCACAGAAACGAAGACCCAACACAGCCAAAAATAAATAAATAAATAAATCTATAAAAAAAAAATATAGATATCAAAAAAACTATGTCAACCATAGATGATTTCCTGAAATTTTAACTGAGACTTTCATTAGTAGCAGCTGGGACCCAGGTGCTGGCATTCTCTCTGTTACGTGCTGGTCGTCTTCTTGCTTGTCACGTGTGGTCAGGAGGGAGGGGAGGAAGGCCTGCCACGTGTTCATCACTCCTTCCTCTGCTGATGGAAAGTTCGATGGCCTGTGCTGGTCTCCCCCCCGCCTGATGGCTCAGAGTTATCTTGTTTTTTTCTATTTAATTTTACCTTTCAGGTGTAGGTCTTTGATCCCTCTGGAGTGTGTTTTTGTATATGACATGAGATAGGGATCCAAATTTATTTCCATAAAAGGAGTCAGTTTTCTCAGCACCAGTTTCTAGGTAATCTGTGCTTTCTCACTGATTTGTGATTTCCCTTGTTAACCAAGTTGATGTACACACACACATGCACGCTTTTCCTCCTTCCCTCATATTTTTCTGGAACTTGTTCTTGTTGTCTCTTAGATATCATAATATGTCTTAGTTTGTGGTAAGCAAAGACCTTTTTTCTTGTCTTGTCCTTGTCCTTCGCATTTTCTGTTCTCTTCTGTACTGATGTTTTCCTTTTTTCGGTTTCTTGCTTTTCCCATTTTATCATTGACAGTGCGGTGGAGATGTTGTCTCTCCGTACGCACCATGTGAAAGAGCTTATTAACGTTTGTGTTTCTGTTTCATGGGTCACCAATTTAAAAAGCAGTTTTGAGGTACTAGGTGTGTAAGAAGCCTAGATTCAACAGTTGCACACTAAAAACAGTAATATGAAAATCTTAATACACTGTCCACCACAGACGTTTGTGGCTTGGTTTTGCTTTGTCCTTTACTGCCAGGTGGACCAGTGTGTTCACCTAAAACTACAACATAGCCCTGAACAGTGTTGCCATTTTAGATTTTTGTCTCTCTCACCCCTTATCTGACTAAAAATAATTATTGTATTGGGAATTGAGAGTGAAGAACTTTGAGAGGAAGTGCTTATTTTCTTGTATTCCAAGGACAAAGTGACTTTTTTGATTCTGTTGAATAGTACTTGAAAGATGCTGAATAAATTTAGTCAGTTCCATCAGCAAACTGGATAATCCTGAGGTTGGAAACGTGGGGGTCTGCACAAGTTAGTCACGGAGGAATAAAGTACCTTTGGTCACAAGTTGTTTAGAAAAAAGCAACACCACCAAACCCTGCAGCTGTTTTAAAGTGGGCGTTTCCTCTTGGAGAGAAGTCCAGAATCTCTCGGAGTTCTATTCTGATTTCTTCGTAACTTGCCAAAGGTTGGCAACCTCTACCCAGCTGATGGTACATACTGCAGGGAGCAGGAAGGATGTCTCATCTGTGTCTGGGGTGGGTGGTCCCCCCGGAGGAGCCCAGGGATACCTCAGGCGTGGCTGGGAAATTTTCCTTCTGTGGCTGTCTGTACTGTACCGGCTTTAGGGACGAACGTGTGTGTGTGTGTGTGTGTGTGTGTGTGTGTGTGTGTGTGTGTGTGTTTGTGTGTGTGTGTGTGTGTGTGTATAACACTCTACTTGAACTCGAATTTCCAAGTTGAAATTGTTTACCTTCCAAATAATCGAGAGAAAAAAGAGGAAGCCTGAAAAGGGACTTTGGATGTGTAAATGCTTTTCTTGTAGCAGATCAGAATTGCAAGTGGGTCCCCTGCAGACCTGAGGTTTATTGCTTGCAATTCCAGACGAATTACAGTATGTATTGCAGTCCCTGTATTTAGGTTACATCTGCTTTCTCTTAAAGGTCCCTGGTAAACCGAAACTGCTAGTGAGTAGAAGCCTGACTCTGAAAATTTTGAAAAGCAGCTGTGTCCAGATCACAAGATTTTTCTTTGTTTTTGTTTTCATGGAGGAATTGTTCTGGGTTTGGTGACTGTTTATTTAAACCAAGTACAAATGCAGGGAGCTAAGTAGACAGCCTTATTTTAGCCTTATGAACTTTGGTTTGTTTGATTCCTTTTTTTTTTTTTTCTGAACTGCCAGGGCACATGTTTTAGTGTCTACCCCGCTTTTGACCTCCAGCTCTACTGTTTTGTGTTTGGTCATCTTGGGGAAAGAGGGAGCTGAGAGCATTTGTACTTAACTTGTACTCAGCCTCTGTGGTCCCAAAGTCAGTGGGGCTGTCAAGTTAAAAACAGAAAAGCTGGTTGCTCGGTAGATAGCTGAGACTTCATGTGATTTCGGTTTACACTTGGTTGGGTTTCACATTACAGTACATTTGGGGAATGATTTCTTGGGCCTGGCAACTCTGCACCACTTCCTCCATGTTGGGGATTTTCCATCTGAGGTCTTCAGGAAGAATTACACAGAGTTTGTGGAAACTCACAATTCTGAATGGACAAAGGAAGAAACACCTTAGGTTTGAGTGGATGTTTTTCCGTTACATTCCTGGATTGGATATGTTTTTTTCTTTTTATTTTTTTTTCCTTTTTGCTGTGAGTATTAAATGCCATTCTGGAAGGTGAATTTCAGTTGAGTTTTGGGGAAACCTTTGCAGCGGCGGTTGAGTCTGGATTAGACTCTGGGGTTTCCAGCGGCAACTTCCCTGCCCCGGCCGCTCCTGTCTCCTGAGCAACCTGAGAGACTGCGCCTGTGGACACTGTGCTAATGGGTCACCTCTCAGTTCTGCCGTTTTCGTCGTGAGATGATCTCACTTTCCCCGTTGGCGCTCATGAGCCCTCTGTCCGTTTTTGCCCGCCTTTGTTTTTTTCTGTTTTCCCTCTAGATTTTGTTCCCCTCCCATTTCCGTATACCTTTGCTTCTTCTCACCCTTCCAAGGTCATACCTCTTCTTGTTCCACTTTCACTTGTGTCTTCACGTCTTGCATCTTTTCCTTTGAAAAAAACGTTCCTTTTTTCTTCCGTGGCCTGTTCCGACATCATCAAGATGGAGACCTTTTTTTCAGTTCCCTTTCATCGTGTGGAAACCAGTAGCTCTTCTCGCTTAAAGACCAGTTGGAAAGGCTTCTTTTTGCTTTTCCTAAGTGGACTGGGTTGCTTCTTACTTAGAAACCACAAGCATTCCTGTGTGAAATTAAACTCGCTGTTTTGAGATTGCGTGTGGGGTTAGAAGAGGGGGACATGGTAATGTTTGGAGTCTCTGGCCTCTACCTCCCATAGGTTTTTCATTAACATTTTGTTGATTTTAAGCTATTCCTATATTTGGGACTAGTTTCCTGAGTTAACCTCTGGTTCCCTTTCTAGCAGGACACCCAAGGGCCCTGTGGGTTTGCTTTTTTCTCTTGCCCTGGTTCTACCCCAGATGTTTTCCATATGATCATACCTCTTTCCACAGAGGTTCTTGGTCATCAGGACTCTTTAGCGTCTACTAGTGTTTTTGCCAGAATGTTTTCCATAATAACTCTAGTCACATATTAAGTTAACAGTTAATTCCTTTGTGAAGAAAAGCAGGTATTTAATCAACAAAATCATATTTGCGCAAATATATCTGATTTAACACTCTGGCAACATTGAGATGCCTTCTAAAATGGCTTCATCTCACAAAGAAAAGAAATAACTTTCTAGCCTTTGTACTGTACTGTGTAAACCATGCTATCAGAACTTACCTGTCTGAAACTCTGGGACCTAATAGAGTCAGATAACATGAATTTATTAGATTTTGATAGTGAGGAATGCTTGTATGGTATTTGCAAAGGATTTTCATAGGTGCTTACATTAAAAATTGCAATTTATTTTCTTGGTGCTTTAATTTAATTGCTGTGATAAGAAAACTTATTTTGCATTGAAATAACCATATGTAATTAAAATACACACTGCTGAACATAAGTCACATGTATAATTAGATACCTCACTTTAGAATATACAAGGGATGCATATAAAATAATGTCAATTCTCTGGCCCTGGTGTGAAATTAGCCTCCACGTTGGATGTTACACTACCTGAATATTGTGGTCTGTGGATTTATATTTGCTTATGAGTGTGGACATTTCTCAGTTGTGAAATATAGATTTCAGTAAGTGCTTTGAAATCATAGCACATTATCTGTAGGAAGAGTATTTGGCTTTACCAATTCATTGCCCGACTATTGCATTTCTGTGTTTCTGTTGGAAAATGCACCCCTAATTGAGATGTGAGTGGTGAAAAGTACAACAAATATTGAAGTGCCTCTGTGTGGGCCTTGATTTATGCTTGAAAGATACAAAAATAAATATCAGAGAGTCCATTGCCAGAGTGTAGCTTATGATTAATAAATGGATGTTTTGTTTCGGAGGATGAATATTCAGGATTTCTGACTTAGGTTTCAGTTGCTTCAAGAGGTCTTGTGCACAGAGAGGGGCAGGAAGGGTACAGGCCTTTTTTTTTTTTTTTTTAAACATGTTTATTGGAGTATAATTGCTTTACAATATTGTGTTGGTTTCTGCTGTATAACAAGGTGAATCAGCTATATGTGTACATATATCCCCATATCTCCTCCCTCTTGCGTCTCCCTTCCACCCTCCCTATGCCACCTCTCTAGGTGGTCACAAAGCACGGAGCTGATCTCACCGTGTGATGCAGCTGCTTCCCACTAGCTATCTATTTTACATTTGGTAGTGTGTATATGTCCATGCCACTCTCTCACTTCGTCCCAGCTTACCCTTCCCCCTCCCCGTGTCCTCAAGTCCATTCTCTACGTCTGCGTGTTTATTCCTGTCCTGCTCCTAGGTTCATGAGAACCTTTTTTTTTTTAGTTTCCATATATATGTGTTACCATACAGTATTTGTTTTTCTCTTTCTGACTTACTTCACTCTGTATGACAGACTCTAGGTCCATCCACCTCACTACAAATAACTCAATTTCGTTTCTTTTCATGGCTGAGTAATATTCCATTGTATATATGTGCCACATCTTCTTTATCCATTCATCTGTCAGTGGACACTTAGGTTGCTTCCATGTCCTGGCTATTGTAAATAGAGCTGCAATGAACATTTTGGTACATGACTCTTTTTGAATTATGGTTTTCTCAGGGTATATGCCCAGTAGTGGGATTGCTGGTTCATATGATAGTTCTATTTTTAGTTTTTTAAGGAACCTCCATACTGTTCTCCACAGTGGCTGTACCAATTTACATTCCCATCAACAGTGCAAGAGGGTTGTCTTTTCTCCACACCCTCTCCAGCATTTATTGTTTGTAGATTTTTTGATGACGACAGGCCTTTTCTTAACTCCACACACCTAAGTCACTTCTCGCCCTATCAGAGAGGCTGGAACCCCATTCAGGTCAGTCGTTCCCAGGTATTCTGAGGAAAAAAGGAGGTGGCAGGACAGGGACCAGTATAAGACTTTGGTCAAAGATTATTTGTTGATTTAGGTTGCTCGTGGGTAAAGTTTGTTAGAACCGAGGTGCCGTAAATACCGATGTAGTCTGTCCTTAAGCCTGAAACCCCCAACTCAGGTCAGCTGCGAGCAACTGGCTGTCACGTGAAAGGCTTTTCTTTTTGCTGACACAGCAAAAGGTTTGAAGTTCTTGGAAGTTGGCAACACTGAGAAGCTGCACTCGCTGTGTCAGAAACAACCCCAGGAGAGAACCTTACGAATGGTGCTTGGTTTCCATCGCCATTCGGTAGAAGACAAAATGTCCTGACATGCATTTGCAATATGTTTTCTCTACTGTCTTAAAAAAATTATATATCCAGTTTTTTTTTAACTGGGACCAGAGCCATCATGTAAAAAAAAATTTTTTTTGACTGGCAAAATATATTGCATATTTCGTACGAGTCCAGAAAAACACTTATAGAATGTTACCTGTTCCAAAGTTTGTAGTCCCCAGTTGTGTGTTGAGCACGGGCCGCATATTAGATATTAGATTATGCAGGAGCCCTCACAATAGGTACCTAAAGGTTGCTGGATCGTTTCTCATGCCCTCCTGCCTACCAAATTCTATGAATTCTACTGAATAAAAAATGGAATTTGTGGCAGATCCTGGTAGAGGCAATTATATTGCTATCATGAGTATGACACTCAGTAACGAAGCAGTTCCTGGCACATGGTTCATTTGCTTCTTTTCCCCCTCCCCTTTGAGAGCTGTGACAAAAAGCCAGCCCATTATTCCTTCCTGTGCCTCATCTGGCAAAGGCAAGATTACTTCTAATAACCAAACTATTGGACTAGATAATAATTCCATTTCAACCCTTTAGATCATTACCAAAAGCTGTCAAGCATCAGAAATACTTCATCAGCCATTTCTTCTCACCATCTGTAGGTCCAAGATAATGAAACAAATGGGACTAGCTTCTATTATTTCTTACTTGTTGAAAATTTCTGTTGCTCTTGGGAATAAAAACTATTAAGTTCTGTAAAGTGTGATCAGAGAAAAGAAACTGAAATTAAAATAAAAACTGAGCATTTGTTCCAATGGGATTTTTTAAAATAAAAGCTGGCCACTTACTGAAAGCCCAGCTTAGATTCCAAGGACAATAGCTTTGGGCATTAAAATAGAACTGTAAATATTTTCAATATGAGCAAGATATCTGTAAAACCTGAAATCTTTGTGAAATTTTCTAGAGGAAAAACATCAGGCTAAATATCTGGGAAGTAGGCATTTTCAGCCCTTTTGCTGGAACATGGAAAGGATTAATTGATATGAACAGCTTTGGGTATTCACCATATATATTGGTATAGTGCCACAGAACATTCTTCACCCGGTTAACAAATCACAATAGGGAAAGAATGAAAACTGCAAAATCGTTCTTTCATTGTTAAGACAGTACTTTCTGTTTCCTCTTTTTCTATAGTGTGAAAGAAACTCAGTGTTGGCCCTCTGTTTTATGGAAACTAAAAATAAAATTATACCAAGAAGAAGGGCAAAGGAGTGAGAAAAATTGTTCATTTTTGAGGGAATTGGGGTCATTTGAAACATGACATAATGCTAGCTGTTTTTCATCAGTACGTTTTAAGCGAACACATTCTTAGCTCTGTTTTTGGTTTTGATCGTAAGTCCACTGTGAATTCATATATTGTGGGAAGAGGTAATGATGCTAACAGAAGCCTGGTCGTTGCCAGGTCTGAGAACGGGATTGGTTTTCTCAAGGAACCCTTATTCCATCAAGGGTGTTAAATTACTGTAGGTTACATTCTCGCAGCAGATTGGTGAGTCCCCAGGTGATGGTTTCCACTATTTTCCAGCTCTGTGGTGTGTCTGTACCCAATAGTTTTGCTTCTTGTTAAACTGTAGAACTCATATATTATGTTACCTTCCACAGAGAAGCTCACATGTACATTCCAGGTGAAATCTCATCACCGTAAATACATCACCACCAAACACCATAGAATACATTTTCTAAGTCTTTAAATACATTTATTTAAAGTAAAATTGAACGCAGAGAAATTTCTGTTGCAAAAAATGCTTTTCAGAATCTATTTTAATGGTATTTAAGTTGTCTTTATTAATGGCCTTGGGAATTACTTGTTTTAGAGTTCAAGGATAATTTTCCCCCCAAATGGAAAATCCTGACTCTCATACAGATATAAATTGAACACGTGTTAGAGATTTTATTTATCTAATTATTAGTGAGAGAACCAGACAGATGTTATAACCTCTCACAGGAGAAGCACAAATTTATATGGAATAAAGGAATGTCATACGAATTTACAAATGTTATCTGATGCTGGCTTTTTCTAATGGGAAGGAGAAATGAAGTTAATTGAATCACCAGGGGACAGAATTTATTTGCATGTCTGTAGACAACACTTGTTTTGCTTTGCTCTTAGTTATATAAAATTTAAGGAGTTATAAATAGTTCAAAGGCAGTGAAAGGCTAGCATCAGAGAACCTGGAAAGATGAGCGCTAAACCATGCATAGTTTTCCATTGGAGACTCTGGTAATCTGTTTTGCTTATCATTTCTTTACATTAGTTATGATCAACATAAGTGAACATTTGTTGGAACCAGAGGAACTTGCTGAGAAGTAACACGCAGCCTTCCTTAGGTTTTTTTCCTGAAAGGGCAAAGGTTATTTTAATTCCTTTACAGACAAAGGCTTCTTCATTCTCTGTTATAAAAGATGTGAAGTTCATTCTTTAGGGGTATGATTTAAGATTTTGTAAGGTAAGATGCTAAGAATTTATGAACAGAAAGATGAGTTTGTGTGAAACTAGATCACGCCGAGACACAGATGGAAGTCACTAACTCTGTACCAGCTGTCTATAGATGGGGCTGGGAAGAAAGTTGTTTCCTTTGTAATTACAAGAGGAGATGCACAAATCCTAGAGGATGAGACACTGACAAAAGTTTAAAATCTACGTGAGATAAACACTGAAAAATGAGCCAGTGAAGGACTTTAAGCTCCCTGGGGCCTAAATCAGTTTCCATTGGAAGGAACCGGCAGAGAAACCCATCAATATAGAGTTTTTAAAGTAAATTTATTTATTTATTATTTAATTAAATTAATTAATTAATATTTGGGGCTGCTTTGGGTCTTTGTTGCTGTGCACAGGCTTTTCTCTAGTTGCGGCGAGCAGGGGCTACTCTTCGTTGCGGTGCGCGGGCTTCTCATTGTGGTGGCTTCTCTTGTGGAGCACAGGCTCTAGGCGCACAGGCTTCAGTAGTTGTGGCTCGTGGGCTCAGTAGTTATGGCTCTCGGGCTCTATAGCGCAGGCTCAGTAGTTGTGGCGCACGGGCTTAGTTGCTCCAGAGCATGTGGGATCCTCCTGGACCAGGGCTTGAACCTGTGTCCCCTGCTTTGGCAGGCGGATTCTTAACCACTGTGCCACCAGGGAAGCCTGAATATAGAGTTTTAAAGATGATTTATTGTGATTTCCCTTGTGTGTTAATTAGTTCCATCTGTCTCTCTATTTATTTTGATAAAATCACTTAGAAAAATTTAGAAGTGTTTGTGTGCTTAAATATTATAAAAGGCATTGTGCTCCTATGGATAAGGGTTGTCGAGAGTAGATGATTAACAAATGGTTCAGGCTATTGATTCCTTAAGTCTGTCTTAGAAAAAAAGTACTAACTGAAGGAGGTGGCTGGGCTACTCTTCTGGAGACTGCAGAGCAAGCGTTGGCATGGGACTCTGATTCCTGGGAGCACGTCCTCATCTTCCAGGAGTCTGGAGTAAAGTGCCTGTATAATCCTTTTCATCAACACACTTCAAGAACTCATGGGTTTTGAAGTTCATATCAGCCACTGATAAAAGCAACCATTTCCATAATGACTGGAAAAAATTTCTTAGGAAATATTTCCATCAGGAAAGAATTGGGAGCCTACAGTCGGATGAAAATAGGTCAAATGGTAGAAGTCAACTTTTTGTAGGTGTGAGTCCAGGATTCAGTTGGAAACCAAACTCTTTTTCAAATGTTTGTTTTTAAGTTGGCACTGCTTTCCCTGATGACACTGGTTTCCCCACGTGTCTTTTTTTGTTGATTTATGTCAGAAAGAGCCTGTACGTGCTGTGTTCCCAACCTGGGATGGGCCAGTTCCTCCTCACTCTAAGATAACTTTGTGGCCAGGAGACTCTCAGAGCTGATCAAATTCAAAGCCAAGTAAGTGAAAGCTGAAAGAATGTACAAACATAGGAAAACAAAAATCATGGAAACTTGAAGAGAACAAGAGACTGTAAGAGGTGCCACCAAAGCGAGGAAATCTGGTCAGACATTGAGATCTGATTTGCAGCCAAGCTTGATGGGAATGTCTGTGAAATATTGGAGAATGCACTTGTCAGTTTTGCTGAATACAGCAAAAAATGTCTAAAGTATACAGTGGAAGTGCCAAAATCAAGATCCATAACGTTTTACATGATATATTTATATCGTGGTATCTGGCCAAAAATGTGGTCCACTTTGTTTTCTTTTGCTTCCACATCGTATGGTAAAAGAAAGAGGGATAGGTTATTAAGTGGCCGGCATTCTTTTTTACAAACTCTGGGGTCTGTGGTCAGCCGCTGCAGGTAAGGTCCAGCCTGTCTGGTTAAATGAGTGGATTGATTGTCGTGATGGGCCGTTTGTGCCAGGAGGTATACGTGGCATTAAGCTTCTGTACGTTCTCTTTTCAAAATTTTCTTTACATGGCAATTGACTTGAGTTTTTATTGTGAGATGGAAGTCAAAAGGCTTTGGCCAAACTTGCAAGTGTACTTTGGAACTTTAAAATACAAAGAGTATTAATCTCTTTGCAAGTGTACTTTGGAACTTTAAAAAACAAAGAGTATTAATCTCTTTTTAGATTAGCCCCTACAAGTATATCGCAGTATTTGAGTGATTTCATCCTTATAAACAAAGGATGAACTCAGCATATTCTTCATTGCCACAGCACATCCCCATGTATTGGTCAGACTCAGCGAAATAAAAAATCTATCGGGGCTTCCCTGGTGGCGCAGTGGTTGAGAATCTGCCTGCCGATGCAGGGGACACGGGTTCGAGCCCTGGTCTGGGAAGATCCCACATGCCGCGGAGCAACTGGGCCCGTGAGCCACAACTGCTGAGCCTGCGCGTCTGGAGCCTGTGCCCCGCAACGGGAGGGGCCGCGATAGTGAGAGGCCCGCGCACCGCGATGAGGGGTGGCCCCCACTCGCCGCAACTGGAGGGGGCCCTCGCGCAGAAGCGAAGACCCAACACAGCCAAAAATAAATAAATAAATAAATAAATAGAGTAGCTAAAAAAAAAAAGTCTATCAGAATTTCATAGGTTCTAAATGTGAAATGAAGCCAGCTCTATTATGTTTGTTGTTTCAAGGCCCTGTGATCTTTTTAATTTTTTTTTTTTATTTTTTGGCTGCTTTGGGTCTTCGTTGCTGCGCGTGGGCTTTCTGTAGTTGCGGTGAGCGGGGGCTACTCTTCGTTGCGGTGCACGGGCTTCTCATCGCGGTGGCTTCTCTTGTCGTGGAGCACGGGCTCTTGGTGCGCGGGCTGCAGTAGTTGTGGCTCGCGGGCTCTAGAGCACAGGCTCGGTAGTTGTGGTGCACGGGCTTAGTTGCTCCGCGGCATGTGGGATCTTTCCGGACCAGGGCTCGAACCCGTGTCCCCTGCATTGGCAGGCGGATTCTTAACCACTGTGCCACCAGGGAAGCCCCCTGTGATCTTTCATCAATACTTTTTTGAATGAGGAAAGATAGAGGAAGCCATTGAGTATTGACTTGTTAACATGACATGATTTGCCTCCTTACACCCAGATGTAGTTCTGTCAGATCTTCAAACTTGCACAATCAAGACCACCTCTACCAAGGATAAAAGTAATAGTTATCCAATAATGAATAAACCCTGAAAAGATAGGATGGTTACTTTAAAAATATTGGAGGTCTTGGGAAAATTATTTCCTAACATATATTTAATCTTTTTTTTCAATGTTGGTACCTAATACCAGCCACTGTAGCTGGTAGCATGAGTTGGTCAACTTTTAAAGGTGATTTTAAAACTATGACTGTATAGTCCTGAGCTTTCCCTAAGACAGCATCCCCAGAGGACAAGTTAAATCTGGTTTAGATGAAGGAAGGAAACGTTTTCAGATATAAGTGAAGCTCATAAATTTTGGAATTATTCAAAGCAAAAAATAAGCATGATGATTCCTAATAGTGGGCAGTGCCACACTGACTGGTACTGCTGAAGAGGAATTACTCACATGGGAGAGAACCAGGAGGAACTTAGTTCTGAGCACAGACCTTGTCAAGTAGGACAGGATCACATGCTGGTGATCTGTTAATCTTTGAATTGCTTTTTGCACAAGCATGTTCCTTCCTAAGCTGAGATCCCCATTTCTCCCAAAAGGAGAGAGGACAGTAATACATTTTGGACCTGCCATGTTGAAATTGAAGAGTGAGAAGTTGTTTACTGGGTGGCTGGAACCGCAGGGAGGCCAAAGCTGGGAAACCAGAACTGGAACGCGTCAGGGTGCTGGGAGAAGTTAAAGCTGCATGAGGAGATGGATTATCCAGGCAAAAGACACAGACAAATGCCAAAGGGGATACCCTGGGAGCAGAGGCAGAGAAGGCAGGAAAAGAGACTGAGGAGGAATACCAAGCAAAGACTCAGTCATAAAATTGCTGTAAGTTTAGTGGTGTTTGGGGGTACAGGTGTAATAACACATACTAATGTTTACTAAGCATGTATTAGGAAATAGGCAATTTATCAAAACCATTTTATGAGTGAGGAAACAGAGTTCACATCAGTAGAACCAGGACTCATAGCGATTTTACCTTGATAATAACCATTTGCCCACTTTAAGCTTCTGAATGTTATTAGATAAATGATCAAACAAAGAGAGCTGGAAGTGACCACAGATTACCAGAAACACAATTCCATCAAGGATCCATAAGAATTTAGCGTACTTACCCAGAGACTTTAGACGTGAGCAGCAGATGTGGAAAAAATCTGGTTTATGTGACTGTGGGGAAAATCTGTACTTGGAATGCTGTATCCTTTTCCGGACACCTTATTGGCAGAGAGATCCATTAACTTGGAAGGGACATGAAATTCACTTGAGGGTGAAAAAGCAAAAGAAATGCTTAAGGCAGTAAAAGCATACAGAAAGTGAAGAAGGTGATACATGTGTATGTGCTGATATAGCAGAAGGGCAAAAAGATCTGAGTAAGCATAAAACCCACTCCAGACTTGGGGAACAGATACATTAAGCCTGGAAATTGATCCATAATTCCCATTTTTTTTTTGGTTCCAGGTAGGGTGTTTTCCACTTTCTTCCTAAAACAGGAAAACGGGTTGGTTTTAAATTTTATGCCTTTAATTTTCTTTAATCCTTGTTTGATGGAGATAAAAATATAAAATCATTGAACTGAAATTCAGGGACCCTGAGGAAACGAAAATGGAATAAAACTGGGCAAGTTCATTAGCCTGTCTGGGAATCATCAACAGATTATGTGGGAACAAACATTTCAGTAAATCATTGCTGATCTAGAATAATCAATGGGATATCTGTGTTATCTAGGGGAAAATTTGAATCCAAAAGCTATTATTAGAAGAAAGCTTTCTTTCCCTCAGGATTGCATTATCAAATTATGACCTAATATTCTTGAGACCAGTTTAATGATTTGCTATTATGTTTTTATAGGTATTATATGGTTTAAAATGTGTAAATTTGGCTTCTAAAGGACCTGCTGGTGTGTGAACAGCATTTCACTTGCCCAAACATTTTTATTTACATTCATTTACTTATTAAACACCTTCTTCATTCCCAAAGTAAAGGTAAAGCCCAGCCTAGCTCAAAACTTTGATATTGTGAATGAGTGACATCCACATGAATGAGGTTGCACATAATAAACTCCCAGTGGGAATCCTGAAACATGTTCTTTGTCAAGGCCATGAGAATCCCCTTGCTCTCTAAGATTTGAAAACTTACCTAAGCAGCAATTCGGGATAGGCCAGAGCACAAATGAAGCGATCTAACCTTTCTCCAACTAAAATCTTGGATTCTAAGACAGCGAGTCAGAGGGGAAAAGACTTTTCTCCTGCTCTGTAAGGGTACTTCTAATGCTTCTGTACTTATTAATACTTACGTCAGAAAAGCTGGTGCCTGTTCCACGTCTCCTCTTGAACTCTCTATCAAGAGAAAAAAGCCCCGTTAAGGTTTAATCAACGGAAGCAGGTGTTACAGAGAAGCGTAGGTCCGTTGAAAGCTGCCAGCCAATCCAACTCCCATCTCTTTTCCAGGCACACAATAAAGTTAATCCACAGGGCACATGAAAATCTTTCCAGTCCACAGTAACATTAGAGTGTGTGTGTTGCTGGATGCAGCACGGAAATATTCCCTTTTGGCTCAGTTATGATTCAGCCTCACAGCCCCACTCCCCAAAGCTGCCTCCTGCTGGTTTGAAAATCTTGGTCTTTTCTGGCCGGACTGTAGGACTGCTCTCCAGTTATATTGCTGTTTAGTGTCTGGTAGTTGCAGAGGTGGTTCATGCTGCACTATGTTCCAGGAAAGACCAATCTGTGAACCAGATTAAGGCCAAATCTAGTCTTGGATGTCGGGCAATGGGGCGGGAGTGGAGAGGGGTGGCAGGGGCACTGCCTGGCAGGACAGCTGGAACTTGCCGGAATTATACAGTAGAAGAATGACCCCATGTGTGTATTTTTAAGCTTCATTGCTCCCCTTGAAATGGATTAGGGAGAGTAATTGAGTGTTGGTGCAGGGAAATGTTTTACGTCGGTAGCACATAATATTTTTGTTTGTTATGTAAATCATAATAAAATTTGGATCATCTCAGAGTTATCAACTGAAGGTGCTAGTAAGATATCTTCTTCAACAATAAAATCTCATAATTTTCAAAGCAATCCCCCCTTTCCTGCTCATATTTCATTAGGGAAGGGTTTTATACCATTAGGCATATAAGTACCATGCCACATATTTTCTTTGATTTTTAATTTCTTATTTGTCTCTGTCTTTTAACAAGTATTCTCTGAAGTACTGTTGGCCCAACTGTATATACATGAACAGTTCTGAACTTGAGAATTCAGTAATTGTTATTTGTCTTTGGAAAATATTTTTGTGAATATTGATGGCTTTTTGTTTTGAGGTTTTACCTTCATCATATATTTTACTTCAGTAACAATATGCCATGGTTTATATTTTAGTAGCTAGGAAGCTGAGAGGATATTTAAGATTTGTCACCTAAACTCCTAAAAGTGGGCAGTAAAATAGGAAATATTAAACAAAGTAGTGTGGATTGGAGACTTTTGTACTGATTAGTATGAACATAGGAGAATTTTGAAAATAGGACTTGAAAAAACTTTCATGTTTCCGTGTCTTTATTAAACGTTCTTTCCAAGCTGTCTAAACTAGTGGTTAAGTATTTAATTACAGTTGCAAAATGAAAATTCCTAAAATTTCCTGAGTAATCATTTATAATATTTAGCAGATATGACCTAGTTTAACTTTCAGAAGTCTAGCTTCAAACTCCTTTGCTGTATTTTCTAATTTATAAGTATCATTGAGAGACTCTGCTGTGAAAAATATAACTTGTAGAGATGTGATGACTTTATGCTAAATTTGCTGTCATTGATTTCCAGGTTTTAGAATTTCTCTTGTGGCCATAACGATCTAAGCTGGTATTTTGCCTTTTTTTTTTTTTTTTTTTTTTTGAGCGGAACAGTGAAGTGATGGCAAAGTGAATACATCTCATTTTAATTCTTGCCTTTCTCTTTTCAAGTGTTATCCTCTCACAAGCTGCGGAGAGCATCGGTTTTCACTAAGGAGTTACCATGCTGCTATGCAGTACATTCCTAATACTCCTTAAAAGTAAGGGAAAACAAACAGATCAAGTGTCACATCGCATGTAAAAGTTTTTCTAAAAAGCCAGGAGTAAGAGTTTATCGCATTGTTGTTTATCTTCTCTCTTTCTCGGGGCGATGCCAGCGGTCCAATAGAAGTTTCCCATTGAAAGACAAATGCTAACATAATAAAGCACATCAGAGACATTTTAATATAGTTTATATTAAAACCATAGTGAAAAAGAAGAGAAGTTGTTTGCACTTGTTGGGACAGTCTGGGGAAGGGAAATGCAGAGCTCACCCCAGTTGATGTGAGAAGGCTCTGGGGTTTCGGTTGCTCAAAGTCACTGAAGCAGCCGTGATGTGTCCTTGGTGCTGTTACAGAAGCCAATGCTGTCAGCTTTAACAGAGGGATGGAAAGGCTCTACAGACCTAAATCCGTTATGCTGTCCCACTTACTATCATTTCCTCCTCACAACTGTGTGTGGGGGACACCTGCTTTGTTCCAGAGATTGCGCCAGAGATTGAGGATTCAAACAATTAAAGTTGCTTCTCTTAAAGTCAGTTCCTAGCCGAGCAAGCAGGGGCGACTGCCCCAAAATCTGTGCCAAAGTCTGGAGGGCTGTGATGGGTGAGCCAAGGGGAGTGGGCTGTGTAGTGTGGAGGAGGAGGGGTAAGTGCTTAAGAGAGATCGGGAAGCAGATACCTGTCACTCTGGTGAAATCCAGAGTCATCTAACACCTGTATTCTAAGATGCAGTAAACAGTATGTTCTGCAGAGGATATAAAAAGGTGACACAGTGTGTCCCATCAGATCGAGGAGCTTGCAGACTTCAGGAGAATGGTAGGTTTGTGGGTGATAGCGGAGCCCGTGACAGGGCCATTCGGGGATCAACGATGATATGTATACTTCGTGCTGGAGGGACCTGATGAAAAGTGACGTTTGGGTTGACCTTAGGTGGCGCGGATTGGCCAGGTGGAGCTGAAAGGAGGAACAGTGCAGTGTCTGATGGCTTCAGGCACAGAGGCGCGGAGATGGGAGGTCGTAGGACATGCTGGTGTAATGGTGAGTGTTCAGGCTGGGCTGTAGTGCAGGTTATATACAGGCAAAGAAGGGAAGTGAAAGAGAAACGGCTGGGTGTGGTCCCAATCCTGAGGGCTTTGGAGAGTACAGCCAACAGTCCATGCTTTTACTTCTGTAAGGTTGGGGAATCATCGGAGGTTTGTGATGAGAAAGGTGGTTTGAAGAGAATTATTTTTAACAGCTAACTTCTGCTGTGTGAGAAAGTAGCACACTTTCCGTCACTAAAAATGTGGCAGTCTTGATGACAGTTTGGGAGGCGTGTTCTACAGAGAAAGCATCCTGGGAGTGGGAAGTTTTAGAATCTGTGGTCACCTACACGGCTCGGACTGTGGTGTCATCTCCACTGCAACTGGGCTCTGTAGGATGTGCCCGGCCCAGTGGGGACCCTCAGGGAACCTTGATGCAGGACAGGAAGGAAGGCTAGAAGTCTGTTCCATTCCAGGTCTGAAGTTCTTTGATAGAATTCTAGGAGTTCTTCTGAAATAAGATTTCGTATCATCTGTTGAATGAAGATCTATTTCTGTAGCAGAATGATAAAAGGATTTTTACTCTAATAAAATATATAGGATTTTTAAAGAAGGAGAACTTGATTCAGTTGTGTCTTCTTTCACAGACCTTGCATTCTTTGTTACTATTTTCTCCTGTGTCTCTTACGATAACTGAAAGAAAGTAATGCTGAACACAAATTTGGTGTCATCTTATTGGTTAGCATTCATGTGTTAAATATTCCTGAAACCGTATTCTAAAATTTTACCAAAGCAGATGTACACATTCTTTGAATGCAATTCCAGGTAGGTTCACAGGCTCCACAGGGGTAATCCATCGACCTCGCCTCCCTAATAAGAAACTCTGACTTTAGAATGAAGCCATGGTTTACGGAAATCCCACTTCCGTAGATTTGAAGTTGGCACAAAAACAGATGCATGTATGTATTTAAAACAGTGGTTTTTGGGGAGGAACATGCAAACAAATGCCTTTAGAGGTAAAAGTTGTGTAGAAGCCAAGGAAATACTAAAGAGATTTTTAAGTGCTGTTGAATCCACTCATATTTCTCAAAGGTCTGATAAACATTACAGCACATTTATCAAGGAACATCATAAGGTGCCAAGATACTTCCAGTAATGTACCGGAGTAAACATGACCATGTGGTGAAAATGCTTCGGCAGAGCCGGTGGGCGGGGAGAGAGAGAGAGACAGAGACAGAGACAGAGACAGAAATGGGGGTAGGGTGGGGAGAGAGAGGGAAGAGGAAAGAAAAAGAAAAGAGAAAACTGTATTACGGTTCTACTGTAGTTGTAAAATGGACTTGTGTTGAACAATAAGAAGTCAGTCTTTTCAAAACAACGTCTGCGAAGATCTAAGGAATATGATTTTTTAACCTACGTAAGGCACGGAGCCCGCCGCTAAAAGTTGGTGCTTTTGTGGAGAAGGGGGCAGCCCCCGTGCTGAGTGCGGGGTTCTCCACCGCCTCAGCCTCAGGCATACTTGCCCATCAGGAGAAGATGAGGCCTTGGTGAGGCAGGTGTTCTCTCAGTCTTGGCCTGAGGGAAAACAGAATGAACTCCAAATGATTTAAATGAACTTGGATGAAGGAGCTACTTGCAGTAGACAGAGTCAAGGGTTAGGCACCGAGGCACGGAAACTGGCAACAGCTGGAAGCCGTGACCGCGCAGGGGCCGAAGGGGCAAGGGGAGGGCCGAGTAGGGCAGGAGCCCCGTGAGAAGGGGACCACGACAGAGGCTGCTCATGCAGTCCTGGCCGCGGAGCCAGACAGCGACTGCCGCAGGTGCTGCTTCAGCTTCCCGGGCGCGAAGCCGTGGGGAGGAGAGACAGAGCGCAGGCCCGGGGCAGGGCACGCGGAGCATATCCACGTCCCGTTTCCAGCTCTTTGACTTCTCTCCTGAGAAGACGAGTTGTTATTGCCTTGCTGGTGAAACTCTTTGTCTGGAGGACGCTGTCCTTTGAGGTTATTATGTACTTATATTAATGGGTGGTTTAATCACCCCTGAGAATGATGTGTCCTTGCTCGGTGGAGGACATGGGAGAACTCTTTCAAGAAAGGGCACTATACTCCCACTACCAGGATTGCTCGTTTCCATTTATTTTGGAAACAATTGCTGAAGAAAAAGAGAGATGTGGCCGTAATTGTTTGAAGGAATTCCATGTGTCGTTAGTGGTGGCCATAAACATATGGGCTTCGCCCGACCCTCGGGACGCTGTTCCAGCTGCGTCTTTCAACTGCAGTCAACCCTGTCATCATATTCCTGCTCCGGTTTCACGGGGGAAGTCTGTGTTCAGAGCCAAAGTACGCTGATAAAATATTAAGGGTAATGGCACAACAACAGAAAAGAGGTAGAGTTCAGAAAATGCCTGGCAAGAAGCCTGTCTCAGAATTGTAAAGGAGAAAGAAGGAACTTTTCGAATTGAGAAAGCACTTTGTTGTTATCATTAACATTTTTAAAGGTCTCAGTTTTTAAGAGAATTCTTTCGAAATGTTGTGCTTGGAAAACAGGGAGCTCTGACTTAAATACATTTTGTTTTAAAGTATAAGGATCTAATTGGAGCAAATAGATTTCAGATTTTACTGATACAGATAACCTTTTAAGGTATGAGTATTTTTCCACATTATAAATGTATACTTCTTCATGGAAGAAAATACAGAAAAGTTTGAAGCATAAGATGAAATAAAAATTACTGGTGACCCTGTTACTTAGGAGTAATCACTATCAATTTGGTTGTTTTCCTTTTTATTCCGCTGAATATATGTGTATCTTTAAAAATGAAATTATGGTATTATGAGTCTTTGTTAATATTTCTGTTGCAGGAAGGGGGACCCCTTCCAGGGCCCAAGAGTGGGCTCTTGTCTAACACTCGGAAATGAATGGTCCGAGGAGACACACGTGCTGACAAAGCAAGAGACTTGATTGGGAAGGGGCGCCCGGGTGGAGAGCAGGAGGGTAAGGGAACCCAGGAGGACTGTTCTGTCATGTGGTTCGCAGTCTCGGGTTTTATGGTGATGGGATTGGTTTCCAGGTTGTCTCTGGCCAATCACTCTGATTCAGGGTCCCTCCTGGTGGTGCACACATCACTCAGCCAAGATGGATTCCAGTGAGAAGGATTCTGGGAGGCTGGTAGGACATATGGACTGGAGTCTCCTATCTCCTTTTGACCTTTCCTGAATTCTTCCAGTTGGTGGTAGCTTGTTAGTTCCACATTCCTTACCAGGGCATCCTGTTTAAGATAACTCATGCAAGTGGTTACTGTGGTGCCTGGCCAGGGGGGGCGGTTTCAATCAGTGTTTCCCCTAGCATTTCCAAATTGCTCTCCAGGCATTTTGCATCAATTTTTATTTCCATCAAGAATATGTTAGTTTGTCTAACTCAATCCTTATTAGACTTATAATTTCAAAAATCTTTCCCAATTTTATAAATAAAATATGATTTAGTAAGGTTTAATTTTATTCATGTTTATACATTTATTGGCCATTTTTCTATTAAGTTATTTATCCATGTCTTTTGCCCATTTTCCTGTGGGACAATTAGTGTTGTTTTTGTTTGTTTATTCCCCCTTGCTCTAGAGGACCTCTTTGTATGGAAACAAATTAAGAAGATCAAATTTCTTGTTAGAAAAAATAGGGCAGATTGGTCACCCTTATTAGGTGATGTTTATTTTCTGTGATTTTTGGTGAGAAGGCCCTACATTCTTGCTCTCAAAAGGCAAGCCAGTTTTAAAATACTGAACTTTCAACTTTTTCATTAATTAAGATATTTAAGCAGGAGTATTACCTTTGGATAAATGTTTAGTGAATTCTGATTTAGAAATTGTTGGGCCTCAAGGTAAGTTTAGATATTTTTATTAAGAATAATAAAGGACCATTTTAAAGTTATTTGATAATTGAAATTATATTTCCCCCCGGAAGATATAAATCTCTTAGGACTGAGAGATTAAGACCCTTGGTTCCTACTTACTTGAGAAACAGTTACCAAAAAAGTATGAGAAAAACAAGCACCATTCAGAATGATCCTGAGTTGGAGACAGGGGTATGACTGTTGTTTCAATGTGTGTACATAAATAACTGTCAACAATCAGCTGTTCAGCTAGTCTGTAGAAAGTGGGAAGAAGAAGGGATTGGTAGATAGGCATTTTCCAGATAATTTTCTTTCAAGCTTATTTACCAAATATTAGGTACTTTCAGTTTTTGTGAGAATTACTTTCTCGAGATCATGAACAAGATTGAAACAGTCTTTAACCCCCAGAGTTGTATGAACCCTTAATTAACTGCTCTTCAGTGCATTCTGTAAAACTTCCTCACTAGATCTTACAACACAGATGAGAAAGGTGGCGAATTTTAATGCCACCCTCAAGCTGGTAAGTTATTTTTAGAACTGAACTCCCAAGAGTTTTGCTGTTTCTTATGTAAACCCTTAATTGTGCCTCAAATATCTTCATAAGGCAGTTTCTGTTTTTTAAATTTCTCCTCTCAGTAGGCCAGAAGTAAAACAAAGAGACCATGTATGTGGTGTGACAGGGTCACATCTCCATTTACGGGACTTCCCTCGTGTACTGTGTGTGAACTCCTCAATGCATGGTTACTTTTCTGTGACTGCAGCTAGCAGCTATGCGTTAAGACTGCACGAATGGTCCCAGCTGTCGTAAGAGGGAACAGTCTGCCCTGGCCACAGATTACAGAGTTTTGGGTTTTAGACCACAGACAATACCGCTGGGACCTGCCATGTACACTGTGAACATCAGTATTCCTTGGAGAAAGAATGAAGATTAGTCACTTCTGGCTCTGAGAAATTCTTGCATAACTTGCTTTTATCTCAGTGCAGTTTCCTGGGGATGCTTTATCCTGGCACAAGCCTCCGTCCCCACTTCAATGCTCCCTCTTCTATCAAATGGACCACTGAGTATCGGACTGGAACTCGAGTTGCACTCCAGAGGGCCGGTATTCAGTCCAGCTCTCTTTTACATGCCCCTTCCTCATCCCGGGTCCTTGCATTATTGCTTTTGTCATGCCCTGCGGCTTGGGCTTTTTTTTTTTTTTTTTTAAACATCTTTATTGAAGTATAATTGCCTTACAATAGTGTGTTAGCTTCTGCTTTATAACAAAGTGAATCAGTTATACATATACAATATGTTCCCATTTCTCTTCCCTCTTGCATCTCCCTCCCTCCCACCCTCCCCATCCCACCCCTCTAGGTGGTCACAAAGCACCGAGCTGATCTCCCTGTGCTAGGCGGCTGCTTCCCACTAGCTATCTATTTTACATTTGGTAGTGTATATATGTCCATGACACTCTCTTACCCTGTCACATCTCACCCCACCCCCTCCCCATATCCTCAAGTCCATTCTCTAGTAGGTCTGTGTCTTTATTCCTGTCTTGCGGCTTGGGCTTTGTTCCTGCTGTCACAAGAGTTGACCATACAAATGTGAACGTTCTCTCTCGGAGTAACCTAGAACTGCTCATGCTTGCTGTAGACCTGTTTTGTACCAACGCTTCAGACGATTCCAGATCTCTTCCTGGCACTTAGTTTCCTTTCCTCTCTCTTCTCAGAATTCTCTTACTTCCTTCTGAAGTATAGAGCTCGGATGCCAAAGGCTTCAGGAAACTAATTGAGTTAGGCTTTGTGTTGTTAACTTTCTTTTTTACCCTCCATATTCCAAAGCGAGATCTCTCTTGTGCTTTGGATTTTTTCTCCCTCGCTCTACCTGAACAGCAACTCTGCAGTTACGCGTGAGGTTCAGGTTACACTGCGTAAGATAAGGGGGTTGATAAAACAAGGTCAGTAACCCTTTCCCAGTTCTCAACACTCCTCAAATACATCTGTCCTTGATTTTCTCATCTCTTACGCTTCGAGCTTGCTTTATACTTTGTTTGCATTTCATTGTTTTTCTCTGAGATTATTTCTGCGTTTTTACTGAGCTCCTAAAACTCTGTTTCTGATTAAATTAATAGCTTTGATAAAGCACATAGAAATCTTAACAGAAGAGAAAGAGGTGCCTGGTATACTTCCTTCCTCTCTTATGCCTTATTTCCTCCTAAAGTTGAAACATCAGTAGAGAACAATTATAACAGCATTATTATTGTATTTTGAATTCTTCTATTGCTGCTTTTGTTGGAAATGCTGGTATTTCATCAGCAAAAGCTCGTGTATATCTTCTAGCTAGCTTTGGATTTTCTCAAGCTGATAGCTCTGTCCTACCAACTTGATAAAGAGTCCATATGGTCCATCTTGGTATGTGAACACACCCTTTCCTTGTGTTCAGCAAGAACTTGCTTCAAGTGCTCGTTACCACAGTGGTGAGGGCACTTCATTACAATCATTGCCGAATAGTTGAACTGAAAAGTGTCTTGAGGAACTTGCCGTACGTTCTTGTCTTTTGATTTGCTTGTGTCGTTCATGCCACTGTGAAGTCAAGAACACCCTTTCTCTGTTGAGTATTGTTTCATTCTTCCAAATGGAATTTTGATAGGAAGTTATCTAGGGGCATCATGGTATATAAACTGATGGTGGGTACCAGTGGAAATATTTTTTTCTTGTGAAAACTAGGTTTTTAAATTTAAAATACATTTGCTTTTTCATGTCTCACTGCCCATCCCTCTTCTCTTCTAGTTGAGTAGTAAAGAGATTATTTTTTTGTTTTAAAATAAGGTAAATAAGGTTGAGCATATGCCATATCCTAAAGCAGCATAGTTGGTTTAGGGAATGCCTACAACAGGTGAATTTGTTCCTCTTGATCCCAGTTATAATATTTGAATGTTATGGCTGTTCACCGACATTTTGCCTTAAGTACTTAGAGCTTGGGCTTTTCCACCCCCTGTCCAAATATACTCCTTGCTCTTTTATTTTTATTCTAACTCAGTTTATTGGAATTCTTGTTGTCAAAGGAGCATTCCTTGAAATAATCTGGAGTCTGTATTACTGGCTACAAAATAAGCTTAACGTGCAATTGATTTCCTGTTACTCTGTTGCGTTCTTTTAAAGTCATTTCCAGTCAGGTTTAATGAGTCAGTTCAGGTTTTCCCTATCTCTTGATAAAATATATATCTTTACTTCAAAAAAAGTGATACTGGTATGTTATTTGACCCCGTATCACATTTTTGTCTAAAAAGCAAAGTCTATTTCTCAAGAAGTTAGAGGGAAACTCTTTAATTTCACAGAAAAATAAGGGCTGTGGCCAGTTGACTGTAAGTTTAGTTCACTTTCGCTGATCAGCAAAGCGACTTTCCAGCCTAAAGGAAAAGTGATCAAAATAGCAGACGTATTGGATGGTGTCTGACTTTGAATGGTGACATGGCTCAGTAGGGTTTGAGGTAGAATCCCATCTCCCTCTGGGGTCGTCACTGCCTTTGTTTTATGGCTACAGGCAGCTTCTGCAGGACGTGGCGGTGAGGTGAGCACTGAATTTCACCTGCTTTGATACACAATTCCACATTCCTAGGGTGTCCCGAACAGAAGGAAAGCCTGAGCTGCCATCTGTGAAGCTCATCTCCCTCCACGTAGAAGCAGGTTGCAATTTCAGACACATTTGTGTTGCTCTCTGCATCTTCAGCTTCTTGGAAACATTTTAGACGGTGGTGTCTTTGGTGTGAGCCACTTCATGAGATGCCAAAAAAATTGGAAAATACACCTGTTTATGAGGTTAGTTTTAGTTAAGAACCCGATAGTACTCCTGCTTTACACCAAAGAAATTCAGATTTATAAGACAGTGTAAAAATGATCTGACCAAACTCCCTCTTTTTTTTTTTTGGAAGAAGGTATACTCCAGAGATTCAGTGATCTTTCCAAGGTAACAAAGCTTGTTTATGCTGAATCGGGATTCACAACTTAGTATCATGACAGTAGAATCCGCGTATTCTCCCCACAACATGAAGGTAATCTGTAGCCTAGGTAGAAGATACTGAAACTTAATCCCTTCTCTGTGGTATCTGCTCTCTTCCCCTAGCATCTCCCTGTGTGATCCAAGTCAGCCAGTGCCCTTGAGATGTGTGGGGATTTTTCTGAGACGATGTATATTGGCTGTTCGACAGAATTCCTACTCTAGAGCCAGAGTCTTCCTTCCATAAAACATTTGGCCATACTACTTTGGAACTACTTGCCGGCGGAGGATATAGTCCCAGTGGTTGGAGGGAATTACAGAGGAAGTTGAAATTCTCTGCCTGTCAACACTGACCACTCCTAACAGTGTTGACAGACCTGGCCCCAGCCAGTGTCCTTGGTTAGACAGGTTTAAAGGCTAAGACTCTTTAGGAAGAACATGAAATAAAAGTGAAAAGAGTTCCAAGCCAGGAGAAAGTGAATTCTGTCCAGTGGTCTCTTCTTATGGATTTAAGGCCAGTTTGACACTTTTGTTTACATGCATAAATGTACCAAAAGCCATCCTGATTTTAGGCCGTGATATGGAACTTTTCCCCATAAACAAAAAAAGCAATTTTAATATGATGTCTTTTATTTTGGGGTGTTGAGGGTGGGAGGAGTGAGTTTAGTCAAACAAGGGATTTTCTATTATTTTCTCTCTCCAAGAGAACATGCTGAGAATGAAAGCATTGCTTTGAATTTTTCTGAGGCAGGAAAGTAGTTACAAATGGATCATTGGTGAAACATTGATGGCTTAAATTCATCACGTGTCAGTAGTATCTTACTTTCTGTAGCATAATAAATACAATGAAATGCCTAACATGAGTATTCTCTATAGATTTTTGCTGTGGGATAGGAATGAAACGGAAAGGATGTTTAATCTTGAGGAGAGCAGGCAAAGACAATAAAATATTCACTAATGCTTCCAGGAATGGGAATGTTTCCAAGGATAGAAAACCAGAAGAGGAGAAACCAGAGTTTGAAGAGATAATCTTTTAAAACCATAATTTAAGCTCGTATAAACATCCCAACTCTTTGAAATATTTATCTTTCTGAAAATACGGTTTTTAGCATGTTCTTATGAAAACATTTGTTGCTTTACCAAGTCCTTATGAATTTCCATATGGAGTCATAAAAAAACCTCTTTGTGCCCAAAGGTTTAGCTCTTTTGCAGGGTACACATATAAAATACCCATATCATACCCATGTCCGTACAGCTTCATATTACTTATTGAAGGTTGGATCACTGTCTGGTCTTCATAGGATGACACCAGAGAGATAAGAGCAGATTGATGGGACAGGAATCTAAAAACCCAAAATCTGGATGAATATCTGACAGTTCTTTGTATTTTTATAGAGGTACTGAAATCAGAATATTTGAAATTAAAACTATTGGGAATATTTTGGGAAGTGCAGGACATACGGTCACCTTGGTTGTGAGGTTTAGACTCCACAGATTTGGATCTCCTCTCTCTGTATTTTGCCATCTCCAAAAATAGGGGCACCATCAATCTATTCCACAACAGTTTACTGAGTATCTACTACTTATTTTGAACTGTGGAAGTTACAAAACCAGTTAAGACAATTCCTGTATTCAGAGAGCTTGAGGGTTGGTTCAACAGCAATCAATATTATTTTTAGAGCAATGTCTTAAAACTTTCATGCCCAAATCAGAGTTGTCCTTCAGAGCAATTAGTTTTGGGGGAGGAGGAGACTGCATACTTATTTCCTGTTTCTCCACCATCTTCCAACAGTTCTTTTCCTGGTTTTTATGTTTGTTAAAATAGTTCATACTTTGATTTTTCATCTCTCCATCAAGTATTACCAGAATGGGTCTGAATGAAACCTTAGTCCCTTGTGGTGCTACATGGACAAGCTTGAAGGGTAAACTGTAGCACTTACTGAAAGCAGAGAATAGTATTTCAGGATTTGAGATGAGCACATTAAGTTCAACCTGGAAGAAGAGCCCACTCACATCCTGTAGATACCTTTTAAGCAAGAGCAAAGAGGGAATGAAAACTCCAATACTACAGGCTACTTCAGCAATCTAAACCGGAATTTTGTCATCTTTTGCTCTGTACTTACGAGACTTGATTATTTAAAGCACCATTTTCCAAGTGAGTGCTGATTTGGGTCCTGGAGACAGTTTGATGCTGTTGGTGGCTAGCTACTGTGTCTCTCTTTTGTGTCCATTGATAGTTTATATTTTTGGCCACTAGATGGTGCTGTTTCACTTTGAAATAAAATGTATACATATATATTTTAATTGAGTCTTTTGCTTTTTATTTTGTTTATTGTTCCTTTGATGCAGAGATGGTGGAAAATCAAATTCCTTCTTAAATTGGATCTGAGGTTTCCTGTCCCTCTACAGATGCATAGGAATTGTAATGTGATTATCCAGCCTGTAAAGTAATAGGTTTTCAGATTATCATACCACTCAATACATAGTGTTAATTTATTTTGTGAGAAAATACATTCTTTTCCTATAGAAGCATTTTATGTTATATATACTTGGCTGATACATAAGAGATTCCAAATACACGTTTTATGTGGCTTGATCTGCTGTGTCCTATTCTTGATTTAGGAATCACTTGGGAAAACAACAAAATGCTGATTGCCGGGTCCTGGAGACCCAGGAACCTATATTTTAGTAAGTGCTACAAGCGAGTCTGATGAGCAGACATGTGGGTCTGGATTAGAGCAGCACCGAGCTCTAATCCCCCACTGCAGCAGTGAGCATTTCTAGTAGACATTAATGTCAGAGCCTACAGTAATTCAAACCAAAGTTCAAGAGAGCTGAGACCAAACTTTTGAATGTAGACAGCTCTTTATGTAAATATTGCCTCTAGGAGCCATAACGGATATAATAAGAATTATTAAAGAGAATGTTTGGTTACTAAAGTATGCTAAAGTTGGTGAGAGTCTTGCACAGAAAAGGCGGTTCCTGTTAGGACGCCTGAAGGAGCAAGCGGACACCACATCACGCAGCGGTAGCGCGGAGGCTCTCCCAGCTTGCGGTGGTTGGACAGCCGTTTTGCCCTACGTTTATTTAGCCCCTCACCTTGTAGTACTTGATACTTAAACACTTTAGAAAGTTTTAGCCAGCATTAAGGTCTTTGATCTTCACAACATCCCTTTGACAGGGCGACTGTCAGAGGAGGGATTAAAGAACAGACTAAGGAAAAGCGCCTGAGCCAGAAGCAGCCCCCAGGAGACACAGTCTGGGGCGGGGGGGGGGGGGGGGTGGGCCGGAGGTGAGGGCGCCGCCTCCGACCAGGCCCTGCTGCTGGAAGGCCTCCCCGGGGGGCCAGACGTTCCCGAGCTCTGAGGCTTCACGCGCACTCTTGTTGACTAGGATTGCTCCATCCTATCCTAAGAACAGGGAGCTTTAGAAAACGGTTTCCTCCCTCTTCCCATCCTTCATTCCTTTCTCTGTCTCTCTCCCTCCCTCTGTCTTTCAGTCACACCTTATGAGTCATGGCCTTGATGACTGTGAGGTGGAGATGGGTAGGTTAAATCACAATATGAGGATGTACGTGTAGTTCGATAAAATCTACCCCAGGTCAGTTTACTTTCTTATCCTAGTTTGTCCTGGTTTAGAAGGACTCAGGCAGAGCTGCTTGCTAATTGTGAAAGTTGCTCAGCAAACACTGGCTGACTCTGTAGTTGACCTGAGTCTATGAAGTGTGCTCAGCAGAGAAGGCAGTATGTTGTAAGCAGTCAGTAAGCTTGGCGTTATTAACGATGGTGGTGATGATGATTGATGATGCATTCTCTGTTATTCAGCTTTATCACTAAAGCTAATCGCATAGAACGTTCAGCTTACCCCCTAGGATGGTCTTGGTCTCTGTCAGGCTGACCTGTGGGGTAATAAAACACTCAGATTGTTGGGGAGACTTGAAAACCTGATTCAAGAGAGAACCCAGGAGGCGCGTCCCCACACAGGCGTTGGCTCTGATGTCTCCTACTCCTGGAAGATCAGAGCTTGGCCAGCTGCCTCCCGCCCTTTAAGCCTTCCTTTCTCAGTGCGGCCTGACGCCCCTGCCCCGTCCACAGCTGGTCTTCTCCATCCTTCGTCTTGTTCTCCTTTTTGTCATAATATTTACCTTCTAATATACTAGGTCATTTATTTATTTGATTGATTTTTGCCTCCCTGCACAGTGGACAAGGGTCTTTTTTTGTCACTCACATATCCCCCAGTCCCTGGAATAGTGCCTGGTACATAGTAGAGGTTCAGAAAATATTTGCTGAATGAATGAATGCTTTCCTGTGCAACATTCCCTGGCACTAATAAGCAATAGACATAGCAGATATTTAGTTCAGGTAGTACTAATTCTGAATAAATATTAAATATTCCTGAATGAAGATTAAGTTTTTTTTTTCTATTAACCTTGACTGGTAAGAATATCTTCTAAATTATCACATGGTTTAAAGTATGAATCCAGAGTTGGAAGACACTGGATTACAATAAACAAGCCCTGAATGGTTTTCTGGGGCAAGTTACTAAACTGCTCTGTGCCTTAGTTTCCTCTGTAAACAACCTCACAAAACTGGGGTGTAGATTAAATGAGTCCATGCATTTCAAGCCTTAGAACAGGACCTGGAATGTAGCAAAAGATGAATTAATAAACTGAATTTATAGACTCTTTACTTGTTTAAAAATAATTATATGATATTTTGCAATTAAATTTAAATAGGTTAGCCAGTGTTCAGAAGGGAAAAAAGCATCGATAAATGCACAATTTGGGTATTTTCCATATTCCTGTTTTTATTACAGTGACAACACACCTGGAATGAATCAAATATTAAATTTGTTATGTAATCTCTTTTCTTATAGTGTAACAACAGTTTTGAAACAGAGCCTGGGAGTTTCATAAGAGCCCTTTGTTTTTGATTTCTTATAGATCCCCATATTAAGGTTTCTGGAAAGAAAGAAGATGTTAAGGAAGCCAAGGAAATGATCATGTCTGTCTTAGACACAAAAGTAAGTGAATGTTAAGGACACTCAGATGTCAGAACCTTGTCTCTGCAAGGGCTACTTCATGCTGTTGTGAAAGAACCATTTGGAGAAGAAAAACCAGGAGAAAGTAATGGTGGGTTTTGAAATAAGCACGTGTGATTCTACAGTGGATTAAAGTTCTGTTTAAAATTTGAATAGGTTCTCTCATGCTGGGTAATTGAATAATATTCTCCCCCCCCCCATATATATATATTAAAAAATATTGACCTGGATTAGTATAGGGCAAGTAATAAAGATTGCAAGAATTAGCATATTTGCCTTTATGATGTCAGTAGAAAACCAGAATAATCTTCTATATAGCTCTGTGTGTGTGATGGCATGAAATTTGACAATTTCTCTTGTACATTCTGTCTCTCTACAAGTATATGTAGAGAGAGACAATAGAGAAATTAAAATATGTAAAAATGTATACTCGTTTGTGAGAATATATTTTAATAAACACGTCAAAATCACTTACTATATGCCAGGCACTTAGCTACACCCTTTACAAATATTAATTGGTTTAACCCTCATAACTATCAGCACAGAGATATTAGGGAATTTGCACAGGATTCAGTAGCTGAAAAGTGGGGAGGTGGGATTCAAATCCAGGCCGTCTGGCTCTTAACCACTATGTTTTGCCACCTGGTATTTCACTGAAGTGGTTTCTGATCTCTTCCTCTTTATTTCCTTTCCCGTTCCTTTTTGTTGCTGTTTTTTTAATTTTTAAGAAATATTCACCTGATAATTATTAAATATTTCAGGATATCCAAAAAAGGATATCTTTTTTTCTCTTTTTAGAGGTTTAACTAAAAGAAGAACTAAGTTTAAAAACCAAAGTATTTAATGGATATAAGTTTAAAATTTAAGAATTCAGAAAATGTAAACCTATTGATATTTTTAACATCTTGTTGTATTTGACTTTTTAATTTTACTTTGTAGGGACTGAAGAATTTCAGTATCAATTTTATAAATGAGAAAACATTTCATGTCAGTCTTTATAATTTTACAGCACTACATTTTCCCAAATTAAATACATGGATTCCAGTCTGACTGTAATTATTCATTATGTTTTAGAATTTTACATTTTGCTTTAATGTAACTAACAAATCTTACACTCCATATTGATTTACTTAAGCCATTTTACTGCTAAAGATGTATACTTTGTGGTATCTTCCTCACTCTTATTTCTACTGGCAAGAATAATTTATCTACTTTGTAAAATTTGACATACAGTGATAGAGAAGTTGTGAAAATGTTTGTAAATATTTTTTTATTCCGTTTTGAATTTTATTGTTAGTTCCTGTTTTCTATCATTGTTCAACGTTTCTACTAACATACATATATTCACTCTTGTAATTGTTTTCATCTGTTTTTAGTTATTTGAATTCTGTTTCATGAATAATATCTATTAAAGGAAAAACAAGTAATTTTTTTGTAATTATACCTAATTTTACTTAAATACTACTGTCCCCAAAATTATCTTGGTAAAAAGTATATCTTTCTATTTTTTCTGACAAATTTGTCTTTAAATGAAAATTTCTTTTTTATTAGCCAAGGAGAAATAGATAGAAATTGAAAAATTTATAGATTAAGATGATCTTATTAAGAAATCTGTAAGATTTTCCACTGGGTCACTTTTTGTTAATCCTATTCCTTTGAGGGAAAAGTGTTTTTTAAGAGTTGTTCCTTCCTTTTTTCATGCATCAAGAAATAATACATTATTTCCACGTAGAGCAACCGGGTCACCTTGAAGATGGATGTTTCACATACAGAACATTCTCATGTGATCGGCAAAGGTGGCAACAATATTAAGAAGGTGATGGAAGAAACAGGATGCCACATCCACTTTCCAGATTCCAACAGGAATAATCAAGCAGAAAAAAGCAACCAGGTGCTTTGTCTTTTCACGTGAACTTTTATGGGACAAATTAAAGCTTGAATTTTCTGTATGCATAACTTTTTTGGGAGATGAGAGCAAAAGCGTAATCATGAAGTTGGCATTTAGTATGGATTGTGTGTCCCTCTCCAAGGAGACTGCAGGTGCTCTTCTTTTCTGAGGAGATGAGTTGTAGATAGGCCATAAATCCCTGATCTCTAAACAGTTTGTAGAAGAGAGGGAAGGATATCATGGCAACAGAAAACGAAGTCCCTACAAAAGGCTCGGAAGTTAGGAAAGGACCTGAAAGCTTGCCTAGTCCAAGCACCTATCGATAGCTGGGATTCTGTCTGCAGCATCGCACAAGTGGCCCTCCAGGCTACACCGGATCACCTTCTGAGAGGCAGTGTATGAGTGTCTGACTTCCTCACATTGACTGAATTATGGCTCTGTTTTATACACATTTTTTTCTAGTTCTTGGGTTTGGAAACAAATGGAACTCACCTGTCTACATGAAAACGCTGTCAGTGCTTGAAGAACAGATGGTGTTCTTTGTGTTATTTGGAAGTTTTCTCTCCTCTAATCACAATATAGAAACTATGTTGGCCACAAAGATGAATACGATACAGTTTTTTCTCTGTGGGGACTAATGGTGACAGTGGGACACATACATGAAGAACCAGATAGGAAGCCATGGTAAAAAGCAAGAGCAGTAATCAAAATATTTGACAGCTGATATGGCATGGGCGTGGCCCATGAGAGAGCACTGTCCTGGAGCCCCACCCGCTTGCCCTAACGCCAAGAGTAATTCTTTAGTTGATGGATCGTAGGAAAGCCCAGGAGATCCCAGGAGAGGGCTGTTGGAGCAGCAGTTTTTTGCCAACTAGCATGGAAGTAGTTCATTACTTTGAGAACTTAGTGTGGCACTATCATTGCACATTGATATCCATCTCGTAATTCAGAGAGTTTTTATAAAAAGGGAGAAAGTGCAGTGAACATGAGAAATTGTGAAGAGGGCAGGATGGGCTCACGGGGGCTGGGAGGTTTTAGGTAAGTCCAGCAGGTGACGTTGATCAGTTGACACACATCACCAGAGCTTGTTAAAATCCAGATTCTGATTAAGTAGCTCTGGGTTGGTGCCTGAGGTCCCTCATCTTTAACAAACTCCCAGCTAGGCGATGCTGTTTTATCCTGGACGACACTTTGCGTTGTGAGGGTGTAGATAACCGGGAAAGCAGATGTGGGTTCAAGTACAATAACTCTAACTCTGTGTTTTCTTATTTTTGCAGGTATCTATAGCAGGACAACCGGCAGGAGTAGAATCGGCCCGAGTTAGAATTCGGGTAACTATTTATTACCTTCAGTTCTGTAAATCAATGTCAGCGATGTCTGCATTATAAGGCAATAAAAATACCATAATTTATCAATTTATAACCAAGTCATATGTTCAACATGTAGGAAATAGTGACAGAAATATTGTATGAATGTATTGGAGGTGTTTCTTAGAGACGTTCTGGATTTTATCTGGCTCGATTTCTCTGGTGATTTTGAAATGATCAAAAAGGCGCCTGAGGAAAAATGCCACAGGCAGCTTAAGTTACAAACTCTCAGGTTTCACAAAAGGCTCCTTTCATTTAAAAAACTTTATATCGTCTACCCAAGCTTGTGGCTGTAATAAAAGCATTATGTTTTAAAATTCCATCTTCAGAAAAGAATGAATGAACTACACACATCTCTAAATGTACAATGACTTAACTATCTGCCCTGGGTTCTGTAATCTCATTTTAGGAGCTGCTTCCTTTGGTGCTGATGTTTGAGCTGCCGATTGCTGGAATTCTTCAACCAGTGCCCGACCCTAATTCCCCCTCTATTCAGCACATATCACAAACGTACAACATTTCAGTGTCATTTAAACAGCGGTCCCGAATGTATGGTGCTACTGTGATAGTACGAGGGTCTCAGAATAACACAAGTGCTGTGAAGGTAAGTGGTTCAGGTAATTCCGAACATTGTAGGTGTACACATCATGCGAGTTTTATTTTTAAAGGATTTTAAAACTAATTTGTTTTCCAGAATTTGTTCTCATAGTACGTTCTGGGTTCTTAGAATGTGTTGAGTTTTTCCATAGCTGGCAGAAGTGCAGTAGAATCTTTCCCTTCAACGTGGACGGTTACTGTACAGGCCTACTTCCTTCCCACCCTTTTCTCCCAGGAAGGAACTGCCATGCTATTGGAGCATCTCGCCGGGAGCTTGGCGTCCGCTATCCCCGTGAGCACACAACTAGATATCGCAGCTCAGCATCATCTCTTTATGATGGGTCGAAATGGAAGCAACATCAAACATATTATGCAGAGAACGGGTGCTCAGATCCACTTTCCTGATCCCAGTAATCCACAAAAGAAATCCACCGTCTACCTCCAGGGCACCATTGAGTCTGTCTGTCTTGCAAGGCAATATCTCATGGTAGGTTTACTGAAGTTAATGGTACAATTTTTTTTTTTTTTTTTTTTTTTTTTTTTTTTTACTTCTTTGGGTACAGTGTTTGTTGCTGCCCATACTGTACCAATGTGGTATTTATGGGAGCACTTTGAAATCCTGGTCAAATAAGCAACTTACTTGGTAAAAGGAAATAAAAGAATAAGGTACATGGTGCCTCACAGACTTAATTTCATTAGATAGGTGAGTAATTTCCTTTTAGTATTTTTTTTTAACTTACACTAAGCAACAGAAGAGGTGACATTGAAATAACTGGCTGTATTTTGTGGAAGGTGGTTATTTTTATCTGACGTGTAGTATTAGTGTGCGTTTGCCAAAAAAGTCTTCTGTTTAAACAGAAAAGTTAAAAATTAACACATTGAAAATTTTACCCTCAAAGATGTAAATTTTGGTAGCATGAAACATTTGAACATTTCATAAATCTCTGATACAATTTTAAAAATGCTGTTTAAGCCATGAATTTGAGTGTCATGCATTGAAGAAAAATAAGTTATATAATTTACTACTGCTTCCAGTTTATAATTTTCAATATTTCTATCCTTCCTATATTCATTTAAAAACCCAGTGTGTAGGTTGATGTGTAGTAACAAAATAGACTGACATACTGTGGACCCACAAGTATTCTTATTAAAAACACCATTATATTCTCCTGTTGGGCTAGACCTTTAGTGACATTTGAATCCATAAGCTTCAGGTGTGACATTTGCTATTATTAACTTGCAGAATCTGTTCTTGAGAAACTTTCAGAAGATCCAGATTTGTATTGTTGATTCCATTCCTCTGACAGAGGAGAACTTGTTATAATCATTAAGGATTATGATATATAATTTTAAGAAATTAATTTTTAATTTTCTTAAAAGCCAGGCTTACTTAGGCTACTTTTAATATACGGCTAGTTAGAGAGCATATTTGTATTCAAAGATTATTATGATTACTCTTCATATTTTCTTTTTTGCGCTTTTCAAGTTCTTTAGATATTAGTTTGAGTTAGTAAACTTTTCAAGCGATCAGCACAGTTATGAACTCATATTCATACTTTGATCACACCTGCCAAAAATACAGGTGTGCAGTGAGACATATTATTATTATTAAACAATACTGAAAGATGTGAGGGAGAGATAAATTAAATGGCTTTAACTTGCATTTTAAATACCATCACCATTTTTTTTATAGCAGTGTCCTTACAAACATCACTTATCCAGAAGAGAAATGGAACATGGTGATTTCATTTTAATGCTAGTATGTTTGATGGTAACTTCTTCTGATACTTATGTACAAATCCATCAATCTGTACCTCGTAAAAATGTATGGGATCTGGTTCATATACTAAGTCGATTAGGGGCCAGGAAGACAGCATCAGAGAAAAAAAGTGCTAAACTCTGCCATGCTAAAGAGTGAGATAGTGAAAAGAAGGGGTGATAGTAACATTTTACTCCAGGAAGGAGGTAAGGTTTGAGCTGTGTCAGAAGAGAAGTAGGACTTGGGTTGGCAAAGAAGCCTTTTGATGAGTTAAGAGACCAATGTCAGAACCTGTTTAAAAGGTAGTCAAGAGGCTGGTCTAGCCTGGAGGAAGGGGCAGACGTGTACACATAAACCTGTGATTGCACCAGCAAAGCTGAGCTGAAATGTGGAGATTTTTAAAGGCTGATACATGTTTAGAGTTCATTCAGGAGACAATAAAAAGCCTCCGCTGTAGGTCTTTGAGCCAGGGCACAAGATTAGTATCCTTGATGTGGTTGAGAATGTAGTTTCTGGCGTCACTAACAAAACTGAAGTCAGAGAATGGGGGAATTTTCCAAGGTGGAGAGTAGATAAAGAATTCAGGGCCAAAACCAAACATAAGACACATGTTTTTGTCATCCAAAAAATAGTTTCTACCCCTCAACATTATTTGCACACCAGCCTTCTAAGCTGTGTGAAGGTATATAATTTAGCTTTAATACTTTGGTTTTTACTCTTTAAATCTATAAAAGATTGTATTATCTGTAGGCATGTTAAATTATTGGATGTTTTAATGAGTAACTTTTTACCTCTCACCCTTTCCACTGTGACATTTCCTAGGGTTGTCTTCCTCTTGTGCTAATGTTTGATATGAAGGAAGAAATGGAAGTTGATCCACAGTTCATTGCTCAGCTGATGGAGCAGCTCGACGTCTTCGTCAGTATTAAACCGAAGCCAAAACAGCCGAGCAAGGTTGGTTCAGAGTCTGGGCCCGAAGAGAGCCGTGTATCACCTCACGTTCTGTCTAGTGTTATTTTCGTATAAATGTGTATTTGCATATACATGGAACTGAATATTCTGTATAATATACATCGTTATGTATTATATTTAGTTATTTTATATAAATGTAAATTTGTAACAGCATTCGTTATTGATCTTTTTTTTTAATATACGTATTGGTTTTTGGAGTCCATTTGTGACCGTTATTTTAATTACCTATATGGGAAGGAAAGAGAAAACATTTTCTTATCAATTTGCAATCTGGTAACTTTAAACGTTACTAACTTGCCGGAGAGTTGGTAAGGCTAAATGCTGTGTTATGTGCCTATGTGTATGTGTACATATCCAAGGCAATTAAAAAAATACTTAGTTTACTTACTAATTGTGAGCCACTGTGCTAGCCCTGGAGATTTAAAGAATAGGCACCATTGTCTGTCATATATACTTTAAATAATGAAGTATCCCCAGTTCAGCCTTCTTGGAACTTCTCCTCTAAGATGCTGCAAAGTTTAATGCGATAATTCTGGCGTTCTTAAGTGCTAGTGAGAGTGTGAGGAAAGAGGAGTGTTCCCACATTAAAGCACGTAAGTTGACACAGACACTTTGAAAAGCAACTTGTGATCATCTGCTCACACTGATAACACGGATACCCTACCCTCAGCGATGCTACTTCTACTTATACATGCCGAAGAAACCTTTGAGTCAGCAGCCAAAGGACAAGAACGGTGTTGAATACGAAAAGCAAGTTGTGGACTTCCCTGGGGGCGCAGGGGTTAAGAATCCACCTGCCAGTGCAGGGGACACGGGTTCGAGCCCTGGTCCGGGAAGATCCCACGTGCCGAGGAGCAACTAAGCCCGTGCGCCACAACTACTGAGCCTGCGCTCTAGAGCCCACGAGCCACAACTACTGAAGCCCACGCACCTAGAGCCCATGCTCCACAACAAGAGAAGCCACCGCCATGAGAAGCCCGCAGACTGCAACAAAGAGTAGCCCCTGCTCGCCGCAACTAGAGAAAGCCCGTGAGCAGCCACAAAGACCCAACGCAGCCAAAAATTAAAAAAAAAAAAAAAAAAAATTAGCAAGTTGCATAATAACATGTACTAAATGATAACATTTATGTATATTTTAAATTATAGTAGGTAAAACACCAAACAGTTGTGCCTTCCATTTTTAAAATTTCTAAACTGAATTTTATCATATATGCATTTATGCATATGGTATATGTATAACATGTATTACTATATACAATTTTCTCTGTATGTAAATAATGTGGTATTTAGTGTCCAACATAAGAAAAAGAATCATGCTTTCTTCAAAAGAAAACTTTAAAGGAAAAGATAGGATTGATTCTAAATGAACTTGATATATTGAGCTTAAAGTTAGAGAATAGAACATTAATTTTATGTATTGTGAAGCTTTGTACTTTACTAATTTGAGTTGACTAGAGTCACTGTACGTACCAGAACGAAAAGATACAGTCAGAAGAGACTTTGCATGTAAAGATAGACTGGCACAGGAAGGTTTCTGAAGTTCAGCAAGAAGTGAGCAGAGGTCAGGGGAAAAGAGATTTTAAGTGAGATCTCTGAAACCTTGCAGCATCCCAGGGCCGTTGAATTATGCCTCACAGGCCCCGAGGCTGACTGCTGCTTTAACTGCTGTCTCAGCCACACATTTTCTGTATTGTCCACTGGAGGCTTTCCCCCTCGGGTTCACATTTCCAATTTTCTAGATGAGTCCATTGAAGAAAAAAAGAAGATGTATGGTTTGGAAATTTATTTTACTATAAGCTTTGCCACAGATATGTCATCAATGCGGAAGAGTGGTACCTCAAGGTTCATTAGTTAACTAGTAGACTGTAAATGTCAAATGTAAGTGACTATTTTTATGCAGTCTGTATATGGTGACATGTTTGATTTGTTTTATAAAGATGAGATAAAGGGGGGAAAGCTTTAATGTAAAGACAAGAGGATATAAACGAGAATGGGCTGTAGAGACAGAAGGACCCAAGTTCCAATCCTCTAGCTGCTCCTCCACAGCTGGGCCGTGACCTTGGGTAAGGCCCTTGTCCTCACTGAACATGAATAATAATTCCACCCCATGAGGTTTTGCAGGAATTAGAATATATGTGCAGCTTCCATCACAGTGCCTGGGACACAGGACACACCCAATAAATGGTAACTAACATTTTATGGTTTTACCAAAAGGAGTAAACTTAGGAAATACGTGGTTAGAATTTGCAGTTGATTTTAAAGCATCATTCATCCATTCCCTGAGTGGAATTCTTATTACCATATTCATTTCTCACCCCCCTCCCCAATTCATTGTCGACTACTTGCATGTCACTTTTTTCTTTCCCATTATGTGTTTTCATAGTCTGTGATTGTGAAAAGTGTTGAGCGAAATGCGTTAAATATGTATGAAGCAAGGAAATGTCTCCTCGGACTTGAAAGCAGTGGGGTTACCATAGCAACCAGTCCATCCCCAGCATCGTGCCCTGCCGGCCTGGCGTGTCCCAGCCTGGATATCTTAGCTTCCGCAGGCCTCGGACTCACTGGACTAGGTATAAAATTTATTATTATAGCCCTTCTCAGCCACTGGGGGATTGCTTATCCAGTTTCCTTTCTTTCTACTGTTTGGGGCTACATTTTAAAGGCTGTTTTTTTCCTCTTCAGGCCCTACTATCAGGTGAAAAGCAACAAAACTCGAATCAATCCATTCTGATTTTTTTGTTAGACTCTATGGATTTCTGTTTCCCACATTCTTTTTATTTTGGCATAAATAATCAAGGTCTGGCGGTTGTATTTTCGGTGGCTGTGTTTGTTCTTCTAAATTAAGAATGCCATTGAGAGTGAAGTGAGCCGGCTGACTGTAATTGATGTGTTTGCTCGCTCTCGCATTTGCAATATTACCATTAGTCCCTAGAGATAAAGATTATCCAGTTTGCTTTTCAAGAAGTAATTGCAGACCTGCATGAGGGGTGGGGAGGGGGGAGGTGAAAGGAAGCAGAACCCTCAGTCCCAGTGGTTAGGCCTGCCTTGCCCAAACACAAAGGAGATCTGGCCTGCGGCCACCACGGGAAACAAACCGACCTGCATTTATGTCTCAGGTGAAGAAGACAAAGATGAAAGAACAACATCATCGTGGTGCTTTAGTTCTTTAAGAAAGCAGGGTGAGCCACTTAGTAGGCATGATGTGATATGTATTGCCTCATTTACGGATTCCCATCTTGTAGGATGAAGTTCATTGCTATATTACAGTTATTCTAGGTTCATTACTTTTTTGCACATTTTTCAGTAGCTATTATATAAAAAGCTAATGCAATAACCCTCGCAGATCATTCTACCAAGTTCAGTGTTGAGACAGAAAAAGATACTCTCAGCAGTCTTTAAAATTTTTAATAGCTATTCTTGCTTTTTAAAAATGTAATATGGTTATAATATGATTAAGATTCCAAGTATCCCTGCCCAGACACCATTACAAGTAAAGACAGATTTTCCCCCTTGGACCCTAATCTCCCAAAGTTGTCCCTTCCACTGGAGATTCTGAACAGAGTTGTAATAACACAGCAATGCATGTGAGTCAGGAAATGCCAATCAGGCAACTTAGCAGGAACTGAGTTCTTCCTGTACTAGAGAGAAAAAAAGTGAGCTAAGATCAGAGTGATTTAATTTTAAAATGTTTTCATGGCTATCTCTAGCCTCTAATACTTAATGCTTTAAGTATTCCTGGGAACTTATTTATACAAACTCACATTTCACTTTAGAACATATTTGAAATGCCCGAAGGGAAATTTCATTACTAAATCAAACATTAAATCCTTAAAACAAGCAAAAAGCCGAAAAAAAAATTCTTTTTTCTGAGAAAAGTCTTCATACGCATTGAGATGGACCCAAAGATGTCACGTATGGACAGTCATACATGGTATGAAAACTGTTCCAGGTGGGCCAGCCTCTGCAAATGGACCAAAGGGAGATATTCTGTTGCAGGAAAACGTCCCCCAAGTCACTGCTAATTGTAAGTGGTTTAAAAAGAGTTTGTTTGGAAGCAGATGACAAGTGAATTATGCAGAGAAATACAAAATGGGTCTCCACGTGAGCACAATTTTGTTCATCCTGGCTAGCTGAAGTGATTATGAAGCAAGTGACTGGTGTCCGGGCCCCTGACTGCTGTCCTGGTCTGGGCACATCTGTCTTCCATTTCTGTTTGTGGGCAAGTGGGGTCCTGTGTTGGAGTTGTATCATGCAATATTTCATGTGAATATTTGAAAGAAGGTAATCTGTCACTCTTACATTTGGAACATATCAGATTATATGAATGTGCATTCCAAATGGCAATATTGAGGCCATCTGTATTTCTAAATCTTGAGTTTATGTGTATTGACTTTACATTCATTCATTACAGGTCTTTTGGGACCCACTGCCTTATCTCTCAATACTTCAACAACCCCGAACTCACTTTTGAATGCTCTCAATAGCTCAGTCAGTCCTTTGCAAAGTCCGAGTTCTGGTACCCCTAGCCCCACATTGTGGGCACCTCCACTTGCTAGTACTTCAAGTGCCACAGGTCAGTATTATTTAAGTACAATCAAAGGTGTGTATTCTTAGGAATTAATCAGTTTTTTAGTAAAATTTACTAGTAGTTCCGTTTCCGTAGGAAAGGACTATGGTTCAAAGAGTACTGCAGCCAAACAGATTCTCCAGAGTGTAAATCAACTAAAATGAAGCATAATAGAGCAGGGAGATTTTCATAAAAGTAATATGTAATCTTCAAACGTGACAAGCAGATCAGGAAAAAGAGCATGGTGTGCAGGGAGCAGTGGCAAAAGCACGCAAGGGTCACTGACCTGGTAATTAGGAAATGCACGTTCTAGTTTGACAAGTTTGCTTGGTAGTCATACGCACGTGCTAAATCTAGCTAGTTTCCTCATTTGTACAGTGAAGAGCTTGGACTAAATACTCTCTAAAATGTTGTTCCATTTTAATACATCTTCTATGTTTTTATAGTCATGTGTTAAACCTGTTAACAGAGAGGTATGAAAATTGAATTCTCAGTTTGCAGCAACAAAAATGACTTTTTTTGTTGTTACTGAAAATAATAAAATAATGCTTCTTGATTCTGAGTTTATTCCTGTCTAATGTCTGTCTTCATGAAATGCTGTTGTAGGTTTTTCTGCTATACCACACCTTATGATTCCATCTACTGCCCAAGCCACATTAACCAATATTTTGTTGTCTGGAGTGCCCACCTATGGGCACACAGCTCCATCTCCTCCTCCTGGCTTGACTCCTGTTGATGTCCATATCAACAGTATGCAGACAGAAAGCAAAAAAATCTCTGCTTCATTAAATGGACACACACAGGTAATGCCCTTCAGCAAGAGTCATGTGCTCTATGCTGTTTGTAAGAGATAAGCCACTGGTAACGCGTTTAAGCTTTCACCTGAGGTGAATTTTAGAATTGTGACCATATCTCTGTGTTGTTTTCTATTATTATTTCAGTCTCCGAATATAAAATATGGTGCAATATCCACTTCGTCACTTGGAGAAAAAGTGCTGAGTGCGAATCATGGTGACCCATCGAGACAAACAACTGCATCTGAGCAGGCAGCTACCAAATCAAACCCTGCAGAAGGTATCTTTCCTTCTGAACGTCAGCCTGCTCCGTTGATTGGATAAAGGGGATTGTAGAAAGTCTGTGGAGTGATTCTGAGTGGGTTTTTCTAACTGGTTATGATTCACCCTGCCTCAAGACTGCAGAAAGACAGTATCTTGAATGAAATTCCAAAGAACATGGTGAAAGAGCACTTTGCCATAGAAAGAACCACTTTCCCATTACATTGGACCTTCCTAAATTAAAGTGACTGTAATTGTGCAGCAGGAAAGCGTTAACTTACTAAGTGTGTGTGTTTGTAATTTTTTCCCAAGTAGAGTATTTCTTTTTATAACACCTTCATCCTTAACAATCTTTAAAAAAAACATGAGGGTCTTCAAATTTCATCTTGAGTTTTTGAGGTAGCCTGAATTTAAGGCATCTTCTCTGTAGCTGAAAGCTGTTATGCTTTTGTCTCCATAGAATTAGATTCTGATTTGTTTCCATTGCAGGTGATTGTTGATAGTAAGGTGATGTCTGGATTTTTGCTTTTTCCTCTCCCCTTCTGCAGGTTGTAATGATGCTTTTGTTGAAGTAGGCATGCCCCGAAGTCCTTCCCATTCTGGAAATGCTGGTGACTTGAAACAGATGATGGGTCCCTCCAAAGTTTCCTGTGCCAAGAGGCAGACAGTAGAACTATTGCAAGGCACGAAAAACTCACACTTACAGTATGTATTTTAATTTTAAAATCCCTTGATCCTTTGAAAGAAAGTGTATAACAGGCTGGATTTGTGTTAAACTCAATAGTTAGTGCTCTTTGGTTCAAGTGCATTTGACATTATCCGTGGGTTTTTTTCATTTCTCTTTACGATTACCTTCTCTTTTTACTTTTAAAAATGTTATTAAGAATAGTATCTGATAACTTTCACCCTTGTTATAAAACAAAATTCAACTAAGTAAATTTAATGATCAAATTGACTTTATTCAATCCATGAATTGGCAGCTTCCCATTTAGCAAATGGAAAGGAGCTCCAAAGAGCTGCAGAAAGAAGAGGTTTTTAAAGGCAGAAAGGGTGCAGGACAAGGAAGTCATAAAGAAAGGATTATTTCAGGCAAGGTCACCTTCCTTTGGGAGAAGGCAGGGGTCTATCAGGTGGGTTACCTCACAAGTGTTGGCTAGAAAATTCCAGACAGGACTGGTTAAGATTACATTCCTAGGAGAGGCTGAAACTGCAGTTAGGTTAGGTATCAGGTCTTGGTTTGCTGATATGGGGCTTAGTACAAGTGACTCCATTTTGGGCCTGTTGTCCCTTTTTTTCACAATTCTTTCCTTTTGATCAGACTTTCAGCCCAAGTGAGAGATGTGATCAAAATTTAAGGCATTAGCCCCACTCTCAGCTACCTCTCTGTAGTTTAGTTCTTATAGCTTTTACTGATCCTCTGTGTGGTGTTCACAGGTCGTGATTCTTTTTTTTGCTATTGAATCTCTGTGGTATTCACAGGTCATGACTTCAGGCTCACAATTGTTTTAGTCAGTCATTTTCTTCATTTCTTTTCTGGCATTCCAGTTATAGGGAGGTCATTTGCTCAGTGGTTAGTGGCTGCAAAAATACCTTTAAAGCTTTTGAGAGAATACAATGCACCAGGGAGACTACTATGACTGTTATAAGTAGAATAATTTCCAGTGTTTGGAGGGCAGTTCGGAGCCATAGTCCCCCAGACCCAAACCAATCAAAATCAAATAAGTCAAAGAAAGACCCTGCTGAAGGAGTCATTTTTTTTAAGCCAGGTGGCTTGCTCAGTGATCTTAGTTAACTGAGTTTCCACTTGCCCAGAATGTTAATCCAGGTTCAGCATGTAGTGGTGGCCATAGCACAGACACCCCCTTGTTCAGCTAAAAGATAATCAAAGGCTATTCTATTATCAAGAACAACTTTGGCCAGAGAATCTAAGGAATTTTGTTGGGCAGCTACTGTCTTGGTAGATTCTGCAGTATTTTCAAGAGTTAAGGAGAGATTCCTGATTATAGTTTCATTTACATTTACTCTTAACCCTGGGAGTAGGGCCCTGCTATGGAATGTGAATCCTGAGCCATGAAAGCCTCCTGGACTTTTCTAACTCTGCAATATAAATTCAGGGGAGTTGTCCAATGAAGTGTCTCAGTTTGTTTGTAGATAGTTAGGGGCACAGTTAGATAACTCAAGAGGCATTGCCCTGCTACGCGCCAGCCATCTAGGCATCCATACGCCCGAGGAGAATGATCACCACCACAGACAAAGATAAATACTGTTGGGGCACAGACCACTTCCACTAAAGTGGTGCTGTTCATGGATTCATTTGCAGGGATTGTTGCGTTTGCCCATTCAAGCCATGAGTCATTTAAGTTTTCAGTGCATTTGGGAAGTAAATCTCCTAACCTGAAATAAAAAGTTCTGAATTACAGAGGTTACCTCCCTTAGCAATGGCCTGAGAGATTCAGATGACTGCATTATCTTTCTGGGTCAATGCCAGACACAGTAAAGGAAAGAAAAAGAGAAGAAAAAGGTTTCATATTTAGTTAAAGTATGAAGTCTTGATCTGGGGTCTCAGGAGGAAGCAGTCTACCTCAGTGTCAGCTACTTCTCCAACTAGTCAGTTTGATTTTCAGGTCTCCAGCTGGTGTACAGGACCAGATGTCAGGTGGAGACTTCTTCAGCTGTGAGATGTGTACCTAAGTCTCTCAAGTTTGGCTGCCATCTAAGTAGTGAAGAGGATCTGATATAGTCCCTTCCAAGGAGGCTCAAGGACCATCTTTGTTCTTAGTGATTCCAAATCAGAAGGGTGGGAGAAAATTGGAAACATAAGTTTGGAGAATTGTGGCTAGTTATTTGAAGGGAACTAGAAGAATTCAGGATCCAGTCCAGTTTGCAGGAATATAACAAAACCTCAAAGAAAATTAATAGCACTAGAATCTAATATGTACAAAAGTATATTTTTCTCTCTACAGTTACTTCCATTTTTTAAAAACAAAAGATAATTGCAGTTAAACTAATTTGTTTGCTTTAAAATTGGCCTGAGTATTTACATAAGTGCAGCAAGAATAGTGATTATGTTGTATGAGTTCTTTTTAAAACTGCTTTGCAGGAACTTTTCATAAGGAATCTCAGATTGAACTCTTAAAAGCCTCTGAGGCCAGAAAGCCAAGCCAAGAACTCGCCATCAGATTTTACCTGCAGTACCTATAGTTTGGGTGAATTCCTCTCTTCATAAGGTCCCAAAAATAACCTGAGGTTCCTGGGCCTGCCAGGAAATGACCTTCCTTACTCACTGGGTAAGGCTGCCAGGAACCCTGTAAGCAGAGTACCAGGCCAGTTTTTTTCAAGGGCCTTTATTGGCTTTATTAAGTTAACCTTAGTTCCTTAAAGTTGTCAGATCATATCTGAGTCTGTGTACATCTCTCTCAAATATGACATTTCAGTCAGAGCTTTGGTAATATAGCCAATGTTTCCAATGTATTCTGTTACAAGGAGAACAGATTCTTATTGACCTTTGCAAATAACTAACTGTATTGCTGTGCAAAGAATACAGAAGAGTTTCCAAATTCTGGAGGGATCAGGTAGGGAGAAAAGTAAATGTTTCGTCTTTGTTTACAAAGGTATACTTTACCAAATTGCTGTAAGTCATCGATAACTTAGGAAAAAAGGTTTCCTTAAATCTGGAAAAACAAAACATTAAGGAACTAGCAATTTTTCAAACAAAAAAAATCATTAAAAAATTATAATCATCCTCCTCCTCAGTTCATTTAGTCCCATGTACAGTAATTGATATTTGTTCTGCTTGAATCCAGTTCAGTTTTATGACCTTTATGTTATCAGAAACATGCACTTGTTAAAATCCTTTCCATGAATCTCCTTGAAGATGAAGCACTTCTGTAAGAACACTTCTGCAGAAGCATCTAAGACAATAAGTCTCTGTAAATGACAAAGACTTAAAAATGCCCATTGTTCAAGATCTGATGAGATTTCATTTGATAAAGAAATGTAGTTATTTCTGTGATATACACCAGTTTACATTAATATTAATTATGACTGATAATATTATACCTGGACATATCACATCTCTAGGAATTTCACACAGCTCTGGAACACTTATATACCTATACAAATACAAAATAGAGAGGGCTTAGTATTACTTTTATTTGACAATACTTCCCATGTAATTTAACACATCAAAGAAGCTTAATTAGTTTAAGATCTCTCCTTTTATAAGGAGAGGGAACAAATCTTTTGAGATGTGTCCCAGGAGCCCTCTGGAAAATCTCAAAGTTAGTTTGAGGTCAGAAAGATTTCATTTGGGATTTGATTTGGGGGAAGTTTGTCAAAAATATCAAAAGGTTTAAAAACACTTGGTCTGGGCTTCCCTGGTGGCGCAGTGGTTGAGAATCTGCCTGCTAATGCAGGGGACACGGGTTCCAGCCCTGGTCTGGGAAGATCCCACATGCCGCGGAGCAACTAGGCCCGTGAGCCACAACTACTGAGCCTGCACTCCGCAACAAGAGAGGCCATGGTAATGAGAGGCCCGCGCACCGCGATGAAGAGTGGCCCCCGCTTGCTACAACTAGAGAAAGCCCTCCCACAGAAACGAAGACCCAACACAGCCATAAATAAATAAATAAATAAATAAATAAATAAATAAATAAGTAAATAGAATACCATGGCCAAAAATTAGTAAAAATTAAAAAAAAACAAAAACAAAAAACACTTGGTCAGATAGGATCATAGGTCACTGTGAAACAACATTTAGTTATCCATTTAACCAAAGTGACAATTGAAGACTACACAGGCAAATATAGAAAGTTAAATCATTGTTACAGGAAATTATTTTGGTAAAGCACAAAATACTTGCTTTCTAGGCAGATTACTTAAAGGTAAAGAACAACCTTTTACAATCTCTTATTAAGAGCAGACCAGTAATTCAAAATCACTTGTTCTTTTAACAGAGAGAAAATCAATTCTGATTTTGCACTTATGTACTTTTGATATTAAAACTCATTTTTTTTCCACTTAAATAAATTCATTCTAATTTTAGCCTGCTTGACCACACATAAAATTCCTTTCCCAAGATTCCTTTCCCACAAACCTTATACAGTTTGGTCTTATGTTTTCTTCTTTCCCATTCTGAAGTAACCAGTCTCACTTCAGGACAAAATTAGTTTCTTTTTCATCAACAAAAATTCCTCTCCATTCCTCATACCTTCTTTTACTGAAAACACACATCCTACTTTCCTTGCATATGGAAATGTTTCCTTATTATTTCTAGTAACTTTAATTATATATATATACATATATATATATATACACACATATATATACTATAAACATATTTATATAATATATATTTAATTTTTAACCCTAAACATCCTTTTTAGTGAAAAGAAGTAAACAATTGTGTGGCTTGACAAATTAATATTTTTTAATTTTTTTTATTTATTATTATTTTTTTTATTTTTATTTTTATTATTTTTTAATATTTTTTATAATGTCTAGAAACATATGCTTTTCCATAGTAAATTTCTCAGTGTGGCACAAAACACGTTTATTAATGTATCCAAATATCTTTGGTTTCTCTGTAAAAAAATAAAAAGGCCAAAAGTGGTAAACCTGTGTTCAGTAGTTAATGTTTTAGTATTTTATCTTATTTGGAAATGATCTGGATATTCAATGACTATCCATCATTTACTTTAACTTAGCAAAACTTCAAGGTTTTAGGTTACCAAAAAGATTTTAGAGAAACTGTTTTAAAAGTTTACTGAAAAACTTTTATCCCATTTACATCTGTAGTAATCCCCTTTTTTCTGTGGGGGATATGTTCCAAGACTCGCAGTGGATGCCTGAAACCATGGATAGCCCTGAATTCCTATGTATACTATGGTTTTTCCTATACATATATACCTATGATAAAATGTAATTAGAGATTAACAACAATAACTAATGAACAATTATAACAATATATTATAATAAAAGTTACGTGAATGTGGTATCTCTCTCTCACTTTCTCTCTCTCTCTAAATATCTTATTGTACTGTACTCACCCTTCCTCTTCTTGTGATGATGTGAGATGATTAAAATGCCTATGTGATGAACTGAAGCGAGCTGAGTGATGTAGGCATTGTGATGTAGTGGTACGCTACTATTGACCTTCTGATGATATATCAGAAGGAGGATCTGATCCTGGATCGTTGAGCTATGATGATGTTGATGGTTGGGGAATTCCACGATGGGGTGGAGTGGGGTGGCAAGAAATTTCATCACACTACTCAGAACAGCAAACAATTTAAAACTTATGACTTATTTATTTCTGGCATTTTTCATTTAATATTTTCAGACAGAGGTTGACTGTGGGTAACTGAAACCATGGAAAGTGAAACCACAGATAAAGGGGGACTACTGGATTCAATTTACTTAATTTATATAAGCACTTAATCTTTTAAAGCCACTTAAATAGAGCTCTTTTACAAATTAATTTTGGCAATACCATCCGGAGGTGGAAAATTCAATACATCTGCAAAACATACATAGACACACATAAATTGACAGTCATAAACAGAGACCTTTTGGGTTCCATTTTTAAATTACTGCTGTGAATCAGGTACAATAATACAAAATTTCACTAGTTATTAAAAAAAAAAGTTGGATTTAAGTTGTTTTCTGGTGGATGGAATAAGTTAAGTTTACCTGCTCAGATGGCTGAAGCTTTTTACTGTATTTGTGGGGAAGACACTTAAAAATTCTTTGTCCACCTAAGTTTCAAATGACCTTTTCCCTTTTGTTCATCTTCTGATAAGAATTACCTCCCTGAAGTTTGTAGAACATTTACATCTCCAAGGTACAGGGAAAGAATGCAAGTTCCTCCAAGGACTTTGGCTTCTTCCTATAAGGCCAGAATTTCTACAATAATTACAAGCCTTCTGAATAGGGGAGGTTTTAGGATTGGTAAAAGGAATAGGTGGACTTTGAACTGCCTCTACAGCTAGTTTCTAGTTTTGCAAAGATTTGTAAGATAAAGACAGTTGCTCTCAACTCCTCAAAGAATTGGGTTGCAGCCTAAATGACGTTATAGTTTGAGCCACCCATCTAACTACATTATCCTTAATTTGCTTTTTTTTTTTTTTTTAAATATCAGGGAGAAGATTTCTAACTAAGGTGGGAATCACAGGATTTCTGTGTTCTGGATTTAGAGCTGTTTGCCTTTGGAATGTTTTAGTAAATCCTTTCACAGAGGCTTTAGAGGGTTTTTCTTCCCCTCTGAGTGCACAGTTTAATTTTAGTTTAAGGGAGGAGACGTAAAAAAAATTCCCATCAGCCTCTGAATATCAGCTTCCAATTTTTGACCAACTGTTGACTGCAGAGCTACTTAAAAAAAAATCTTTTAACTATCTTGTCAGTTTTCAGTGTGGACAAGCAGTAAATATTTCTGGCAGTATTGAACAACCCCTTAGACTTAAGAGGTATTCCAGAAGAGGGTGCAAAAAATATTTTCCTCTCTTTATTGGGTACTACAGACAGAGACCCAGGAGAGCTGACTCTGGTAAGAATTTTCTCCCTTCGTGGGCTTCTGCCAGTTTTCCCAGGATCCCACCTACAGGCTCCAAGTGAGGTTTAAAATAGAGGGTGTAGCTCTAGTATCTACCAGAATTTGGCAAGGTTTTTCATGAATTTTAATTTAGTTTCCCTTAGCTGTTTAAGGGAGTAATGTAGCAGTTTATAAGAAAATCCCTCAGAATCTCATCAATTCTGGGAGGGGCTCATTCAGGGGCCCTCCTTTGAGGGTAGATATGAGGGTGTCTGTTGATGCTGAACACTCAGCCTCTGTGCACCAGTGCTGAAGCAAATCTTGGAGACAGAATTTGGGGTGAAGTAGAAGAGAACAGCTTTATTGCTTTGCCAGGCAAAGGGGGACACAGCGGGCTTGTGCCCTGAAAAACTGTGTGTCCTAACCTGGGAGGATTAGGTGAGGACTTTTATAGCAGTGGTTCAAGGATGGGGTTGCTGATAAGGAGCAGGGTGTGTGCAGGGCCTGCACTCCTTTAATCTGGCCTCAGGTGGTCTCCTGATGAGCTTCTCTGGTTCTCAAGGCTGTCAAACCGTGAGCCTCTCTCTGGAATGAGGATTGCTTCATCAGATAGTTCGTCTTCCAGTTGTTGGGGTCTTTAGTTCCGTAGAAGAGCTCAAAGATGTTGTTATGTGTATCCCTTGATGCAGAATCAGCACTCTGCCCCAAGGCTGCACTATTGTTTCTTGACTGGTCCTCCCTTGTTTCTGTATCCCCTCCCGTCCCTGATTAGCAACTGTTCGAATCTGCCCTTTGGAACTCAGGGAAGGTCATAGGGGCTGGAGTCTATTCCCTACAAACAAGAAACAGGGGACACAGAAAGGCTTCCAGGCCCAGGAGCCCCACAGGGTCCCAATGGTTTCACTGCATGACCACTAACATGTCAGACATTTGTTTGTGATCTTCTAGTCTCTTCAGAGTGGAAAGGCAATTTAGACAGGATTACTGGAGTGAGTACTCATATAAAAGAGGATAGGGAGTTCCCTCTTGGTTAGGACTCTGTGCTCTCAGTGCTGAGGGCCCGGGGTTTGACCCCTGGTTGGGGAACTAAAATCCCATATGTGCAGCACGGCCAAAAAAAAAAAAAAAGAGGATAGAGGGGAGCAGTAGTAGTTATGTCAGTCTTATTGTCTCTTGTTTTAGGTACCTCTTGTGTCTTTAATTTTTCATTAGCCTTTTTGCAATGAATCTTTCATTGAAGCTATTTTGGAATTTTGAAGCCTTTTGGAGTCTTCTGCATGCCAATTAAAATAGGTATCCCATTTTTTTGGGGGGGGGGAGTGGGGAGCCCTTGCTTTTAAGTGCACTTCTTAAATGATCTTATATAATTGGAACATTCCTCATAATGTCCATTCTAATTGTAGATCATCTTTAGTAACACTTTGCCATGTTTATAGATATTTATAGCTTCCAGGACCATAGTTCTTAGATGTAAAATAAGCAAGTGTACCAGAAGGTAGCGTGCTTAACTCTTTGAATTTTAAGGATCCCATTTCTTTCAGCTAAGCCTTTTTGGGTTTGGGGGAGCCAGATCAATATCTAAGAAGGATGTGCTGTGGGCTTGGGGATTGTGTGGTGTTTTACAGTGAACCTTGTTGCACGGAAATCTTCTTGAGGTTGGTGGATGACCTAGTGTCAAGCTAACCTGTTCCGTGACCAGCTTATTTGAACACGGGAGTCCTTGAGTTAGGTGGAGGGTACTTTATCAGCTCTTAAGTGCTTCACCCATGCCCGCGAATTTTTGTGGCTTTTTGGCTTCTGAGATTCCTATTAGTGGTAGCTTTTATCTACAGAAAACAAGATAAACACACACATGCACCTTAACAAATTGGCAGTAACCAAAGGATTTTGCTGTGTCCCAGCCAGTTAAAGGTCTCGTGTATACCACCACCAATTCCTGCCATGGGACCTTGGCCTGGGGAAAGACTTGAACCAGCTGACCTCAACAAATGAAGACTGAGGACTAGGGGCTCCACATACATGGAGAACTAATAGTTCCCACATGGATCTTGGGACAGAATCAAGGCCTGGGGGTTTCCACCAATTAATTGACTATTGTGGTCTGAAATAAAGGCGAGGGGCTTGAGTTCCCGGCAGAATCATCTGCCGGATCCAGCTGACCTGCCCTGTATTGGAAAGCCAATTAGATTGGGAGCTCAGTGCCAAGAGAGCAGAGCTCAGAACTGAGAGGAAGTTACCTACAGTCCTCAGAAGCAGTGAGAGAGACAGAGAACTCAAAAGGGTTTGCAGGTGCCACACCTGTGTTTCTCATTCCCAAAGTTTTTGGAAGTCTCCTTCAGTCCTATTACTGCTATCAAATCTGTTAAAAAAAAAAAAAATTCAACTGAGTAAGTTTAAAGATCAAATTTACTTTATTCAACAATTCATGAATCGGCAGAATCCCATCTAGCAAATAGAAAGGAGCTCCAAAATGCTGCAGAAAAGAAAACATTTTAAAAGGAGAAAAAAGGAGGGACAAGGAAGTCATAAAGGAAAGAAAGGATTATTTCAGGCAAGGTTACCTTCCTTTGGGAGAAGGCAGTGGTCTGTCTGGTGGATTACCTCACTAGTGTTGGCCGGGAAATTCCAGACAAGACTGGTTAAGATTACATTCCTAGGAGAGGCTGAAACTGCAGTTAGGTTAGGTATCAAGTCTTGGTTTGTTGATGTGGGGTTTAGCACAGGTGACTCCATTTTAGGCCTGTTGTCTCCTTTTTAGTACCCTTAAATCTTCTCTGTCATCTCTCCGCTTCCTTTAGCTGGTTGGGTTTATTTCTGGATTCTCTAAACCATCTCTTTTGCTCTGAAACTTTAGCATTCTCTCTGCTCTTCAGTAGTCAGCAGGGCAATTTTAACTCTCCGACTTTTGCTGTAAGAAATTTTCTTAGTGTGAATTCTCCTTCCTTTGGCTTTGAATTTCCAACTTAAACTATGGCTCCCTTGTTCCAAGGTAGTGAATTGTTCACTTTGGTAATAAATACTTGGCAGTATCATGATTTTACTTATTACAAATCACAGTGAGTATAAATGCATATGTTATATTAAATATAATTCTCCCTTACCATAGCACCATTAGGGATAACAAATGTGTTATCCTTACTTCTTCCATTTATTTTATTTTTTTCAAAGAGGCAGTCTATTCGCATTTTAAAAACACAAAACAGTGGAATGCTGCTGCATCGAAAGGTTTTGTTCCCATCCACTTCATCTACCCAATTTCCTCTACTGTCTTTTATATCATTACAGAATAGAGTGTGTTTAGGCAAATATAACATATATATATATTTTTAACTAAAAAATTGTTTTTATTGAAGTATAGTTGATTTCCAGTGTTGTGTTAATATATATTATTTCCTCTTTTTCTCAGCAAAATCTGTTTTGCTTTTATAAAAAGCAAAATGTTTTACCTTTATAAACTCTTTGATTAACTACCATTGTTCCCATTTTGTCCAAATCTGCTTTACTTGTGTTTTTCTTAACATGATACTAATACACTAAATTAACATTATTTATTACAGGTTAGAGAAATGATTTTGTTTTCCCTCTGTGTTGATGCATTTGAAGTATATACCTGTTCCTTTCATCATTAAATGTGTTCATTGAGTGTGTAAGTGTGAACTGATTATCTCTCATCTGAATTAAGCTGCAACCTCCAGAATGGTCTCCCTGCCTTCAATCTCTTATCAGCTCTATCAATCCTTTATTTTGTTCCAGTAATTTTTGTCACACTCTGACTTTAAAACCACCAGTGACTGCACACTTCCTTTCCTTTGCTTATGCTGTTTCCTCTGAGTTGCTGTTACACAATGGCGAACCTGCAGATGCCCTTTAATTTCCAGGTCACATGCCTGTGTGAAGCCTCTCTGAACTTTTGTCGAACAAAGTTCTTTGCTCCTCCTTTTGTATTCTAATAGTCCTTTCTAAATTCCTCTGAATTCCCCTGGCACAACTGAAGAGTGAATGATAAAAAGAAGAATGTGTGAGCAAATCAGCTCTTTGACTAATACTGTTTGTTATTTCTGTTTTACTTGAGCCTAACGTGCAGTTGGATGTGAACTTGAGGTGCATGTATAGGGCATTATAAATTCTTATAATTCAGATAATTGCCCCCCATTTTAAGAAGCACTTTCGTGTTCTTTCCCTGCACCCTGAACAGATGTTAAAGAATATTTACCTGCTGCCTTTATCATAGCAGATTTGTTAGCAATATCATGTATATTGCACACAAATGAATTGGATCATCTGCATGCCTTCGGATTGACTCAGTTTGTTTAGACTGCGTAAACATGGGTCAGGGATATCTCCTTGATGTATATAAATTAGAAATCTTGTCTGTATGTCTATTTCATATGTACTGCATACAGTGTATCATACATGCTATACTCAATGTGTGTGAATATAGATCATGAAATAGTTTCGGCACCATCTCTAGAGTCAGAAAGTCTGGGTTCAAATCCCAGCTCTACCATTTACCAGAGGTGTGACCTTGGACAAGGTACTCCCCTCGTCTGAAAAATAGGGATAATAAGACTGCCTTCCTCATAGCAGTACCGTGAGGATTAAATGAGATAATACCTGTAAATGGCTGACGGTGGTAAACCTACATAGTCAATGTGGCACCTAGGGAAACGTGTGCTACATTTGTATGTAAGGGTGGAGTGTTCAATCGTAAACTCTCTTTCACAGCAGCACTGACAGGTTGCTCTCCGATCCCGAGCTGAGTGCTGCAGAAAGCCCGCTGGCTGACAAGAAGGCTCCAGGGAGTGAGCGTGCTGCAGAGAGGGCTGCGGCTGCCCAGCAGAGCAGTGAAAGGGCCCGCCTGGCCCCACGGCCGTCATATGTCAACATGCAGGTAACGATAAGAAAGAAAAAATGGACAAGTCATCCAAATGTAGGCTGCCTAGGTTGGGGAATGGGGAATTCAGTGAGCTTTTAGCAGTAGAGCAGAAATTAAATTTAAATATATATGCAGTGCTTAGGAATTGGTTTTGCTATAAACATTAACAATGAAATGCAGGATTTAGCTTGAGAAGAATTCTTTAAAATATAGTATTAAAAATGACATAATATGGTCTATGTCACTGTGTCTTATGCAAATGACATTTTTCATCTGTTGAAAAAAATTTAGATAAATATGAGAGCTGTTATTTCTAAGCATTTACTATCTCATGACGTAGTCTTGGATAAATAGATATAATATTCTTCTATCTGTGAAATGGAGAAGATAAATTTGGTGTTCCTTAGACAGTTATAAAAATACCTAATGTGAAGCTTTAGTGTTTTGAAAGGAGATGCTAAATATTATTGATGGTTATGTTGGTTCACAGATTTTTATGATTATTTTGAACAATTTCCTCAGCAGGGATTTTCTCTGTATCATTTTCAAAGTATTAGGCTAATTACTCAAAATAGACTATTGATCATGAAATTCAGAAATCTGATTTTCATATAGATCACAATATGAAAGATAAGGATTTTGTGCTTTTAGAGATGCCTGTAAACATTTGATTTCAGTATCCGAATTACTGGGTAGACTTGCCTACTTTGTAGAAAGAGATTATCATCCCCATCCCCCCACTTCCAAAAAAGGGAAAAACTTCACAAAACCCTAGAAATAAAGAAGTTGTCACAGATATGTCAAAGAAATTAATTCATGGGACTAAATTATTCTTACGTAATTCCAGTGAAAACTACAGTACAATCCTGCTTGTCTGTTTTTCTAATCCTTTGCATTTGAACATTTTCAAGAGTTTTTAGATGAATGTTTTTTACAAAAGCCATAGCCTTTATAAAGTGCAAAGTTAAAAAAAAAGATGTTTATTACATTTTCTCTGGCGGATTTATTTTCAGTTATTATAAATTAAAGTTCTCTCATCTAAGAAGTGTCAAATTCCTTTATGATCCCTTTATAGTTTTCATCTATCTTGTGATTCTTATCTTTTCCATCAGTTATATACCTATAGTGAACCATTTTCATGTTCCTTTCTTTCAGGATGGATGTAAATGTTCTTGGTGATAGAGTTTCAATTTGAATAGATGTATTTACGCCATTAGTGAAGAAGTGACTCTTAAAATCACCAAGAAATCAATGATAATAGTTTGAAGACTTCCCTGATTGCTTTAGCTGAAGATGATCTTTGTCTCCTGATCATTCTTGGACTTCTCTATCTCCAGCTCTCTCTTCACACTTATCTCACTTTCTAATTTATTTTGTGGTTATTTCTCTTACTTATCCCTGCTAAGCCTCTATATGATTTGAGGCTATAGATTATTTTTGATTCATTGTAATATTCTTCCACAGACTGCAGCACAGTCCCTTTAGCCAGAAGGCACTCAATATTTACTGAACAAGTAACTTCAGCATCTCCCCACATCTTGCCCTTAGACATTAGTCATTACAAGTTGATTTTAACTCCCAGAATCATTTTAGACCTAGGATTTCAAAAACATTATCAAACGGTGTTATCTAAAAATCTGACTCTCCCAATTTACTGCCACGTTCCTTCTGGTTGGTCTAGGTCAGCCTGTTTACTTTTATTATTTTGGCCTAATCATTTGCAGTACATTTCACTTTCAGAAGTATCCTGTTTCAGACCGTAAATTATATGGACACCCTACATATGATGGTATAGTCCTCCTGGGAGGAAGGTCCAAAGGGCTCTTGCCAGTGGGTTCTTGACCCATCTGATAGGCCTTTGAGACATTCTTTTTTTTTTTTAACTTATTGAAGTATAGTTGATTTACAATATTGTGTTAGTTTCAGTTGTACAGCAAAGTGATTTTGGTTATACATATATGTATATATATACTTTTTAAAAAATTCTTTTCCATTATAGTTTATTACGAGAGACACTCTTAAATCAAGTCTAAGCTAGTTCCTGAATTGGCGAGTTGAGAACCCTGGGTTAGCAGATGTAGCTATATCTGGACTTCCGTCTTCAAAATGACCTACCTTGGTCCCTGTGTAGACCCGACTGTGTCATAGTCACTCATTCAACGTGAATGGGAAGAATAAAGGGTGGCATCCTAGTCCTGTGCAATAAAAGATAACTAAGTTTTATTTTTTAAATTTAGGTTTATATTTTTATTTAGGTTTAATTTTAATGTACTGCTTAAGCATTCTGATAATGCATTATTTTGAAACTTAGCATAACTGTTATTAGGTTATTCACTATACGTTAGCATATATTGGTCCTGGTGTGTTAAATATTTCATAGTAAGTAGGAATTTTTTTCTTTTTGAAGGAAAATTTCTAACTTTTGTCACTGTCATGACTTAAAGTTGGAAGTAGTACTTTATTATTATGATGAATTAGTTTTGAAAACATGTTTATCAGACTTGCATGGATTACCGTCCCATGATGGTGCAGAGCTTAGCGTTTGTCCCAGGCAGATTCATGGGCTGTAGTCAAAATCTTTTCATGAAGTTTTGGCATAACATTTGGACAGACTGACAATAAAGATATTTTCTCTCTGTTTTTTTTTTTTCTTCAGGCATTTGACTATGAACAAAAAAAGCTATTAGCAACCAAAGGTATGTGATACGTTAATGATCTATACTTTGATTTTTATTTCAGTAAACACATAAAATTTTTTCAGTGTTGATGTTGAACTGAGAAATTGGACCGTCATAAAAGGAATCCCAGAATGTTTAAGTTCAAGTTGCACAAACTTTGTTGAGGTTGAATAGATTAGCATTAGATCAATTAAGAAATAATGTATCATTTTAAAGTTTACCATTACTTTGTATAAAATGTTTTATGAGGATATTTTAAGGTATTTTGTGTTAAGAAATAATATTCAGTGATAATTTCTTTACATATATCAAAGAAACGATACTCATCAATATTTTATTTAAGAAATTCATTAAAAATACCAAGCATTTGTTTTACGTTCTGTTTTCCAAAGCTATGTTAAAGAAACCAGTGGTGACGGAGGTCAGAACACCCACAAATACCTGGAGTGGCCTCGGGTTTTCTAAATCCATGCCCGCTGAAACTATCAAGGAGCTGAGGAGGGCCAACCATGTGTCCTATAAGCCCACAATGACAACCACTTTTGAGGTTTGTAGAGTCATGCCCTACCTATTCTACCTGTCTGTTCTCTCAGCAGACGAGAACAATCTTCTCTCCTCTCCCATTCTCTATTTATAGAAGGACAGTCTATTAATGGTGATTTGTTTTAATTTCTATTCCTGTAAACGTATTGCTATGGAATTGATACACTCCAAATATATTATGATCTTTTATGCGTCTTCTCTCACAGTTGTTGATCAGCTGTGAAGGAGGTGTAAATTTGGATAAACTTGTTGTTGTTAGGCGGAGAGTGTCATAAGTGATAGAGCAGGGCTGAGATTAAGCAAAGGACAGATGTAACATTCCATAAAAAAATGTGTAAAGAATCCCTTTATCCAAGGGTATCACTCGCAAGCCCACCATAGGAGGAAAAGGCAAGTATTCAACAAAAACAAGTTCTCAGATACGAGCTAAAAATTCAGTGTGCTCAAATGTGCCAGGAACACGGCAGGAAGGATCGCAAACGAGAGCCCCAACGTTATGCTTCCCAGATGTTGGCTGTAGTGCTCAGGGTGAGACTGGGAAGCTGGTATCCTCACCACATGGAGAAGAGATCCAGAGTTCCTTGCTTCTAAGCTAGGCTATACGACTCACTCGGCAAGGCCTTTTCAGCTGGAGAGTGTCAGATTTTGGCTGTAAGCCTTTTGCGAGTGGGGTGGAGTCACAGCACGTGCACACACACTACTGGTGAGGCCGTGCAAACCCAAACGTGGATGAAAGTGATTAATCCAAGAATCACAGTGTTCAACCGGAACACTGTAGGCTGAAAAACAAATAGTGGTCAAGGGTTTCATAATTGTTAGTCTAATAACTAGCATTTGTAGATTGATCTTCTTTTCTCCACCCATTTTCTTTGTAATAAGTTAGAATGTTGATGAAAGGCAGAAGCAAACATGACATTTTTTCCTTTGTCTCTTTGAGTAAGTGAAAAAGAAAGAAAATACTATTGAAATACTGAAAAGAACAGTCTCCTGTGAATTTCATTGTCCGACTTAAAGTAGCAACCTAGCGGCTGTATTTACAGATTGAAGTGACCGTCAGCAGCTAGAATGTAGGAACCGTTGTGAAAAATCTGAGGCTCTAGGAGGCACACCCCTCTTTCTGCCGTTGTAGCTTTGAGAGAAAATAAACATCTCCTTTCACTGGCAGAGACCTTAAAACTGCTGTGCTAATTCTTAGGCTTCCACCCTATGCATTGAATACCTGCAGTCTTCCATCCTGCTCACCCTCACCTTTGGCGGGGTGGAGTGTTAGGTGGTTGATTGTGTTTCTGTAGTTTCAGAGATGAAATGTTTCACTTTAGAAATGCTAATTCAGTTCTCTTCTCAAAGACCAATAGTGTGACAGGTTGAAATGATGATCATTCTAATAACGTAGTTGTCAAGTGCAGGGGCTGTGGGGCCTGACAGCTACCACCGACACACGTACAGCTTTGATGAGTGACTTCACGCCTCTGAGCCCATTTTCTCATTGCAGTTGTTTCAGGATGATGTGGGAGAGGGCATCCAGTGCTCAGCGTGGTGTGCAGGAAGTTCTCAGCAATATTTAGCAGCTACTGTTATTTCCACTGAAGAACTTTACCCTGAAGAAAATCAAGAGCCTGATGAAAGATGTGATTCATATACATATATGAATGCTTATTGCTGGAAGTATTTCTGCACATTCAAACTAGATATGCGTTTTATATCCAAAGGAATAGCTTAGAGTGTTATATGAACACATAATGTGCTAGTAATAATTAGCAGATCACACTCATTTATTTCTTTGTGGGTTTATACGGTACATTTTCATCCACAAGCTTATTTGATACCTATAAACTCCCAGTGAGGGAAAGGGGCCCAGATCAGTTAAGTGTCTTACTTGAGGTCATGGTAGTAGTTGTCAGAGAGAGGACTTGAATTCATTTTACAAAATTTCTTTATACTCCTCTTCCTAATGGTTTAACTCAAGAGGGTACATAGCAAGGCGATATATAAATGCTGTAGAGCCATGTTACTGTACCTTAAAAGACATAAGAATCATTTGGAGCACTTAAAAATGCAAATTCTTCCTCCAGGATCTCACTCATCAGGGAGGGAGCCAGCAGGAACAGGTAATCCACATTTTCAGCAAATGTCTAGTCTGTCTCTGATGCAGCCCCCCTTCTGGAAACATTGCTCTACAGGGACGTAACGTAAGGGGGATGGCACAGAAATCATGTCAGAAGCTGGAAGACTCTTCTGCTCTGGCACTTGTCCAAGGACAAGTAGACCACTTTCTGTGGGCAGGAACGTGCAGGGTCCTGACTCAGTGGCTGAATCCCCTCCTGTGGCTTTTCTTGCTTTGGCTCTCTTGGGCTAGCCTGTTCTACCTTCCTGGCTAATGTCTAACAGCTCATTCACATTGAAAGGTAGGGGAGAGGATGTAACCAGCGAGATCAGTGCAAGGGCATTCACCATGTAATCTGCTTTTATTCACGGCCCCTTTAAACACTGCTGATGAAGAAATATAACCAAGCTTTCTTAGGGAATGGTTCTAGATTCTCCCAGGTGTGTAAGACTTAAACTTTTCTTCTTGTATCCGAAAGCCATTGAAAGGAGGTGAAAGGGCCCTTACAAAGCATGATCTGATATTCTGAAGCAGCTGCTATCTGCAGGTGCCCTCCCTTTTCTTTATTCTGTTATAGCTCAGAGGGATTAAAAACTGGGCAATTAGTGAAGATTGTTTCTTTGGGTTAGAACACAGGGACAGGGTTGGGTTGAGAAGGACCTGGGAAAAGTGAAGAGAACTTAAACAATTTTTATTAAAAGATTGACCACATCTCTGCTTGCAGCACTATTTTAAAATTGGAGCGTAGCTAGAAACACTCTTTTTCCTTAATCTTTTCCAAAGAAAAACAAAACCAAATAGACAAGTAGAATGCTGCTCTAGAGAAGCACACTTAGCCAGTAGGTCCTGATGGGTGTGGGCTGTTCGGTGTGTCGGGGATCAAGGCACATGAGTTTCCTGCTCTGGGAAACTTGCTTAAGGGAAGAAACCGAGGCTTTGAACATCTTGTTCAGATTTCTGAGAAACCAGATTTGAGCAGTTGTTTCCAGTTTTAAGGCATTTTTGAGAAATTAGCCTTTTCCAAAGAGCTCCTTTAGAGAAGAAGTAGGTAGCTTGAGGCTTATTTTTGTTTTCTTCAAGACTCAAAAGTATGACCCTATCCACTTGATGATATACTGGGACAGCAAAGGTCAAACAAAAGGCTACTTGACCTGCAATATTTGTGTCACATCAACAGAACTACAAAAGGTTTGGGATTTTCTTTTTCTTTTTGCTAGTCATCTCTTAAAGGCATTAGGAATGGTTACATATTCTCTGGAGCAAATAAAACCTGCATTGGGAATCAAAAAATGGTTTTTAATTTCCCCAGCACTAAGAGTAATGAGGTTGTCTGGTTATTTTACGTCTTACAGATCTAAGAGTGGAGGTGAGCTGCCCTTCATGATACTCTAGTTAGTAGATAACGAAGTGGTAAATATCACAAGACTATGTTTTGCTTAATGTTTTTAGAAAACATCGTTTAGCCAGGTCTGATATAGCTGTGTGAATTAAATCAGCTTAGATCTCAGATGAGTGGTTTTTTAATACTCAAAAAGAGTTTAGATATGGAAGTTTTAAAATATATAGAAATACTACATAATAATCTCATTAATGCTTCTGGTAATTACCAGTTTTGAGCATGTTCTTATTTCCCTTGCTGTATGGGATTTATCTGGTTGAAGTATAATGTTAAAGATGGTTTTAATTGAAAAAGAGCATTTTTTTTGGTCTTAGGAGCCTTCCTTTCCCTATGCCCCTTCCCACAGTTCAGCAAAGGGGATCCCATAGATGTAGGAAAAGGTATCTGTGAGATCCAGTATTCTGCAAATATTTATTATTAAGGACCTTCTGTGTTTCAGACACAATTCTAGACACTAGAGATACAATGCTTGAATATAGATTCTTCCCTTCAGGGACAGAGCTTTCTTTTTGGTGGGTAGAGAGAAATATGTAACGAGTTAACAAGAAGGCATTAAGTAATAAAAGTCCTTGATAAATGTGAAGCAGAGGCTGCTTTATACTGGGTAGTCTTAGCTGGCTTTAATGAGCAGATGATGGTTAAGGTTAAGACCTAGAGGGCAGGAAAGGGCCAGCCTTGTGAAGATCTAGGAAAAGAGTGTGTTAGGCCAGGGAAACAGCCGGCATTATCATCTTGAAGTCAGAGCGGACTGGTAAGTTCACGGAGCAAGGTGGATAGGGTAGGGCGGTGGAGCACTGACGATAAGGCTGGAGAGACAGGCAGAGACTCAGCTATGGGGCCTCTCAGCCCACGGTGAAGTACTAGGAAAGCATGGTAAGACTTTATACTTAGGAGAGGCATGATTTTGTTCTAATTTGCATTTAAAAGAACAACCTAGTTGCTTCATGGAAAATGGATTATTGGGGTGGGAGGCAAGATGGAATCAAAATGTCCATTAAGGAAGCTATTGGTGACAGTCGTGGAGATGGAGAAAAGTAGGTAGATTTGGGGTATGTTTAGATATGACATTGATAAAACTAACTGATAGATTGGATGTAGTGAGGGGAGGAGGAACGAATATGACTCTTAGAAGTTTGGCTTGAGCAACTGGGTGAATGGTTGTCACTGAGATTTAGGAATTCTGGGAGAGGGGTAGGTTTGGGTGTAGCTGGGGGAGATGGTCATCAACAATACGATTTCAAGCACTCTAAGTTTAAAATACCTATGAGACAGTAAAATGGAGGTGTCAGATTGGCAACTCTGTGATGCTAAATTTCAGTAGGGAATTCAAACCCAGAGGTAAAAATTTGAGTCATGGCTGCTGTGAAGCCTTGACAGAGGTTGTGATTACTGATTACTTAAGGAGAAAGTGTAGCGCGAGATGATAAGGAATGCGAGGACCAAGTCCCAGGGTAATCTGACATTTGGAGTAGAAAAGGGGAGGAAGATCCTACGATGGCTACAGTGAGGTAGGTAGAAAGCCTCGAGAGTGGTGGTATAACGCCCTGCAGAAAGAAGCATTACAGCCCCGCACGGTCAGCTGTGGTTATGCTGCTGCGGGATTGAATTAAGTGAGTTTAGTGACCTGAATAGTAAAGGATTCTCTTGGAATTACCCAGTAAACATAAAACTTTTAGAATCAGAGAATCTTGACTTTAATACAGTACAAAGTATGGTACCTGTAATACAGTGATTAGATAAATGAATAAAGAATGAATAAATGCAAGTTCAGTGCAAACTGTGAGATCTTTTAAATTACTATTTTTATTTTGATTTGGGGGAATTAAAAAAGTTAAAATTTCCAGGTACTTGTAATTTGTTGGAGAGATCATGTACTTATTTGAATGAGAGTAACACAGGACAAATGCCAGATTCCTCTCCACCCTTCCACTCTGTGAGCCTGGGAGCTCGATTCCTGTCAGAGCATTGGGTGTAGCTGCACCGCTTCCCTACTCGTCCTGTGTGATACAAGGCAGAGAATCTCTGCTATACCAGATGGAGGATTTGCCTTGTTCCCCAAAATAGGAATCCTCTAAATCTTATAGGAATGAATCTTTATACTGGGGCCTCTCAGAACTCCTCTGGGCACCCTCATTATCAACGCCCTCATAACGAAGGAAAAACACTTCACTGTGTGTATTTCCAAGTGTCCTTGGTAGCTGGAAGACAAAGACTAGAGACAGGTCCCATAGCCTCTTCTTGAGAATCAGCATTTGTGGGTAATGGCATTGGCCAGCAATCGAAATAAATGATAAGTGGTCTAATGTGTATTCTTTTCTCCTCCCACCCCGGGAAACCTACCTTATTAAACATTTCCTTATCTGGCTTTGATTGTTTTCAGGGTTCGTCAATGTCCCTCTCGAGGTCCAACAGTCGTGAACACCTGGGAAGTGGAAGCGAATCCGATAACTGGAGAGACCGAAATGGAATAGGACCCGCAAGTCATAGTGAATTTGCAGCTTCTATTGGCAGCCCCAAGCGTAAACAGAACAAATCAAGTGAGCTTTGACTTTTCGTCATACTTTTAGATGTAATCAGCTTGGAATTTGTTTAGTTGGTTTAGGGTAATGTTCGAGTATGAACTGTGGACTCCATGCCTTCAAGTGTTTTGGATTACTCACAGGCCACCTCTTGTGAGAAGCCTTCCCTATTTTTTTCCAGTGAAGCAGGGCACATGGTTCTCTGCTTTCACTGCATTTTGTATATGCCTTCATTTTAGCATTTGTCGTACTGAAGTACAATTACTTACTTACATAACTGTCTCTTCCTGTAGAATTTGAGCTCCACAAGTCAGGGACTACATTCATTCAGTAAACACTTACTTAGTGCCCATGTGCCGAGCATTCTTTTAGGCTGTGCCTTCTTTCTTTTTTCTTATCTGAAATATAGTTGGCGTACAATATTATGTTAGTTTCAGGTGTACTACCTAGTGATTTTACATTTGCAGGCATGAGGAAATGATCGCCACGATCAGTCTAGTAACTGTTTGTTTCTGTACAGTTATTACAATATTATTGACCATATTCCTTACGCTGTGTGTTACACTCCTACAGCTTATTTATTTTATAACTAAGGAGGTTTGTACCTCTTAATCCCCTTCATCTCACTCCCACCCCCACTTCCCCTCTGGCAACCACCCATTTGTTCTCTGTATCTGTGAGTCTGTTTTCACTTTGTTTTGTTTTGTTTTTTGGATTCCACATATGAGTGAGATCATACAGCATTTGCCTTTCTCTTTCTGACTTATTTGACTTACCAAAATACCCTCTAGATCCCTCCATGTTGTCACACATGGCAAGATTTCATTTTCTTTTATGACTGAGTAATATTCCATTGTGTGTGTGTATATATATATATATATATATATATATATATATATATATATATATATACACACACACACCACCTTTTCTTTATCCGTTCATCTGTTGATGGACACTTAGGTTGCGTTCATATCTTGACTATTGCAAATAATGCTGCAGTGGACATAGGGTGCATATATACTTTTGAATTAGTGTTTTTGTTTTCTTTGGGTAAATAGAAGTGAAATTGCTGGATATGGCAATTCTGTTTTTAATTTTTTGAGGAATCTCCATACTGTTTCCCATAGTGTCTTCATCAGTTTACAATCCCACTAACAGGAGGCTGTGCCTTCTTTCTTAATTTATTACTTCCTCTCAAATGTCTAACAGTGTCTGACACCTAGTAGGTGCTCGGTAAATGTTTGTGGAATGAATATACGAACGTCATGCCCACACGAATATCAGAATGATGAGGAAAAGGCAGGGATGTAAAGGAGTTGAGCAGAATGTGATCAAATTAGTATCTTAGACAATAGAAGAAAGTCTGCCCAGCCACCTTTGGCTACCAAAGGTGAAGAGCAAGATTTTTCAAATTGACAAGATGTAGCTAAATGACATAAACAGGAAAAAAAACGTTTAAAGCATAGGCTTTGAACAAATAATGATTAAGACGCAGCATGAGTCCAGTGGTTGTGTCTGTAACAGCACCCACATGTCTGTATAAATAGGTAAACAGACAAGAACTGACACAGTAATCACAAGATATTCCCGTAACGCCTTATTTCAGGGTTTTTGATGAATTTGGAATCGTGAAGCACATACCCTGGAGTGTTTGAAGAATACTTGGAGAAAGGCAATCTCAATGAGCATAGTAAACAGTAACAGCCAGTTGTTACCATCAATCAAGTGGGCCGTGTTGTCAAGAGTCTCAGATTTGAAAAGACCAGTCATGGTGTCGGCCACGTCTAAATAAGAAAGCACGGTCTACTCTTTCATTCCCAAGCGTACTGTCACTAGTAGCCTGGAGTCCTCCGGTTAGTCCTGGGCTAGGTCCTCCACCGCTGACAGGACAGTGGAGCTGAGAGGCAGGCTGGTGCCAGGTGCGCATCTCGGGGTGGAAATGATCTCCGTTTTATATTCCAACATCGGTTAGCTTTGTGCCTCTCTTCTTCTATCTTTATCCCCTTTCCCTGCACCGAACCCTGGATGATTAAAATTGACTGTGCGACGTAGCTGCATTGAAATTCAGGATTAGGGTTACGATAGGGGATTCATTAATTTAAAAAGATTGATTAAAAAAGCACTGTTCCTTGGCCTTTGTCCAATGTTTTAAGAGCCTAGGGAGTTTAAAAGAGAATATAGACACTGTAAGTAGTTAAGATGAAAAGAAATGTAAAAGAAAGTTGTGTACCATAATAAATATTTATCACTAAGAATATTTTAAAACACTTTTTTCACTTTTTGCTGATCTGTTTGCTTAACTCAACATATGTAAATTATTATCATTTAAACATGTAATCAATGTAAAGATATTTTACATTCTCTTTTTTTTTGTACTAAGTCTTTAAAATATGGTGTGTGGTATTTTACACTTAGAGTACATTTTTAATCCACACTAGCACATTTTAGGTGCTCAATAGCCACATGTTGCCAATGGCTAGTGTATTGAACAACAAAGTTTTAGAAAAGTTTTCTTGACACCCTTGTCAAGGTCACCAATGTCTAGGTTTTCTCTGGGTATCCCTGTTTCATCAGTTGTTCCACTGTAATTCTTCCGTAACTCCCTCTTTTTTTTTTTCCTCAAAGAAAGTAAATTTATCATTCGGACAGTAAATTATGTGGTCAGCCTGACAGTCACCTCCATGTTGTCAAGTCCAGTGGTCACTCCAGGGTGCTCATCATACTCTGCTTTGTGTCACCCTCGAACCGGTACCTCACTGGTCATTCCTCCTCAATCTTTTTTGGTGACTTTGGGGCCTTACCTTCATTTGGTGGCGTGTTCCAGGGCTCAGCGCATCAGGGCTTGGTCCTGGGTCCTTTTCTCTACACATTCTTCCTACAAGAGATAAAATATCTGTTTTTAAAAGAAAGAGAAACCTTATCAAGAAATTCCTTCCACTTGAAACATATATAGGATTTCTCAATTGGGAGATGAAAACAACCAGAGAAAGTGATTAGTGGCACCCAGTGCAATGCAGAACAAAATTCTTAGATTTGCTGAATGCACTGATCCCAGAGGAGATTAGATGGATCTGATTACCTAGGTGAGTGTCCTCTGCCCTCATCAATCTGGGAATCCCCCTGAAGCTGCATCTTTAGTATAAGAGGATAGAATTTCCACATGGATGAGAGTCAGTTGTTGGTCAGGGTGGTAGGAATGGCTGCATAGCTCTGCTAGATTCTCCAAAGCAGCTCCTGAAGAGTGTTTGAATATTTGGTCAAGTACTTGGTGTGGCTTACTAGTCTGTCACCCAGCTGTGCATGTCCTTGGGTCTGAGAACCACAGACAACATGGAGAAATCTTTGCCCACCAGATCAGTAGCAGAGCCAAGGCAAAGCTCGGCATGGCTGTCTTAGAATTTCCCCTAAGAGATGGATTTGTTTTTGTTGTAAGTTAAATCCAGGAACTCCAGCATCATTCTTTTCATTCATATGTTACTCTTAATTTTGGAAGCACTCTTATTTCATAAACTCACTGCCCAATTATGTTTGAGGGAAATGAGATTTATATGTGGTAATATCATAGTATTTCTTTGACCACAGGAAAGCACAAGTGTGGATACAGAGGGCCAGCCTGCACCTAAAAGGAGCCTGTAACTTTCCTTACCTTTATTGTGTCCTAGGGATCCTGCTTCCACTTCCCCGTTTAATTCACATCAACTCAGTTGTGAAGAGCCAGTGCTCCTGAATGCTCAGGGAGAATATGCTTAACGATTATTAACTACGGAGGCCCTGTTGCCGAATTGCTCCCTCCCAAGCGTAACCTTTTAAATGGCGAGAGCCTCCCTGAAAGCCGTAACCAGCATTTCCTTAATGAAAAGCCAGTGTTTCAGTAAAGGACTGCTGCATTTCTGCAGCTACTGATCTATTCAGCCCAAAACACTGAATCTGAACTATTTGAGTGATTAAGACTTTTAATTAAACCATGCTGTCTCTGGGCATTTACACTTCAGGCCTGTCTTCCCTCTGCCTTTCAGCGGAGCACTATCTTAGCAGTAGCAACTACATGGACTGCATTTCCTCGCTGACGGGAAGCAACGGCTGTAACCTGAACAGCTCTTTCAAAGGCTCTGACCTCCCTGAGCTCTTCAGCAAACTGGGCCTGGGCAAATACACGGACGTCTTCCAGCAACAAGAGGTCGGTGGTTATTTACTTATCTTCCCAGGCATCTCTGTTTCGGTTGTGTGTATGATGACTTCTAGAATGAAATCACTCATTTACCTATGACTGTGCTTTCACTGAGCATTTATTCAAGTCTCATAGCTTATTTTTGCTGCCAAGAAAATTGTCGCCATCTTATTTCTTACTTAGTGCTATTGGTAAACATAGGATCGCAGAAATACAGGAAACTGTGTTTGCCAAAACACCTTCACCAGTTTTAGCTAAAAGACCTAATGAGTGTCTTGATTTATAGGAACTTTTGATTCACAAATTCCCTAAGGTCAGCAACAACTCTCTATTTAATCAGATTTTACTCTTTCATCTGTTCTTATCTTTATTTGTGGCACTTAAAAGTAAATAACAACGTCTGAAATAAATAACTATGGTTGTTTGTGACACCATCCTAATCATGTTACTGAAGTTCTCACAGAAGATAATGCGCTTTTTATACATGTTAACTTATTCATTAATTTACTGTTTGGGTTTTGCCTGAACTGAGGCAGAACTAAGATGTCTTCTGAAACATCCCTACCGTGGATTTTGGCCAGACTGATCAGCCGTGGCTGTGACGCACTGGCATAAAGAAAAGAGCCCCTAAGTGTGGTTCTTTCTAATTGTGTTGTCATATTACCAGGGCACAGCTAACTCAAGGCAACAGAAAGTTAGAATAGTTCTCTAAATGTACCTGTTTTTCAAATCCTGACATGGTCCAAGTTTCATGCTAGTTGGCTTCATTTCATGTTAGATTACATGCCAGTAATTCCCTGGCATGCATCAGTCAGTAAATAATCTAAGATTTTTATTAGGCACTTTATATCATAAATCTAATGTATTGCCCATAACTTAAGTTTAATTGCTGAACTTTTTTTGTTCTTTAACACCAAGAAAAATGTTGTCATGTGTATTTTGGACTTTAGGACAATGATTTTGTTTTCTTTTCCCTAAACCTAAATTAGTGTTCATTTAACCAAGGATTTTCTAAGTTGAATAACACGTTCATCATCAGTGCATTAAAGAACTGCATTTATTTATTTAGTCTTCCTGGTTAGATGCAGGTGGCTGATTGAGAAGCTCAGGGCAGAGGTATTTTAACTTGCTCATGCACAGAAGGTTTTAGAAGTAAGTGACTAGATGTTATTCAGTGATATTCTGGGTTTGTTTTAAATCTCTATTTCCTATTTGAAGAAGCACAGAAATTTATTATGGGTACTTCTTATCTAGTTCCTTCAAAAAGGAAGAAAACATGATAATATAAAGTCAGACTGGCTTCATCTAATATTAACTGGAGCAGGGGTCAGTGAACTGTGGCCTGCAGACCTGCTGCCTAATTTTGTAAATAAAGTTTTATTGGAACACAGCCACACTAACTCAATTACCTCATATTGCCTGTGGTTGCTTTCAAGCTAAACCAGCAGAGTTGAGTAGTTGCAACAGAGACAGTACGTGCACTAACCCTAAAATAGTTATTCTCTGGCCCTTTAAAAAGAGTTTGAGGATCCCTGAAATAGTCTCCATTGGACAGAATTTCTAAAAAACATATCTCTAGATTTGTGATAAATGGTAAATGAAAAGGTTTTTCAAGATCTGGGTGTAATCTTCAAAATCAAAACAGAAAATTTCAAATTAATTTCTATATAATTTGAATAAAAAGTATATTTTACTGTTTTCAGGTGTGTTGAAATTTGGTACTATTCCCTTTATGTAGGATATTTTCTCATATACAGATATGACTTAACAAGAATCCCCCATTAAGTAACCTTGTGAAATTTAATATATTGTAACCAGGATGAAGATTTATTTAGCAACTTTCACAGATGATATGTCTGTATACATTATTACTAACTATAGCTGCCAACTATTTTACCGCTTTGGTGAGCACATTGCATTATATCTAAGATCATATTTAAGGCCCAAAACAACCCTGTGAGGTATAGGATTGTCTACTCTCAGTGCCCACAACTAGTAATGGCAGAGTCAGAACCTGAACCCAAGTCTCTCTGGCTTCAGAGCCCATTGCCTTTCTGTTCCTCCACACAGCCTTCACAAGGAACGGTGGGATTCTTGGGCTACTTCCTTCCACACATTGTTGCCAGGAAGTACATTTATACTGTTGCTAGAAATACTTCATGTATGCCACTTTCAGAGATAGTCTGCTGGGTTAAGCGAAGTGAGTCATGGGTCTGAGGTAGACTGTGAATTCTGCTATCATTTTTATGTAGAATACAATGGAAGATACCCTTTATGGTATTATTCAGTCTCTTTTTATGGAGATAACCAAGTCAGAATCTAAAACTAAGAATTATTTTCTCTCTTCTGGACAAGTATGTATTCTTCCTTTCGTCAGATCACAAAACTGCAATTTCTGTTTCCCTTTTTGCCCTGGCTGCCAGGATGCTAAGACCTTAGGATGCCTAAGTTTATATCTCAATTGCAGTAAATCATTGGCTTAGATTGTCTTCTGCTAGAATCATCACTTTCATTTTACCACCTTTATTACTTAACTCTTGTCCCTTAGGTTTGTATTGTCCCCACCATTCTTTTTTGAAAGTAGACAGAGCGTAGTTAATAAATAAAATAAGTGTAGCAATGAGTTGAATTTACGCTGAAGAAGAAAAATACTTAATATATTGATTATAGATTACTTGTTCACCCACAGATCGATCTTCAGACATTCCTCACTCTCACAGACCAGGATCTGAAGGAGCTGGGAATTACAACTTTCGGTGCCAGGAGGAAAATGCTGCTTGCAATCTCAGGTGAATATAAATGTTCTTATTCATATTTTAAAGTCTGAAGAACCTCTGCCATTGGTCTCCAGCCAATGGGGCTGGTTCTGCCCATCAGCCCCTTGCTTACTACCTGGCAGCTTTGTGGTTGTGGGTTCACTAACAGTGTGACAGATGCCAAGAACATGCCCACTCCTTTGTCAAGGCATTGCCTGAAAACCTGCCTTGACAGTGTCTTTCCTTAAAACAGATCTCTTTGGAAAGATCTAACCAAAACTGCCCTTTGCAGAACATGGGGATGAGGGAGCAGTTTAATTCTCCATTTTGCGGTTGTGTTAAGCAATGATCATTGCGTTCGTGAATAACTATTCTGGACTGGCTGTCATGCTTTAAATGCATGTGTTCCTGTATAGCAGCTGAGATCATTGCACCAGAGAAAAAGAGAATTGGTACTTCTTGTCTTAATGCTTTTTAACTTTACCCCAAGTTTTAATAGAATTTGTGAGTCACAGAAGAGGGTAGTATCGTAAAAGTAGTCACAGAATGAAGGAAAGTCTGAAGGCCTGTCTCCCAGACCACCGCCTTTGTGCATCTTTTGCATGTTCTGTGTATAAGAAAATGCTCTATACGTATTTACTAGGTACCTGCCACGTGGAAGGAATGGGCAGATGATGAATTGGCAAATACATAACAATGTACCTCAAAAAGGTTTTTAGAGAAATATGAGGAAGGAATCTGGGGGACAAAAAAATGAGGTTACTTTTTGAAGTCTTTCTGATGAAGTTCATGAATGTCAGTTTTATATGTGTGCCAGTCTCTCAAAAAGACAGAGCCAAACGTCAGGCGTGGTGAGAAAATGACGTTGCTTTTCAAAACACTGAATTTGTAGGCTATGCTTTTATGAGGTCAGCAGCGGCATCCAACTGGTGAAAGCCCTTTCTAAACAGCATTCGCTAATCGAACCATCAAACTAAAAAGCCTCAGTGGTTTTCCGTTTTCTTTCAGCAGCAGATTGCTCTTCCATTATTTTACAGCAGCTGATCAACCCCGCCCACCTCCCCACAGGAAATCGTATATATCTGAAGCAGATATAAGCAGAGTAGCCTTGAAATAGGTGTAGAAATTCAGCCGTTGAGCGGCCCGTTAGGCCTGTCCGTGGATAGAGTCCTGCACACGTCAGTTTGAGAACTCTTCCTCCGCCCTATATACCCAAGCGGCTGCATTGATGGTGCTCCACAGGGCAGCCATGGTTTCCTGTTCACTCATCAGATCAGCTTGGTTATAGTGCAAAGAACACTATATTCACATAAGGAGATCTGAGATTTGCCCCTCCAAGTCATGTACCCTTGGGTGAGTTTCCAAACCTCTTTTGGTTGTGGTTTCTTAACTGTGAAGGTGGATTGGAGTAGATGATTGTGTAAGGTCACCTTCCATTTCTAAAATCTGTCCTTCCATGTGGTATATCATCAGGCACAGTGAAAATAACCTATATTTTTAATGATATGTATTATTATTGTTCTTTCTCTTTTTTTACTATCTGTGGCAATAGGATAGTTTCCAACTTCTTTACCCTAAAGCTCAGCCTCAGAGGGTTACTTCTGGACCCAAATTAACTTTATATATTTTTACATTATTTTATTAATTTGAAAATGGAATTGACATACTACTTGAAATTTTATTAACTCAATCACCATGCCTATGCTGTTAAAATATGTCTATGGGGCCGCACATTTATACCACAGAAGTGTATGTTTCAGAACTCCATAATCTTTCACTAGAGATTTGTGGAATATCCGTGACAGTATAATGAAAATTAAGTCTTTTCTTTGTGTACCAACCCAATTCCAAACTCTCTAAAGCTTCCAGCAACAAGCAAATACTCTAAATATTTTCATAGATTCCAAGTGGATCTTCAGTACTTTTACTCTGGGATACATTGGTGATATATTCTAGGTGGGTTTTGGGGAGTAGAGTGCAAAAACAGGAGGGGTTTTGAGTCCTCGTTTAAAAAAATGTTGTCTCTAATCATCATCTTCAATGTGTTCTATTGAGGTCATGTCCTACTTCTACAGACTGCCTCTCTCAGTGAGGTTCACAGGTCCTCTTGCTTTTAAAGGGAATTAGAGACTTTGAATAAGATGCCTTATGAATGCTCTGTACAGTGGGAAGTATTTGATTATTTAAGGATGATTTTGCCTTACTTTGTTGAAGTGCATTTGTTTGAACTTGGTAAATCATTTTCTCTGCAAGGAATGAGTTTTTATTGAGAAACCCTTCATCAAAAAGCTTCTTTTTCCAATTCAATTCCTCTGATAACAAAGACATTCATTTAAAGTCTCAGAATACTTCATTTCCAGATAGAGGCAGGATATCAGGTCAGCCTTGACTTAGGTCTGTCTTGTGGTTACATAGTTTGGTTAGATACAGAGTTTGCTCAAACTACTTTTTAAAATTTTGTAGATTTTTAACTTAAAATCGGAGTTGTTCTTTCAGTATAAGGTTTTGGTTTGCTTTTAATCTTGGGCCAGAAGACATTTATTTTAATGTTATAGGAGGAGATGAGATTTATCTCTAATAGGAATGAATCAGAGAAAAAATTTCATCTTTTTTTCAAATCCACGATTTTTTGAAAATTCATGGATTTCTCTCTGAGTATTTTAGTGATTGGTTAACTAAATGTACAGGGACTCAGTGAAAGGAAGTTTAGCATCCTGTTGACAGGCTTTCCGCCACAGCCTCAGGTAGATCTAACATTTCCCGACCTATTCTTTTAGTTTGTGACTCTGTTCAGATCCGCAACAAGATCCTGAGAGCTGCCAGGATTGTGTGAACCTTGGAATTTCAAAGAAAAAGGTTGGTATTTTCTCAAACTATCCCTTAGGCTTACTGAAAAAAATCAGAAGAGGGAGTTTGCTTTCTAATTTAAAAAACAACAACAAAAACTAAAGTCTCTTCAGTAGGACTTGATCCTTGATAATCTTAAAGATTTTTCTCTGTGCTTCACACTTGGAATATCTCTATATATGTACTCTTAGAAATTACATCTTTAGGGAGTGGCTGAATTTCTTCATGATCATTTGTCCTCTCAAAAATCTAGCTGATGTGACTTTTCAGAATGAAGTTTTCAATGTCTGTTAAAAATTTTTGTCTTCAGTGGCCCGATTGTTTTCATGTGCTCATGGAGAATGGTGTTTGACTTACTCCTTTCTTTTCCTTCTCTATAGTGTGGGAATGTCCTCCTGATTCATGGGTTATTTCCCCATGAGAAAACGGAGGCCAAAGAAAGTCTCCTCATTTGAAGGTGATAAAACTTTCCCAGGCTGTGTTTAAGGGGATTCATTTATTCTCAACTCGCCTATAAGTTTGCCTTTAAATATATTCAATTCTGTCTTGATCTCTGAATTTTACGTGTTTGTTTTTTAAACAAGATACACGTGATAGGAATGTCACTGCTACTGCGTTTCTGCAGGAACTTGAAACAATAGCCATCTATACGCATGCCTGCATGTGTCTTTTGCTTGTAATATCTTCCTTGCTTCTTCAGAGTTTCTAAGCTTTATCTATTTAAAAAGTATATTTGATATCCATATAAAATATGAAGGAAAGCTCTGTTATCTACATACCTGAAACTACCAATTTCTCATATTTGTATTCCTGATACCTCGGTTGATCTCCGCCCAATGGATGGACCACTGAAGCCCATAGCATAGACCTTTGCATCAGGCAGGCAGGGTTTCAGCTCTGTCACTTAACAGGCATGTGGGCAAGTTACTTCGTCTATTTTTAAAACTCAGCTTCCTTATCTATAAAATGGAGGATGGTAATATTATCTACCCCTTAAGGAGGACTTAAATAGGACACAACGAATGTAAAATGCTTGTCGTATAATAGGCTCTAATAAATTACTGTTGGTTCTCTTCTCCCCTAAGACTTAAATGTGAACAGAAAAGAGGTGTCTTCACTCATGCGTCACCCCTATAGGGCAGACAGTTAAATTTTGGAAAGCAGTGGGGTGAAATGTTAAGGGTATTGATCCCTCTTCTAGCACTTGGGAGACAAGAGCACGTCTGGCCATATGGCTGTCCCTGGCCACCTACGACCCACTGCAACCGCCTGAGCCTCTGTTCTCATCCTCAGCATTACTGTAGCAGGCCGCAGCTTGCTGTGTAATCTCAGAGCTCAGAATGGGGTTGTGTGTGTGTATGGTTGAAAAAGTACTGAGTTCCATGCAGATAATTAAAGGTGCTGAATCACCACCCTCCCAGAGAAAAAGACAACAGCTTTAAACACATCAGCTATATATTCCGTCTACTTGAGATTGAATAAGTTTGAAGATACAGTTGACCCTTGAACCACACAGGAGTTAACCCCCATGTAACTTATAGTCACCCTTCGTATCCATAGTTCCTCTGCATCTGCAGATTCCACCAACCGTGTAATACTGTACTATTTACTATTGAAAAATATCCATGTATAAGTAGACCCACTCAGTTCAAATCCGCGCTATTCAAAGGTCAACTATATTTGCATTTGGTGGCTATCAGAAACGCTGCTTTCTAGAGTCTGACAATTCTGTTTACTTGTATGAGTTCGTTAGTAATAATTACATCAGTTGACTTGAGAATTTGTGAATGTGTGTATGGAGGGGAGGATGGGGTATTGCAGAGTCATAAACAAGGTAGGCTGCTTCCATTTTTCACCTTTCTGGTTAATAATTTTTAGTTGGGAAAAGACAAACTAAACAACCAGTACTCTGGTTTGTTTCAAATGAAAATCGAGGATCTTAGTTTTTCCCTGAAAATCTGGATTCACGTATTGGTTGTTTTCAGTTGTATGAATTTCCGTAACTGTTGCTATGTTTACTAAGTCGGTTTTTTGTTCAAAGAAACCTCCTGCTGATGCGATATGTGTCTTCACAGACCCCTTTCTGACTCAAGGAGCGTAGGCATCACGAGTCGGTGGGGCCACAGGGCTGCAGATTTTTTTTTTTTAACATCTTTACTGGAGTATAATTGCTTTACAATGGTGTGTTCGTTTCTGCTGTATAACAAAGTGAATCAGCTATACATATACATATATCCCCGTATCTCCTCCCTCTTGCGTCTCCCTCCCAGCCGGGGCTGTGGATTAACAGATCAGTGTGCTTCTCCAGTATTCTTGTGTTTAGAAGTGGGATCCTCTTTTCATGTCGACTTAAATAATTTAATGATCACCGTGTTTGACATGGATGAGTTTAATGAGCTGTAATAATTTTCTGTATCACTGGTAATACATCCTCTCATATGCCTTTAACCAGCTTTGATGGTGCCTCTCCCTTTGCCTCTGAAATGACATTCGGGATCGGTGGAACTATTTTGTATGTTTAGACTTGAGAGTGTTCTGAGGATGACATATTCCCCAGATACTTTACGAACTGCAGTAAAAACGATTTGCTATCCTTGGTTCTCTCAGCTACAAATGGCTACCTTTCATATCAGACTTTCTAGCATTTCAAAAATGTCTTGATGGTCAACTTAAAGGTTTTCCTTTTGCTACCTACTTGACTTTCCCCCCAAAACCTACCACATCACCATTTTCTGAGCTGAGCCCTACTGCCATGTGCTGATTCTGTCTCTCTCTCTCCAGAACTAAATAAAAACCGAAGAAAGCTCTTTGAACCGCCAAATACACGCACCTCTTTCCTGGAAGGCGGAGCAAGTGGGAGGCTACCCCGTCAGTATCACTCAGACATTGCTAGTGTCAGTGGCCGCTGGTAGCGGTACCGTCCAGGCACACGCCCGCCAACTCTGTCAAGTTGGACGCAGGAGATCTGTGAACAGCCTTCACTGCACACCGTCCTCAGCACTCGGGTGTCTGGTATCAGGACCAAAGCATCTTATTCGCACCTGAACTTTGTGCCGAAAAGAGAGAAGATGACATTCTTATGTCATCCTACAGAATGCCACACGAGGATTACTTTTTTTTTCCTAACGGCAATTGGACAGAATTTGCAATATGAGGGTAGGGCTTTATTTCCTGTTTTTATTTACCTATATAATAACATATGCACTGATTTTTTTACTTAACAAGAAGGCTGAGTTGACATCTGGGATGCCAGAAAACACAGAAGTTATTTTGTTTGTTTGCTTATTTTGTTTTGGTATTTGGGGATTTTTTTAAAAAAATAATCAAAGTGGAATTTTCTGGTACTGCTTTAAAATAATTATTGAGGTCTTTCAGCACTTTACACTTTCTTACTTCTTGTCCTGTGGAAATTATCTCTCTTTCTCTCGTTTTTATGTCACCTGATGTATTGGTACAAATCAGACTCCGTTAAATTTTTATTTGACATAGTAGTACTGGATTATTAGTTTTTGTGCAGAATAGTCTGTGACTTCGGGAAATGTAAGTGACTCCACTTGGTTATGGACCAGTTCTGTTCATGTATGTCAGCATCCTAGAAACACTTAGCAATGAACCTAGTTCACTGTAACAGGTGCGAGCAAAGAAAGACCAAATGGACTTTGCAATATTAACCCTTTGCAGTCATCATATTTAGCTGCTGCCTTTATTGCTAAAATGTTTTTAATGGTTGTCTGAAGGCAAAGGGCTATTTTTAGTATACTGCCACTAAAGGACACTTATTTATATCAAACTTTTATTTTTAGATATTATAAGCATACCGTACATAACTGATTAAATTGATATCTACTAGAGATTTATGGTAGAGAATGGACGGCATTCAATAACTGGAGCCCTAGATTGTCACTTTATTTAAAAAAGATAACTAATCATCTGACAAGACAGCACTGTTGCCATGAGGAGGAGAAATACATTACTGTCCTTATGTACACATTAGCTGTGCTCCATATGGTCACAGGACTTCCCTAAAACCGTATCTGTCTGCTTGAAGTAGACTTGGGTTTGTTGAGAATGGAAAGGCTTTATTTAAGTCTCCAGGGTGACAGTTTACAAAGACAGCAGAGTTCTGAAGGAGGAAAAATAAAAGACTATTTTGTAAGTGGCTAAACTCGTTGTTACAATCTTGATACTGTGAAAGTCCAAGAAATCAGGCAACATTGTTTCCTAGGTCTTTTCAGACATCTTATTATGGATTTATGAAGGGTTTTCAATCCATGAAGACAATCACTAAGTGCCTCTCTTTCTTCAAAGCAATATTATTTCCAAGTGTATTAATTTGTTGGAAAACTTTCCCATAGGACATGTGGTGACTTACCTGTACTGTAATGACTTATTTATGTTCAGTATTCGAGACTTTCTACATGGACATAAACCACTGTCACGTGCTCTCCACAGAAGGCATTAGATTCATACACAACAATTGGGGACTTTCATACAAATGTGGGATCAGAAATACTTGTCTTATTTTTTCCATGGTTAAGTAAGTCTTATCATTAAAGTAAGAACAAGAATTGGAGAGAAATTTTGCACACTGAAAAATTTTCACTTATAAAAAAAATGAGTATTGGTTACCGTGAAGGCATAGATAATGGACCTGTCATAAAATTATCAATTATAACAGCACTAAGGAGATGCCTGTTCCCAAACAGAACTGTATGTGCTTAAGGATGTAGAACTAAATCGCTCCCTTCACAAGTACAATGGAATGATCCTGCATGTATGTCACATGTATGCAGGTCATCACATGGAGCTCCCTGCCTTATATGGCTATATGAACACATCATGCTACACATTCAGCAACAGAGTAAGAATTCCAGATCAGTTTCCTGTGCAACAACTCAGTGCTCTAAATTTTATCATTTCCTTAATAAGACCTCCTCCCCAAATAAAAAATAATCATTTGGAGTCTTTCCCCCCAGCTCTCTACCATGCATTTGCAACAGGAGGAAGATGGAATGATTTGCAGTATTGAGTTGATATAGGTTTTATGAACAGTGCTTTGATATTATGCCAAAGGGAAAACTGTCCCAATTAAACCAGATTAAATAGGGTGGCTAAAAAAATAAATAAAAAACACTGGAAATTACTTTTCTCACTTTCTCTTGATGCAATGAAGGGATTATGACACTACAGTATACGGTGTTGTCAGTGTTGTATGATGCACAAAATATTTGGATTATTTGAATAAATGTTTTTAATCAATCTGTGCCTTAATAGTGACCGGTTATCTGTAAATATAGAACAGATACAGATTGTATTTTTGTGTGGGTTTTTGTCCTTTTAGTGACTTTTTTTTAAAAAATGAGAGATGGAATTAAACATTGAAAATGGGAATTTTTTCTAAACTAATCAATTGTTATATGAAAAATAAATTTATATAACCCCTTTGTATTGCCCTTTCTAGATGAAATGTGTCTTTGTTTTCTAGCTTTTCAAAAAATATTTTCAGCAGAATTGAAAGACATTTCTGCAGTAGAATTATATATGCACTCCCTGTCCTGTTGTTTTGCATTGACAGTCCTCATTTTCAACCAGAAACTAAGGCACTTTATTTTAGCCAGAGAATCCAGGACCAGTAATCAATCATTGTTTCTGTGGCCACCCACAGGTACATAGAAAAAGAGTAAGATGATGGAACAGGTTTCATTCTTGTTCATTCTTTTTTTTAATAAAGACTCAAGTCTATGACTGCTTTGACGACCTCATCCATAAGCAAAGGAGCTCCTTACTAAAGTGATGCAGGGTTTCTTGACCCAGGTTCCCATTTCAGAGGCTGACTGTGCTATCACACCGAATGGTTACTGTGCCTTGCTCTGAGATTGTATCTGAACTTATTCTCAGATGGAATTGGCACTATACTATTAATCCTGAGATTTGTCTAAATCTCAAAGAAACCCTAGCCCTCTACCCATTATGCTCCCAGAGTTATCTCCACTTAAATTACCTGTGCTAGTGGTTCTTAAAAATTGTTTCTAGCAAATAGTTCTTTTGATGATAACTGAAATATTACTTGTGAACCCAATATTAAATTATTCATCCATTCACTCATTCATTCATTATGTAAATACTTAAATGAGGGCTAAGTACTAGGCCCTGTTCTAGGAACACCAGTAAATGAAACATAAACCCTTGTTCTCCCTAATCTTACATTCAAACTGGAGAAAGATGGAACTGATGAAGAGGGAATGAAGGATGGAATACCCTATGCTTCAACACAGGCCTCCTTGCATTTACAGCATGCCAAGGGAGCTCTTGAGTGCTGTCTAGAAACCCCGGTTTTTGACAAAATGGTTGAAAGTACCCATCTCATAGAAACAGGCCTGTGCTTTCAATGCAAAATATTATTCACAGCCTCCCTTTCTCCTTTTTCTAGGTTTCATAGATTTAATCACATTCTTGAAAGGAGTGTGTAAGCCAAAAGGGTTATGACACAGCTTTGTTGATGACCCATCACTTCCTAGATTTGACTCCCAGTGACTTTGCAGTATTCAGAAATGAGATTTACCTTGAAAGAACATGAGGTCGCTTCCCCTGAGGATACTCCAAGAAGGCAATCATAGAGAATGATGTCACCAAGATGGTGACAGGTCATTCCTGACTTCACTTCCCCTAACTAAAAGAAAAACCAGCAACTGTTCATGGATAAGACACCACTAGGGAGGGGCTTGCAACAACCAGCCCTTGAATCTTGGCAGTCTGAGTTCCTACCTGCAGTGCCCAAGTAGAAGTCCCAAGCAGCGGCTTTGCTTATCTGCAGAAACAAGACGGTAGCACAGTCTGACCAGGGAACTTAGAGGAGTGCAGGTCTGCCTGATTCAAGTCCTCAAATGAGGAGTTTTTCGGGCCCTGGAGCCTGGTCTGCCCACACTCAGGCAAGGGAGCTGAGCCATGGCCTCGCCCTCTGTGGATTGTGAGTCCCCACCCCGTCTGACAGGAAGGGCTGGCAGAGCACCTGGAAGCTGCTGCATCACCCAGTAACACGCAAGCTGAGAGGCAGGCAGCAGAGCTGACCTCCAGGGCAAAGCAAGCGGCCCTCTTTGGCCAGGGAACTTGGGGCATGGATTGGCTTGAGTCACCACCACAAACAAAGAGACTTATCATGGTCCTGGAGTTGCTTCTCCCACTGCACTGGGGAAGGGAAGTGAATTCATAGTTCCGTTCATAGCTCCTTCAGGCTTCCTGATTGGGGAGCCTAGCCAGAGCACACTCATAGCCGCTCCAATAGCTCCGCTTACAGTGTCACTTGAAATCCATGAACACAATCCATGGCTGTTCCCATCTGCAGAGCAAAACTGGTGGCCTTGCCTGACCAAGATACTCATTTTACACTCTTCCCTGATTCACGTCCCCAAACAACAAGCTGTGCAGCCCCTGGGTCCTGACCTGCAGTCCTGCAAGGCAAGGTAATACATAGCCCTACCTACTGCTGAGTAAAGAGGCCAGTCATGACCACTTAACAAGCATCACCAGAGAATCCAAGCAAATGTGGAGCACATCCTATAGCCTCCCTTGGGCAGGGAACCAAGTAGCAGTCTATCCAGCTGTTCGCAGCTAGGGGCACATGCCTCACCCTGACCTTAGAGCTCAAACAGTTGCCTTGCCCCAAAATAGACCCTTAGCAGCTCCCCACCTGCCCAAGGATGTTACCAGCAGACATGCCTGGAAACCCAACTGAGCTGACCGGTGAAAAATTTTCTCTGCCAAGGTGAACCAGCAAAGTCTGGAGGAGGAGACCACTTATTCAAATATACCAGTGTAAGAAATCAAGGACCATAAAACATCACATAAATATGACACCATGCAAGGAAATTAATAAAGCACTAATAAAGGATCCTAAAAAAATGGAGCACTATTAAATGTCAGGCAAAGAATTCAGAATAATCCTCAAGTTACTGAACTACAAGAAAACACAGGCAACTCAATGGAATTAAGAAAGTAACACATGAACCAAATAATTTTAACAAAGAAATAGAAACCACTAACAAAAACAAAACAACAATAAACAAAACCAAAACCAAAAACAAACTCAAAATGGAAATCCTAGGGCTGAAAAACAGAATAAATGAATTGATAATTCAATAGAGAGCTTCAAAAGCCCACTTGACCATGCAGACAAAGAATCAGCAACCTGGAAGATAGGACATTATCTAGTCATAGGAGCAAAAGGAATGAAAGAGAGGCAGGTCGGCAGAGTAGGAATATTCTGAGCTCAACTTCTCCCATGGACACACCCAAACTACAACCACGTATAGAACAACTTTCTCTGAGAGCAACCTGAAGGCTAGCAGAACATCTCTTCTACAATTAAGGATATAAAGGAAAAACCCATCAAGACAGGTAGGAGGGGCACAGATGCAATCTAGTCAGGACCAACACCCCAATGGGTGACCCACAAGCAATAAGGGGATATCACAAACTTGGAAGTCCTCCCTAAGAAATGAGGCGTTCAAACCCCAAATAGAGCTCCTTAGCCCTAGGGACTAGAATTGGGAATATGAGCCCCCTTGGGGTTTACAACCAGGAGAGCCAGAGGACAACAAGAAACCAAAACTTGCTCCTAAAGGGGTTACTTGCTCTGAGTCCAGCATAGAGGCAGCAGATTGAAAAGCACCTGGCACTCTAGCCAGCCTGCTAAGATAGCATGCCCCCCAGCCTGTTCTGAGCTCCAGCTCCAGTCCCTCCTACCCACCAAGGCAGTAGCCCCTGGTGCACCACAGGAGAAGTCCTGGTCCATGCTGGGCTCCAGTGTTCCCCACACCCATCTATGTGGTGGCTCCCAGTGTAACCTGGGAGAAGCCCTGGCTTGCACCAGGCTCTGGCCCCAGCCGCGCCCCCCCAACACCCACCAAGGTGGCTGCCCTGGCATGCCCTGGGAACAGCCCTGGCCCATGACCACTTCAGCGCCAGTCCTCCTGCCAAAGCCACAAGACACATGCAGTCTGCATAAGGGTGCTCCTACACAAGGACATGCTTTCAAGACTGGTAGAGTAACTGTTTCATCTAATTCATAAACACAGAAAGTCAAACAAAATGAGAAGACAGAGGATGTGTTACAAATGAAAGAACATGACAGAACTCCACAACCCCCCTAATGAATCAGAGATAAGTGATTTACCTGATAAAGAGTTCAAATCAATGGTCATAAAAATGCTTACTGATCTTGGGAGAAAAATGGAGAATATGGCAATAACTTCAAAAAATTAGAAAATATAGAAAAGAGCCAGTCAGAGCTGAAGAATATAATCAGTGAAATAAAAATACACTACAGGGAATCAAGAGCAGATTAGATAAGACAGAAGAATGCACAGGTGATTTGGAAGAAAGAATAGTGGAAATCAGCCAATCACAATGGCAAAAAGAAAAAAATTTTAAAAAATGAGAATAGTTTAAGGGACCTATGGGACAGCATCAAACATACTAACAGTAGCATTACAGAGGTTCCAGAGGAGAGAAAGAAAGGGACAGAAGATGTATTTGATGAAATAATGGCTGAAAACTTCCCTAACCTGGGGAAGGGAATAGATATCTAGATCCAGGAAGCACAGAGATTCCCAAACAAGATGGACCCAAAGAGAGCCACACCAAGGCATATCAAAATTAAAATGGCAAAAGTTAAAGAGAATTTTAAAGGCAGTAAGAGAAAAATAAGGACTTACATACTTACAGCCCCATAAAGCTATCAGCTGATTTTTCAGCAGACACTTTGCAGGCCAGAAGGGAGTGGCATAATGTATTTAAAGTGCTAAAAAGAAAAAACCTACAACCAAGGATACTCTATTCAGCAAAGTTATCATTCAGAATTAATGGAGAAATAAAGAGTTTCCCAGAAAGTAAAAACTGAGAGTTCATTGCCACTAAACCGGGCTTACAAAAATGTTAAAGGATCTTCTTTAAGTGAAAAGAAAAGGTCATAACAAGAAATAAGAAAATATATTGAAAGAAAAAAAATCTCACTGTTAAAGGCAAACATATAGTAAAGGCAGTGGATCAACCACTTACAAAGCTAGTTGGAAGGTTAAAGAAAAAAGTTGTAAAATCAACCATAACTACAATAAACAGTTAAGGAATACACAAAATAAAATGTAAAATATGATGTCAAAAGCATATTTGCAGGGGTGTAAAAAAAATGTAGAGCTTATAGAGTGTGTTCAAACTTAAATAACAGCTTAAAATAAATAAACATATATGTCTATATATATGGACCACGTGGTAATCACAAACCAAAAACCTATAACAGATACACAAAAAAACAAAGAGAAAGGAACCCAAACATAGCACTAAAGAAAACCATCAAACCACAAGGGAAGAGACTAAAAGAAGAAAAGGACAGAGAAGAACAACTAGAAAATAAGTAACAAAATGGCAATACGTATATACCTATCAATAATCACTTTAAACATAAATGAACTAAATGCCCCAATCAAAAGATACAGAGTGGGTAAATGGATGACAAAAAACAAGACCCATCTATATGCTGCCTATAAGAGACTCACTTCAGAGCTAAAGACACACAGAGAGAAAGTGAAGAAATAGAAAAAGATATTCTATGCAAATGGAAATGAAATCTGTGGTAGCAATACTCATATCAGACAAAATAGACTTTAAAACAAAGACTATGACAAGAGACAAGTAAAAAAGGGGTCAACCCAATAAGAAAATATAACACTGGTTAACATATATGCACATAATATAAGAGCATTTAAATATATAAAGCCAATATTAACAGACATAAAGGGAAAAATTGATAGTAGTACAATAGTAGCAGGGGACTTCAACACTCCACTTACATCAATGGATAGATCATCTGGAAAGAAAATAAGGAAGCAGTGGCTTTTAATGACACATTAGATCAGATGGACTCTCTCTCTATATTTATTTATTTATATATTTATATATTCAGAGAGAGAGAGAACATTACATCCAAAAACAGCAGAATGCACCTTCTTTTCAAATGCACATGGAGCATTCTCCAGAACGGATCACAGGCTAGGCCACAAAACAAGTCTCAAAAATTTAAGACTGAAATCATATCAAGCATCTTTTCTGCCCACAGCAGAATGAAACTTAAAATTAATTATAGGAAGAAAACTGGAAAAAACACAAACATATTGAGACGAAATAACATGCAACTAATAAACAAATGGGTCAACAAAAAAAATCAAAGAGGAAATAAAAACATACCTTGACATGAATGAAAATGGAAACATAAATTTCCAAAATCTAAGCAGCTCTAAGAGGGAAGTTCATAGTGATAAAGGCCAATCTCAAAAAAACAAGAAAAATGTCAAATAAACTACCTAATTTTACATCTAAAGGAATTAGAAAAAGAAGAACAAACAAAGCCCAAAGTCAGTAGAAGGAAGGAAATAATATATACCAGGGCAGAAATAAATAGAGACTAAAATACAATAGAAAAGATCAATGAAACTAAGAACTGGTTTTTAAAAGATAAACAAAATACACAAACCTTTACCCAGACTCATCAAGAAGAGAGAAAGCCCAAATAAATAAAATCAGAAATGAAAGAGGAGAAGTTACAACTTTTATCACAGAAATACAAACAATCATAAGAGAATACTACAAACAATTATATGCCAACAGATTGGACAACCTAGAACAAATGGATAATTTCCTAGAAACATAAAATATTCCAAGACTGAATCAGGAAGAAATAGAAAATCTGAACAGACCAATCACTAGTAATGAAATTGAACTGGTAGTCATTCCCCCACCCCCCGCCCCAAATAAAAGTCTAGGACCAGATGGCTTCACAGGGGAATTCTACCAAACACTTAAAGAAGAACTAATATTTATCCTTTTCAAACTATTCCACAATATTGAAGAGGAGGGAACATGGCCAAACTCATTTCACAAGGCCAGCATTACCTGATACCCAAACAGAAAAAGACACTATCAGAAAAGAAAACTACTGACTAATATCTCTGATCAATATAGATGCAAAAATGCTCAGTAACATACAAGCGAACCAAATTCAGCAGCACATTAAAACTATCACTCACCATGGTCAAGTGGAATTTATCCCTGGATGCAAGGATGATTCAAAATACATAAACTGATCAATGTGATACATCACATGAATAAAATGAAAGGGAAAAAACTATATGATTGTCTCAATAGATGCAGAAAAAGCATTTGACAAAATCAACATCTTTTCATGATAAAAAGTCTTAACAAATTAGGCATGAAAGAAACATATCTCAACATAATAAAGCCCACATGTGATGAGCCCACAGCTAATATCACACTCAGTGGAGAAAGATTAAAAGCTTTTTCTGGAGCGGCTCCCGAGGCGCGAGGCTTCCGACAGTCGTGCCTGGCAGCAGCCCCGTAAAAACCCTACATAGAGGGGTTCCGAGAGCTTCCGGGTCGGGGAACCCATCCACACGTTGGGAGAGTGATGCCCCCCAAACTCCACAGAGACAGAAGCTCCCACGCTTGGGACCCTCCCAGGCCTCGCCCTCCACCGTTCTCTCTGGCTGTTCGTCCCTTTCTGATAAACGGATACAGTAGAAATACATCTACACGTGGAACTGCTCCTACAGAACACCCACTGAATGCTGGCAGAAGATGCCAGACCTCCCAAGAGGCAAGAAAATCCCCATGTACTTGGGTAGGGCAAAAGAAAAAAGAAATAACAGACAAAAGAATAGGGACGGGACCTGCACCAGTGGGAGGGAGCTGCGAAGGAGGAAAGGTGTCCACACACTAGGAAGCCCCTTCGCGGGTGGAGACTGCGGGTGGCGGAGCGGGGAAGCTTCAGAGCCACGGAGAAGAGCGCAGCCACAGGGGTGCAGAGGGCAAAGCGGAGAGATTCCCGCACAGAGGATCGGTGCCGAGTAGCACTCACCAACCCAAGAGGCTTGTCTGCTCACCCGCCGCGGAGGGCGGGGGCTGGGAGCTGAGGCTCGGGCTTCAGTCGGATCGCAGGGAGAGGACTGGGGTTGGCTGCGTGAACACAGCCTGAAGGGGCTAGTGCGCCACGGCTAGCCGGGAGGGAGTCCGGGAAAAGGTCTGGAGCTGCCGAAGAGGCAAGAGACTTTTTCTTCCCTCTTTGTTGAGCAGTGCGCAAGGAGAGGGGATTCAGAGCACCGCCTAAACGAGCTCCAGAGACAGGCGCGAGCCGCGGTTATCAGCACGGACCCCAGAGACGGGCATGAGACGCTAAGGCTGCTGCTGCTGCCACCAAGAAGCCTGAGTGCAAGCACAGCTCACTCTCCAAACCGCTCCTCCTGGGAGCCGGTGCAGCCCGCCACCGCCAGGCTCCCGTGATCCAGGGACAACTTCCCCGGGAGAACGCACGGCGCGCCTCAGGCTGTTGCAACGTCACGCTGGCCTCTGCCGCCGCACGCTCGCCCCGCATCTGTGCCCCTCCCTCCCCCCGGCCTGAGTGAGCCAGAGCCCCCGAATCAGCGGCTCTTTTAACCCCGTTCTGTCTGGGCGGGGAACAGACGCCCTCAGGCGACCTACATGCAGAGGCAGGTCCAAATCCAAAGCTGAACCCCGGGAGCTGTACGAACAAAGAAGAGAAAGGGAAATCTCTCCCAGCAGCCTCAGGAGCAGCGGATTAAAGCTCCACAAACAACTTGATGTGCCTGCATCTGTTGAATACCTGAATAGACAACGAATCATCCCAAATTCAGGAGGTGGACTCTGGGAGCAGGAGATATTAATTTTTCCCCTTTTCCTTTTTTTTGTGAGTGTGTATGTGTATGCTTCTGGGTGAGATTTTGTCTGTATAGCTTTGCTTTCACCATTAGTCCTAGGGTTAGGTCTGTCCGTTTTTTTTTGTTTGTTTTACTTAAAGTTTTTTTCCTAATAAATGTTTCCTTAATAATTTTTTCCTTATTTTCTATTTTTAAAAATTAAAAAAAAATTTTTAATAAGTTTTTTCATATTTTTATTTTAAAAAATTAAAATTTTTTTCTTTCTTAATAAATTTTTTCTTAATAATTTTTTTCTTATTTTTTATTATAAAAAATTAATAAATCTATTTTTAAAAATTAAAAAAAATTTTTTTCTTAATAAATTTATTCTTAATAATTTTTTCCTCATTTTTTATTATAATAGCTTTATTTTATTTTATTTTATTTTATCCTCTTTCTTTCTTTCTTTCTTTCTAGTTTTTCTCCCTTTTATTCTGAGCCGTGTGGATGAAAGGCTCTTGGTACTCCAGCCAGGCATCAGGGCTGTGCCTCTGAGGTGGGAGAGCCAACTTCAGAACACTGGTCCACAAGAGACCTCCCAGCTCCACGTAATACCAAACGGCGAAAATCTCTCAGAGATCTCCATCTTAACATCAAGACCCAGCTTCACTCAACGACCAGCAAGCTATAGTGCTGGACACCCTATGCCAAACAACTAGCAAGACAGGAACACAGCCCCATCCATTAGCAGAGAAGCTGCCTAAAATCATAATAAGGCCACAGACACCCCAAAACACATCACCAGACGTGGACGTGCCCACCAGAAAGACAAGATCCAGCCTCATCCACCAGAACACAGGCACGAGTCCCCTCCACCAGGAAACCTACACAACCCACTGAACCAACTTTAGCCACTGGCGACAGATACCAAAAACAACAGGAACTATGAACCTGCAGCCTGTGAAAAGGAGACCCCAAACACAGTAAGATAAGCAAAATGAGAAGACAAAAAAACCCCCAGCATGTGAAGGAGCAGGGTCAAAACACACCAGACCTAACAAATGAAGAGGAAATAGGCAGTCTACCTGAAAAAGAATTCAGAATAATGAGAGTAAAGATGATCCAAAATTTTGGAAATAGAATAGACAAAATGCAAGAAACATTTAACAAGGATGTAGAAGAACTAAAGAGGAACCAAGCAATGATGAAAAACACAATAAATGAAATTAAAAATACTCTAGACGGGATCAATAGCAGAATAACTGAGGCAGAAGAACGGATAAGTGACCTGGAAGATAAAATAGTGGAAATAACTACTGCAGAGCAGAATAAAGAAAAAAGAATGAAAAGAACTGAGGACAGTCTCAGAGACCTCTGGGACAACATTAAACGCACCAACATTCGAATTATAGGGGTCCCAGAAGAAGAAGAGAAAAAGAAAGGGACTGAGAAAATATTTGAAGAGATTATAGTTGAAAACTTCCCTAATATGGGAAAGGAAATAGTTAATCAAGTCCTGGAAGCACAGAGAGTCCCATACAGGATAAATCCAAGGAGAAACACGCCAAGACACATATTAATCAAACTATCAAAAATTAAATATAAAGAAACTATATTAAAAGCAGCAAGGGAAAAACAACAAATAACACACAAGGGAATCCCCATAAGGTTAACAGCTGATCTTTCAGCAGAAACTCTGCAAGCCAGAAGGGAGTGGCAGGATATACTTAAAGTGATGAAGGAGAAAAACCTACACCCAAGGTTACTCTACCCAGCAAGGATCTCATTCAGATTTGATGGAGAAATTAAAACCTTTACAGACAAGCAAAAGCTGAGAGAGTTCAGCACCACCAAACCAGCTTTACAACAAATGCTAAAGGAACTTCTCTAGGCAAGAAACACAAGAGAAGGAAAACACCTACAATAACAAACCCAAAACATTTAAGAAAATGGGAATAGGAACATACATATCAATAATTACCTTAAATGTAAATGGATTAAATGATCCCACCAAAAGACACAGACTGGCTGAATGGATACAAAAACAGGACCCATATATATGCTGTCTACAAGAGACCCACTTCAGACCTAGAGACACATACAGACTGAAAGTGAGGGGATGGAAAAAGATATTCCATGCAAATGGAAATCAAAAGAAGGCTGGAGTAGCAATTCTCATATCAGACAAAATAGACTTTAAAATAAAGACTATTACAAGAGACAAAGAAGGACACTATATAATGATCAAGGGATTGATCCAAGAGGAAGGTATAACAATTGTAAATATTTATGCACCCAACATAGGAGCACCTCAATACATAAGGCAAATACTAACAGCCATAAACGGGGAAATCGACAGTAATACAATCATAGTAGGGGACTTGAACACCCCACTTTCACCAATGCACAGATCATCCAAAATGAAAATAAATAAGGAAACACAAGCTTTAAATGATACATTAAACAAGATGGACTTAATTGATATTTATAGGACATTCCACCCAAAAACAACAGAATACACACTTTTCTCAAGTGCTCATGGAACATTCTCCAGGATAGATCATATCTTGGGTCACAAATCAAGCCTTGGTAAATTTAAGAAAATTGAAATCGTATCAAGTATCTTTTCCGACCACAACACTATGAGACTAGATATCAATTAAAGGAAAAGATCTGTAAAAAATACAAACACATGGAGGCTACACAACACACTACTTAATAACGAAGTGATCACTGAAGAAATCAAAGGGGAAATCAAAAAATACCTAGAAACAAATGACAATGGAGACACGACGACCCAAAACCTATGGGATGCAGCAAAAGCAGTTCTAAGAGGGAAGTTTATAGCAATACAAGCCTATATCAAGAAACAGGAAACATCTCGAATAAACGACCTAACTTTGCACCTAAAGCAATTAGAGAAAGAAGAACAAAAAAACCCCAAAGCTAGCAGAAGGAAAGAAATCATAAAGATCAGATCAGAAATAAATGAAAAAGAAATGAAGGAAACAATAGCAAAAATAAATGAAACTAAAAGCTGGTTCTTTGAGAAGATAAACAAAATTGATAAACCATTAGCCAGACTCATCAAGAGAAAAAGGGAGAAGACTCAAATGAATAGAATTAGAAATGAAAAAGGAGAAGTAACCTCTGACACTGCAGAAATACAAACGATCATGAGAGATTACTACAAGCAACTCTATGCCAAAAAAATGGACAACCTGGAAGAAATGGACAGATTCTTAGAAATGCACAACCTGCCGAGACTGAACCAGGAAGAAATAGAAAATATGAACAGACCAATCACAAGCACTGAAATTGAAACTGTGATTAAAAACCTTCCAACAAACAAAAGCCCAGGACCAGATGGCTTCACAGGTGAATTCTATCAAACATTTAGAGAAGAGCTAACACCTATCCTTCTCAAACTCTTCCAAAATATTGCAGAGGGAGGAACACTCCCAAACTCATTCTACGAGGCCACCATCACCCTGATACCAAAACCAGACAAAGATGTCACAAAGAAAGAAAACTACAGGCCAATATCACTGATGAACATAGATGCAAAAATCCTCAACAAAATACTAGCAAACAGAATCCAACAGCACATTAAAAGGATCATACACCATGATCAAGTGGGGTTTATCCCAGGAATGCAAGGATTCTTCAATATACGCAAATCAATGTGATACACCATATTAACAAATTGAAGGAGAAAAACCATATGATCATCTCAATAGATGCAGAGAAAGCTTTCGACAAAATTCAACACCCATTTATGATAAAAGCCCTGCAGAAAGTAGGCATAGAGGGAACTTTCCTCAACATAATAAAGGCCATATATGACAAACCCACAGCCAACATTGTCCTCAATGGTGAAAAACTGAAACCATTTCCACTAAGATCAGGAATAAGACAAGGTTGCCCACTCTCACCACTATTATTCAACATAGTTCTGGAAGTCCTAGCCACAGCAATCAGAGAAGAAAAAGAAAGAAAAGGAATCCAAATCGGAAAAGAAGAAGTAAAGCTGTCACTATTTGCAGATGACATGATACTATACATAGAGAATCCTAAAGATGCTACCAGAAAACTCCTAGAGCTAATCAATGAATTTGGTAAAGTAGCAGGATACAAAATTAATGCACAGAAATCTCTTGCATTTCTATACACTAATGACGAAAAATCTGAAAGTGAAATTAAGAAAACACTCCCGTTTACCATTGCAACAAAAAGAATAAAATATCTAGGAATAAACCTACGTAAGGAGACAAAAGACCTGTATGCAGAAAATTATAAGACACTGATGAAAGAAATTAAAGATGATACAAATAGATGGAGAGATATACCATGTTCCTGGATTGGAAGAATCAACATTGTGAAAATGACTCTACTACCCAAAGCAATCTACAGATTCAATGCAATCCCTATCAAACTACCACTGGCATTTTTCACAGAACTAGAACAAAAAATTTCACAATTTGTATGGAAACACAAAAGACCCCGAATAGCCAAAGCAATCTTGAGAACGAAAAATGGAGCTGGGGGAATCAGGCTCCCTGACTTCAGACTATATTACAAAGCTTCAGTAATCAAGACAGTTTGGTACTGGCACAAAAACAGAAATATAGATCAATGGAACAGGATAGAAAGCCCAGAGATAAACCCACACACATATGGTCAACTTATCTTTGATAAAGGAGGCAAGCATATACAGTGGAGAAAAGACAGCCTCTTCAGTAAGTGGTGCTGGGAAAATTGGACAAGAACATGTAAAAGTATGAAATTAGAACACTCCCTGACACCATGCACAAAAATAAACTCAAAATGGATTAAAGACCTAAGTGTAAGGGCAGACACTATCAAACTCTTAGAGGAAAACATAGGCAGAACACTCTATGACATACATCACAGCAAGATTCTTTTTGACCCAGCTCCCAGAGAAATGGAAATAAGAACACAAATAAACAAATGGGACCTAATGAAACTGAAAAGCTTTTGCACAGCAAAGGAAACCATAAACAAGACCAAAAGACAACCCTCAGAATGGGAGAAAATATTTGCAAATGAAGCAACTGACAAAGGATTAATCTCCAAGATTTACAAGCAGCTCATGCAGCTCAATAACAAAAAAACGAACAACCCAATCCAAAAATGGGCAGAAGATCTAAATAGACACTTCTCCAAAGAAGATATACAGATGGCCTACAGACACATGAAAGAATGCTCAACATCATTAATCATTAGAGAAATGCAAATCAAAACTACAATGAGATATCATCTCACACCGGTCAGAATGGCCATCATCAAAAAATCTAGAAACAATAAATGCTGGAGAGGGTGTGGAGGAAAGGGAACCCTCTTGCACTGTTGGTGGGAACGTAAATTGATACAGCCACTATGGAGAACAGTATGGAGGTTCCTTAAAAAACTACAAATAGAACTACCATACGACCCAGCAATCCCACTACTGGGCATATACCCTGAGAAAACCATAGGTCAAAAAGAGTCATGTACCAAAATGTTCATTGCAGCTCTATTTACAATAGCCAGGACATGGAAGCAACCTAAATGTCCATCGACAGATGAATGGATAAAGAAGATGTGGCACATATATACAATGGAATATTACTCAGCCATAAAAAGAAATGAAATGGAGGTATTTGTAATGAGGTGGATGGAGTTAGAGTCTGTCATACAGAGTGAAGTAAGTCAGAAAGAGAAAAACAAATACAGTATGCTAACACATATATACGGAATCTAAGGGAAAAAAAAAAAAGGCCATGAAGAACCTAGTGGCAAGACGGGAATAAAGACACAGACCTACTAGAGAATGGACTTGAGGATATGGGGAGGGGGTGGGGTGAGATGTGACAGGGTAAGAGAGTGTCATGGACATATATACACTACCAAATGTAAAATAGATAACTAGTGGGAAGCAGCCGCCTAGCACAGGGAGATCAGCTCGGTGCTTTGTGACCACCTAGAGGGGTGGGATGGGGAGGGTGGGAGGGAGGGAGATGCAAGAGGGAAGAGAAATGGGAACATATTGTATATGTATAACTGATTCACTTTGTTATAAAGCAGAAGCTAACACACCATTGTAAGGCAATTATACTTCAATAAAGATGTTTAAAAAAAAAATGAACATACGGGACCTAAGCACAGCAAAGAAAACCATCATAAAATGAAAAGACAACCTACTGAATGGGAGAAAAACATTTGCAAATGATATGACCAGTAAGGGGTTGAAAATCCAAAATATATAAACAGATCATACAACTCAACGTCAAAAAAACAAACACCTGACTAAAAAATGGGCAGAAGACCTGAACAGACATTTTTCCAAAGAGGATATGCAGATGGCCAACCAGCACATGAAAAGATGCTCAATATCACTAATCATCAGGGAAATGGAAATCAAAACCGCAATGAGATATCACCTTGCACCTGTTAGAATAGCTAACATCAAATAACAAATGTTGGCGAGGATGTGGAGAAAAGGGAGCCCTGGTGCACTGTTGGTGGGAATGTACATTGGTGCAGCCACTGTGGAAAACAGTATGGAGGTTTCTTCAAAAACTAAAAATAGAACTACCAAATGATCCAGAAATTCCATTCCTGGGTAAATATCCCCAAACTGCAAAAAGACTAACTCAAAAAGATACATGAACCCCAGTGTTCATAGCAGCATTATTTACAATTGCCAAGATATGGAAGCAACCTAAGTGTCCATCAACAGATGAATGGATAAAGAAGATGTGGTACATATACACAATAGAATACCCCTCAGCCATAAAAAAGAATGATATTTTGCCATTTGCAACAACATGGATGGACTTGGAAGATATTATGCTAAGTGAAATAAGTCAGAGAAAGACAAATACTGTATGACATCACTTATATGTGGAATCTAAAAACACAGCGAACTAGTGAATAAAACAAAAAAGAAGCAGACCCACAGATATTGAAAGCAAACTAGTGGTTACCAGTGGCGAGAGGGAAGGGGAAGAGGGGCAGTACAGGGGTAGGGGATTAAGAGATACAAACTATTATGTATAAAATAAGCTACAAGGATATATTGTACAACACAGGGAATGTAGTCAATATCTTATAATAAGAAAAAAAATAGACCTCCCTAAAGACACTGGACAATGGAATAAATGGAGTCTCCTTGGATGACTGTTTCCAAGGAACTTTCACTCTCTTGGCTATGTAAAACTTGTTATATATTATTAAATTGGCTTAGGATTTGTCCTGTCTTGAGTATTAATTAATTAAATATATTCGATTACGTTAACGTGCATTTAAGCTAATTTTGATAATACACTGAAGTTTTTTCAATGTTATACAATTGCAGTCCTCGCCAGAGGCCATGAGCCTGTTTTTTCTCTTATAATCCTGCTCCAGGTAAGTCACTTCCTTTCCTCACCTCAAACAGCCATTCAGATAAATTTCAGGCAATTTGGCTGAGTGGTGAAGAGGCTGGACTTTGTAGTTTGACAAACATGCATTTAGATCTTGCCTTTAGATCTCAGGAGAATCCCTCTTTGCCTCAGAGTCCTCACCTGTGAGATGGAAATAACACCTACCTTCTAGAATGGTTGAAAGGGTAAAGAGAGGCCCTGTGTCAATCATCCCACATAATATGTGACACATAGTGAGCAGTGCATCAACAGCAGCTACTATTATTACTAACTGGGTGTTCCTTTCACCGCATGGGTGTTTCTTTGCCCATCAGGGATCTTCATTGTGCTCAACTGCCTTCTGCATCAGGAGGAGACTCCCATTTCCTGTGCCAGAACATTAGTCATGAGAACTGTAAACTCCGGTCTCAGGGACCTGCCTCCAAGACTGATTAAGATCGAAGTCAGAACACTTTCCTGAAGGTGAAGGTCGAGGGCCTTACACTTTGTACAGAAATCTGTACTGTATTTGATTGCTCTTTATTTTGATTCTTTTAAATCTGACTCGCCAGAACATTGATAACAGAATTCTTCAAATGTGTGGAGAGGATTAGTAGCTAATTCTAAGAGTCATATACTTCGGGCCCAATTGTCATGTTCCCAGAGAGTTCTCATTACTTCCTGATGGCATTTCTCCCCCCTAAAGTCAATGCTACTCCCTGGTTTTGCCCAATTTCTCCCACTCTCATTCCTTGGGGCCCACACCACCCCAGGGTTTAATACCAGTTTCCTTTGTGTGTGTATAATGAGCTTTTCTTTTCTTCTGGAAGGAGTCATTTGCCTGGATTTGTGCTAAGTTTAGTTGTTTTCCACTTTAAAAAGTGAACTGAGTTAGATAATATTTGACCATTTCTACAGACGTGGCCAGGACACTTCAAAAACACTTCATCAAGGGATTTCACATTTTTGTTGCTTTTTAAAATACTTTGACTCATTCTGCAAGGAGACAAGTGGAGCTTGAAGTTTCCTTTCTCAAGGGTTAGGCCGTGAATGTGTTTTGGAACAGATTTTGGGAACTGGGTTCTGAATCTGACTGTGGAGGCAGAATTTCAGTGTGGGAACCAGAATCTTTAGGAAAAAATTACAGTAACTGAAATGTTTCAACTTCACAATAGACTGTTTGGATGGGCTACAAGAGGAAAAAAAAGAGTAGCTCAATAATTTGGTGTGTGTGGCCCCCTTCTTTTTTCAAGGCCAGAGGAAACAAATGACTCTGAACTCACTGTGTTCACTGGTTCTTAATCCCTCATAGAGAGGTTGTGGGAATTGGACATTAAAAGACTTTAGCAAAACATCTAGAAAACAATTTATGTTCAAACAAAATTTTCACTGAAGCACTACTGACTCTTTGTCCAAATGGCTGATGCAATTTGATATAAAGTCACTGTGAATAAAGTTCTCTAGCTTTTTAAGTTTGGTGATGTGCGTGGGTGACACTTCCTTTATTTTTCCCCCTCTTTGCCAGAATCTTTAACTGACACTAATAACAACCAAATGAAGTTGCTCTACTTAAATTCTTCCTATGGGCTGAAAGAGTCTCCACAGTGAAAAGTCAGGCTACCTTCTGTTTCACAAACCTGAGTTAAATTCCTAAATGAGGGGGTAAGTCCATCCTATTACATTTTTTCTATATTTAAAATCTTTTAAGAATACATAAAACTATGTTAAAATTTTCCATAAAACATGTTGGGACAGGGTAGCTTTAAGGAAAGTTACAGCTTTTACTTGTCATAAAATAAATTTTAAATCAGGCACTCCACTATAATGATGTCTTTAAAGAACTGACTTGTTAAAAATATCAGCGAACACAGAACTGAGTTAGAAACTGAGTATTGCAGGAATGATAAAGGTAATACTTATTTCCCTTGTATTTTAAAAGCCTAGTATATACAAACTTTTTGGAATATCCATGTATTAGGAAGTGGAAATATGAAAAATGGATCCCTTACTTTCGGTCACACTACTTTCAAGGCAGTGATAAGCTAACAAGACAGAGAAGCTAGTTAGAAAGTTAATGAAATAATTTAAAAGCAAATCTTAGGTGCATAACTTTGTGTCCTCTTCATACAGTATTTCTCTATGAAGTATTCTGTATTTCTCCCAGTTTGTTAGAAACAATTAAATCTAGGTGATACAAACATGGGTGTTATTCCAGTGCCTTCCAAACCATATGTGATTAAAATGCCAGTTTTTAAAAATTCATTTGAAAAAAATGAATTCATTTAACTAATACAGTTGTAAAATATAGTGAAAACAATGTGGCAGTATAAAGTTATAATAAACATTTCTAAATGCTTACTCTCACTTCCTGTACTTATTGTAGACCAGGAATAAACAGTTCTCAAATGCACACCTCTCCACAGACCACTCTTAGAGGAGGACTCAATTGTAAGTTTTTTGTAATAGAAAATTTTAAAATGTATTAAAAAAAGATACACACGGAATTACTGAGTGTCGTCCACATGTTTTAGCAGCTGCACCAGCCTAGAAAGAACTTGGATGTGCTTTCAAGCATCTTTAAGATGCAGTAAGTTGAATAAATCTGCTGGAGAAACAGCAAATGTGCCTCCCATGTACTCAATGTCAACGTGATTTGCTTTTGATTTCTGTTCTTTTGCCAGCCCTGTGGCTACTACTGCTGCTTCCCATGTGTTTAGTGTATTAAATTCTCCCTCTGCTGGTTTCTCCATCTCACGCTGTCCCATTTATTTATGCTTTCCCACAATTGAGGGGAAATAGCATTTTCAGTCACTTGGAGGAGAGTTTATTTTGTGTGGCAGTACCTCTAGGATCCGGCACGCTCTAGAAGTGAAAAATATCTCCTTTGATGTTTTCAAGATGGTGGCTTGTAGGGTTCCAAGGCAGAGGCTGGCAGGGCACGCATGTAATGTTACAGCATTTTGGAGGGAGGCCCATTTTCATTTTCACCCTTGCAAGGCTAATCCAGGCCACTTTGTTCGGAGCCATTCTTTAGTAGCAGACGTTAGAACTTTACCTTTTTTTTTTTCAACATCTTTATTGGAGTATAATTGCTTTACAATGGTGTGTTAGTTTCTGCTTTATAACAAAGTAAATCAGTTACACATATACGTATGTTCCCATATCTCTTCCCTCTTGCATCTCTCTCCCTCCCACCCTCCCTATCCCACCCCTCTAGGTGGTCACAAAGCACAGAGCTGATCTCCCTGTGCTATGCGGTTGCTTCCCACTAGCTATCTATTTTACGTTTGGTAGTGTATATATGTCCATGCCACTCTCTCACTTTGTCACAGCTTGCCCTTCCCCCTCCCCATATCCTCAAGTCCATTCTCTAGTAGGTCTGTGTCTTTATTCCTGTCTTGCCACTAGGTTCTTCATGACCTTTTTTTTTTCTTTTTTTCCTTAGATTCCATATATATGTGTTAGCATACTGTATTTGTTTTTCTCTTTCTGACTAACTTCACTCTGTATGACAGACTCTAACTACATCCACCTCACTACAAATAACTCAATTTCGTTTCTTTTTATGGCTGAGTAATATTCCATTGTATATATGTGCCACATCTTCTTTATCCATTCATCTGTCGATGGACACTTAGGTTGCTTCCATGTCCTGGCTATTGTAAATAGAAATGCAATGAACATTTTGGTACATGACTCTTTTTGACCTATGGTTTTCTCAGGGTATATGCCCAGTAGTGGGATTGCTGGGTCGTATGGTAGTTCTATTTGTAGTTTTTTAAGGAACCTCCATACTGTTCTCCATAGTGGCTGTATCAATTTACATTCCCACCAACAGTGCAAGAGGGTTCCCTTTTCTCCACACCCTCTCCGGCATTTATTGTTTCTAGATTTTTTGATGATGGCCATTCTGACCGGTGTGAGATGATATCTCATTGTAGTTTTGATCTGCATTTCTCTAATGATTAATGATGTTGAGCATTCTTTCATGTGTTTGTTGGCAATCTGTATATCTTCTTTGGAGAAATGTCTATTTAGGTCTTCTGCCCATTTGTGGATTGGGTTGTTTGTTTTTTTGTTATTGAGCTGCATGAGCTGCTTGTAAATTTTGGAGATTAATCCTTTGTCAGTTGCTTCATTTGCAAATATTTTCTCCTATTCTGAGGGTTGTCTTTTGGTCTTGTTTATGGTTTCCTTTGCTGTGCAAAAGCTTTTAAGTTTCATTAGGTCCCATTTGTTTATTTTTGTTTTTATTTCCATTTCTCTAGGAGCTGGGTCAAGAACTTTACCTCTTTAGGATGCTCTTGGGAATTGATTTCAATGTTCTGCTAAAGCAGAGGAATCATCCCAATACCCACAGCAGGCAGTGACACAGATACACTTTCAGTAGCAAAAAGGGAAACCAAATCCCAAACAGTGGCCACTCCGGCCTACGGCCTAGAGAAACGAGTTGACAGCTATGTGAAGAGGATGTCCAAACCAATGTGCCTGCTGGAACCGAACGCAGCGACCATGTGGAATGACGGTAACAAACCAACTACAAGCCACCTGGGGATTATGAGGACCAACTGCTCACACAGAAGGGAAAGGAACCAAATAAAACACTAAAAAGGGAAAGAGGGAAATTGGGGGAACATGCTACAGTAAGGCTTACATGCCACAGCACAAGAGAATGAAATCCCTGGTCTGTCTGTGGGCCCTGGATGTGTTCTGCTTCCAGACCCTCCAGCCATGCAGCGGAAACTGCTTCAGTCAAAAAAGGAACTCCTGAAATGACAAGGCTCCAGGAACAGGCTTCCTTTCCAAGGGCTGCTCAGGCCTTCCAGGATTTCTCCCAGTTAGCTGGGGGAGAGAGAGGGGACAGACAAGAACACCGCTGTCTTCATGATGGGAGGAATGGGGAAGATGCCACGGTAAGTTTGAAGTTAAGTGATGATCAGAGCTTGCACACAAAGTCTTCCTTTGTAAATAGATATATCTGCATCCTGCAGCCACACGTAGACAGTCTTGCTGGGTTGTGTGGGCTTGTGTGTATACAGTGCCCGTGCCAGCTTGGAGGGTCCTGTAGGGTGATACTTTCACTCCTGGCTCTCAGACCCAGGTCCGTCTATGAGTTACAAAGATTAATTCCTACTTTGTGCTTGGTTTTGTGACTTGTGATGCTTATGCCTATGTACTTCTTTTTAATGTTTACTAAATTGCAACCAGTAGTTTTATAGAAATACAGATTTCTCAGCTCCACTCTAATGACTGAAAAATTTCTGGGGAAAATTTCAGGGAATCTGTATTTTTCTACGTTTCCCAGATGGTTCTGTCACATCAGGGCTGGAAGCCCAGTCTTTGGAACCAATGGACCAGATCATTGTTAAATAATCATTTCCAATTTAACACTTTTCTATTCTAAATTGACGTCTAACACCATCTTTTGAATAATATTGAAAGATTTTGAGTAGGGGATGAATTGCAATTTGCTTTTATTTGGCAAATCCATTCTTCAAAGTGTAAATAACAAGGGGCAACTAAGAGCTCTAAATGGGGCAATCCTAGGAAAATGCACTTTTAACTCCCTCAAACTTTAAAAACATTTACTATGTACACATCAGTTGCAAGATAATCCATCCAGTAATCAGTCACAGATTTCCTAAAGATTTGTATAAGGCAGTGGTTTGAAGAACAGATTAGTGGGTTGGACACTGTCCTTGGAAGGAATAAAATTACATTATTAGAATTTTGCCCTTCCCCCAGTTCGTGAAGTCCCCATTCTACCACTTTAAAACTGAAGTTCACGTTATTAAAGTTCTTTTTGTAAGCTAAATCTAACCTCTCATGTCCTAAAGTTCATCATTAGAAGTAATGATTTGCCATATTCTGTCATTGCCATATTCTTTCTCTTCTTTTGTACACCAACAACTTTCTTCCTGTGAAGGGGAGATGTTAGTTGTGACCTATAGCAGAAAATGGCATCTGGGTGCTGAAAACACTGAGAAGGCAGCTCCCATTGTGGATCTGGGAGCCCACACTCCCCTGGGGCTTAAAACATTTCTCTTCCGGGACTGTCATGGTACTTGAAGTCCACCATTAAATCTGCCTCTTTGGGCTAAGACAGGTATGCTCCCTAACAAAGAAAAGTAAGATGTGGAGACCGGAAATATGTTTCATTGTGCCTCCTTTTATACTTCCTACCTTGCTGGATCCCTTGATTCTGGGCACAGTCAGTTTCATGGACATGCTTAGATGGGCCTTGCACTTGGTTTAATGCTCTGCTATTGCCATTTTGAAATTCTTAATACATTTTGAATAAGAGACTCCTCATTTTCATTTTGCACTGGGCCCACAAATTATGCAGCTGTTCCTGCCTCTAAGGTTGATCCAGCTCCCTATGAATGCTCAGAAACACTTGGCCAGTCCAACTTCCTTTCCATTTTTGTGGCTGTCACATTAAACTGTGCAGCAAGATGAATGAGGAGAGGTGACCTGATTTGGGGGATTAGACATAGGTCTTCTCACTGGAACAGTGATAGGGAGAATGCTTCCTTTGGCCCACTGCCCCTTCTTGGCAAGACACATAGAGCTCCCTCTAAGCCACACTTGGCCCACAGACTGGGCTCCATTCAATAAACAGCCAATTCGGCATATAATTTTATCATTATTGTTTTTGTGGAAAGTTTTAGGGAAGCCAGAATCATAAAAGAATCCTTTCTCCCTTGCCTCCTGCTTAGGCTGGGCCATGTGTGTGTGTGAAGTTAATGACTGACTTAAGGGCCATGTGGTCTGGCCAGTGACTGCCATTAAATTCTTGCTCACTCTGCCTAGTGCCTTTGCAAAGGAGCCTGCGGGTCTACTCTTCTTCCTCCTTGGATCATCTGCTTTTTTGTGATCTTTAAGCTAAAACTCACTTCTTTTTCTCCTAACCAGCTTGATACTCCCAGCAAATATCAAATGGGTCCTCACGAATAAAATTCAAGGTGGGAGTATGGGGTGGGGGGTGGGGGGTGGGGGGAAAGAGATGTTAGACTAGGACAGAGCAGGTGAGAGGAGAGGGAAAATTGTTTTCTCTTGCCTAGGGCATTGGCAGGAAGGAGGCAGTGTTTAATCAAATGAAGGTTCAAACCCTCACCCGGAATTGCTTTCTGAACCCTTTAAGTAGCCCACTTTATGTTCTAAGATATCCTGGATTTGGCATGACATGTGTCAGGGAGTAGAAAGGTCAGATGAAATAGTCAACATGACAAGAAGTCATGGCACTGAGAGGTACCGTACCTGGCTAAATTCTGAAAGTTGCGGAGATCAGAAGTGATTCAAAGGAGAAAAGGGTGATGTAAGTGTTTTGGTATTTACCAAGTGCTGAGGATTTCCTGCAGAGGGGAGTCAGTCCCTTCCAGACAGCTTTGCACTCACCAGGATCTGAAAATGGGTTGGCTGGCTTTCAACTATTTACTGAGCTTTTGCCATGTACCATGCATGCACTGTGCTAAGTACTTGACATAGATTACCTCATTTACACCTCACGATAACCTTAGGAAGGTATTAGTCAGCACTCCTTAGGTTGCAAGTGACAGAAACTCATCTCAAATGTATTTAAAGCAAAAAAGGGAATGCACTGATACATACAACTGGAAAGACCAGGGGATGCTTCAGGCATGGCTAAATCCCTGTACTCAGTATTCTTAGGAATCTGGTTTTCTCCAACTCTCAGGTTTGCCTTTCTTTCCGTGGGCTTTATTCATTAGTTCTCCTCAAGATGGCTATTAGTACCTCCAAGTTTATAGCCTATGGAAAGATGTCTTTCACATTATTCTAGCAAAAGTCCTGAAGCAGACTCTTACTGGCTTACATTGGATCACATGATGATTTCTGACCCAGTCTTTGACTTTAATTAGCCAGGCTTGGATTACATGCCCACCCATGAAGCCTACTGGTGGGTGCATCCCAAAGAGCCACATGGACTGAATTGGGGAGGAGTAGCTCCCCAAAAAAGAGGGGCTATTGTTGGAAGAAGGTGGAAGAAGTAGCAGGGAAAACAGAAAACTTCCATTATAGGGAGGCACTATTGTTATTCCCTCTTGCAGATGGTAAAAACTGATGCAGAGTCATGTTACCTAATTTGCTAGGGGTCATAGAGCCAGTGGGGGATTAAACATAGGCTCTTCTCCAGTCGGCTGAGCTGCAAAAGATCTGGGGCAACATGGGCTGATCTGGCTGATCTTAAGTTGCCTATTTGTTTTCAGAGGGGAACTGTGGTCAGAAGACTGACTTGAAAAGAGAACATCTTTCTGTCTCTGGGAGCAGACAGGATGGTGGGATTCTGTGCAGCCTGCCCTCTCCAGGCAATGCTGAGAAGTGCTGTGAGAGCACCTTGTACAGGAGAGGAGCACAGCTGAGCATGCACAGCTTAGATGTGGCAGCACCTCCTCGAGACTGCGTGTTGAAAACACTTGACCTGGGGGAGTCACATGGGGAACAAATGTGGAAAAGTGCTTTCCTGACACTTCAGCCCTCTTGGGAGATTTGCAGGCTCTGATCTCTCTAATCGCCACGGAACCTAAAGAAGCCTTGACATGGAAAATAGTGTAACGGCTGTGGCTCCCGCATGCCTCATTCTCAACCAATCAAGAAGAAACTGCAATTGTAACAGGAAGGGGGGAGAGGACATGGAATGAGCCAGGTCTCCCCATCCCACTTGCACTCCCACCCTCCATTCCCAACCCTCCTTCGGGGTGGGGGAACATGTCTGATGTACCTTTGAATTCCTCCAGGGGTGCTTTTGGGATAGTGTTTGATCACAAATGTTCTGCTGTGCTCTTCCTAGAGATCTGATGGAATTGAGCTTTGCTACTGACTAAATATTGACCATTGGATTTAGCTTACTTATCAGCTTGTCATTACTTTGGGGCAAGTTATTTGGCTTCTCTGACACTCAAGCTCCTTGTCTGTAAAATGTAGTTAACAAATATCTACTGGCCAGGGTTATCCTGAAGATTAAGTAAAAGAATTGGGGTTAACCTAGTACCTTTCAATTAGCATTGCTCAGTAAGTGTTCATTTATTCCTCCCTCCTGTCCCAGTACTCTTTCCAGGGCAACACTTCAAAAGCTGTTGGAAAAACAATAACTAAAGCTATCTGCATAGAATGACATGTTTCATAATCTGACAGGCAGGGCTCCTTGCCTCTCCTGAAGTGAATTTTTCACATAAGGTAGTTGTTGGTGCTCTCCAGCCAGACTGGAGACAACTCCAGCTGACAACTGGGTTTATCCTCCCGTGCAGAGAGGGAGAAAGCCCCTATGGGGAACTGTGAGGGCACCTCAGTAAGTGGTATTAAGGCCTTCTTAGGATTTGGGCTGGTGTTAGGTGATTTGGGGGAAGAGTTTAAAGGAAGAGGGGTTTTGCTCTGGGTTGGATGCTGTCAGGAAGCAGGGGTAATTCTGATTGGGTTTCTTAATGCATTTGATCTAGAAGGATGCAGGATAGGATAAAGCTGTGATACGTAAAAATGCAACAAGCAGTGACCCACATGAGCTAGGAGAGTGGGATGTTTGGAATTCTGAGGCTTGGACAATGTTCATGTTTTGTCTGTGTTCAGACGTGGTGATGGAATGGTCTTGTTTTTGTCTTGATCCATCACGGTCACTGAGCGGCCTTGTCTGATGTTGATGCTGTGCAAAACTGTTTATGTTGCACAGGAGAACACCAAGTTCTGGCTGTGAGTTCCAGGCAGCTGTCCCACATATTAGGGGGCTGCCTTTCTCTTTCTCATGACTTCCATTTTTTTTTCTAGTTAAACAATTTATTTGACTAATTTACGTACAGCATTGACTATTTAGTCCTTGCCAGGGATTGTTCTGAGAGCTTCCCAGATATCGACACATTTAATCCCATAATACTCTGAAGAGATTAGTCCCTTTTTTAGCCCCATTTTACAGATGAGGAAACTGAGGATCAGAGAGTTGAAATGACTTGCCCAATAAATTTCCCACAGCTCGTAGATGACAGAGCTGGGATTCAATCCCAGGCGATCTGGCTCATGAGTCAGGGCTCCTAAGAGTCACCAGTGAAGGCAAGTTGTGTTTATCCTAGAAGGCAGTCATCAGGGTCCTTTCAGCAACCCCCCTGCCCTGCACTACCCCATGAACTTTACCTGCCTGCCCTTCGGGATGGCTCCTGCAGTACATAGAGGAGGGAAGAGATTTTGAGGGGGCACTTCTCTAGTGCCCTGATATCTGGGAATGACTCTTGAGAACCAGTCCTGGAATAGCGTGGGAGAGAGAGGCCAGAGGGGGACAGAAAGAATATTAACCACAAAAAGTTCTAATGGTCCAACTATGGTTTTTTTAAAAAGTTATTTTTTGAATTTCACTCTTCTTTAGCCCTTCTCATCCCATCATTGACCCTGGATTCTGTACGTTTATTTATTCAAAATTCCTTACTTAGCACCTACTGTGTGCACACAGTGTATGTGTGTGTGTGTGACTGTGAGTAACCCAGACATTGCCAGGCCTCCTGCGGGCAGTCGACAGTCTCCCTTCTCTGCTGCACCTGCGTGGAAGAATCTGCACCCTGACACCTGTTTATACCAAAGCAAGATACAGGTCACTCTCTCTCAGGTTAGTTGTTGGCGAGGGAGAGAGTGAATCTTGAGGGCAGGTCAAGTATTACAGCCTCCCACCAGCCAGCACTCTGCCTGTGTTGCCAACACCTGAACAAATGGGATGAGACGTCCCCATCCCAGAGAGCGCTGCAACAATTCCAGGTGTTGCTCAACCAGAGTGACAGAGCGGAAGATGAACTGATTAGGCTGGGGATGGCTGACTACTGTTTTGACACTGAGGTCAGAGAGAGTGGAAAGAGGCAGATCCGTCTTTACATGGTCAGTTTATGGACAGCGTGGCATTTGCTTGAGATTTCTCTTGGCAGTGCATGCTCCAAAGGAATTATAATCAAGATGCCTCCTAAAGCTATAATCTAAGACTATTAACAAGCTCTGCTGTTTGTAGTATTTCTTTAGAAGAAAAAATGCAAAGACCCAAGAGGAAGTGGGAAACACATGTGGAAGTGGAAAAGATGAGCTCAAAGCTGGTAGAGACTCGGGATTCTGCTCCCCGGTGGTCAAACATCAGTGAACAAAAACTACTAGGAGGGAGTTCTTCTTTATATCCCAGTTAAATCTCTCCTGTTATAGCTAATTCACCTCCTCTTTGCATGCTTAGTTCTTTTGCATAGGAGAGAAGCAAAGTTATCCGTGGGAAAAGCTGTAGAATAAATACTTCATCCCTGACAGGTTCTGAACTCAGCTTTCCCTCGGTCTTCTAGAGCCTCCAGTTTCCCCTCCTACATCTACTTTTATAGGTTCCCCAACATGTGTCTGTCCCCTTCCTCAACAAATTAGTTTTGCTTTCAAATCAAATAAGGTCACCTGGGGAAGAGAGGGGAAAAAATGCTGCTTAGGTGTGAATGGCAAGAATTTCTTTTAATTCTCAAAGTGGCTGTTGGTAACTTGTCCAGAAATAATGACTTAATCTAAAGGAATGAAGAACCAATGGTGGCAATATTAGGCACCAGCCATTGTCCTTTCTAGAAAAGATTTTCAGTACGGTTTTCATAAAACTTTGAATGGTACCAGGGAACCAGGTACTTGCTTTATCCTCCTAAGAGGCCTTCTCTGTGGAGGATTGATGATCATCATTAAGTTAAATAATGGATATGTGAAGTACTTATCACAGTTTCTGTCACATGGTTAGTGGTTAATGAAAGGCAGCCATAATCATTATGATCTATTAAATTGCTCTTTACATACTTTGGTTATTACTGATATGGGTGGGGTGGTCTCAAGCAACTGAACCTGCAATTTGAGTCATGACCTTGTAGAGTAAAAGATTCAGGATAGGTTTAATGTGTGGGAGGGCCATGTGCCCCTCATCCACTCCAGGGTATCCTGTCCTCACAGGACAACTGGGTGTATGTTTGGGCCTTGCTGTGCTTTTTGTAACCGACCATGTGATCCAAATCACTTTTTATTAGTATATGACCCTGGTAACTTAGGCTTTGACAATCTGAGCTAAAATACTGTGTGAATGCCATCCAGGACAGAAATTAACAGAGCCTCAGAAACTCACATTGACACACATCATAGATGCCTCGAACCAGACACTTTTATAGAGATCTCTGTGGATTTGAGGCAAGTCATGGCCCAATTCTGACCTAATTATCAGGGAGATGAGGTTTCACTGGATCGCTTTGGGGGAAGTGAAGCCCTCCTTGCAGTGCTCTGAGGTCACTCCAGAGCACCATCTGGAAGACGGGGTTGGGACAGTTAATATTTTAAAGAATTTAGAGGGAGGGATTATAATAACAGGATCTTAATAATTATCCTATTAATATTATATTCTTTTTGCAATGTAATATAACAGAAAAAGACAGGAAGAAGAATAAATAGGAAAATATCATGAACGGCACCTTTTTGGAGGAAGCTAAGGTATTTAGGAAGATAGGTGCGCACTACTGAGAAGGTAGTGTTGATCAGACTGATAATCTTGAGTTGGAAGGAGAAATGTACCAGGGTTAGTAAGAAGAAAAGAATGAGTGAAGCCTGTGGATTCAGAGTAATGTGTACAGATTACAAAAGACCTTGTGGAGAAACAAAATGAGAGGGATCTGCAGAATATTTGAGCTGTGCAACCACAAAGTAAGGTAAGCCGAGGACACCGTGAAGGTTAATGGAATAGATGTGCTTCTGCCACGGGTGACAAGTGGGGCTCCTCCTCGTTACCAACGTGACCGTGAGAAAATCGCCTACACGGAAATGAAGTAAACAGGCATTAGAGGTGTTGCCAGAGATGGGAATTCTAGGATTTAAGAGCTATTTATCGGCAGATAGAAAAAAATGACGTTGAGGGAAATAATATGAGTTCTGTAAACAGTTAAATGGATGTGTGATCATAGGGTTCCTGGGTACATCTCACAGCCTGTTTTTTTTTTTTTTTTTTTTTTTTTACCACTTTCATTGAAGTCAGGGTAGGTATTAAGAATACTATGCAGTTGCTTATCCATATTGCTTCCCAGTTATACCTAACAGCACTGCTGCCTGAAGGAACCCTGGGACGAGGAAGTGATAGACACGTACTCTCTGAGTTGCAGTGAAAGACGAATGGGAAGTACAGATGCTGATGCTTAGATTTCCCTGCTTTTATTATCAGGAGGATGGTTTGGCTCACTCAGAAAGGAAAAGTGAGAACAGAAGAGGAAGGCCTCTGGGAATAGTATCTAAATAGGAAATGAAGTGCTTCTTTTTATTAACAGCTGAGTACATGCCTAATATTAACTCCAATTCCCCTTCCCAAAGAGGATTCTCTGATAAAACTGAGTTTGGGAACATGGTTGAACCAAGAGGTAAAGTGAGGGATGTATTCCTTCCCCCCTTGACACTGGATGGCTGGGTCGACGGAGCACAGTCTGAGTTCGTTCCTAGGGGCCGAGCCCTGGGTACACATCACAGAAAGTGGGAAGAGGAAGTGAAAAGAGGGCCCACTGGGCAGGGACCAGAAATGACAAGAGGCAAGCTGAAGTCTGCATTCCATCTGTGAAGCTCAGCACTAGCCCACTAGAAATAACAGATCCAATGAGTGATAAAAGACACTGCAATTAGATTTCTAACTTTCCCTTTTGTTGGGAGGAGCTACAGGGAGGAGTATATGGGAAAGAATATCCAATAACACTTTTTCCCCAGACGTTAGCTGCCCTGGAAATATAAAGTGATGGTCAGGAAAGTCATCCCCACCTCAACACTCCCCAGTTCCTCAGATCACAGTTCAAGTCCTTTATCACAGTTTTTAAGACCCTCCACACTTCGTTTCTAGTCTTATCTTCCAAGACTCATGACACACACTTCTGTTCAGCCTAATTAAACAGCTGGACATTCCTTGAGCACATTCTCCATGTCTATGAGTCCATGACCATGTTCCCTCAGCCTGAAATGCCCTCCCTGACACTCACTGGTTGGAGAAATCTTATCTGTCTCTGAGGGCCCAATTCAGAAGGCAGCTCCACCATGCAGATTTCTTGATTACCTGGGTAGAAGCATCTCACTCCTCCTTTGAATTCCTGTCGCTCTGTGTACCTCTCTCACATGGTTGATCAAATGCTGCCTTGTATTACAATTTGAGGATAGATGCTAGCTTTCATTCTTCTTTCTAGTTCCTCATTGGTGCCTAGGATGGTGCCTAAGATAATGAGTGGAAGAGTAAACGTCCAGCAAATATTTGCCAACATGAACTGAGTTCAAGGGTACTTGACGGAAAATAAGGAGAGGCTACAGAGAAGTGGAAATGACCAGCATTTCTCTTGTGCTGCTGTTCAGTAAATATCATTTCATACCCAGTTATACTGGAGGAGGTCCTGGAGGTGACTGAACTAAGGCAGGAAGTAGAAGGATGCAAGACATATTAAGATACAATTATTTTTTTTTCCAAATGCAGAATCTGTTGTTCTTGAAATGGACAAAATGCATGCTCTGCTGCAGCTCTGTGTCATTTCACAGCATGGCCCATCTGCTATAATTGCTCTGTGAATATTTGTGCTGATATTTGGTCTGATGTGTGTCAAAGACCAAAGCATCAAACTGGTAAGAATTAGTGAGAATAGCCTCAAACTGGAAAGGGGATATAGAACAAAAATGAAACATCAATAGAGCAACTGGGGTAGTAGCTGGCAGGTGAAGATCATTCTGGAGTGTACTGGGAGTCAGATCTGCTAAATAATAGAGTTAGCAGTGAGGACTTTCACTGGCCCGAGAAGGGGTTGGTACTAGAAACCAGGAAGTCTAAGCTCTTTTCACAGCTCTAATCTCCTCTAGCAATTAACTTCGATTGGCCTCAGGTTTTCCATCTATGAAACAGATAGATGGAAATGATATGCCACAAAGCATCTGTCTCCCAGAGAATATGGAACACACCCTGACTTTTAATTCTATTAGAACAGCAGCTCAACCAGGACAAGTACAATTTGTATCAATCCATCACAAAATTATTTCATAAGTAGCTATTGTGTGCCAGGCTGTGCAACATGTTCTGGGAATGGAAAAACGAACAAGACAGACGCCTTTTGAGACCAAATAGCATTTGATAGGATTCTAGCCAAGTCCACTTTAGGTGTGTGACATTGGGCGCCCGGCTCACCATCACTAAGCCTGTTTCCTCGTATGTAAAAATGAGCTGATGATAAAATTCAACTTAAAGGACTGTTGTGAGGATCATAGAACATGAAGATGTCTGGCACATAGGAGGTCACTAACAAATGGGAGCAGGGATGATGATAATCGTTTGACTACGCCTGAGTGACAGAGAAACAGGTATTTGGAGGGAGGCATATAGATCAATCTGAGTCACTCACATGATAGCTTTAAAAATTCAGATGAACCATGGTACATTCAGACAACGTAATATTAATCAGCACTGAAAAGAAATGAGCTGGACATGACTTCACCAAGATGGTGACACAGGTCACCCCTGATGTCATTCCCTCTCACAGAAGAAAAACTGAAAACTATTCATTGACGACACACCCCTGAGAGAATCCTAGAGCATGGGGATGAGGCTGAAGCACCCCCCGCACCACAGAGACCAAGATAGACTGCACAGAAGGGAAGAAGTGGCTACACGCTGACCACACTGCCCCCCCGCCCCCAGGCCAGCGCAGCACCGTGTGGAGAGGTCTCCCCTGAGACCATTCCTCCAGTGGGAAGAGAGAATCTGGGAGGGACTTCACCCAGCCTCCCCAGTGCTGCGGGTTGCTTGGTGGGAGCCACTACTCTCTGGTCTTGCCCCACGGGGACTGCAGGGCTCAACCACTGGGAATCTGACTGTGACGGAGAAGAGGGGAGGGGCTTGCAATAACCAGCACTCAAATCTTGGCAGACCAAGTTCCTTCCTGTAAAGCCCCAAAACAGCAGCTTTGCTCATCTGAAGAATCAAGTCAGGGGTACACTTTGACCAGGGAACTCAGTGGGGGGTGGAGGTTTGCCTGATTTAGGTCCTCAAACAAGGAATTTTGCTGGCCCTAGAGACTGGTTTGCCCACATCCAGGCAAGAGAGCTGAGTCATAGCCCCATCTGCTGCTGCGGGCATGACTCCTGGCCCCAAGAGACCAGAAGGGCTGGGGAGACCTGTGTAACTTAGCAACATTTCAGCTGAAAGGTGACTGGGCAGAGCTGATGTCCCCAGAGCAAAGCCAATATCAGGTGTAGAGGGTTCCCCTTCCACACCCAGGCAGGGGAATTAATCCACATCCTCACCCGAGGTAGAGGGTAGCTCCTGGCACCTCCTGACTTTTCCTCCTGACTGGAAAGCCAGTTCAGAAAAAGTGTGAGTTTCCTGGAGTGGACTCTCCTTGTCCCATCCAGACAGGGAAATGAGTCATGGTCTCATCTGCTGTGGGGCCTGGCTTCTGGCCCCATCTGACCAGAAGTGCCAGAGAGAACATCTGGAAGTTGGTAACCCAGCAATGGTCAAGCCAAGAGATGGGCAGGCAGAGCTGATCGTCTGCAAAGCCAAGCCAGTGGCCCTATTCAACCAGGGAACTTGGGGCATGGGTCAGCTTGAGTTAAGACCACAAACAAAAAGCCCTTAGAGCTGCTTCTACTGCTATGCCTAGGCAGGGAAACTAATTCACAGACCCACTTATTGCTGAAAACAGCTTTCTGACTGCCCAATCAGGGAACTTAATAAGAGCACATAGGTGGTTGCATAGCCCGTCCAACAGTCCTGCTTACAGCAGCACTTGAACAGAGAGCACTGCATCTAGTCTCCCCATCTGCAGAGCAAAAACCAGTGGCCTCACCTGTCAGGAAATTCAGTGCACACACTTACCTGATTCTGGTCTCCAAACAACAAGCTGTACAGGCCCTGTGTCTTGTCCTCCTGCCCTGCCAGGGAAGGGAAGCTAATTCACAGCCCCACCTACCAGTGAGTATAGTACCCAGTCATGACCATCTAAGTAAGCATTACCAGAGAAATCAGGCAACTGCAGAGCCCATCCTACAGCCTCACTTGGGCAGGGAACCAAGGTAGAGTCTTACCCAGCTGTTCTCAGCCAGTGGCACACCCCTCATACCAAGCTCAGAGCTCAAATAGTTGCCTTAACCAAAATTACATCCTAATAGCAGGCCCCATCTGCCCAAGGAAATTGCTAGCAGACACACCCAGAACCCAATCTGAGCGGACTGGTCAAAAACCGCCTCTGTCAAAGTGAACCTGTAAAGTCTGGAAGAGGAGCATACATAGATACCAATGTAAGGAATCAAGGATCATAAAAAATTAGATAAATATGATACTACCAAAGGAAACAAATAAGGCTCCAGTAAATGACCCTCAATAAATGGAGATCTATGAACTATCAGACGAGAAATTCAGAATAATCCTCTTAAAGAAGTTTAGTGAACTACAAGAACACATGCACAAGTAAAAAATTAAAAAACAATGAATAAACAAAACGAGAAGTTCAACAAAGAAAGAGAAACCATAAAAAAACAAAAACAGAGATCCAAGAGTTGAAAAATAGAATAACTGAACTTAAGAATTCAATGGAGGAGGAGGAGCTTCAAGATGGCAGAAAAGTAAGATGTGGAGATCACCTTCCTCCCCACAAGTACATCAGAAATACATCTACATGTGAACAACTCCTAGAGAACACCTACTGAACGCTGGCAGAAGATCTCAGACTTCCCAAAAGGCAAGAAACTCACCACGTACCTGGGTAGAGCAAAAGAAAAAAGAGATAAAAGAATAGGGACGGGACCCGCACCAGTGGGAGGGAGCTGTGAAGGAGGAAAGGTTTCCACACACTAGGAGCCCCTTCGTGGGCGGAGACTGCAGGTGGCGGAGGGGGGAAGCTTCGGAGCCACAGAGGAGAGCGCAGCCACAGGGGTGCGGAGGGCAAAGCGGAGAGATTCCCGCACAGAGGCTCGGCGCCGACCAGCACTCACCAGCCCGAGAGGCTTGTCTGTTCACCCGCCGGGGCAGGCGGGGCTGGGAGCTGAGGCTCGGGCTTCGGCGGCTGGATCGCAGGGAGAGGACTGGGGTTGGCGGCGTGAACACAGCCTGAAGGGGCTAGCGCGCCACAGCAAGATGGGAGGGAGTCCGAGAAAAGTTTGGAGATGCCGAAGAGACAAGAGACTTTTTCTTGCCTCTTTGTTTCCTGGTGCGCGAGGAGAGGGGATTCAGAGCGCCGCTTAAAGGAGCTCCAGAGATGGGCGCGAGCCGCGGCAATCAGCGCGGACCCCAGAGACGGGCATGAGACGCTAAGGCTGCTGCTGCCGCCACCAAGAAGCCTGTGTGCGAGCACAGGTCACTCTCCACACCGCCCCTCCCGGGAGCCGGTGCAGCCCGCCAAGGCCAGGCTCCCGTGATCCGGGGACAACTTCCCCGGGAGAACGCACGGCGCGCCTCAGGCTGTTGCAAAGTCACGCCGGCCTCTGCCGCCGCAGGCTCGCCCCGCCTCCTCTGTACCCCTCCCTCCCCGCGGCCTGGGTGAGCCAGAGCCCCCGAAGCAGCTGCTCCTTTAACCCCGTCCTGTCTGGGCGGGGAACAGACGCCCTCAGGCGACCAACACGCAGAGGCGGGTCCAAATCCAAAGCTGAACCCCGGTAGCTGTGCGAACAAAGAAGAGAAAGGGAAATTTCTCCCAGAAGCCTCAGGAGCAGCGGATTAAATCTCCACAATCAACCTGATGTACCTGCATCTGTGGAATACCTGAATAGACAACGAATCATCCCACGTTGAGGAGGTGGACTTTGGGAGCAACGATATATATATTCTTTTCCCTTTTTCTCTTTTTGTGAGGGTGTATGTGTATGCTTCTGTGTGTGATTTTGTCTGTATAGCTTTGCTTTTACCATTTGTCCTAGGGTTCTGTCTGTCCAGTTATTTTTATTTTTATTTTTTTAATATAGATTTTAGTGCTTGTTATCATTGGTGGATTAGTTTTTTGGTATGGTTGCTCTCTTCTTTCTTTCTTTCTTTTTTTTTATTACTTTTAAATATTTTTAATATTTATTTTAATAACTTTATTTTATCTTTTTCTTTCTTTCTTTTTTTCTCCCTTTTATTCTGAGCAGTGTGGATGACAGGCTCTTGGTGCTCTAGCCAGGCGTCAGGGCTGTGCCTCTGAGGTGGGAGAGCCAAGTGCAGGACACTGCTGCACAAGAGACCTCCCAGCTCCACATCATATCAAATGTCTAAAATCTCCCAGAGATCTCCACCTCAACGCCAAAACCCAGCTCCACTCAACGACCAGCAACCTACAGTGCTGGACACACTATGCCAAACAACTAGCAAGACAGGAACACAACCCCACCCATTAGCAGAGAGGCTGCCTAAAATCATAATAAGGTCACAGACACCCCAAAATACACCACCAGACGTGGACCTGCCCACCAGAAAGACAAGATCCAGCCTCATCTACCAGAACACAGCACTAGTCCCCTCCACCAGGAAGCCTACACAACCCACGGAACCAACCTTAGTCACTGGGGGCAGACACCAAAAACAACGGGAACTACGAACCTGCAGCCTGTGAAAAGGAGACCCCAAACACAGTAAGTTAAGCAAAATGAGAAGAGAGAGAAACACACAGCACATGAAGGTGCAAGGTAATAACCCACCAGACCTAACAAATGAAGAGGAAATAGGCAGTCTACCTGAAAAAGAATTCAGAATAATGATAGTAAAGATGATCCAAAATCTTGGAAATAGAATGGAGAAAATACAAGAAACGTTTAACAAGGACCTAGAAGAACTAAAGAGCAAACAAACAATGATGAACAACACAAAAAATAAAATTAACAATTCTCTAGAAGGGGTCAATAGCAGAATAACTGAGGCAGAAGAACGGATAAGCCACCTGGAAGATAAAATAGTGGAAATAACTACTGCAGAGCAGAATAAACAAAAAAGAATGAAAAGAATTGAGGACAGTCTCAGAGACCTCTGGGACAACATTAAACGCACCAGCATTCAAATTATAGGGGTCCCAGAAGAAGAAGAGAAAAAGAAAGGGACTGAGAATATATTTGAAGAGATTATAGTTGAAAACTTCCCTAATATGGGAAAGGAAAGAGTTAATCAAGTCCAGGAAGCATAGAGAGTCCCATACAGGATAAATCCAAGGAGAAACATGCCAAGACACATATTAATCAAACTATCAAAAATTAAATACAAAGAAAAAATATTAAAAGCAGCTAGGGAAAAACAACAAATAACACACAAGGGAATCCCCATACAGTTAACAGCTGATCTTTCAGCAGAAACTCTGCAAGCCAGAAGGGAGTGGCAGGACACTCTACCTAATAAACAAATAGGACCTAATGAAACTTAAAAGCTTTTGCACAGCAAAGGAGTCCATAAACAAGACTCAAAGCCAATCCTCAGAGTGGGAGAAAATATTTGCAAATGAAGCAACTGACAAAGGATTAATCTCCAAAATTTACAAGCAGCTCATGCAGCTCAATATCAAAAAAACGAACAACCCAATCCAAAAATGGGCAGAAGACCTAAATAGACATTTCTCCAAAGAAGATATACAGATTGCCAACAAACACATGAAAGAATGTTCAACATCATTAATCTTTAGAGAAATGCAAGTCAAAACTACAATGAGATATCTCACACCAGTCAGAACGGCCATCATCAAAAAATCTGCAAACAATAAATGCTGGAGAGGGTGTGGAGAAAAGGGAACCCTCTTGCACTGTTGGTGGGAATGTAAATTGATACAGCCACTATGGAGAACAGTATGGTGGTTCCTTAAAAAACTAAAAATAGAACTACCATATGACCCAGCAATCCCACTACTGAGCAGATACCCTGAGAAAACCATAATTCAAAAAGAGTCATGTACCACAATGTTCATTGCAGCTCTATTTACAATAGCCAGGACATGGAAGCAACCTAAGTGTCCATCGACAGATGAATGGATAAAGAAGATGTGGCACATATATACAATGGAATATTACTCAGCCATAAAAAGAAACGAAATTGAGTGATTTGTAGTGAGGTGGATGGACCTAGAATCTGTCATACAGAGTGAAGTAAGTCAAAAAGAGAAAAACAAATACTGTATGCTAACACACATATATGGAATCTAAACAAAGTAAAAGGTTCTGAAGAACCTAGGGCAGGACAGGAATAAAGACGCAGACGTACTGAGTGGACTTAAGGACACAGGGTGGGGAAGGGTAAGCTGGGACAAAGTGAGAGAGTGGCATGGACATATATACACTACCAAATGTAAAACAGATAGCTAGTGGGAAGCAGCCGCATAGCACAGGGAGATCAGCTCGGTGCTTTGTGACCACCTGTAGGGGTGGGATAGGGAGGGTGGAAGGGAGACGCAAGAGGGAGGGTATATGGGGATATATGTATACGTACAGCTGATTCACTTTGTTGTACAGAAGCAACTAACCCAACAATGTAAAGCAATTATACTCCAATAAAGATGTTAACAAAAAAGAAATGCTAAAGCGAGTTATTTGAGTGAAAGTAGAAGGACACTAATTAACATCATAAAAACATAAGAAGGTAGCATAAAACTCACTGTTAATGGTAAATATATAGTCAACATTAGATTCTGTAATATGGCAATGATGGTGCAGTATTCACTTTCAGCTCTAGTTTAAAAGTCAAAATATCCATCATAACAATAATCTCTTATTAGTTGCACAATATAAAAAATATGTAGGGAATTCCGTGGCAGTCCATTCATTAGTATTTGGCACTTTCACTGCCTTGGCCCGGGTTCAATCCCTGGTCGGGGAACTAAGATCATGCAAGCTATGCAGTGCGGCAAAAAAAAAAAAAAAAGTAAATTGTAACATCAATAACCTAAAATATGGGGGAGGGGAAGTAAAAGTATAAAGTTTAAGAATTCTGTTGAAGTTCAAATTTAACACACCATTTTAAACTGATAACAACCTAAGATATATGATGTAAGCCTTGTGGTAAACATAAGGGAAAAACCTATAGTAATTACATAAAAGAACATGATAAGGAAGTCAAAGCGTATTGATACCAAAAGACATCAAAACACACAAAAAGCAGGATAAGAAACAAGGAACAATGGATCTATAAAACAACCAGGAAAGAATAAAATGGCAGTAGTAAGTCCTTGCCTAACAATAATTACTTTAAGTGTAAATGTATTAAAATCTACAATCAAAAGACATAAAATGGCTAGATGGATTAAAAAAACAAAATACAACAATGTGCTGCCTATAAGAGACTCACTTTAGTCTTAAAGACAGACATAGCCTGAGACTGCAGGATGGGAAAAGAAATTTCAAGCAAATGTTAACAAAAAAAAGCTGGGGTTGCTATACTTACATCAGGCAAAATGGACTTTAAACTAAAAGTGCTAAAGAGAAACAAAGAAGGTTACTAAGTCATGATGAAGAGGTCAATCCATCAAAAAGATATAGCAATTGTAAATATTTATGTGCCTCACATTGAAGTACCTAAATACATAAAGCAAAAAACCAAAAGTTAAAGGAGAAATAAACAGCAATACAATAATAGTTGGGGACTTTAATATCTCACTCTCAACAATGGATAAATGATCCAGACAGAGAATCAATAAGGAAATAGTAGATTCAAACAACACTACAGGTGAAACTGACCTAACAGACATATTCAGAACAATCTATCTGACAATGGCAGAACACACATTCTTCTCAAGCACACATGAAACACTTTTTAGGACAGACCATATGTTAGGCCACAAAACAAATCTTAGGAAATTCAAGAAGATTTAAATCATACCAAGTATATTCTATGACCACAACAATATGAGATTAGAAATTAATAGCAAGAGGAAAACTGGAAAATTCACAAATACGTGGAAATTAAACAACACTCTTCTGAACAACCAATGTATCAAAGAAGAAATTAAAAGGAAAATAAAAAAGTATTGAGACAAATGAAAATGGAAACACAACATACCAAAACTTATGTGACACAGCAAAAGCAGTTCTAAGAAAGAAGTTTGTAGCAATAAACCTACATTAAGAAGCAAAAATGGGAAGACGGGATGAAGATGGTGGAGGAGTAGGATGTGGAGCTCACCTCCTCCCACAAAAACATTAAAAATACATCTACAAGTGGAAGGATTCACACAGAACATCTAGTGAATGCTGGCAGAAGACCTCAGACTTCCAAAAGGGCAAGAAAACCTCCAGGTAACCAGGTAGGACAAAAGGAAAAGGTAAAAGAAAGGAATCAGGACAGGGCCCTCCTCCCAGGGAGGGAGCTTTGAAGAAGGAAAGGTTCCTGCATCCTGCGAAGGCACCTCACAGGTGGAGAGATCAGCCTGGATGAAGGGGGAGCTTTGGAGCCTAGGAGGAGAGCACAGCAACTGGTCTGTGGAAGGCAAAATGGAGAGTAACTGCACAGAAGGTCAGCACCACCACCCTGCACGCCCCAGCCTGAGACGCTAGTCCATTGGTGATGGTGGGGTCTGGGTGCTGAAGCTTAGGTGTCAGAGATCAGACCCGGGGAGAGGACCAGGGTTGGCTGTGCAGAGACAGCCTGAGGAACTGAGGGTGCACTCAGAAGAAGCCTGGGCCCACCAGAGAGGCAAAGTGCCGTTGATGGTGGGTGTACAAGGAGAGGGGTGGGACCACCATAAGATCTTCCCTCCCCGTGTGTGTGCTCTCAGGCAACAGGACACTGCCTACAGGAGCTCCAGGGGCAGGCACGAGTTGCTGCCACCATTGTGGGCTCCAGAGGTGGGCACGGGCTGCTGCCACCACTACGAGACCCATGAACAGGCACCAAGCGCTGCCCCCACTGTCCCAGGAGTGCGTGGGCTGCAGCCGTCCCTAAGAGATCTGCGAGCAGGCGGCAAGCCCTGCCCCCACTGTCCCGGGACTGCTCAGGCTGCAGCTGCCCCTAGGAGACCCATGAGCAGACACCAAGCTCTGCTCCCACTGTCCCGGGAATGCACAGGCCACAGCTGCTGCTACGAGACCTGTGAGCAGGTGCCAAGTGCTGGCTCCACCATCCTGGGGGCACGCAAGGGCCACTGCACCTGCATACCCCATATCAAGGGGATAACAGCCAGCACACACTGAGAAATTGGAAGCAAGCATCCAAACTAAGAGCAGCCCCTTGATTCCGGACAAGATGGTGGAGTAGAAGGACTTGAGCTCACCTCCTCTCATGAAAACATCAAAATCACAACTAATTGCTGAACAACCATTGACAAAAAGACTGGAACTTACCAAAAAAGATATTTCAAATTCAGAGACAAAGAAGCCACAACAAGATGGTAGGAGGAACGCTTTTGCAACATAATCAAATCCCATACCTGCTGGGTGGGTGACCCACAAACTGGAAAATAATTATATTGCAGAGGTTCTCCCACAAAAGTGAGAGTTCTGTGCCCCACGTCAGGCTCCCCAGCCTGAGGGTCTGGCATCAGGAGGAGGAACCCCCAGATCGTTTGGCACTGAAGGCCAGTGGGGCTTGAGTGCAGGAGCTCCACAGGACTGGGGGCAACAGGAACTCCACACTTGGAGGGTGCACACAAGTTTTCATGTGCACTGGGACCCAGCACAAAGCAGTAACTCCATAGGAGCCTGGGACAGACCTACCTGCAGGTCTTGGAGGGTCTCCTGTGGAGGCGGGGGTCAGCTGTGGCTCACTGCAGGGGCAAGGACACTGGTGGCAGAGACCCCAGGGAATATCGATAGCTGTGAGCTCCCCCAAAGGTTCCCATTTTGACATCAAGACCTGGTCCTACCCAATAGCCTGGAGGCTTTAGTGCTGGAACGCCTCAGGCCAAACAACCAGCAGGATAGCAACACAGCCCCACCCATCAGCACACAGACTGCCTTAAAGCCATACTGAGCTCACAGCCACCTCTAAACACACCCTTTGACACAGCTCTGCCCACCAGAGGGATAAGACCCAGCTCCACCCACCATTGGGCAGGCACCAGTCCCTCCCACCAGGAAGCCAGCACAAGCCCCAGCACCAATCTCACCCACCATGGGGCAGAAACCAGAAGCAAGAGGAGCTATGATCCTGCAGGCTGCAGAAAGGAGACCACAGAGAAAGTTAGACAAAATGAGATGGCAGAGAAATATTTTCCAGAAGAAGGAACATGATAAAAACCCACAAGAACAACTAAGTGAAGTAGAGATAGGCAATCTACCTGAAAAAGAATTTAGAGTAATGATAGTAAAGATGATCCAAGATCTCGGAAAAAGAATGGAGGCACAGAGTGAGAAGATACAAGAAATGTTTAACAAAGACCTAGAAGATAGAAAGAACAAACAGAGCAGAACAATACAATAACTGAAATGAAAAATACACTAGAAGGAATGAACAGCAGAATAAATGAGGCAGAAGAACGGATAAGTGAGCTGGAAGAGAACATGGTGGAAATCACTGCTGTGTACCAGAATAAAAAGAATGAAAAGAAATGAGGACAGTCTCAGAGACCTCTGGGACAATATAAGACACAATGACATTTGCATTATAGGGGTCCCAGAAGGAGAAGAGAAAGAAAAGGGCCTGAGAAAATATATATTTGAAGATATTATAGCTGAAAACTTCCAACATGAGAAAGGAAACACTCATTCAAGTCCAGGAAGTGCAGAGAATCCCGTACAGGATGAACCCAAGGAAGAACACACCAAGACACATATAAACCAAACTGACAAAAGTTAAAGACAAAGAAAAAAATATTAAAAGCAACAAATAACATACAAGGGAATCCCCATAAGACGACTGGCTGATTTTTCAGCAGAAACTCTGCAGGCCAGAAGGGAGTGGCATGATACATTTCAAGTGATGAAAGGGAAAAACCTACAACCAAGAATATTCTACCCAGGAAGGCTTTCATTCAGATTCAATGGAGAAATCAAAAGCTTTACAGAGAAGCTAAAGCCTAGAGAATTCACCACCACAAAACCAGCTTTACAACGAATCCTGAAGGAACTTCTCTAGGCAGAAAGGAAAAGCCCACAACTAGAAACAAGAAAATTATGAATGAGAAAGCTCACCAGTAAAAGCAAACATAAAGTAAAGGTAGGAAATCATTCACTCACAAATATGATATCAAAACCAGCAATTGTGAGAAGAGGAGAGTATAAATGCAGGATATTGGAAATGCATTGGAAATTAAGAGATCAGCAACTTAAAACAATCTTGTATATATAGCGACTGCTATATCATAACCTCACGGTAACCGCAAACCAAAAATCTACAATACATACACACACAACAAAGAAAAAGCAATCCAAACACAACACTAAAGATAGTCATCACATCACAAGAGAAGAGAACAAAAGAGGAAGGGAAGAAAAAAGATCTACAAAAACAAATCCAAAACAAGTAACACAACGGCAATAAGAACATACACATTGATAATTACCTTAAATGTAAATGGATTAAATGCGCCAACCAAAAGACACAGACTGGCTGAATGGATAAAAAAATAAGACCCATATACATGCTGTTCACAAGAGACCCACTACAGATCTAGGGACACATACAGATTGAAAGTGAGGAGATGAAAAAAGGTATTCCATGCATATGGAAATCAAAAGAAAGCTGGAGTGGCAATATCAGATAAAGTAGACTTTAAAATACAGACTGTTAGAAGAGACAAAGGACAGTACATAATGATCAATGGATCAATCCAAGAAGAAGATATAACAACTGAAAATATATATGCACCCAACATAGGAGTACCTCAATATATAAGGCAAATGCTAACAGCCATAAAAGGAGAAATCAACAGTAACACAATAATAGTGAGGGACTTAAACTCCCCACTTTCATCAATGGACAGATCATCTAGACAGAAAATCAAAAAGGAAACACAGGCCTTAAATGACACATTAGACCAAATGAACATAATTGATATTTATAGAGCACTCCATCCAAAAGCAGCAGAATACACTTTCTTCTCAAGTGCACACGGAACATTCTCCAGGATAGATCACATCTTGGGCCACAAATCAAGCCTCAGTAAATTTAAGAAAACTGAAATCATAGTAAGCATCTTTTCTGACCACAATGCTATGAGATTAGAAATCAATTAAAAGAAAAAAAAATGGTAAAAAACACAAACATGTGGAGGCTAATAAACAACCAATGAATCACTGAAGAAATTAAAGAGGAAATAAAAAAAATACCTAGAGACAAGTGGCAATGAAAACATGATGATCCAAAACCTATGGGATGCAGCAAAAGTAGTTCTAAGAGGGAAGTTTATAGCTATACAATCGTACCTCAGGAAACAAGAAAAATCTCAAATAAACAACCTAACCTTACACCTAAAGCACCTAGAAAAAGAAGAACAAACAAAACCCAAAGTTAGTAGAAGGAAAGAAATCATAAAGATCAGAGCAGAAATAAATGAAATAGAGACAAAGAAAACAATAGAAAAGAGCAATGAAACTAAAAGCTGGTTCTTTGAAAAGATAAACAAAATTGATAAACCTTTAGCCAGACTCATCAAGAAAAAAAGGGAGAGGGCTCAAATCAATAAAATAAGAAATGAAAAAGGAGAAGTTACAATGGACACCGCAGAAATACAAAGGGTCATAAGAGACTACTACAAACAACTATATGCCAATAAGATGGACAACACAGAAGAAACGGACAAATTCTTAGAAAGATGCAAACTTCCAAGACTGAACCAGGAAGACACAGAAAATCTGAACAGAACAATCACAACTACTGAAATTGAAACAGTAATTAAAATACTTCCAACAGAAGTCAGGACTAGATGGCTTCACAGGCGAAGTCTATCAAACATTTAGAGAAGAGTTAACAGCTATTCTTCTGAAATTCTTCCAAAAAGTTGCAGAGAAAGGAACACCCCCAAAATCATTCTATGAGGCCGCCATCACCCTGATAGCAAAACCAGACAAAGATACCACAAAAAAAGAAAATTACAGGCCAATATCACAGATGAACATAGATGCAAAAATCCTCAACAAAATACTAGCAAACCAAATCCAACAATACATTAAAAGGATCATACACCATGATCAAGTAGGATTTACCCCAGGGATGCAAGGACCCTTCAACATATGTAAATCAATCCGTGTGATACACCACATTAACAAACTGAAGAATAAAAACCACATGATCATCTCAATAGATGCAGAAAAGCTTTTGACAAAACTGAACAGTCATTTATGACAAAAACTCTCCAGGAAGTGGGCATAGATGGAACTTACCTCAACATAATGAAGGCCATATATGAGAAACACACTGCTGACATCATTCTCAATGGTGAAAAGCTGAAAGCATTCCTTCTAAGTTCAGGAAAAAGCCAAGGATATCCACTGTCTCCACTTTTATTCAACATAGTTTTGGAAGTCCTAGGCACAGCAATCAGAGAAGAAAAAGAAATAAAAGGAATACAAACTGGAAAAGAAGAACTAAAACTGCCACTGTTTGCAGATGACATGATACTATACATAAAAAATCCTAAAGATGCTACCAGAAAACTATTAGAGCTCATCAACGAATTCGATAAAGTTGCAGGATACAAAATTAATACATAGAAATCTCTTGCATTCCTATACACTAGCAATGAACAATCAGACAGAGAAATTAAGGAAACAATCCTCTTTGCCACTGCATCAAAAAGAATAAAATACCTAAGAATAAATCTCCCTAAGGAGGCAAAAGACCTATACTCTGAAAACTATAAGACGCTGATGAAAGAAATCGAAGAGATACAAACAGATGGAGCGATATACCAAATTCTTGGATTGGAAGAATCAATACTGTCAAAGTGACTATACTACCCAAGGCAATCTACAGATTCAATGCAATCCCTATCAAATTACCAGTGCCATTTTTCACAGAACTAGAACAAAATTTTTAAACATTTGTATGGAAACACAAAAGACCCCAAATAGCCAAAGCAATCCTGAGAAAGAAAAACAGAGCTGGAGGATAGATCAGTGGAATAGGATAGAAAGCCCGGAAATAAACCCACACACCTCTAGTCAATTAATCCACGACAACGGAGGCAAGAATACACAATTGAGAAAAGACAGTCTCTTCAATAAGTGGTGCTGGTAAAACTGGACAGCCACATGTAAAAGAATGAAATTAGAACATCCTCTAACACCATACACAAAAACAAAGTCAAAATGTATTAAAGTCTTAAATGTAAGGCCAGACTCTGTAAAACTCTTAGAGGAAAACATAGGCAGAACACTTTGACATAAATCACAGCAATATATTTTTGGATCCACCTCCTAGAGCAATGAAAATAAAAACAAAAAATAAACTAATTAAACTTATAAGGTTTTGCACAGCAAAGGAAACCATAAATAAAATGAAAAGATAACCCACAGAATGGGAGAAAATATTTGCAAAAGAAGCAACTGACAAGGGATTAATCTCCAAAATATACAAACAGTTCATGCAGCTCATTATCAAAAAAACAAATAACCCAATCAAAAAATGGGCAGAAGATCTAAATAGACATTTCTCCAAAGAAGACATACAGATGGCCAAGAGGCACATGAAAAGATGCTCAACATCGCTAATTATTAGAGAAATGCAAATCAAAACTACAAATGAGATATCACCTCACACCAGTCAGAATGGCCATCATCAAGATATCTACAAACAATAGATGCTGGAGAGGGTGTGGAGAAAAGGGAACCTTCCTACACCAGTGGTAGGACTGTTAATTGGTACAACCACTATGGAGAACAGTATGCAGGTTCCTTAAAAAACTAAAAATGGAACTACAGTACTATCCAGCAATCCCACTCCTGGGTATATATCCAGAGAAAACCATATTTCAAACAGATATATGCACTCCAGAGTTCACCGCAGCACTGTTTACAATAGCCAGGACACAGAACCAACCCAAGTGTCCATCAAGAGGAATGGATAACGAAGATGTGGTACATATATACAACGGAATATTACTCAGCCATAAAAAAGAATGAAATAATGCCATTTGCAGCAACATGGATGGATCTAGAGATTATCATACTAGGTGAAGTAAGTCAGACAGGGAAAAACAAATATATCACTCTTATGTGGAATCTAATTTAAAAAATGATACAAATGAACTTATTTACAAACAGAAATAGACGCATAGATTTTGAAAACTTACAGTTACCAAAGGGGAAATGTTGAGCAGGAGGGATAAAGCAGGAGTATGGGATTAACATATACACACTACTGTATATAAAGTAGATAACCAACAAGGACCTAGTGTATAGCACAGGGAATTCTACTCAATATTCTGTAATAACCAATATTGGAAAAGAATCTGAAAATGAATATATGTATATGTATAACTGAATCACTTTGCTGTACACCTGAAACTAACACAGCATTGTAAATCAACTATACTCCAAAAAAATAAAATAAAATAAAGAAAATGTGGGAAAAAAAGAAGAAAAAATTATCCCAAATAAACAACTTAACTCTACTCCTTAAGGAACTAGAAAAAGAACACACTGAGCCCAAAGTTGGCAGAAGGAAAAAAATAATAAAGATTAGAGCAGAAATAAAGGAAATAGAGAACAGGAAAACATTAGAAAATGTTAATAAAACTAAGAATTGGTTCTCTGAAAATATAAGGAAAATTGACCAACCTTTAGCTAGACTAACCAAGGAAATAAGAGAGAGGACCCAAATCAACAAAATTATAAATAAAAAAGGAGACATTACAACAGATACCACAGAAATACCAAGGATCATAAGAAGCTATTACAAACAACTATATGCCAACAAACTGGACAACCTAGAACAAATGGAAAAATTCTTAGGAACATACAACTTACTAAGCCTGAATCAGGAAGAAATAGAAAATCTGAATAGAATTACTAGTAGGAGATTTTATCAGTAATCAAAAACCTCCCAAGAAAGAAAATCCCATGACCAGATGGCTTCACTGGTGAATTTTACCAAACATTTAAAGAAGAATTAACACCAATCTTTCTCAAACTCTTCCAAAAAAAAATCAAAGAGGAAGGAACACTCCCAAACTCATTTTACAAGGCCAGCATTATCATGATACCAAAAGCAGAAAATGACACAACTAGAAAAGAAAACTACAGGCCAATATCTCTGATAAATATAGATGCAAAAATTCTCAACAAAATACATGCAAACAAAATTCATTAGCACATTAAAAGGATCATTCACTATGATACAGTGGGATTTACCCCTGGGATGAAAGGATGTTTCCACATTCACAAGTCAATCAGTGTGTTTCATCACATTAATACAGTGAAGGAAAAGAATCATATGATCATCTCAATAGAGCAGAAAGAACATTTGACAAAATTCAATATCCACTCATGATAAAAACACCTAACAAATTAGGTATAGAAGGAACATATCTCAGTATAATTAAGGCCATATATGAGAAGCCCGCAGCTAACATCATCCTCAAAGAAGGAAGATAGAAAGCTTTTCCTCTAACATCAGGAGCAAGACAAGGTTGCCCACTCTCTCACCACTCCTATTCAACACAGTACTGGAAGTTCTAGCCAAAGCAATCAGACCAGAAAAAGAAAGAAAATCCATCAGAATTAGAAAGGAAGAAATAAAATTGTCTCTATTTGCAGATGATATGATTTTATATATAGAAAATCCCCAAGACTCCACCAAAAGCTGTTATAGTAGTCCCCCCACCATTATTTGTAGGGGATATGTTCCATGACCCTTAGTGGATGCCTGATTGTACTGAACCCTAAGTATACTTATTATGCTTTTTTTTCCCTATTCACGTACTAATGGGTGGATTGTGTCTACAGAATGGATACACTGGACGAAGGGCAGGATACTGTCCCAGGCAGGACAGAGAGAGATGGCACAAGACTTCATCACATTACTCAGAGCAGTGCACAATTTATAATTTATGAATTATTTGTTTCTGGAACTTTCCATTTAATATTTAAGACCATGGTTGACTGTGGTTAACTGAAACCACAGAAAGTGATACTGTGAATGAGGAGGGACTACTGTATATCTAATCAAAAGATTCAGTAAAGTTACAGGATACAAAATTAACTACAAAAATCAGCAATGTTTCTATACACTAAAAATGAAATTTCTGCAAAAGAAATAAAGAAATTGATCCCATTTACAACAGCATCAAAAACAAACAAACAAAAATACTTAGGAATAAATTTAACCAAGGAGGCGAACGATCTCTACTCTGAAAGTTACAAGACACTGATGAAAAAAATCAAAGAAAACACAAAAATGGAAAGGTATACTGTGTTCATGAATTGGAAGAATTAATATTGTTAAAATGTCCATATTACCCAAAGCCACCTATGGATTCGATGTAATCCCTATTGAGATTCCAATGGCATACTCTGCATAAGTAGAAGAAACAATCCTAAATTACATATAGAACCACAGAGATCCAGAACAGCCAAAGCAATCCTGAAAAAGAACAAAGCAGGAGGCATCACTCTTCTTGATGTCAAGCTATGCTCTTCAGGTATAGTAATCAAAAGAGTATGGTCCTCGATAAAAACAGACAAATAAATCAATGGAACAGGATTGAGAACCCACAAATAAACCCAAACATACATCAACTAATATTTGACAAGGAATCCAAGGATTCTCAATGGAAAAAAGACTTTAATAAATAAATGGTCCTCAAAATTGGATATTCATATGTCAAAAAATGAAACTTACAAAAATTAGCTCAAAATGGATTAAAGACTTAAATATAAGACCTGAAACTGAAGCCATGAAACTCCCAGAAGAAAATATAGGAAAAAAGCTCCTTGACATGGATCTTGGCAATGATTTTTTTGGATATGACTTCTTAAAGCACAAGCAACAAAAACATAAAAAATCACATATCTTATAAGAGATTAATATCCAAAATGTATAAAGAACTCAAATAACATCAGCAAAAACCCAAATAATTCAATTAAAATAGGGTAAAAAAAACTAAACAACATTTTTCCAAAGAAGATACGTGAATAGTTCACAGATACATGAAAAGATGCTCACCATCACTAGTAATTAGGGAAATGCCAGTCAAAACCACAATGAGATATCACCTCATGCCTATTAGAATGTCCATCATCAAAAAGACAAGAGAAAAAAATTGCTTGCGAGGATGTGGAGAAAAATGTACCCTTGTGCACTGTTAGTGGGACTGTAAACTAGTGCAGCTGCTATGAAAAACAGTATGGAGGATCCTCAAAAGTTAAAAATAAAACTACCATATAATCCAGAAATCCCACTTCTGGGAATATGTCCAAAGGAAAAGAAAGCTAACTCAAAAAGATATTTACATCCCCATCTTCATAGCAGCATTATTTACAACAGCCATTACATGGAAGCAACCTAAGTGTCCAGTGATGGATAAATGGATTAAGAAATTGTTTTATACATACAATGAAATATTATTCAGCTACAAAATGAGGAAATCCCGTCATTTGCAACAACATGGACGAAGCTTTAGTGCATTATGCTAAGTGAAATAAGTCAGACAGAGAAAGACAAATATTGTATGGTCTCACTTACATGTAGAATCTAATTAAAATTTTAAGAACTCGTAGCAAAAGAAATGAGATTTATGGCTACCAGAGGCAGGGGTTGGAGGAGTGGGAATTGAAGGAAGGTGGTCAAAACGTACAAACTTCCAGTTATAAGATCCCTCCAGTACTAATAAATAAGTACTAGGGATGTAATGTACAATGTGATAACTACAGTCATCACCACTGTATGATATATATATGAAAGTTATTAAGAGAGTAAATCCTAACAGTTCTCATAAAAAAGAGCTATAGCCATGAAAAGACATGTAGGAAACTTAAATGCATATTACTAAGTGAAATTAGCCAATTTGAAAAGGCTACATACTATATGACTTTCTGGAAAAGTCAAAACTATGGAACCATAAAAAGATCAGTGGTTGCCAGAGGTGGGGGAGAGGCAAGAGCGATACACAGGTGGAGCACAGAGCATCTTTAGGGCAGTAAAAATACTTTATATGATATTATAATGATGAATACATGTCATTATATATTTTTCCAAACCCACAGAATGTACAACAGCAAAGTAAACTCTAAGGTAATCGGTAGACTTTGGGTAATGACGACGTGTCAATGTAGGCTTATCATTAATAACAAATGCGCCATTCTGGTGAGGGATCTTGATGATCAGGGAGGTTCTTCATGTGTGAGGGCAGGAGGGATATGGGAAATCTCTCACCTTCCTATCGATTTTGTTGTGAACCTAAAACTACTCTAAGAAAGATGAAGTCTTTAAAAAAAATCCCAATGCCCTGAACAGAATCCTTTTCTTGAGTTTGGTGACTTTGAAATTCTAAATATTTCTACTCTTGGCTGGCCCTTGCTGCTATGTTCAATGTTCCTAAGGGCCAGGATTCAGTGTTTCAATGTTGAGTGTCCAGCTTCTGCTGGAACTTTGAATAGACATGACCATGGTTCATGGTAATATCCCATTATGGAGGAGGCTGAGGAAGGGTGAAGGATTGAGTGGGAGGCAGCCCATGAGAGACACTTTTGTTTTCAGCTTCCAGCTTTCCCAAGGTGCCATTTTCTGTATTTGAGAATAACAGACTGCCAGAAGTGACAAAAATTAAGACTCAGAGAGAGTAAATGACTTGTCTAAGGTCATTCATCAGTGCCAGGATTGGAACTCAAATCTAAGTTTGTTAACTCTCACTGTTCTCAATACTAACTCAATGTTAACTCTCAATATTCTCTCTATTGTGGCACCTTTCACTGAGCTTCTTGCATGGTCAATGATGGGAAAGAAAGTAGAACTTGGTGGTCTTAAATATGTATCTCTCTTGATATGTTTTGTCATCAACAGGTTCAAATAATTCTGCTGCTACTATGTGTAGCATCCAAGATAGTATGGTCCTACTCTGCATTCTAAAGGGCCTGGCCAGTCTCCTTCTGTGTACTCCCAAAGCACCTGTGCTTTTCTTTCCATCGAGCAGCAATGCACTAAGGTAAGATGGGTCCCTCCTCCAGGCCCAAGGAATGACCCATGGTATGTCTGAAGCAATCACAATCATCTCAATGACTGGCTTAGTTTTGGCCAATGAAATATAAAGATAAATCTGTTGGGGACTTGTGGGAAAGAGTTTCCTCTCTGACAAGGAAGAAAAAGGCTTCTAATCAAATTCCTTTTTATACCCCAGGCAAGGGAGAGGCAGGGAACCTCTTGTTTACTTCCTGTCTTTTGATATTTTCATGATGATAAGATGCTGTTACAGCCATATTGTGATCATGAGACAAAATCAAGAGAATTGGAGAGAAGCCACTGCATTGTTGAATTGCTCAACTTGGGAACTCTCTAGTTTCATGCTTCTTTTTATGTGAAATAATAAGACCACTAATTGTTTTAAACATTCTACTACCTACAGCGAAAATCATTCAAGCTGATTTTGAAAACTTCCTGGAGGAGATGAGAACTAGGTCTTAAAAGATACCAAGATTTACATCGGCAGAAAGGAGGTAGGGAGATCTTCTGTTGGAGGATAAGCTAAGGCAAAGGAATGGGAATTAGCTTGGCCCATGTGGCTGGTGGTGAGAGGACTCTCCAGGCTGCCATGGAGAATGCCAACTGGAATAATTGTCTCTTTCTCCGAACTCACAGTATTTACTCTTCGTGTGTGTATATCGATTTGCAAATGTTTATTTGCTTGCAGAATTTTGTCCACAGGAGGAGAAAAGTGGTTGGCTCAGGTACCTGAGATATGAGAGGATAACGCAGTCTTCTTCCAGGTCTTCATCTGCTGGCCAGGCCCCACGGGCTTGTATTGGAGAGCGGCTGCAGGCAGAAGCCAAAGGAACTCCGCTCATAGGGTGTTGCGCGAGACCGACCAATGGCAGTGCTTTGGTTTCCGGGTAACTAGACTCCACAGAGCTATGGCAGTGTTGACACTGAGGACAGCACCAGCCAGCTATGGGGGCATCACACGGTGGTGCACTGGGCCTCATCATCACCCCCTGGGGGGGGGGCCTGAGCAGCTGTGCGAGGTGAGTGGCCGCTCCCAAGAGATTTCTCTCTGAGCTGCCACAACGTGGGCAGAAGCTGAGGGAGAAAGCCTACATGAACCACGCATGAATTCACTCGAGACAGTCCCTGAGACACAGAAATAACAGCATGAGACTCTGAGGGGACTAGAGTCCTTCACTCTGCAGCGGGGGCCTGATTCTATGAAACAGTCATCACAGTCAATGTGGCTCTGCTAGGATCCTCTGGCAAGTGAGGCTAGATAGGGTTTCTCACGGTCGGCACTATTGATGCTTTGGGCCAGACGACTCTTTGTTGTGACAGCCATCCTGTGCATTGTGGGATACTTAGCAGCACCCCTGGCTTCTACTCACTAGATGCTAGTGGCACTCCTTCTCCTGAGCTGTGACAAGTGAAGACATTTACAAATCTCAAAATGTGACGAGACATTTTGAGAACCGTTGGTCCAGAGAAACATGGGAGGAAGTGTGCCTGTGCATGTGTATGTGTGTGCGTGTGTGTGTGTGTGTGTGTGTGTGTGTATGAGAGAGAGGGAGGGAGAGGGAGAGAGAGACAGAGACAGAGAGAGAGAGAGACAGAGAGAGAGAGGATGTGCATGAGAGAGAATATAATGTATCTGTTAGTTATTTACATTTATGTTTGTTGATCATTTAGATTTTCACATTTTCACTTTAAAAAAGCTTCAGTAAACATTTCCTTAGTTTAATCTGTGTCAGCATTTTAAATTATTTTCTTGTGATAAATTCCTAGACAGAATTGCTTGGTGAAAAAGTGGCAAGCTTTAAGGCTTTTTATATATATTGAATAAATGACCTCTAGAAAGATTTTTCCAATTTAAATTTGACATTTCTTTTTAATCTTTACAGAATTTAGGACCTAGTTTTACACATGGTAGCTGTGTAATGAGTACTTTGTAGTTAGTTGATTGAATGTTGGTTGTGAGTTTCCATCCCTCTTTTTTCAACAACTATCTGGGTGTGTTGGTATATGACACTTCACAACAATTTCTATGTGGGCTGGGTCTGCAGAAGGAACTTATTGCTATATGGATTATTTCCTGTAGACCCATGCCTTTTAAAGTGTGGTTCCGGAACCCATGGTCTCCACATGTGAATGTGTTAAAAATGCAAATTCTCTGGTCCCACACCTGGACCTACTTTGGGTTTTAAAATCCTTCCAAGTGATCTTCTGAAAGCTAAAATTTAAGAATGACTGTCTACAAACAATAAATGCTGGAGAGGCTGTGGAGAAAAGGGAACCCTCTTGCACTGTTGGTGGGAATGTAAATTGGTACAGCCACTATGGAGAACAGTATGGAGGTTCCTGAAAAAACTACAAATAGAGCTACCATATGATCTAGCACACCGACTCCTGGGCATATATCCAGATAAAACCGTAATCTGAAAGGATACATGCACCCCAATGTTCACTGAAGCGCTATTTACAACAGCTAAGACATGGAAGCAACCTAAATGCCCATCGACAGAGGAATGGATAAAGAAGATGTGGTACATATATACAATGGAATATTACTCAGCCATAAAAAGAATGAAATAATGCCATTTGCAGCAACATGGATGGACCTAGAGATTATCACAGGAAGTGAAGTAAGTCAGACAGAGAAAGACAAACATCATGTGATATCACTTACATGGGGAATCTAATTTTTAAAAAATGATACACATGAACTTATTTACAAAACAGAAACAGACTTACAGATATCGAAAACAAACTTATGGTTACCCAAGGGGAAACACTGGGGGGAGGGATAAATCAGGAGCGTGGGATGAACATACACACACTACTGCATATAAGACAGATAACCAACAAGGACCTACTGTATAGCACAGGGAACTCTACTCAGTATTCTGTGATAACCTATATGAGAAAAGAATCTAAAAAAGAATGACTATATGTATATGTGTAACTGAATCACTTTGCTGTAGACCTGAAACTAACACAACATTGTAAATCAACTATACTCCAATAAAATTAAAATAAAAAAAAAAAGAATGACTGCAGCCGACAATAAAAATGAACAAACACTGCTCTCATCAGCATGAAAACTGCTGTTTCCTAGACATTCCGTCTATCATGGCATCTCTCAGGTGGGAGCTGGGCAGCCTGCTCTTTGTTCATAAGAGGTTGGGAGCCTTCGCAATCTAAATGCACGTAATGCTATCTAACTCCATCTGGTGCCCTGGTTGGTCTCTGAGAGGCTCTTCCCCTGCCCACACCTTTACATATACGAAGGCCCAACGCATCCTGCCTGACAGTCCATGGCCTATGAGCCAACAGCTTGGATGATTAAATGAAGAATGATGCTTGCATGTTCAACCTCCTTTGCTAGATTGCTCATTAGATAGATAATGGTCTATCTTGGCCAGATATGAAGTCCATTGTAAGTGAGGTGGCCCATCTGTTCAGGGATGGATCTTATTAGTATAATCAGAGACCATGGGGCTCTGGCAGGCACCTTTGCCAGACAGAAGAGCAGCAAAGTCCCTGGGGCTGAACTGCATGGGTGGATGTGAGCAGAGTAGAGGAGATGATGGGGGGTTGCACACACCTTCCAAGGCTGAGTCACTCAGTCCTCCACATGGGACAACCCCAGGGCATCCAGATGCCTTCCCCAAGTGTAGAAGACACAAAGCCAGGAGGTCAATTTGGAAGGGAACTGCTGCAGTTGGCAGAGACCTTGGTGCTTGAACTCACACCTGGTTCCCCTCCTCCTCTGTTAGAAATGAGTTTCTGTCTAACAGCTTCTGACATCTGTAATCCCTGGGGCTTGCAGGAGGGTGTGTGTGTGCAGTTCCTTAATTAGACTGCACCAGCTCTTATAAGCAGGGGCTGTGCCTGTCACTACATGCTTAGCTTTACTTACAATGGGGAATTTTAAATGGGACTGACTGCACTCTAAATGCTCATGCACTAAGGTACCCCATCTTCAGGTTTCCAAGGGAACATTGGGTGGTCCTGCCCACAAGACACATGCTTCTGAGAAGCTGACTATGTAAGGGATTGAAAAACTTAATGAAAAACAATTAGTCAAAACTCTTCATTGGGGCCAGTCCAGCTACTGCTTTGTAACTGAGAAGCTTTAAAATGGTGAAATGCATCATTATTCATGTCTGGCATCTTTATCCCAGGTTGATAGCAGCCTATCTGGTGATGAGTTCAGAGAGTCAGCAGCTCAAGGAGACTGGGTTAAATTCTAAACAAGCCAGGAAGCTTTACATCCCCTCTGGCTGGGAGGCACCAACTAGTGAAAATAATCCCCTCTTATTTAAGCAGCCCAGCTCAGTGAATAAAGCAGCCATTCTAAGGAAATGGGTGCTGGGGTTACAGCAGTAATAGCTGAAGGGGGAGTCAAAATAAAATGCTCACCGTCAGAAAACACATTTGCATGACTGGATGCCTCTGTATCTGTGAGTAGCACAGCTTGGCATGAATGGAATGCGCTGGAATGAAGAAGAATCCTAGGGGTCCTTGCTGACCCTAACAAGAGTGAAGGGTGATCAACTGTCCTGGTTTTAGCAATCGAAGTCCGTGTCCCTAGAAGTCCCCCAGGCCCTGGCAAACCAAGATGGTGGATCACCCTACCTGGCTTCTGGAGGTCTTGACTCACACTCTCTTCCCAAAGAAGTCCTTCAGAGATGGCTGAATTCCTCATGAGATACATTTTAGGCAGCTCTGGAAAATAAGAAAGCCAAGTCAGCTGTTTTGATCTGAACTTTGCTTCTCCCTATGAAGTGTGTGCTCAGCGTATGAAGATTTTATATGTTTTTCCTACCTCTCAGATCTAAGGCCAAGAAGCAGCAGGTATGGTGGTCCTAAAGGGGGGCAGCTACTCGTGTTGGAAGTAGAGTCTGTCTCAACACTGGAAGCCAGCCTTCCCTAGGTCCCTTGAGGCTTTTCCAGGTGCCTGCCCTTAACTTCTGGGGTTTCAGCAAGAGGTATTAGGTGAGGTGAGGTGTCACAGTGGGGGATGTGTATTATAATGTTTCAAGAAGTTTTGGCGTCTTTCCCACTCAGTTACTTAGGGATGATGAGTTACCTCTCTCATCCCTAGGATTCTGGTCAGGCATGTTTTCCTTTAAGGGCTTATTAATGCCATTTTGGAGTTTTGACATTGTCTGGCTACAAAGTCTAAAGTTCTGAAAAGCACTTAGTTCCAGAATATTTGAAAACAGAACAGTAGAATGTGTTGAGAGTATGGTTTCTGGAGTCAGACTTCCTGGGTTTGAATCCCATTTCTTTCCCTTTTTAGTATGTATGACCTTGGGCAAGTTATTCAAATTCTCTGACCTTAGTTTCCTTACCTATAAAACAGGGATAGTAATGGTGTCTTTCTCATAAAGTTGTTGTGAGAATAAAATGAGCTAATTTATAAAACAGTGATTTTTTAATTAAAAATATCTCTTCCAGCTTTACTGAGATATAATTAACATTAATGTTGTGTAAGTTTAAGGTGTTCAGTGTGTTGATTTGATATACTTATATATTGCAAAATGATTACCACCATAGCGTTAGTTAACACTTCCATCACGTCATTACCATTTCTTTTTGTGATGAGAACATTTAAGACTTACTGTCTTAGCAACGTTCAGGTATATAATACAGTGTTATTAACAATAATCACCATGCTGTACGTTAGATCCCTTCGAACTTATTCAATTTTTTTTTTTTTAGTTCTAAGAAATTTATTATTTAACTCTTTCCATATGCATATTAAGGTAGCGTTAGTTTATTACTTACATGAATTTATATTTTATAGATTTATAATATCCACAACTGAATTTGCAAAGGGGTAATTTATAACTCAAATTTAATTTCTACATGATTTACGATAGCCATCAAGATACTAGAGTTACCATAAATATCTGATATAAACTAACAAATTACTAACATATTATAATGCCATAAAATCATTTATTTTAACAATTTTTAATTTATAGTCAAGGTACACTAGAAAATACTGGGATTTTGAATCTGACAAATGTGGATGAAAAATATGGAACGCTTCACGAATGTGCGTGTCATCCTCGTGCAGGGGCCATGCTAATCTTCTCTGTATCATTCCAATTTTAGTATATGTGCTGCTGAAGAGAGCACCTTATTTATCTTGTGACGGACAGTTTGTACCTGTAGCATAAGCCCTAACGGTTGGTTTTTCTTTTTGTGATGCAAGTGTCTGACTTAAGCTTTGATTGCCAAGGGCGCCACTTCAAAGAGGCATCCACTTCAAAGACAGCTATCTCTTATAAACACCTTGCCAGCCACGTGACTAGATAAAGAGCCAGCCTGAGCTGCCCCCAACTGCCCCAGGCTCCTCTGTTTCAGAGATTTAAAAAAATAACAGCTTGGGCTTCCCTGGTGGCGCAGTGGTTGAGAACCTGCTTGCCAATGCAGGGGACACGGGTTCGAGCCCTGGTCTGGGAAGATCCCACATGCCACAGAGCAACTGGGCCCGTGAGCCACAACTACTGAGCCTGCGCGTCTGGAGCCTGTGCTCCGCAACAAGAGAGGCCGCGATAGTGAAAGGCCTGCGCGCCACGATGAAGAGTGGCCCCCGCTTGCCGCAACTAGAGAAAGCCCTCGCACAGAAGCGAAGACCCGACACAGCCAAAAATAAATAAATAAACTTGAAAAAAGGCCACAAGCAAAAATTGTATATATATATAAAAAAATAACAGCTTTATCGAGACATAATTCACATACTATAAAGTTCACACTTTAAAGTATACAATTCAGTGGTTTTTAGTATATTTACAGAGTTGAGCAACCATCACCGTGATCTATTCCAGAACATTTCTGTCATTCCAAAAAAAAATCCCATACCTATTAGCAGTCAGTCCCAATTCCCTTTCTCCCATCCCCTGGCAATCACTAATTGACTTTAAGTCTCTACTTATTTGCCTATTAGGGACATTTCATATAAGTGGAATCATACAATATGTGACCTTTCGTGTCTGGCTTCTTTCACTTAGCATAATGTTTTCAAGGTTTGCCCATATTGTAGCTTGGGTCAGTATTTACTTCCTTTTTACTTCTGAATACTATTTCATTGTATTGCTAGACCACATTTGTTTATCTACTCATCAACTAAGGAACACCTGAATTGTTGAAAATACTCTTTTAAAATTACACAGCATAAAACAATCCCACATAATGTATACGTGTACTAATAATGATTGCTAATATTTATTGAGCACTTACTATATACCAGGGGTTGTTCTAAATGCTTATATGTTTTACCCCATTTAATGTTCACTTCAAACCTATGAGGTTGCTGTCACTATTATTCCCATTATTTTTATGAGGAAATTAGGAAATAGGGAGATTAAGTAACATATCTCAAGATAAAGAGCTAGTACGTGATTCAAACCTAGGGAGTCTGTCTGCAAAGCCTGCACTTTATTTTTCATTAAAAATTATTATATAATAAAACTGACTTTTTTGGGGGAATATACATTTCTATGAATTGTAACAGACACTGCCACAATCAGATAAAGAACTATTCCATAACACCAAAATACTCTTTTATATCCATCTTAACTGTTGGAGGAGGTCATTGAGAGGATGTGACAGCTGGTTTCAGAGATCTTGATTGATTTCAATAACTGACCATTTGGGCTGCTTGTTTATTCTCTTCCCACGTTTTAAATTCCCATTCTGTGTTTTAAATTCCCCAATAAAAAGAAGGCCCTTGAAACCCTAGGTCCCCATACTTGATCCCAATAAAAGCAGAACCCTAGGCCTGCTGCCTCTCTTTCTCTACCCCTGACTTCACTGTGCGGCCCGAGGTGTGCTGTGTAATTTCCAGAACCTTTGAATAATAAACCTTTTTTCCAAAGTTTCCTGTTGGTTATTGCTGAGGGCATTTTACAATCATGATAAGAACCACAAGGGTCCAGCAACAACACTAGTTACTGATAGGCTGAGACCGGCATAAAACAGTACTCTTGACCAAAATCTCCCCATTTCTCCTACCTCTCAGCCCTTGGTAACCACCACTCTACTCTCTGTTTCTATGAGTTTGGCTTTTTTAGATTCCACATAAGTGTTACCATGCAGCATTTGTCTTTCTCTGACTTATTTCTCTTAGCATAATGTTCTCAAGGTCCATTCATATTATCTCAAATAGTAGCATTTCCTTCTTTCTCATCAGTGAATATTTTTCCATTGTGTATATGTATACTACAACTTCTTTATCAACTCATCCCTTGAGGGACACTTAGGTTGTTTCCATATCTTGGCTACTCTGAATAATGCTCCAATGAACATGGGAGTGAAGATATCCCTTCAAGGTCCTGTTTTCACTTCCTTTGGATACATACCCAGAAGTGGAATCACTGGATCATACAGTGGTAGTTCTATTTTTAATTTCTTGAGAAACCTCCATACTGTGTTCCATAGTGGCTGCAATAATTTACTTTCCCACCAACGGTGCACAAGGGTTTCCTTTTCTCCACATCCTCACCAACACTTATCTTCTGTCTTTTCAGTGACAGCCATTCTAACAGGAATGTGGTGATAGCTCGTTGTGGTTTTGACTTGCATTTCTCTGTTGATTAATGATGTTGACCTTCTTTTCATGTATCTGTTGGCCATTTGTAGGTCTTGTCTTCTTTGGAAAAATGTCTATTCGTTCCTCTGCCCATTTTTAATCAGATTTTTTCCTGCTATTGAGGTGTATGAGAACTTTATTTAGATATTAACCCCTTATTAGATATGATTTGCAAATATTTTCTCCCATTCCACAGGTTTCCTTTTCATTTTGTTAGTGTTCATTTTGTTGAAAAGAAGCATTTCTTTTGCTGTGCAGAAATTTGATGTAGTTCCACTTATTAATTTTTGCTTTTGTTGCTTGTGCTTTTGGTGTTACATACAAAAAATTTCTGCCAAAACCAATGTCAAGAAGGTTTTTCTTATGTTTTCTTGTAGGAGTTTTATTGTTTCAAGTCTTATGCTTAAGTATTTAATCCATTTCGAGTTAATTTTTGTGAGTGGTGTAAGGGGTTCAATTTCTTTCTTCTACATGCGGTTATCCAATTTTCCCAGAACTATTTATTGAAGAGACTATCCTTCACCCATTGAGTATTCATGGCTTCCTTGGGAAATATTAGTGGACTGTATATGCTAGGATTTATTTCTGGTTCTCTCTTCTGGTCCATTGGTCTATATGTCTATTTTTATGCCAGTACCATACTGTTTGGATTACTATAACTTTGAAATTAGGAAGTGTAATGTTTCCAGTATTTTCTTCTTTCTTATGATTGCTTTGACTATTCAGGGTTTTCTGTGGTTTCATACTAATTTTAGGATCTTTTTTTCTATTTCTGTGAAAAATGCCATTAGAATTTTGATAGGGATTGCATTAACTCTATAGACAGCTTTGGGTAGTATGGCCATTTTTAACAATATTAATTCTGCCAATCCTTGAGTACAGACTATCTTTCCATTTTCTGTCTTATTTAATTTCTTTCATCAAAGTCTCATGGTTTTCAGTGTACAGATCTTTCACCTCCTTTGCTAAATTTATTCCTAAGTATTCCATTATTTTTTATATTATTGTGAATGGGGATTGTTTTTATTTCTCTTTCAGATGCTTTATTGTTAGTGTGTAGAAATGCAAGTGATTTCTGTATGTTGATTTTGTATCCTGCAACTTTACTGAACTCATTGATTAGTTCTAACATTTTTTGGTGACGCTTTTAAGATTTTCTATATATAAGATCATATAATTTGCAAATAAAGAAAATTTTACTTCTTCCTCTTTGATTTGGATGCTTTTTATTTCTTTTTCTTGCCTGATTGCTCTAGCTAGGACTTCCAGTACTATGCTGAACAGGAGTGGTGAGAATGGATATTCTTTTCTTGTTCCTGATCTTAGAGGAAAAGCTTTAAACATTTTACCACTGAGTATGATGTTAGCTGTGGGTTTGCCCAAAGCTTTTATTATGTTGAAATATGTTCCTTCTATACCTAGTGTAGAGAGTTTTTATTGCGGGGATGTTCAATTTTTAAAAAAAATTATTTTATTTATTTTTGGCTCTGTCAGGTCTTAGTTGTGGCATGCAGGATCTTTGTTGAGGCATGTGGGGTCTTTCATTGCAGCGCATGGGCTCTCTGTTGTGGTGCGCGGGCTTCTCTCTAGTTGTGGCATGTGGGTTTTCTCTTCTCTAGTTGTGGCGCGCAGGCTCTGGGGCGCATGGGCTCTGAAGCTGTGGTGCGTGGGTTCCAGAGCGTGTGGGCTCTGTAGTTTGCAGCATGTGGGCTCTAGTTGAGGCATGCGAGCTCAGTAGTTGTGGCACGTGGGCTTAGTTGTCCCACAGCATGTCGGATCTTAGTTCCCTGACCAGGGATCGAACCCACATCCCCTGCATTGTAAGGTGGATTCTTTACCACTGGACCACCAGGGAAGTCCCAAGAGGATGTTCAATTTTGTCAAATGTTTTCTCTGCATCTACTGAGATGATCATATGACTTTTACCTTTCTTTTTACTAATGTGGTGGAATGTTGATTGATTTGTAGATGTTGAACTATCTTTGCATCCATGGGATAAATCCCCCTTAATCATGGTGTATGATCTTTTTAATGTGCTGTTGAATTCAGTTTGTTAATATTTTTTGAGAATGTTTGCATCTTTATTCATCAGGAATATTGGTGTATAGTTTTCTTTTCCTGCAGTGTCCTTATCTGGCTTTGGTATCAATGTAAAGCTGGCCTCCTAGAATGAGTTTGGGAGTGTTCCCTCCTTCTCCTCAATTTTGCGGAAGAGTTTTAGAAGGATTGATGTTAATTTTTTAAATGTTGGTTGGGGGCTTCCCTGGTGGCGTAGTGGTTGAGAATCCGCCTGCCAATGCAAGGGACATGGGTTCGAGCCCTGGTCTGGGAAGATCCCACATGCCGCAGAGCAGCTGGGCCCGTGAGCCACAGCTGCTGAGCCTGCGCGTCTGGAGCCTGTGCTCTGCAACAAGAGAGGCCGCGATAGTGAGAGGCCCGCGCACCGCGATGAAGAGTGGCCCCCACTTGCCACAACTAGAGAAAGCCCTCACACAGAAACGAAGACCCAACACAGACATAAATAAATAAATTAATTAATTAAAAAAAATGTTGGTTGAATTCACTATCGAAAACATCTGGTCCTTTTTTTTGTTGGGAGGTTTTTGATTACTGATTCAATCTCCTCACTTATTATTGGTCTGTTCCAATTCTCTGTTTTTTCATTATTTAGTCTTGGTAGGTTGTATGTTTCTAGTAATTTTTCTATTTCTTCTAGGTTGTCCATTTTCTTGGCATAAAATTGTTCATAATAGTTTTTTTTAAAAAAATTTATTTCATTGAAGTATAGGTGATTTACTATGTTAATTTCTGTTGTACAGCAAAGTGATTCACTTATACACACACATACACACACACACGTGTGTGTGTGTGTGTGTGTGTGTGTGTGTGTGTATCCTTCTCCATTATGGTTTATCACGGGATATTGAATAAAGTTCCCTGTACTTTATTCAGGGAACAGTAGGACCTTGTTGTTTATCCATTATAATATATATACATATATATACATATATATACATATATATACATATATATACATATATATATATATATATATATATATATATATAAATAAAATAGTTTGCTTCTGCTAATCCCAAACTCCCAATCAATCCCTCCCCCACCCCTCCCCTCCCTGGCATAGTAGTTTCTTATGATCCTTTTTATTTCTGTGGCATGAGTTGTAATGTCTATTCTTTGATTTCTGATTTTATTTGAGTCTTTTTTTTTCCCTTAGTCTAGCTAAAGTTTGTCAATTTTGTTTCTCTTTTCAAAAATCAACTCTTAGTTTCATTAATCTTTTCTGTTGTTTTTCTGATCTCTATTTTATTACTGCTTGCTCTCATCTTGTGTCTTGGAAAGGATTGTTTGGATTGAAATTTTGTGCTGACCAATTAGCTTCATGAACTTGGAAATATATATCTCTCCCCAGATTTGGGAAGTTATTAGCCATTATTTATTTAAATAAGCTTTCTACTAATTTCTCTTTCTTCCTTCTGGGACCCCAGTGATGTAAAACTTTTTTTCTTTTAATGGTGTCACATATGTACAGTAGGCTTTATTCCTTTTCATTTTTTCCTTTTGCTCCTCTGATTGGATAATTTCAATTGGTCTGTTTTCTTGTTCACTGATTCTTTCTTCTGATTCATCAAGCCTACTGTTGAAGCTCTCTATTGAATTCTTAGATTCAGTCATTAATTCACCAGCTTCAAGATTTCTGTTTGGTCCTTTTTTATCTCTTTGTTGAACTTCTCATTTTGTTCTTGTACTGTTTCCCTGATATTGTTAAATTGTTTATCTGTGTTCTCTTATAGCTCTCTGAACATCTTTGGAAAAATCATTTAGAATTCTTTGTTGGGAAATTCCTGGATCTCTACTTCTTTGGGGCCAGTAACTGGAGACTTACTATATTCCTTTGGTAGAGTCATGTTTTCCCAATTCTTCATGATCCCTATAGCTTTGCTTAGGTGTCTGTACATTTGAAGAAGCAGTCATCTCTTCCAGGCTTTATAGACTGAATTTGGTAAAGGAAGACTTTCACCTACAGGAAGGGGCATCCTGGAGCATGACACCAGGTCCAATGGTACAAAGTGCTACATGAGATGACACTGGGTCCAAGGTGGCATGATGTTCATTACGCTCAGTCTGCTGAGGTCCAGAGCATTGATGAATGTATGGTTCTTGGTGAGGACTGCAGGGAGTCTTCAGTGTCTGCAAGAGCTTTGGGGATCCTCAGTGGCACCTTCAGGTCCAGCTAGTATGGACTAGGAGGGCAGGCAATGGTGGCGCCTGGAGCTGGTGGCGTGCATACACTTGGCTGTGGGGCCAGCTACAGGTGCCTATGTAGTGGCAGGGTCTGGTTACAGACAAATGTAGTGGTGCAGCCCAGGGCAGTCAGAAAGGCCAGGGCAAACTATGGGCTTACTGGAAGCTGTAGGGGCTTTGCTGTCAGTGTGCTCACTTGTGACTGCATAGTTGTCCCTCCACAGCCAGGCCCTGCACTGGGGGCCTGTGATGAGGGTTGGGCCAGGGCCATTCAGGTACACAGCTAGAGGGGCTTGCTGCAGGTGAACACGGTAGTGCAGGCCAGGACAGAAAACGGCCTGATCTGGGCCCGTTGCAATTGCAGGGGCCCTGGCTGTCAGCATGCCATCCTGTAGCTGCACAGTCTCCCCCAAGGTGTGCTCCCAGTAGTGGAGGCTGGTGACAGGTGTCAGGCAAGCAGCATACCAGTACATATCTGGAGGGTGATTCCCAAGCATATGCACAGCGATGGGTTCCTCTGTGGGAGTCTAGGCTGGAGTTTTGCATTTGCATAGCCACAGAGGTCTGGACTGGCTGCAGGTGTAGTCCCTGGGCTCTAGTAGGGGCAGGAGGGAGGGAGCAGGGAGGTACTCTGGCAGCTGGCATCAATGAACATGAATACCTGTGGGGCAAATTCTGGTGAAATCTGTAAGGGGGGTCCACATCAGTTGTGCTGACCAATGGCTTCTTCAGCGGCCAAATCTGCTCAGTTTGTCCGCAAAGCAGGTCACTGTGAACCGAAATGGCTCCTCCCATGTGGCTGCTATTGGTAGCCCCTGCTTTTCTCCCTTGGCTCTTCTTTTCTTAGCTGGCTCTACACATCTCATCTTTGGCAGCCTGGGCAGGGTAAAACTGAACTGAGGCCTTCATGTGGTACCTGGAAAGGCTGGGGAAGCTGGTTGCTCACCCTGCTCTACTTCTCCTGGCAAGGGGGACTCTTTCTACCTGGGAAGTTCCCTCTTGGCATGGAGCAATGCTCGCTTGGGGGATGGGACGATTCACGCAAAATGAAGCTGTCTTTCTTCTCTTGTGTGGTTATTCTCAGGGTTTCCTCCCACTGTGTTGCTAAAGTTCCTTAAGCAGACTCCAGAGCTTTCCCAGAGCTGCTTTTGTTCATGGATAGCTGTCTAATTGTTGATCTTTGTGAGGAAATGGAGGCTGGAGTGATGTCACCTCCAAGAATGTATATAAAATGCTTAGAGCACAGAATGAATGCTATATAAACATTTGCTCTATTACAGTGATTACTGTTAATGTTGCAGGTGGAAAGAGTTTAGCAGACATGGGTCCAAAATATACCTTTACTATTTGGTAGCTGTATGGTTTAGGCAATTTATTTCACCTTTCAGGGTCTCGGTTTTCTCATCTGTAAAGTCATACCTCTTGGTTTGTTATGAGAACCCAGTGAGATAACTAGTTAAAGTATCCAGCAAAATGTCTGGCACCCTGCTTGCTCAATACATGTTGATACTTTTCCATCCACAGTAAGTTAACATAGATTTGGTGCCAGAATCACTTAGTCACATTATTCGGGTAGTTACATACAAGGCACTAATAGGGATGATCAAAGCTGGTCCTTGCACTGTCATTGCTTCTGGTTGGGTGCAGTATGTGCTAACCGTTCAGCTTGATTAAAAGTAACATCCAAGGTCTCTTTGGAACTTCAATGGCAAGGGCTACTGAAAACATTTCTGTGAACCCCGTAGCTCCTGAGAATATATAGTCTCACTTCAGAACACAGTGTATTTTCATAAGAGGCATGGAAACTGTTTACCAGCTCCTGGAGGATTTGGTTACAGCCCCAAGATTGCTTACCAGCCATAAATGAATGCTTTTGTCTCACTGGAGCCAGCTCCCTACCATGCGGTAACCGGAGGAATGCCAACTAGGGCGCGGAGACCTTTCCCCGGCTGCCGCCATCACTGCTTGCCTGGCTCCGGAACGTTCCTTGTGTCTTCCGCCCCTTTTATCCCCTGCTTCCATGGCATGGCCTCACACTCCCTCTGCTCTTTTCCTCTGATACCTTTTCTGGCTCACAAAAGCGCATCCCCAGCCCTCCCTGACCACCCCCCCCCACACACACACACAAGGCAGCTTCCACATAGCATCACATTGTCTATTTGCTCCTCTTGCTCTTATTTCTCGGAAGAATCTAGCTTTCAGGCTTGATCTCTTATTTCTTGAGCGGCCAAGAAATGAGACCCTTCCTGATCCATGAGTAGGGTTCGTGCCTCTACCATGGTTCGAAGGAAAGTCCACAGTTGTCCTGGGGCACACATGAGGCATGAATGGGCCCAGTGCCAGTCACCACACAAGAAAGGCCAATGGTGTAACTATCTTTACCTTTATCTTTACCTTTACCTTTAGTATATGTATACTCTCATTATTTTCACTAGCTTCCATTTTTATCAGAAGGTCAGATAAGTGGACCATGGATTCTAGCCAACTGTTCTAAGTCACATTCTTGAGTCTTAAATATAGCAGATCATGTCCAGGTGATATCATTTGCATCCTTTCATTACGTTAAACAGTTCACGCTTCTGGTTATCTGATATGAATGTAAAGCTGAATAAACAACATGGTTGTTTCATGGGTATGAGATCATGCCTTTTTACCCTAATGTTTGAACTTTTAGTAGTCACCTAACAGCATGCCATGTTTGTGCCAAGTGCTGTGAGAAAAATTCACAAAAGATATGACATATGTGCATGACACGTGCATTATGGTGACAGAGAGAGATAAAGTTATCAGTGATGACAGGACACAGTAAAAATCTATGACAAAGACACACTGAGGGGAGCACGTTGAGTCCTAGTTGGAGGCGGGGGGGTGGGTAGGACAAGGAGGAGATTTTGGAACACTCACACTACGCTGACTGGAGCAGTGGGTAAAAGCCAGATGGATGAAGACAGGTGGGAGAGATCTACAACTCCCTTAGTCCTTTGTCCCTTCTGATTTTGTCACCATAGACTATACTTTACCCCGTTCTCTCTGTGCATCAGGGACTCTGCAATTGTCACATAAAGGCATAAAGGAATGCAAATCCCTGCTTCTCATAGTGTAATTTAAAAAGTAAAATCTCTATCCTTTAGGAAACAGTGACTGTTTAGGGTAGTTTTGCTTCACCCTATATTCAGGCATGGCCTGTAATTTTAGTTTTTGGTTTGTTCTGAACCAACACATCATGATACTAGGGTTGCAGCTGGAGTAGATTACCCTGGATCTCTGAGCTTTAGAAGACATACCATTTCTACAATGCCCTGCACCCTCATCTTTGGCCCTGCTCAGGGAGTCTGTAATCATGGAAATGGGACAAGAAAACTTCATGAGGGAAGTTTTCTGCTTGGAGAGTTCAGGCCTGTGTAAGTGGCAGGAGAAATGTCTGGGTTGTCAGAGAACAGTATAAGGGTTTGGGATTCCAGGAGAAGGTAGGAAGAGACAAAGAGGGAACTTACAAGGGAAATGAGGTAGCTTCAAATATAAACTTGGTCTTCCTTGGGGCATTTTTGTGGGGTTCTGATTAGGTCCTTAACTAAGTTGCTCTGGCCAACAGGAAATGAGATATCACATTTCTCAAGAGGTAATCAGGCCTTAGCAACACCAGCACATGTAGTGGAATTGCAAGGACTCCTATCCAAAAATGCCAGACTTTATTTTCTGGAAATATCTATTGTTCCTGGAAAACTAAAAGCCCTCTGCAGTCTTCAAGGCCTGACTGGGTCTGAAGGTTCTGTGCTGCTGAGCTATAGGTCAGGATGGGATGAACCAGCAGCTGGGGTGTGGGGTACCCCTGTCCACTAGGGTTTGATTTCACTCTAAGTTCTTTAACACCAGCTTCTTGCCAAGGCTTCACCAGCTGTTTATTATCATAACCAACCATTATCTGAGCTGGAGAACCTCACATAACCTTACCCAAAATTCAGAGCTGGGATGGAATTTTGAGTACAGTGTTAGAATTTCAGACAAGGGCCAATTAGAGAAAATGTTGCCTCGCCCCTCACAGTTCATGTTGCAGTAAGTCCAAAACAAAAACCACAGACTGTTTGTGATTACTTAATATTACTCTGGTACATAGTCTACTCAAATGAAAAACAAAATGCAATTTATTCCATTATACTGAGAAATAAAATAAAACTTATTGTAATCATTAGCAGAATATGTTTGAAGAGAAGATAATTTACTTTTAAAATTTTAGTCAAAGTAACTTTTTCCACTGTACGTACTTCAAAACTACATAACTGATAACTATTCTAATTCTTTTAAGCAACACAGGGAGGAAACAGTGGGTGAAAAAATAATTTCCCTTTTGAAGAATAATCCAATCAAAAGAATGTTGCACAATAATGTTGAAAATAACTCTGAAATTATTTGGGATAATAAATTTAAAGTACTGTAATATAAATTATGATTATGCAAGAAAAAACAGAAATAAGATAGTTAAAAAGTAAGTAGCATATTTCTGTAAGAAATTTTCAAAGAGTGTTTCAAAAACAGAATCAGAGTTATCAATCTAAGGGAATAGATATAGCTGACATTTCAGCACCTCCGGAACCTGTTCTGCTCCATTTTTGCTTCTGTCAGAGTCTGTCCTAGAGACTGAGTAAAGATTTCATCCCCTCTTCTATTATCTATTTATTTAAAGAGGAATTAGGAAGCTAGCTGAACATAAGAACTGAGTGTGACCTCCAAAAGAAGATGAGTTAGAAAATAAAATGGGGAGTACCTTGAATAATGGCAGAAATATACTGACTGGGGAAATTTAAGCAGCTCCTGCTCAGACACTGAAAACAGCAAGCCCTTATTTGTTATCATCGGTGAAATGGTTTCCCAAACATAGGCTGATGGACCTGGGAAAGCTGAGCTCTCACTGGTTGTTATCTCTTTCCTTCTTATGTATCCAGAACTCTTTCATGGGCATAACTACTTTTCTTCCTGGCTGGGCACCTCCAGTAATTACAAGGACTTGAAAATGAGACAGCTGTCAGCCCTCTGATTGCTAGGGTTGATGTGACTGACCCGGCTGGCATATCCTCTTCCTTACTCCTCACACCATGAGGAATCCTCCTGAAGTTCTGAAAGGATGACTTTTGCAAGTAGAGAGGATTATTTTTCAATAAAAGGAAAGCAATCACAGCACTCCCCTGTAATGAACTTTGTATCAGTTGGCTAATTTAAGCAGAAATGGTGCTTATTATGAGGGTATTGGGAATATTTTTATTTTTTATTTTATTATTTTTTGGGGGGGAATATTTTTAGATGAGAATATAAAAGAATATATTCATGATTTTGGAAATAGTGAGGAAAGATTTCTAATTCAAGACAAAGCACAAACTACACAAAACGATAAATTTGACTACATAAAAGTGTAATTAAAATCTGTATCAAAAGACACTGGAGGCACTTGATATCCAGTGCAGGCTCTGGTCACCACAACACCAGTCACACCTCCTATCAAGGGGATAACGTCCAGCATGCACTGAGGAAAGAGGTGGCAGGCATCCATACTAAAAACAGCCCTCACACCAAAAAACATTAAACCCATAGAGACTACACAGGGACGTTCCCACATTAAAAAAAAACCTCCAAGACCACAGTAAATAATTGTTTCTTCTCAACTCATTGAGCAAGAGAAAAGTATGTAAAATGAAGAAGCAGAGGAACCACTTTCAATTAAGAGATTGAGAGAATTCCCCTGAAAAAACAAACAATGAAACAGACCTCTTCAGTCTAACAGACACCAAATTCAAAAAGGAGATAATAAAAATACTGAAGGAATTAAGAAAGGCTATTGACAGAAATGCAGATTATTGTAAAAAAGGAACTAGAAACTATAAGGAGGAGCCAAGAAAAATTAGAGAATTCATTTGAAGAGACCAAAGCTGAACTAAAGGTTATGAATAGCAGAATGAATAATGCAGAAGAATGAACAAGTGATCTGGAAGATACAATAATGGAAATCACCCCATTAGAATGGCAGACAGAAACCCAAATAAAAAAAAAAAGAATAAAAGCAATATGAGACCTATGAGATAATATAAAGTGTGCCAATCTATGCATAATAGGGATCCCAGAAGGAGAAGAAAGAGAAAAGGGGACTGAAAATGTATTTGAAGAAATTATGGCTGTAAACTTCCCAAACCTAAAGAAGGAAACAGATATCCAGATACAAGAAGCACAGAGGGTCCTGAACAAGATAAACCCCAAAAGACCTATACTAAGACATATTATAATAAAAATGGCAAAAGTTAAAGAGAGGATTCTAAAGGCAGCAAGAGAAAAACAAAGAGTAAATTACAAGGGAACCCCCATAAGGCTATCAGCTGATTTCTTTACAGAAACATTGCAGGCCAGATGGGAGTGGCAAGATATATTCAAAGTCCTGAAAGGGAAAACTCTGCAACCTAGGACACTCTAACCATCAAGATTATCATTTAGAATAGAAGGAGAGATAAAGAATTTCTCAGACAAGCAAAAACTAAAAGAATACAGCAATACTAAACCTATCCTAAAGGAAATATTGAAAGGTCTTCTCTAAATAGAAAAGAAGCAAGAATCTATAGGAAAGAGAAAATCACATTTGGAAAGTAAATCACTTAAATAAGCCAGCACACAGATTTAAAAAAATAAAATCAAAAAATTTCTGTGAAAGCCATGATAACCACAAAGAACAGCAGAAGGATGAACATGAAGATGCAAAAGAGGACATCAAAATTATAAAATGTAAGGGAGGAGAGTAAGACAATGTGGATTATTTTTCTAGAATGTGTTTAAGCCTATATGACCACCAGTCTAAAGTAAGTATATATAGAAACAGGTTAACATACTTGAAAAACAGGGCAACCACAAATCAAAAACATACAATAGATTCACAAAACCAAAAAGAAGAGAACATAAGCATAATACAAAAGAAAATCATCAAACCACAAAAGGAAAAAGAAAAAGAAAGGGACAAAGAAGAAATATAAAATCAATGGGAAAACAAGGTTTAAAATGGCAATAAATACATATCTATCAATAATTACCTTAAATGTCAGTGGACTAAATGCTCCAATCAAAAGACATAGAGTGGCAGATTGGATTAAAAAAAAAACACAAAAGACTATAATATGGTGCCTAGGATAGACCCACTTTAGAGCAAAGGACACACATAGATTGAAAGTGAAGGGATGGAAAAGGTATCTCATGCAAATAGAAATGACAAGAAAGCAGGGGTCACAATACTCTTATCAGACAAAATAGACTTCAAAACAAAGGCTATAAAGAAAGGTAGAGAAGAACACTATATAATGATAAAAGCATCAATACAAGGAGAGGATATTACACTTGTCAACATATATGCACACAATATAGGAGCACCCAAATACATAAAACAAAAACTAACAGACATTTAATAGTACAGAAATTATTTCAAGCGTCTTTTCTGACCACAATGGCATGAAATTAGAAATCAACCACAGAAAAAGAAGCAAGAAAAAAACAACAACAATTATATGGAGACTAAACAACATGCTACTGAAAAACCAATGGGTCAATGATGAAATCAAAGAAGAAATTAAAAAATACCTTGAGGCAAATGACAATGAAAACACACAATCTATGGGATGCAGCAAAAGCAGTTCTTAGAGGGAAGTTCATAGTGATACAGGCCTTCTTTAAGAAATAAGAAAAATCTCAGATAAACAGTCTAACCCATCACCTAAAAGAATTAGAAAAAGAAGAACAAACAAAACCTAAGGTCAGCAGAAGGAAGGAGATAATAAAATCAGAGAGGAAACAAATAAAATAGAGATTAAAAAACAATAGAAAAAATCAATAAAACCAAGAGCTGGTTCTTGGTTAACAAAATTGACAGACCTCTGGCCAGGCTCACCAAGAAAAGAGAGAAGACCCAAATAAACAAAATAAAAAATGAAAGAGGAGGTATCACAACTGATACCACAGAAATACAAAAAACCATAAGAGAATACTATGAACAATTACATGTCAACAAATTTGACAACCTAGAAGAAATGGACAACTTTCTACAAACATACAGCCCACCAAAACTGAATCAAGAAGAAATAGATAACATGAACAGACCAATCACTAGAAATGAAATAGACTATGTAAAAAATAAATAAAAATAAAACTCCTACAAACAAAAGTCCAGGACCAGATAGCTTCATTGGGGAATTCTACCAAACACACAAAGAAGAACTTATACCGCTCCTTCTCTAACATTCCAAAAGACTGAAGAGGAAGGAACACTCCCAAAGGCATTCTATGAAGCCACCATCACCATGATACCAAAACCAAACAAAGACACTACTAAAAATGAAAATTAAAGGCCAATATCTGATGAATATAGACACGCAAAAATTCTCAACAAAAATATTAGCAAACCAAATCCAACAACACATAAAAAAGGTCATACACCACAACCAAGTTGAATTCATCCCAGGGTCACAAGGGTGGTTCAACTTACGCAAATCAATCAATGTGATACACCGCATCAACAAAGGAAAGGACAAAAACCATATGATCATCTCAGTAGATGCAGAAAAAGCATTTGGTAAAATTCAACATCCATTCATGATAAAACCCTTATGAAAATGGGTATAGAAGGAACATATCTTAACATGATAAAAGCTATTTATGACAAACCCACAGCCAATATAATACTCAACAGTAAAAAGCTGAAAGCCTTCCTGCTAAAATCTGAAATAAGACAAGGAAGCCCACTCTCACCGCTTCTCTTCAACATAGTATTGGAAGTCCTAGCCACAACAATCAGAAAAGAAAAAGAAATAAAAGGTATTCAAACTGGTAGGGAAGAGGTAAAATTGTCATTATATGCAGATGACATGATACCATATATAGAAAACCCTAAAGACTCCACACAAAAACTACTAGAACTGATAAACGAATTCAAGAAGGTAGAAGGATACAATATTAACATACAGAAATCGGTTGTATTTCTTTACACTGATAATGAAATATCAGAAAGGGAATGTAAACAGTCTCTTTTAAAATTGCATACAAAAAATAAAATGAAATACTTAGGAATAAGCCTCACCAAGGAAGTGAAAGACTTATTTTGCTGAGAACTACAAAACATTAATAAAGGAAATTAAACATGATTTAGAGAAATGGAGAGATATCCCATGCTCTTGGATTGGAAGAATTAATATTGTTAAAATGGCAATACTACCCAAAGCCATCTACAGATTTAATGTGATCCCTATCAAACTACCCATGGCATTTTTCACAGAACTAGAATAATCCTAAAATTTATATGGAACCATAAAAGACCCAGAATTGCAAAGCAATCCCCTGGAAAAAGAACAAAGCAGGAGGCATAACCCTCCCAGACCTCAGACAATACTACAAAGCTACAGTAAACAAAATGGTGTGGTATTGGCACAAAAACAGATATACAAATCAATAGAACAGAGTAGAGAGCCCAGAAAAAACCTCACACATCTACGGTCAATTAATCGTTGACAAAAGAGTAAGAATATAAAATGGGAAAAAGACAGTCTCTTCAGGAAACGGTGCTGGGAAAGTTGGACAGCTGCATGTAAATCAATAAAGTTAGAACACACCCTCACACCCTGCACAAAAATAAACTCAAAATGGCTTAAAGACTTAAATATAAGATATGACATCATAAAACTCCTAGAAGAGATCATAGGCAAAACATTCTCTGACATAAATCATACCAATGTTTTCCTAGGTCTGTCTCCTAAGGCAATAGAAATAAAAAGAAAAATAAACAAATGGGACCTAGTGAAACTTACAAGCTTTTGCACATCAAAGAAAACCACAAATAAAATGAAAAGACAACCTCTGGTGATCAACCAAATGATGCGACCGACAAGGGCTTAATTTCCAAAATACACAAACAGCACATACAACTCAACAACAAAAAAACAAAGAACCCAATCAAAAAATGGCCAGAAGACCTAAATAGACATTTCTCCAAAGAAGACATACAGATGGGCAAGAGGCACATGAACAGATGCTCAACATCGTTAATTTTTAGAGAAATACAAATCAAAACTACAATGAGGCACCACCTCACACCAGTCAGAATGGCCATCATTAAAAATTCTACAAACAAATAAATGCTGGAGAGGGTGTGGAGAAAAGGGAACTCTCCTACACTGTTTGCGGGAATGTAAATTTGTACAACTACTATGGAGAACAATATGGAGACTCCTTAAAAAACTAAAAATAGGGCTACAATATGATCCAGCAATCCCACTCCTAGGCATATAACTGGAGAAAACCATAATTCAAAAAGACACATACACCCCAATGTTCACTGCAGTACTATTTACAATAGCCAGGACATGGAAGCAATCTAAATGTCCATCAACAGAGGAATGGATAAAGAAGATGTGGTACATATACACAATGGAATATTACTCAGCCATAAAAAAGAACAAAATGATGCCATTTGCAGCAACGTGGATGGACCTAGAGATTGTCATACTGAGTGAAGTAAGTCAGACAGAGAAAGACAAATATCATATGATATTGCTTATATGTGGAATCTTAAAAAAAGGTATAAATAAACTTATATACAAAACAGAAATAGAGTTACAGATGTAGAAAACAAACTTATGGTTAGCAGGGGGTAAGGGGGGGGGAATAAATTGGGAGATTGGGATTGACATATACACACTACTCTGTATAAAATAGCTAACTAATAAGGCCACACCGTATAGCACAGGGAACTCTACTCAATACTCTGTAATGACCTTTATGGGGAAAGAAGCTAAAAAAAGAGTTGATATATGTATATGAATAACTGATTCACTTTGCTGTACAGCATAAATATAACATTGTAAATCAACTATACTCCAATAAAAATTTTAAAATTTGATACAAATCAATATATCTACAAAATGAAAACAGACTCACAGATATAGAAAATAGACTTGTGGTTTCCAAGGGGGCTTAAGGGAGGGAAGGAATGGGAGTTTGGGATTAGCAGAAGCAAACTATTATATATAGGATGGATAAACAACAAGGTCCTACTGTATAGCACAGGGAACTATATTCAATATCCTGTGACAAACCATAGTGCGAAAGAATATGAAAAAGAGTATGTATGTGTATAACTGAGTCACTCTGCTGTACAGAAGAAATTAACACAACATTGTAAATCAACTATACTTTAATAAAATCTAAAAAAAATACACTGGAGGCAAAATAAAACCAACCATAATCCTTGGAAAAATGTTAGCAAAACATACACTTGACAGAGGATTAGCATCTAGAATGTGGACAGAACACCTGTAAGTCATGTAGAAACAGTATATTTCCCCTTTTCTCCTCTTGACCTTTGAGTTATTGTTATACATTTTACTTCTTCATTGTTCTAAACCCCATATTTCATTGCTGTTTAAGAGGTCAATGATCTTTTATAGATGTAAATAAGAAGAAAAAAGTATTATTTATTTACATACATATTACCATTTTGGGTGCTCTTTATTTCTTTGCTCAGAAATATGATATCATCTACTATCATTTTCTTCCAGTCCAAAGGACTTCTTTTAACATTTCTTACAGTTGGGTCTGCTAATAAAATATTCTTTCAGTTTTTGTATGACCCAACAAATCTTTGTTTCACCTTTGTCTTTGAAATATATATTCATTGGATATAGAATTCTACTTTTTTTTTCCTTTTAGTACTTTAACAATGTTGCTCCAGTTTCTTGTCACTTGCATTATTTCCAGATGAAATCTGCTGTCATCCTTTGTTCCTCTGTAGATAAAATGTTTTTGCTCTGGATGCTTAAGATATTCTCTTTACTGCTGATTCTAAGATATTTACTATTTGCCTTGTTATAGGTTCCTTTGTGTTTCTTGGGTTTCGTTTCAAAGTTGCTTGAAATTATTGCATAGCTCACTAATGGTTTATTTATTTATTTTGCTTTTTTAAAATGAGCCGTTTTCTTTGTTTCATTTTGGATAGTTCCTATTGTTATGTCTTCAAGTTTAGTTATCTTTTTGTCCACAATATTTAGTCTGCTATTAATTCCATTCAGTGCATTTTTCGTCTCCTGCACTATAATTTTCACCTCTAGAATTTCAGTCAGGATATTTTTTTATGTCTTCCATACTTATAATGTTTCATTTTCCTCTAGTTTTCTGAAAATATGGAATACAGTTATAAAAGCTTTTTTTTTCCAATTGCTTGTATGCTAATTGAAGCATTTATGTGTGGGTCAGTTTCAATATTTAATTTTTCTTCTTACTGAGGGTTTTTCTGTTGTTTTTATTTATTGCCTGGAAATTATTTAATTAGATGACAGACTTTGTGAATTTTACCTTGATAAGTGGGAGATACTTTTGTATTCCTGTTGGAAAGTTTGATCATTTTAGGCCTCACTTTAAAATTTTTAGGTGTGACCATAACCACATTCATTTTGGGATTATTAATCCCTACTGCTGAGGTAGGAGCCTTCTGACTACCCAATTTCTTCTGAATTATAAGATTCTCCAGTCTGGCTGGTGGGAACAGGAGTCAGGAAAACAATGCTAAATGATCAGGGCTTTCTTAACAAAGATTGCTGGTACCTGGATGAATGGATGTTTGAATGATAAACAAGCCTTGGGAGTTAAAGACTCTTGGTGTTATTTCTATAATTGACTTAGGGACCTTCACACTTTACCCCCCAAGGAGCATTTGTTTATGTTAAAAGGCAAAAGTCTCTCTCCCTCTCTCTGGAGGAGTGGTGGGAGCAGATGTGTCAGCTCTCTTGTATAGGTCCTATGTACACACAAGAGATTTCTGCCCTCACTGCATTGCCCTATGGGGAATTGGAGCATGAGAGACTGACAACATATGTTCTCTGAGTAATTAAACATTTTCCTCTGATCCAGAAACCTCATGTTTCCTGTCAAAAAAACTCATAAATATAGATATAAAAACTTAATAATAGGCACTATTCCCAGTACTGTGTGAGCTCTGAGTACATTTCTTTTAATCCTTTTGCATGTTTGTTCCCCAGCCTTGGGTATTTTCATCACAAGCATGCACTGATTAGTATTCTCCTGTATCCCTTTGCAAATCTCCACAGTTCTCACTCTGTTTATATTTCTCTCCTCTGGTATTCTGTCCTATGAATCCTAGCTACTTAGGATCTCCCTGGACCCTCAGCTCTGATTCCTCAGCTTAGGGAGCACACCAAGCTTTACCTGAGTTAGTCCTTACTGTGCCACAACATGAAAATTCTCTAAAAGCAATAAACTATGGCATCAGAGGGCTCACCTCATTTTTTTCTTGTATCTCAGGGATCACTGTTCTTGTGTCCAGTGTCGTATATCTTGTCTAGTGTTTTAATTGTTAAGGGCAGGGGAGCAGGTAAATCCAGTACTCTATCTTTGATGGAAGTAGAAGTGATATTGCAGCATTTTCAACAGAGAAAATTGTAAAGAGAACAAACTGCCCATGTCAGGAGAATAAATAAAGACATTTTCAGATAATCATACAGTGATATACACTATAGCCTGAATTTTAATTAAAAAAATCACACATACAATTTTGAGTGCCAGAGAAATACATACAGCTGCCTCCTTTATCTCCACTTAGTAAAAGTGAAAAAGTTGTAGAATAATATACATTATCATACAAGATAAATATGTTTCAGAAAGAGGCAAATCAATACTATATATTAATTTTGAATACCTACACATGGAGAATGAGTATAAAAACTCCTATTAGAATGATAAGCATCCAACTGAAACATGTTAATCAGATACCTTTTGGGAATAGCATATACTTACAGTTTTATTTCCTAAGATATTTGTTCAGTACATAGATATCTGATTGTGGCCAAAGGAGCAGCTGTCTTCAAAATGTAGCTCTGTGGTGTTTTGTTTGAAATTATTCCAGGAAGCTAAGATTTTCATCTGTTTTTTTTCAACAATGATTTTGTAATCCATATAATATCCTACATAAATCCCTTTCTGCTTATAGTAGCTAAAGTATATTCAGGTCCCTGCAATTAAAGCTTGACTCGTATAAAATATCATTCAAAAAATGAAGAAATGGAGCATGAAGGATGTGTAAATTTAAATAGGTAGAGATGGGGTAAGATATTTTAGGTAGAGAGAACAGTAGAAACAGAGGAACTGGAACCTTTCCATTTACATTCAAACATTCTCAATTCACTCACATCTTAGAAGAAAGACACACTTTCCCCTCTATACACTTACACCTGGCTTCTGCCAACTAACTTCCATTCCATTAAAATTATCAGAGAATTTCAATCTTCCACTTACTTGACCTCTAAGTGTGTTCATTATTCCCACTTGTAACATTCTCTTTCTTGAGCTTATAATACTATATCTGCTGGGTTTCCCCTTTCTATCTGGCCTTCTCTTCTCAGCCTTCAATGCAGGTTCATATATTTGGCCACTTAATAGTGGATTTCTTAAAAGTTTGGTGGTTGGTCCTTCTCTCACTTTACTCTATATCCCTAAGGAATATCATTTATGCCTGTGGTCTCAAATACATTAATGTAAAAATAAATTTCAAATTTCTATCTCTTGCTGTGAAATTTCATATGAACCCCATCTTATATATACACAAAACTACCTACTAAGTATCTCCAATTAGTAAAGGCTCCTCAAACTCAACATGTCAAAAATCAAAAACATAATTATTTGCTTTTAGCCATCTGCACAAGTTAAGCCCTAATTTTAAAGATGAGGATGATGATACTTGCCAAAATCAAGTAATTTGACAAAGTCACGAGACCCAAGAATTTAATGAAAAAATATAGGTCTTGACATTTGTCATAATTGGTTAAATATATCATGAATGTATGGATTACAACCCCATTCAGAACTGATCATCACTCTCTAACAGTAAAATTACTGGTGCAGTGATGAGAAAGGTTGTTGAAATTCTGATTTCCATGAGGGAATCTGGTGGGAATTATAATATTTAAATGAGTGAAGGCAATTAAAAGACATACATGTATACATTTTTAAAATGGACATCCTTACGATGTCCACCCTCACCTCAACATAGTCTTAGAAGTCCTAGACAAAGCAATTAGGCAAGAAAAAAGTCCTCCAAATTGGAATGGAAAACGTAAAACCATCACTATTTGCAAATGACATGATATTATATATAGAAAATCCTACAGACTTCACCAAAAAACTGTTGGAACTAATAAACAAATTCAATAAAGTTGCAATATACAAAATCAATAAACAAAAATCTGTTATGCTTCTGTATGCTAATAGCAAACTATCAGAAAGCTCATTTACAATTGCATCAAAAAGGATAAAATACCTAGGAAAAATTTAATCAAGGAGATGAAAGAACTGTTCAGTGAAAACTACAAGACACTGATAAAAGAAATTGAAATAGATACAAATGCATGGAAAGATATTCCATGCTCATGGATTAGAAGGATTAATATTATTAAAATGTCCATACTACCCAAAGTGATCTACAGATTCAGTGCAATCCCTATCAAAATTCCAATGGCATTTTTCACAGAAATAGAAAAAACAACCCTAAAATTTGTATGGAACCATGAAAGACCTCTAATAGTCAAAGTCATCTTAAGAAGAACAAAACTACAGGCATTATTCTCCCTTATTTCAAACTATTTTACAAAGCTACTGTAACCAAAAGAGTATGGTATTGGCATAAAAACAGACACATAGAACAATGGAATAGAATAGAGAACCCAGAGATAAACCCAAGCATGTATGGCCAATTAATTTAAGACAGAGGAGCCAAGAATATGCAATGGAGGACAGTCTCTTCAATAAATGGGGGTGGGAAAGCTGGACAGCCACATGCAAAAGAATGAAACTGGACCACTACCTAACACCATACACAAAAATTAACTCAAAATTGATTAAAGATTTGAATGGAAGACCTGAAACCATAACACTCTACAAGAAAGCATAGGTGGTAAGCTCCTTGTCATTAAGTCTTGGTGATGATTTTTCAATCTGACACCAAAAGCAAAAGCAATAAAAGAAAAAATAAACAAAGGGGACCATTTCAAATTAAAAAGCTTTTGCACAGAAAAGAAAACCATCAACAGCATGAAAAGGTAGCTACCAAATGGGAGACAGTATTTGCAAATGAGACATCTTATAAGGGGGTAATATCCAAAATATATAAAGAACTAATAAAACTCATAAAAACTCAAACAATCCAATTAAAAACTGGACAGAGGATGTGAATAGACATTTTTCCAAAGAAGACATACAGAGGGCCGAGAGGTACATGAAAAAAAAGCTCAACATCACTAATCATCAGGGAAATTCAAATTAAAACCACCAGTGGTGATATCTCATCACCTCACACCTGTTAGAATGCCTATTCTCAGAAAGACAAGAAATAAATTTTGGCAAGAACACGGAGAAAGAACCCTAATACACTGTTGGTGGAAATGTAAATTGGTGCAGCCACTATGGAACACACTATTGAGGTTCGACAAAAAATTAAAAATAGAACTACCATATGATCCAGCAACTCTTCATCTGGGTATTTATTAGATGAAAACAAAAATGCTAACTAGAGGGCTTCCCTGGTGGCGCAGTGGTTGAGAATCTGCCTGCCAATGCAGGGGACACGGGTTCGAGCCCTGGTCTGGGAAGATCCCACATGCCACGGAGCAACTGGGCCCGTGAGCCACAATTACTGAGCCTGCGCGTCTGGAGCCTGTGCTCCGCAGCAAGAGAGGCCGCGATGGTGAGAGGCCCGCGCACCGCGATGAAGAGTGGTCCCCACTTGCCGCAACTGGAGAAAGCCCTCGCACAGAAACGAAGACTCAACACAGTCATAAATAAATAAATAAAAGAACGTGAATTTCTTAAAAAAAAAAAAATGCTAACTAGAAAAGATATATAAAGCCCTTGCTCACTGAAGCATTATTTACAATATCCAAGATATAAAAATAACCTAAATATCCATCTACATATGAATTGATGAATAAAATGTGACACACACACACACACACACACGAATACTACTCAGTCATAAAAAGAATGAAATCTTGCCATTTGTGACAACATGGATGGACCCTGAAGGCATTATACTAAGTGAAATAAGTTAGACAAAGACAAATACCGTATATCTCATTTATACATGGACTATTTAAAAAAATCCAACACTCCCAAAACAAACAACTCTCCCACCCCTGAACTCATAGAGAGAACAGATTTGTGGTTGCCAGAGGTGAGGTTTAGAAGGTGGGCAGAATGGGTGAAGGTCAAAAGGTATAAACTTCCAGTTTTAAAATAAATTAAGTCCTAGAAATGCAATGTACATCATAGAGACTAGAGTTAAGAATCCTGTATTGAATATTTGAAAGTTGTTAAGAGATTAGACCTTAAAATTCTTATCACAAGAGAGATTTGCAACTATGCGTGGTGAGGAATGTTCACTTATTGTGGTCATCATTTTGCAATATATACCAATATTTAATTCTCATATTGTACACCTGAAACTAATATCATGCTATATGTAAATTATATCTCAATAAAAAGGAACATCCTTAGGATGGTTTAATTTGGGGAAATTATTAATAAATTAGAAATGTTACAGGAAAAGATGAGAAGACAGGTAAGAGCAGATATTATTTAGGATCTTATTAAATATAGGAATGTAATAGTTGTTTTTTGTGTTGTGTTGACAAATAGCTTGCTGTCATGAATGATTGATTAATCTGTGATGGAGTAATAGTAGAGAATTAATATACGTTCCACGTAGAGATTAGATTTTTTTGAGGAAGAATATCAAAGAAAATTAAAAATTACAAAGAACAATTAAACAAAACTGTATTTTCATAACACATAGATAACAATGCTTTGCTATGTTTGCTTTTTAAAGAAATTAAACAATATAGATAAAACTAAAGTCTCCATGTGTTCACTGTTCTTATTTGTAGACAACAGAACCCACTCTATTGAGTTTAAACAGAAAGGGGTTTTTAAAAGGTTAATAAGGTAGTTCACAGAACCTCACAGAGGGTGGAGTACCAGGCTTGGACGCTACATAGCCAGGATCAATGCAGCTAGAATACCTGACCAGCCATACCACGGGGCTCTTATAGCAGAAGCATTACTGCTGTTGCCACCTGTTACTCAGTACCCATGATGTTAGAGATTTGAAGCTAAAATTTTGCTAAATTGAAGCTAAATTTGCTAAATTTGAAGCTAAAAATGCCTCAGAAGAATCACATGCTTTCACCATCATGCATTTCCCCAGGCAGAACTGCCATCTCACAAAGCTCACTCCCCTGTTGCAACTGCACACAGGGTCTCTGCTTGGCAGAACCTAGGCCATACAAAGAATATCGGCTGCAAGACAAACTAGAAATGGATGGCATGAGTGTGGAGCAGCCAATCAACAGTATTTCTCTAGTCCCTTTGATCATCACTACTAGTCCCTTTTTCCCTGTAACCCTATACCCTCCCTCTCACAGAAGTAACCAATGTACACATTAATCTGTAAATAATATACATTTTAAATTTACATACACTGCATTTTGTTTACATGTTTCTATAACTGGATTTCTCTTTTTCACATATTTCAGACCTATTCATTATGATATATTATTTATTGGTAACCTCCATCTAAATGTATCCCATTTTTTCATTCACTTTTGATGGATAGTTTATCTTTTTTATTATTATAAAAACTGGTAAAATTAATATCATTATACATATTTCCTCGGGCACATTTACACAAATAACTGAAAAAGAAAATTCCCGGGAGGTAAAATCACCTAAGGCCATTTATTACAAATATAGCTTCCCAGCCTCCTCCGTAACAGTCAAGGGGCAAGGAGGAAACGTGGAAAACTAAAAAAAAAAAAAAAAGCTGCAACAGGTTAAATTACAAGGAGACTATTTTCAAAAGTAAAGGTATAGGTCGTGGGTGGGATAACTTTTTCTGTAAAGGGCCAAACAGTAAATATTTTAAGTTTTGTGGGCCACAATCTGCTGTAGTCTTCCTTGTTTTCTCTTTTACAACACTTCAAAAATGTGAAAAACATTCTGAACTTAAAAGGGCTCTGCAAAAGCAGGTTGGTAGTTTGCTGACCCCTGGTTTGGTGAAGCGAGGAATAGCACAGTTATTTGGAATCAGTAGCAACTGAGCTTTTACTACCCAGATCTGAAGGGAAGAGACAGGTTACTGGGACCTGAAAAGAGAAAGGGTATCCTCTGGAGTCAGATACATGGCTTGAGGGGAACTGTGAGAGGGCCTGCCTATGGAGACCTTCCAGGAAGGAATTAAATATCTGAACCTCTCTCCTCTGAGTTCCTGCCAGTGCTCTCCATTCGGCTATGCCAACCCTGAAGCCAGGGGCAATAGAGCCCTGTTATGCCACCACGCTGTCCAGCCTTCTGGAACAGACGGTAGGGTGGGCTAAGTGGAGAGTGGGTTTGGAGGAATGAACAGAAGGTATCTAGGAGGCTTCCATTCACTATTCTGAGACAGTATAGCTGGGATGGAACCTGAGAACTGGTGGTTTTAACAAATAACCCAGGTGATGCTTACTAAAGCTTGAGAAACACTGTTCAAGGGTATACAACTAGACGTGAAATTGCTGGATCACAGTGTATGTGAATTATCCATTTTAGAGCTAAATTATTCTTCAAAGTGACCATATCAATTTAATTTACACCATCAACATACAACTAATTTCCCTTTTAATCTGACCAAATACTTAATATTGCCAAACTTTTCAATTTTTGCTGATTTAATGGGTGAAAAATGGAATATTCTTTGGTTTCGTTTTCAATAACATTTATCTGATTTCCAGTGAAGGTGAACATATTGTCATATATTTGTCATTCCAATCCCTCTCCTTTTTCTTTTTTTTTTTTAACGATTTATTTTATTATTTATTCATTTTATTTTATTTATTTTTCGCTGTGTCGGATCTTAAGTGTGGCATGAGGGATCTTCGTTGAGGCATGCAGGATCTTTCGTTGGGGCGTGCGGGTTTTTTTGTGGCGCGTGGGCTTCTCTCTAGTTGTGGCGTGTGGGTTTTCTCTTCTCTAGTTGTGGCGCACAGGCTCCATGCCACGTGGGCTCTGTAGTTTGTGGCACGCAGCTCTAGCTGAGGTGCACGAGCTCAGTAATTGTGGCATGCAGGCTTCGTTGTTCCACAGCATGTGGGATCTTAGTTCCCTGATCAGGGATCGAACCCGCGTCCCTTGCATTGCAAGGCGGATTCTTTACCACTGGACCACCAAGGAAGTCCCTTTCTTTTCGAATTTATGTTCTTTGCCAATTTTTCTATTATATTATTTTTCTTGTTATATTATTTTCTCAATTGGTCAAAATTCTTTACATATTCTGGATATAACCCTATGTCTAATATATACTACAAACACCTTTTCCTCGTCTGTGGTTTATTTTTTTTCATTCTGTTGATGTTGTCTTTTGCCATATAGAACCTAAAAATTTTTATGTATTTTTTTGATTTATACTTTATGACCTGTTACGAATTTTCCTATTAAAAGTTCATTAACGTGTTCCACTACTTTCTTATAATGTCATAGTTTTTTTTTTTAATTTTATTTTTATTTATTTTATTTATTTATGGCTGTGTTGGGTCTTCGTTTCTGCGCGAGCGCTTTCTCTAGTTGCGGCAAGTGGGGACCGCTCTTCATCGCGGTGCGCGGGCCTCTCACTATCGCGGCCTCTCTTGTTGCGGAGCACAGGCTCCAGACGCGCAGGCTCAGTAATTGTGGCTCACGGGCCCAGTTGCTCCGCGGCATGTGGGATCTTCCCAGACCGGGGCTCGAACCCGTGTCCCCTGCATTGGCAGGCAGATTCTCAACCACTGAGCCACCAGGGAAGCCCAATGTCATAGTTTTATTTATCATTCTTAATATATCTGAATTTTTTTCCAAAAATAAAAATATACTAAAAGGCATATAAAATTATGCTGAATTAAACTACAGATAAATCAGTATTCCTTGAATTTAAAATTCATTTGAAAGACTTAAATTTTTCTTAGGGCCAACATGAACAAATTGTCATACAGCAGATGTTTGAAAATGCCAATTAAGAGAATTTTGAAAGAAAGGAGATACTCGGTTTTGGCAGTCTTTGGTTAAAACAAAAAATAATGTACTAAAGTAAGAGAAAGTAAAAGCAATTTATTCCAGTTAGTATTAATAATGAAAAAATATTTCTCAATGTAGTATTATTATCATGTATTGTAAGAACACTCTAATATAAAGATGTGCAAGTTTAGCCAACTAGCCAATAAATAACCTGTTGTTTCTATTAGAAATTATGGAAAAGAGGGTACTTTTAAGAAATGGAAAATAATATTAAGATAATATTTTTGGAATCTTGTCAAATTCTGCACTGAGCAGCTACATCTACCTCAAACATCCCAAGTTTCTACTGAAACAAGAGAGTGAATTGAAAATTCATGTGATAATAAGAGTTCTGGAATAAAAAAGAATTAGCAGTAAACCAGAAAATTGTGAGGAAATCCTGGAAACTATAAAGTAGATGGAATCAGATAAATGAAAGAAAAGGAAAAAGATCAGGGGATGCCACACGGTTTTCCCCCAAACACAGGCATAAACACTCCTTCTTTGGGGAGCACCCTTACTGCTCCAAGTTCAAAGTCAGCAAAGTGCTGGATAATTGTTTATAGACTCACTGTGTTAGTCTGTTTGGGCTGCTATGACAAATACCTTAGGCAAGGTGGCTCAAACAATAAACATTTATTTCTCACAGTTCTAAAGGCTGGAAAGTCCAAGATCAAGGCGTCAGGAGATGCAGTGTGTGGTGAGGGCATGCCTCCTAGTTAATGGTGGAAGAGGAGAAAGAGCTCTCTGGGGTCTTTTATAAGGACATTTATCACCTTCCAAAGGCCTCACCTCAAAATACCAACACAGTAGGGACTAGGTTTCAACATGTAAATTTTGTGGGGGACACAAATATTCAGTCTGCAGCACCCACACTCTGTAGTGTGGCTTCCTGGTACCTCTCCTTCACAGGCAATCTTCTATCTTCAGTTCTGTATAGCACTCTGAATCTTCCTAGTGAATTCCTTATTTTGCTTAAGTTAACCTTTTCCTTGAAACCAAAATATCCTAACTTTACAGAAAACCAATCCAGGCATTTATGGTAATCAACCTAACTCGTCAATCATTAAAAACACCTGAACTGAACGAAGATCATACAACAATTGGAGAAAGCTAACAGCAGAAAAGTTATTAACCAAGATGAGCAAAAAGAAAAACTGACCTCAGACTTAACAAAAGCACAAAAGACGAAGTTATGATTATAAAACATAAAATAAATATTATAACCTTGACTGTGAAAAAATACATATAACTAACAAAAATAAGGCTAAAGAGATGGAAGTGGTTGGATGTATAAAATGTGTTCAATCTTTTGTAGTGGGAAGTCAGCAAACTCATTTTTTTTTTTTTTTTTTTTAACCAATGAATTTTTTTTTTTTTTAAATTTTATAGCTACTTTATTTATTTCTTTATTTTTGGCTGTGTTGGGTCTTCAGTTCGTGCGAGGGCTTTCTCTAGTTACGGCAAGTGGGGGCCACTCTTCATCGCGGTGCAGGGACCGCTCTTCATCGCGGTGCGCGGGCCTTTCACTATCGCGGCCCTTCCCGTTGCGGGGCACAGGCTCCAGACGCGCAGGCTCAGTAGTTGTGGCTCACGGGCCCAGCTGCTCCGTGGCATGTGGGATCTTCCCAGACCAGGGCTCGAACCCGTGTCCCCTGCATTAGCAGGCAGACTCTCAACCACTGCGCCACCAGGGAAGCCCCCCTCATTTTTTTTTTTAACTTGAGATATCTGGTTTTCTTTAATTAACAGTAATCTTTTGATGTTCCAACTATCTGGTCTTTGTTGCAAAAACTCCTATATATCCTGGTTGCTGCCTTTGCCTTTTCGGAGCAGTCTCTCAGAGTTATCTGAGACGCTGTGTCCCTGGCTTAAGTCCTCAGTTTTGCCCGCCAAATAAAACATAACTCTCAACTTCTAGGTTGTGCATTTTTTTCAGTCAACACCTAGTAGCTCCTCTCAGCTAGACAGAAAGTCTTCTAAGACTCTTAAGAATGTCATCCCACAGCCCTCACATTCTGTGCAAGGTAGAGAGGATACTGTCTTGAGAAATCATGCATGTGGCATGTTGGGGCACATAGTGACTTCCAATCAGATCCACAGGGAAACACAAAGTTTTTAAGAGAATTATAAAAACTCTTTGATATTGAAATTCAAGCCAGAGAAGTACTAGTATGTTATTTAAACTTGTAATAGTCAACACCAGAAAAATCTAGAAACCAGGAACTGCCTAAAGCAACTACTTCAGGGAGACATGGATTTGAAGGTGGGAAAAAGAGGAGGATTTTAAACTGTAGGCTCTTTTGCATGGTTTGAGTTTTTCAAACTACATCTAGCTATTAATTTAATGGGTCATTTGTAGAGATGTGGATGGACCTAGAGTCTGTCATACAGATTGAAGTAAGCCAGAAAGAGAAAAGCACAAGGAGCTCAGCTTGGTGCTCTGTGATGACCTACATGGGGGCGGGAAGGGGTGGAGGGAGGTCCAAGAGGGAGGGGATATAGATATACACATACCTGATTCACTTCATTGTACAGCAGAAACTAAGACAACATTGTAAAGCAATTTTACTCCAAAAAAAAACCTAAACCTAGTTTAAATTTTAAAATATAACTTGTATTATACAAATGATGCATGTTATTTGTTCACACCTGCTTATGTTTATTTATTTTTTTAACATCTTTATTAGAGTATAATTGCTTTACATTGTTGTGTTAGTTTCTGCTCTATAACAAAGTGAATCAGCTATATGTATACATAGATCCCCATATCCCTTCCCTCTTGCATCTCCCTCCCACCCTCCATATCCCACCCCTCTAGGTGATCACAAAGCACTGAGCTAATCTCCCTGTGCTATGCAGCTGCTTCTACTAGCTATCTATTTTACATTTGGTAGTGTATATATGTCAATACCACTCTCTCACTTCCTCCCAGCTTACCCTTCCCCCTCCCCGTGTCCTCAAGTCCTCTATGATTATTTTTTAAATAAAAAATTATATCAATTTAGGCTAGGATATCCAGAAACCTCGTTCTTGACCAATGACTCTTCCCCAAGGGTCCACAAGTAGGAAATATGCACACAATAGGCAAAGCAAAGCAAACAGAAGGCAAAGTAACACTTTAGTCTCAGCTGTGGTCTTATTCTACAAACTAGTACTCAACATGGTGACGCTAGCTATCTGGGCTGTGACATACCTGGTAGACACTTCCTTCCTTAAATAATCTGGGAATCAGTCAAACAGGCTGTGAGGCAGGCTTGTTCTGTTTTTCCCTACCTATGCCAGAGTCAGATCATACACACTGATGTGTCAGAAGTTCAATCCCAAGCCCACGTGCCATCACCAGAGAATTGGAAGCCCCAGAGTCAAGAGCCCAAGAGAAAAATAATTCCCCTCCTGCCAAACTGATGTGGGGAGGTGAAGCTTACCTGGGAGAGCGAGCTGCCTGTACCTCCTCCACTTTGAAGCGGCTTCCAGCCTTCCAGTTTCAGTCACGTGGAAGCAAACAGCAGGAGGAGAAAGGTAAGAAAGATCCCACTCACGTGTTGCAACTGTTTTATCCAATGGTTCTCAGCCTGGCTATACATAGTAATCACCTGGGAAACGTTAAGCTAAGGCCTGGGCTGTATCCCAGAAGTTGATTTAATTGTTCTCAGGTGCCTTGGACATTAGGCGCGTTAAAATTTCTCCAGGTGGGGTATGGATTGACAATTCTGAAACTGCTTTTTTCTGTATACTGGAGCCAAAAAAATAAGTAAATGTTTGGTGGATGGCGGCTGTCACTTTTCTCAGTCGGAAAGGAAAGTTATAGATAAGCAAGAAGGGAAGGCTAGAATGAATCTTGTGGGCTGGAGTTGGAGACATCACTATGAAGTCATGTTTAGCTACACACAGCACACAGAGAGAGAGAGACAGGTGAACAGCACAGAATTACAGATATGTGTTTATACATAGACTAATACAAATACATATTAGTTCTGTTCGCTGAGGGCAATGAGCATTCCCAGTTCCTAGATCTTGATTTCTAATTATCATTCCCCCTATAAAAGCAACTAGGTCACTTTAAAGAAATGGCAGGGAAAATACAAAATAAACCTAGGGCATTTTGTACTACCACAAAGTCAGGCAGTGTTCAAAAAATAAAAGGATGGGGTCATGCTAAAGGGACATAGGAACCAACCTGAAAGGACTCCCAATGGCCAAAGCTGGAAATATTTAAGAAATAAAATAAATAACATAGTGTTAGATTATGACTCAAAGTGTGAAATGAACACACATGAGTCCATACTGATACAATTAAACAAATGAATTAATAAGTAAGGAGAAAAAGACAAATCTTTCTTACAGAATAGTTCCAAGTAATTTATTTAGATACTACCCCTTGCAGGAGGTGGAGCTTGAATTCTTCTCTCACCTGCTTGAGGGTGCGCTAGACTTTGTGACTTGTTTCCAAAGAATAAAATAAGGAAAGGGAAAAATAATAACTATTTAAGTGGAGGAACCCGGAAAACACTAAGTGATGAAGGTTAACATTGCCTGTGATGTCATGTGGCTTTCAAGGATCCTCTGATGTAATGAGAAGGGCATTTCACCCCTGTGGTACCCTTTTCATAAACTATAATTCTAGTCTAATTGTGAGAAAAATATCAGACATACCCAAATTGAAGGATGTTCTGCTAGTACTAGAACTAGTACTAGATGACCTACTAGTACTCCTCAAGACTTTCAAGGAAAGCAAGGAAGAGAGAAACTTATAGACCAGAGGAGATTGGGAGACATAATATCTCAATGCAGTGGATTGGATCCTAGAAGAGAAAAAGTAAAAACTGGTGAAATCTGAGTGAAGTCTGGATTACAGTTAATAGTAATTTACCAATGTTAGTTTCCTAATTTTGACAAATGTACCACAATAATCTAAGATGATAACATGAGAGGAAACTGAAAGGGGGTCATGGGTATAGTAGAACTCTCTGCATTATGGCTGCTGCTTTTCTGGACATCTAAAATTATCCCAAAATAAAATTTTATTTAAACACCAACAACAAAAACGACAACAAAACAAAGCAGATTAAGTATTGACCAAAAAATGCCCATGCCAGAAGAATAAGTAGAGATGTGTGCAATGATCTTAGTAAAGTTCTGATAATGTGGGAAAAGCAAACACCCCACATGATTCAAATAGCAACTAAATTTGAGAATCCCTGTTTCAACCCCTTTGAAAGTTCTGTCACTAGAACATGTGACCAAATGATTGATCTCTGATTTTGACCAAACATTTCTCCTCCTGTTGAAGCGGAAAGAGGAGGAGGCTTGGGGAAGTGAATATAAGGTCCTTGAACTACTTACTACACAGGCCAGCAATCTATATCAGGGTTGTGGAGGCACATTGAGGGTTGTAGACATTTAATTTTTCTTATTTTTACCTGACAGGCTCTTCAGGCATATTTAGGAAAACATAGGAGAACTCAGAATTAAATCAGCACTGGCTCACAGTGGGAAACAGTATTGATAGTAAGGAGATATCCATTTCAGCAATTTAAGCAGGTTCCAGAGAAACAGAATGAAGGAGCATGCTCTGTGTGTGTCCAGTGGTTAACGTTTCCTTGTCATGGCACATAGAGAGCATTTAATGCACATTTACTGAATAAATGGCTTAACGTCTTCCAGTGGCCAGTGCAAGAGATTAGAAAAAAAAAAAGATTTCCTGAACTTGTATCACAAAGACATTACTCGTGAGATAAAATGGCAGCATGCACTTTAAAAAGATGTACAGTCTGGCATGTTAGAAATGCATAATAATGTCCTATTTATACTACTTCAGCCAACCTTTGTAATTATGTACTGTTTTATGGGGGAAAGAAGAAATGCTCTTAAGATGAGGAAAAGCTCCTTTTTTTCCCCCAAGGATTTATTTAATTTCACTTCCTGAGGTACAGAGGTATTTTCAGAAAGCACAACCCTGCCTCTTTACATATCAGTGAAAAATACACTTTCTTAGAGCTTAAGAATTCTTGCCATCCCCTGGGAAATGTGGTAGGACACTTAAAAACTTTATTCCAAAGGCCAAACCCATCTTGGCAGATGATATCATGGCTTAGGTTTTCTTGGGGAGAAACAAGATGAAAATACATCAGAGAGAGGAAAGAAGAAAGAGGAGGGAGAGTGATTTAGGAATGAGTGGTGAGCTGTGAAGCAGGAAGAACCAGACGGTTCCAAAGGAGAATTAAGAGTCAGCCTTTCATCAGGGAAACTGGTCCTGGCCTCAGAGGAGGTGTGGAAAGGACAAGGGGCAAGGAACATGCCTTGAGAAGATTTGGTCCAGGACCTCTCCAAGGAAAATATTTTATAAAAGTTAAACAAGGAAAAAATATCTGGGATTTGTCATTCCCCCAGAGCCTTTTGTATTTTGAGCTGAGAAAAAGAGGATTGAGGCAAGGTAGGTTCACCACAAATAGGAGTGCTCATAGGGTGCCCACTCCCCAAATTCCTGAGCACATTGAGCACACAGGGCATATGTGGGAAGCTGGAGGGATGGAAAATGTAACCCAAGGATGAAAGGAGGGAACAATGGGTGTATTTATCAACCTCAAACTAAGCATTGTAGAATCTGTTTTCCCAGATCTTGACCATAATGGAAAAATCTTTCATTATCAGAAATGAGATCTAATAAATGGTTCCTTTTTTTCACTACTGGCAATTTTTTTTGACATACAAAAAGCTGTGTATAATTAATGTATACAATTTGACAAGTTTGGAGATAAGTATACTTCCATGAAACCATCACCACAATCTATGCCACAAACCTATCCATAACCTCCAAAATTTCCTTCTGCCCTCTTTTATTATTTTGTAATAAGAACATGGAACAAATGTATCCTCTTAGAAATTTTAAAAATAATAAGTGGTTCTTTATAGGTCAGGTAAGTGAGTTAAATGGAGGGCTGAGGGCTAAATAACTGTCAAGTGTATGGAATCACTGGTGAAGTCTGAGTAACAATATGAGAATCCAATGGATATGAGTCAGTGTCTTCTTTCAGGACAAACTGCAAGAAGGTAATTTCTTTTTAAAATTAAACTAAAAGCTCAATTCCTTGGTTCAAAGTATCCTATCTCCCTTTTTCTGAAGGCAATTTGGCAAGCTTAAAAATTCAATAAAAGATTATATTAAATCACACTGGAGCTTCAATACTAGGCTTTGTTAATCAATAATTATTTGCTGACTATCCACTATGTCTCAGGCACTGTATGAGGCACAGGGGATACTAGGGCAAACAAGAAAGAACACCATCTCTGCTTTCCTAACTTGCAGTTATCTCCCAATTAGCAACAGAATCTTTGAGAATGACATGGATTTAGCTCTCATTTCAGAATCTGTAGAAAGTATAGCTCCAAATTCCTGGTAGTGCGTGTCTGGGATTCTGACCTAATCATAAATGTTATACTTGGAGAGAAGGTCTGAGTTATAAAAAGATGAAACATACGCCTCTATCCATCTCCATTAAGAACACAGACATGTTGGAATTGTGCAAATGGTAAGAACAGTTCTACTAAACTTGATTGGTCTCTTACATTTTAGAGTGAGTATATCACCTTTGGAGATCATTGCTTTTTTTTTTTTAACATCTTTATTGGAGTATAATTGCTTTACACTGTTGTGTTAGTTTCTGCTCTACAACAAACTGAATCAGCTATACGTATATTTATATCCCCATATCCCCTCCCTCTTGCGTCTCCCTCCCACCCTCCACATCCCACCCCTCTAGGTGGTCACAAAGCACGGAGCTGATCTCCCTGTGCTATGCGGCTGCTTCCCACTAGCTATCTATTTCACATTTGGTAGTGTATATATGTCCATGCCACTCTCTCACTTCGTCCCAGCTTACCTTTCCCCCTCCCCGTGTCCTCAAGTCCATTCTCTACGTCTGCGTCTTTATTCCTGTCCTGCCCCTAGGTTCTTCAGAACCTTTTTTTTTTAGATTCCATATATATGTGTGATCACTGCTGTTTTAAATAAAGCTGTGGGAGCTTGTGAAATTATTTATCCTCTGAGCCTCAGTTTCCTAGTCTGTAAAACTGGGATAATACCTACCTTACAGAGTAGTCATATGACTAAGTATAATATCAGTCTAGTGCTGGGTGCACAGTTGATCCTCAAAATGGTTGATTTTTCAACATTAAATGGCCGATTGATGAAATGGCAATTCTTCTGTATTTGGAAATATTCACACCTGAGGGGCTGGAATGAATAATCACTGACAGAGACGATGTAGAGACAAATCATTCATCAGGAAGGACTAGAACACATCTGTACTATTTTCCAACTCTGAGATTCTATAAAAGCCTTAATTGGATGTTGCCATGGCACTACGGTTTCTTCTTTCTTAATAAGCCAGTGTGGACACCCAATCTCCTTTAGAGGTTCAGATGGGCCTAGTTGTTTATTAAGCGTCTGACTTGGGAGGAACATTCCAGGTGCCTCTAATACCTTATGTCATTCAATCCTTCCAACACCCTAGTGGGAAAGGGATTTTAAAGATGTGAAAAAAGGCTCAGCAATATAAAAATTCAATATAAATTCAGTATAATAATATTTAATGTAAAAATTCAGTATCAACTCAATGAGTGAAGGAGTGAGAGTCTGAACACAAGACTTTCTACTAATTCAGATCCACATCTTTCCCTCTCTTCAGTATTCAGGTTAAGATGTGGTTAAATTGGAACTTGATTTATTTGGCAGAAGGGGCCATAAGTAATGGGTATTTTTAAACTTTTAGCTCTTGGTAACCAAATTCTGCATATTCACTGCTAATTTCATGTCAGCAAGGGCCACCTGTGTTTCTTGCTGTTGCTGAGGCTACTTGGACAGTATTTTGCCCATTGGGTTCTGGGAGCACAGGTGTGGGAACTAGAGTAAAAGCCAAAAAATCTAATGACTTTGAACTCCCAAAGCATGGGGCTCTGGGCTCTCAAGCCCTCAACTGACGACACGGTGGAAATAATGAGAAGCAGCTGCATTGTTTTCCATCACTTTTAGGTTTATAAGCGTTCAGGGCAAAGGAGGTCATTGTAAGTCATGTATTTTGTAAGTCACTGGTGTACTAGAAGAGACTTTTAAATATTTGTCATGTCATAGTTGAATATGAAATGTAAATTGCAGTTAAATTTTCTCATCAAGGCTGAAGAAAACAGTTTTGCCCAGAGGTGTCCATCTGTAAGTTTAGCAAACCAGGCACCAGCTATATTTCATAACAGGCTGGAGAGATACCCCAGAAAACAAGGGTGCTCTGGCAGAAGTGCTAATTCTCATTAGGTCAACTGTGGATGGGAAGAATTCCTCTGTGAGCCTTTGCAGCCCATTTAGCCACAGAGGAAGCTCAGTATAAGGTTCTCTTTTCCTAAGTGACCAACAGAGGCTGAAAAAGTTGAAAACAAAGGAAACCAGCTCTCTTTTCAAAGGTCAGCTGGGTTCTGGTTGTTAAACCCACAACATCTAGCAGATTATAGTTAGACACTATTTTGCATACTGAACTCTAGTTTTGCATGAAACATTTGTAGCACAGAAGGCATTATGTGTAGAAGACAAAACCCTCAAACAAAATAATTTCTACTGCCTCTGTGTAAGAAGTAAACGAATCCTACTCCAGTATTTGCTATGATCTGTGTGTTGTTGGGGTCTTGTGCAGTTACTATGGAAATGCCAGGTTCCCAAAAGAGCATAATTTCCACTAGTACTACAAAAATGACCCCACTTAGTACAGTGAATTGATTGATCTCTGCCCTGTAATTTGGCAGCAGGCTTGAAGGCCTCCCATCTCTCTCACTGTTCTTTCTTATGAAATGCAGTTGGCTCAAAGAGCTTGTGTTAGAGAGTATTAAAGAAATGCAGTGGTTGAGCTAAAAGCTAAAGCATGTATTTAAGGCAGCACATTTCTTTAGAATTATAATATCAAGTGATGTTTCATTTCTATTGTAAGTTTAGGGATGTGAAATGGTTAACCAGCCTCGATTGGTAGCATGCCATTTATTTTATTTCTCAATGAGAGACTATCATTTGTTATCCATTGCAAATTTATTCTGAGGCTCCAAAGGTAAGCAGAGGAAAAAAATGTTTAGTGTCTAGGTCACGTTTGAATTGGCTAGGAAATCACAGAAGCAAAACAGATGACTTGTTACCAGATTTGGTATTTTCATCATTTGACATACGTCTAAACTCATTACTGTTCTTACTGCACTTTTCATCAGAGGAATTATATACACAAATTATATACCACAGTGATCTGAATATTAGAGAGCTGAGATCCACTCTTCCCTATTTGCTGATGGGCGGTGAGCTGTCAAGGAGGCAAAGAACCCTGCCAAGGAATGAGGGGAATAATGTTTTGTTTCAAGTTGTATTGTTTTCTTCCATACCTGGGCTACCCAATTACTCTCCAATGTCTTTGACAGCCTCCCTACTTACTTTAAAGATGTAGTCCTTCTTTGCCTGCCATTTCATCACAGCTGCCCTCACCCCCTGCCCTCAGCCACCCAGCACACACCTATTCAGATTCTACCTTCTGTAAGTCCCAGATCAGACTGCAAGTTCTTTGTGATGCTGTCTCAGCTAGTACAGCCAGCATCATTAAAATTTCTACATATAAAACTTTTTTCCAAGCCACCAAGCCACTTATACTCTATGGCATTCACTGAGTTTTTCCCCAGTGAATCTAACAGCTTCTTTTAGTTTTCAGTCTTATCAATATCTCTGCATCATTTAGCATCATTCCCAGACCTCTGTGCCCATGACTGTTGTGATTCTGTCCTCTCTTATTGCCCCTTATCTCTGTTAATGCTCTTTCTCGGGTCCCCTGCTGTCTTCCCGTCCTTTCCACAACATTTGTTCATTCATTCATGAAACAAACATTTACGGGGCGCTTATCAAGTTCCAGGCTAGGTGCTGAGGATCTGCAGATACAATGATGAACAAGGTGTGTTCCCCTCCATCAAGAAGTTTATAGTCTAAAGTAGAAGAAAGGTCAGCAGATCAGCAATTGTAGCTTGATGATTCCTTTTGTAGACATGTGTGAAGTCTACTGCTAATGAGAGCACAGGGGAAGAGGTTCTAAAATCCAGGTAGGAGAAGGAACCAAGGAAGGCTTCCTAGAGAAGGTGACCATTTAGCTGAGTCTTGATGAAGGGGTAAAACTTATTCAGATGAAGGAGAGAGTATTTTTCAGGTACAAGGAACAGAATGTGACAAGACATAAACACATGGAATAGCACACTGGGGAAATAAGGAGCTTGTGGATTGGGAGGCAGTGTGGTGTAGCGGGAAGATTATAGTCCCTGGAGTTGGAAATGGAATTGGATCCTGGCCACATGACCATGGACAAATTGCTTAATCTCGGAGACCCTCAGTTTTATCATCTATAAAATGGGAATAGTAATATCTACTTGTGGTGTTCTGGGGGGTAGTTTAATGATAAATAACATAAGGCACCTGCATCAGACCTGGCAACATAGTAGACACCCAGTAAACTGTAACTATGATTATTATGGTGATGATGATGTGATGGTTAGTTTTATGTGTCAGCTTGGTTAGGCTACAATGCCCAGATATTTAGTCAAAGGTTATACTGGATGATTTTTGCAAAGGTATTTTTTGGATGAGATTAACATTTAAATTGGTGGATTTGAGTAAAGCAGATTACTCTCCATAATGTGGGTGGGCCTCATCCAATCAGTTGAAGGTCTTAAGAGAACAAAGACTGACCTTCCCTGAGCAAAAGGGAATTCTGCCAGCAGGCAATCTTTGGCTTGAACTTCAACTCTTCCCTGAGTCCCCAGCATGCTGGCCTACCCATCGGATTTTGGACTCATCAAGCCCTCCACAATAGTGTGAGCCAATTCCTTAAAATAAATTTCTCTCTCTCTCTCTCCACACACACACACACACACACACACACACACAGTTGGTTCTGTTTCTCTGGAGAACTGTGACTGACACAGATGGGTTACCTGAACCCCCAACCGCCTACTTGAAATCTCCACTTGGATATCTAATAGGCATTTCTAGTTTAATATATCCTAAAACGAGCTTCAGATAACCTCCCCTCCAAACCCTACTCTTCTTGCAGTCTTTCCTATTCCAGTCAGTATCAACTCCATTCTTATAATTGTTTGGGCCCCAAACCTGATGTCATTCTGGACTGTTCTTTGTCTCACGTCATACATCTGACTCACTGTCAAGGCCTCTTAGCTCTATGTTCAAAACATATCTAGAATTCACCATCTCCACCACTATCCTCATGGCCCATACCACCTGGATTATTGGAATACCTTTCGAAATGGTCTTTCCTCATCTCCTTCTCAGAAGCCAGAGAGATCCTGCCATCCTCTGCTCAAAACCCTCCAGGGTCCCTCTGAGAGTGAAAAGGCTGAAGTCCTTACCTGGCCCACAAGGCCCTACACAGTATAGCCCCGTTCCTCTGGCCTCTCCTCCTACTACCCTCTTCTTGCTCATTATTCTTGGCCAATCTGTCCTCCATGTTGTTCCTCAAACTCACTGCATCACAGATGTCTGAGGGCCATTCCACTTGGTATCTCCTCTGCCTGGAATGCCTTCCCCAGATTTCCACATGGCATTCCCCTTCTCTCCTAAAGGTCTCAGCTCAAGGCAGTGAGGCCTTCTCTGAAAATTCCGTCTAAAATGGCAACTTCCTTCTCCCATTACCTTCCCCACACAGAATTCCTGTCCTCCTTCTTTGCTTTATTTTTCTCCTTAGCACTTAATACCATCTCACCTACTACTTCTAGATTTTACTTATTAACTTCTTTACCCTCTGTCTCTCCCCACTAGAATTAGGCTGCATGAGAGCAGGGTTTTTAGTATCTTTCGTGCAGTGCTGCATCCCCCAGTGCCTAGAACAGAACCTGGCACTTAATAGGAGCTCAATAAATATCTGTTAAATGGTCAAGTGATCAAGATGATGATGACGAGGAAGAGGAGGAATACCTAAAATAGACGTAGAGTCCTAATGTGTTATTTGTGATATGGGAACATGTCCATCAGATCTCCCAGTCTTAGAAAATCCAATACCTGAATGTTGGGCCAATCTCCCCTATCATTTTCACCAAGAATGTTTACTTAAAATGCTGGGTCTTAATTCTGGAGACTCTGATTCAGTAGGTTTGGGGTAGGCCTGTAAATCTTCATTTAAAAAAATGACATTGATGTAGGTGCTCCTCGGACCATACCTTGGGAAACAATGACTAGGACTGAGTCCCAAATTGTATAAGCCATGTCTGGCTCCCAGATGTATTTTATTTGGTCCAGAAAGTACTGGCTCACAAAATGTTTAAGAAAAGTACATTACTTATCAACACTTAAAAAATTCCTATACCATCATTATTTACAGATTTCTATTTTAATTTGATGACCTGACAATATTGGACCTATATTCCTAGACGGCAATAATTGGCTAAAGCTGGGTGGCAGCTGCAGATTTCTTTTAAAAAGGACACATCTAACTGTCTACTCCAGGTTACCACAGATACCATCCTCCTCATTATGTCTTGAACACTGCACTCATTTATCAAAGCCCCAGAAAACATTTGAGTCTGGGACACCCTTCCTAACCAAGCCAAGCCCAGGATGGGACTGGTGTCAGGTCAGCATAACTCTATACACATCCTGAAACTCAAAAAGTCTGTTGGCCACTGAAAATCCAGGAATCCCAGAACAGGCAACACAAAGACCATTTCTGTGAGGAGCATGAAGAAAATTGCCCTTTTCTTATTTTGCTGATGATTCTGTTCTAGAGGAAATATAAACCACTAGGTAGTTTCTACATCAAACTTTTAATACATTAGTCAGTCATTTTACTGGTAAGGAGCAATTAGATTTACATAAAGATGTACATTGGGTTTTTCATCATTCTTCCAACAGAAATAAGTGATCAGGTCTTGGGTCCTCAGAAGAACTCTGCTCATCTCACCAGGAGACAGACAGACACACATCAAGAACCATGCTCCAAAAGGAATATTCTGATTGGACCAGACACCTGCTCTGTAGCAGAGTTCTCTCCTAGGATACTCTCTTATGGTCAGCTTGGCAGGACGGTTTTGGTTGTGATCTGGGCTGTGCCACCCAAGTGTAATCCAACTCATTCCTAAGTAAACTTGTCCATTTGCCTCAAGAGTGGATTAAAAGAAAACAGGCAACCACACTTTGGAGAGCCCAGTATAAACATACGTAAACCCTAGTCTGGGAGTCCTAGCCTCTGAGAGTTGCAGTCGTAGGGCAGTAGGAGCCACAGCTGTGACACTGAAGGACCATTACTGGCAGAACTAGTGCCTCACCAGTCAGGCTGGCAGGCAGTTGGTGAAACATGACCTTGATGTTGACAGTAAATAAAGGTAACGGCCTCTCAAGGGGTACACTAAGACATTTGGGATCATGCTAAAGGAAGGGAGGATACTCTAGTTCCTAGTGACTATAATTGATGGAGACTTGGTCAAAGATATTTTCCATTGTTATTGTTACCCCGGGATCTTCACTATCTCCCCACAGCTTCTACGGTCCAGGAAGTAGTGGCTCCACAGATAGTAGAGCCAGCATTAAATATGAGTTCAAATGTCACTTTTTCCCTATTCAAAGGCGAAAACACTGAAGATACTTATTCCTGCAGTTTTACAGAAGTTTTAAAAAGTTATTGGCTCATGTCAAACCCACGGTATTGAAATGGTAATTGACTTTTTTTTTACCATCTAAGTATCTGTTGTAGAATTCCCTAAGACTACTAAGTGCATTAGATGAGTGTCTAGTCAGATGTGATCGTCAGCCATAGCTGGCAGCCCCACCCCAGTCAATCAATTTGAAGATGGGTGCTACTTTTGTATTACAATTGGTCACAAAAGGAACTCAACAAATGAGTGTAGACCAATGAGAGGAAAGACATTCCTCCCCTGGAAAACCATCTGAGGACAAATGACTCATTTCCTGTTTCCATATAGAAGTGTAAAATATTGGAAAGAGCGCAGGCTTTGAGGTTTGAAGGACTCAGGTTAAGATTAAACCTCTGCCACTTCCCAGGAGTATGGCCTCTGGGACTTTAGTTGCTCTCCTGAGCTTTAGTTTTCTCATCTGTAAAATGAAGATAATATTGATAATTCATACTTCATAGGGTTTGGACTTGAATAAAAAATGACATGTGTAAAGGATCTAGTCCACTGCCAGACTCACCGAGGCTCCATTAAGCATCACGAATTTGGTTATTGTGATTGTTCTTACACTAAGAATGTCATAGGGAATCAGAGAGCCACAGAATTGAAAGGGATGTAAAGTTTTCTAATCCTACTCTGTTTAAGAGGCACAAAGCATTTCAGATAAGGGATTATGCAGTTTTTGCTTTAGAGTGTCATTTCCATTAATTAACATTAATACTAATATCACCTAACATTGTTTGAATACTGACTAGGTGTTAAAGTCTAGTATTTAATGCTCACTGTAACTACTATTATTATTATCACCTTGCTTTACAGCTGAGGACTTGGAGGTTTAGTCAAGTTCCATCACTTGCCCAAGGTCAGACTGCTGGCCTTGATCCCTGATGCTCTCAATACCATTCTATGTTGTCTCCCATGTTCAGACTCCCAAGGTCAGTCTTGCTGCCCACAAAAGCCCTTCTTTTTTTGTTTTTCTAAATAAAAACTAGGCAAATGGAACACACATACCTTCCAGGCTGATACCAGAGTCTCAAAAAAGTAAGCACACCTGACTCATTAGCCTTCTGTTTTTTGACTTCTTTTCACCCTAGCTGTATCTCACCAAATTCAGAGGCTAAAATAGTTTTAAATGCCCTTGGCTTTTTCTGTGATGATGTGCAGTAGGACACCTTTTCTGAAATCTGTCTCAGAGATTCTGGTCTAAGGTTCCACTTCATAATTGTACATGTTGAGGTTGCTACATGACAATATTCAACTGGGTTAGTCCAACATGATATAGTGTGACACTGTTCCAGGTGTAGCTGTGAAAATGTGAGCAGGGAATTTGAGGGACAAGGTGAACCTGACAGAGCACTTAAGGGTGGAGTCTGGTTAGGATGCTAAGGGTCAGATCAGATGGCAAGGAGGTAGAAACATTCATTTGAGGGTCTTTTGCTGGTGCACAGGCAGAGTCTGGGTGATGGGGGTGGGCAGGCAGCTCTTCTGTAGGGAGCTTGTGTGTCTTCAGCTTCAGAGGTTAAGTTCATCAACAGGGATAGTGGTCTGGTTCTTTGGAGGGAAGAGCGTCTGGCTTACACCAGCAATATGTACTCCATGAATATTTGTGGGATCAATGAATAAGAGTAGCTGAGGAAGGAAGGGAAATGTGAAGACAAGGAGACATTATCAGTGTGACATTAAAAAAGAGATGCATTTGGGGTGACAAGCAGAGAAGGAGGTGACTCTTCAGGTCAGGTGGGCAGTCGTAAATGAGAGGTTTACTACAAAAATAGGACACAAAACTCCATAGTAAGTTGTGGATGGATAAGTGGATGGATCCAACTGTTAAAAGTCTGTAGTGTTTATAACTGTGGGGTGGAGATTATGGACAGTTTTATTTCCTTCTTTTTGTTTATCATTGTTATATTATTTCATTGTTTTATTCAGGTTTGTTAGAGTTTACCTACACATTATTCTTGGGTCTGTCGCATCTTGCAATGAACTCTGACAAAGCCTTTGTCCTTTTGTCACATGAGGAACTGACTAAAATCTGTAGGTCAGTTGAGCCTAAATGAGACTTTTTCGTAACTTATCCAAGGTTCATTTAACTCTGTCTGCTTATCCACATCAGCCAGGAGTTGACAAATGTGCCTTTCTCAATGAATCTTTCTGCCAGTTCTTCACAGTCCTTGTTCGAGTGCTTTTCTCAGCTTACCCAGACATCAGTGAGAAAAGGGAGATTTACACTATCTCTTTGAATTGACAGTGCCCTATTTTCTGTTCTTGTATGCAACCCCATGTATAATTAAAATCCTATTAAGTTTTGGTAGCTATTACAGATACTTACAACAATATTATAAGAAAAGTTGTTTCCCAGCCCAAATGATTACAGAATACTGCTGGCTTTGCCAGTGAAATGTATCTAGCACAAACATTGACTTTGGTATTTTCTTTCTTCTGTGTCTTGCATTTCTTTTTTAGCTTTAGAGGTGGTGTCACCTGGGGCTTGATGCCAACCTCTTGGTGCTCAGCAGGATAAAGAAGCCTGGGGAGAATGTTGTTTGACATTAAAGAATGTTTAAAGTTCATTATTTGTGAATGTACTGTTGTGTACAGAGCAATTATGCTACACCCTGCTGACTCCCTTTTTGCTTGGATTAAGTCTCAGCTCTGATTTGTCTGATGTTTATCTACATTAAGCCTCTCTTTCTTTCTCTCATTCTCACTCTTGTTTCTTTTGTAAATAAAATATCTGAAGAAAACAGAGGTGAAGAATGGTAATGGGAGGAACGTTGTCTGGAGACTTTTCTGTATGATTACTATAATTTGAGGAACAGATGTGGGGGAAGATTCCCCTGCTTTCTGAAGAATCTAAAATTTAGGCTTGTGTATAAACAGTTTGGAACCCATGTAATTTCAGTTTTTAAAGAATAAAGTCCTGGTGTAACCAGCCACATTTTTTGGTGAACTCTCCATAATCTAGGTCTAGGGGTGACGAGTCCAGAGGATGAAGTAGTACAGGTTTGGCTGTTTGCTTCCTCCGGGTTTTCCCTTTCTATGCCCTCTTTGTCCTCCAAGGTACTCTTGTCTTCACCAAGACCTCCCCCTTGGAAGGAACTGATATCAGGCATGGAATGGAAGTGAATGGACATCTTTGTGTCAGCATTTGCTGGAATTCTGAACTTCATTTCTCATTTTGTGTCAAAAGAGAATACTCTGAGAAAGTATTTAGTAAAAGATAAGAGGTACAAGTCAAGTCTGATGAAAGTTGATTAACTCCTCCAAGCCCCTATGTCTGTTAAAGTGGGTTCTATCAAAGGTACCAAGGGAGCAGTGGGTAGGTTCTCTTCAGGTGGATAGGTGAGAAAAGCAAGGTTATAACATACTCTCAGAAGTGTTTTTTATATAAAAGAAGTACATATTAAGAAAAGGATATGTGCTTATTAACTTATATTCCATTATTACAAGCCAAGTGTAAGAGCAAGAATTAAAGGAAATGTAAACCTTATGTACAAACTAACGGTTTTGTTTCTTTTGTTTTGTATTGTTTTTACTACTTCAAATCAATAAGCTCCATCAAGCTGAATATTTTTTTACACCTAGAAGAAGGATATTATTACATATATCTCTGTATCTGTGTATTTGTTTTCTCAGGGATAATAATAATTAATATTAATATTCCATCTCTCTCTCTCTTCCCCTCCACCCTGGTCTCTCTTTCTCTCACTTATTAGCCTCTAATGAAAATTCTCTTTGAGTACTGAGTTTCTGGGTCTTTGTAATGCAGAAAGGAACTGCATCAGATATGGCCAGTTTCACTCTCAAGAGTAATAATTTCAGGGAAAATGATGGAGGTTAAAGAAAGGAGTAATGAAGAAGACTGGGAAAAAAAGGGAGAATAGGGAAGGGTTGAAAACAAGCTTTGGAAGCACGGAATTGGGAAAGAGAATTTTAAGAAGTAAACTGGGGTTATATATTGATGTCCTTTGAGAGAATGGAATGAAAATTTTGATTAGTTTTGATTACTAGAGTGTTTTCCTTTGAATACAAAATAGTAATAAGAGAGAACCATGATAAATCCTCCTAAATATAATTAGAGCTTCACAAATGCATACATATATATTCTGTATTTCATGTCTGAAATGATTACCTAATCTGTGGTTACTGATTTTAAGATGCATCATCATTTCATATACCTACATTTAAGAAAGACAAAAAGTCTTTCAATAATTATTTTAACAAGTCTCCAATTATAAGATGCATCTGTTTCAAAGATGTTAAAATGTGAAAAAAATGTGTATCAGTAAAAGAGTATAGAAAATAATAGAATAGAATACACCAAAATATTAAGAGTACTTATCAGTAGATTTTGAAATTGTAAGTTATTTTTGTTTTCTTCATACTTTTATGTGTTTTCAAAGTGTTTTATTCTGATCATGAGTTACTTTTCTAATTACAACCAAAAACATGGTTCAGATGTAGTTTTGCAGGAAATTAACAGGGAATGAAGCCCTATGCTTCTGGGAACTTCTGATCTCATTGGCAAAATGCTACAACTGCTACCATCATCAGATAATTCTGTTCCAAGGTCCAGCAAAAGAGTCTTTGAAATTATTGTTACAGTTTGTTCTGTGGATTTCCTAGGACCTAGCGAGTGTCCCTACCCATAAAACAAACATAACTTTACTTAGCATAAATTATTTGTACATCTATAAATGCAGGCATATCCATTTACAAAATGTAATAGTGGGTGAATTTCTAAATAGTGTAGCACACAATTTCTTTTCAATGGCCAGTAAAATGTTGAAGTCTATCCATATTCCTCAGGCCTTTTTGCTTCCCATGCTTTCTTAGCTCATTTGAAGGCCAGTGGGCTCAAGGTTTGAAGAATCTGCCATGTAACCTGAGGGTTTAACTCTTCCAAAAGACTGGATTCAGGGGGTTAAAGGGTATATGTGCCATCTACCACCTTCCCTTAGTGAACAATCCAATGGAAGAAAGAAGTTTAATAAGGAAAAGACTTTCATATTTCCTATGGCAGGGTTTCCAGGTCAGTGTGCCTAAGGATACAGATGATTTTGAGTCAGAAGGAGGTAGCTTGGGAGGGAGAAGGACAGTGATTGCATTTCTGAAAAACTTTCTCCCAAATCATCATATTTTAATGATTTTTAAGATAACTATCAAAAAAGCTCTAGAAGAAACTACATGAAACATGCAATAAAACATTAACAGTTAGATAGTGAGACATGCAATCAAAGGGTGGTGGCTGTTTTATGTGCTTTCTCCCAACTCAAAGTGCTCTCACTCCCAGCACCAACAGAACCTCACTTTGCTTAGAGTCTGGGCCTGTCCAGAGGGCTTGGAGGGCTGATCTCCAGGGCGCTGAATAGGAAAGACTCATCCAACTGGAAGGGGGAGTCGGGTTCACAAATTCAAGCCAAGAAAAATAGGTTGGAGTCAGAGGTCAGAGGTAACTTTGAGTCCAGTGTAGTGTCTGCCTCTTTATATGTCCTCTGGATCACCTCTTGCACAGTCATGGATTGTTTCTGGAAAGAGACTGTTTCAATACAGAGGCAGTTTAAGGGGAAAAGAAAACAGCTCTAATAAAACCTCAGTGAGACTGGGGGAGCAGAAGGCAGTGCTGTGTGGCAGGGTGTGTGCAAGCGTGCAAGTGGGGATGAAGGGGACCTTCTTGCCTTCTGGAGGCCTTTGGCACATGGAGCAGTTCGGCTTACATTTGGACTGGAGACAGAAGCCTTGGACTTAAACCTTGGGGCAGCTCCCACACAAGAAGAGACAGCCGACTGCAATAGCTTGAACAGGAGCAGAGAGAGGACAGGAGTTAGTCTGCGGCCCAGAGTTTAGGCTAAGGAGCATGTGATGCATTCTGTAAGGAAGTTTGCAGAGGCAGTCAGAAGTGGGAGAGGCTGGCATCGCAAAAATACCAGTGAGGGCAGAACCAGAGAAATACTGTTTTGTTATTCTTTTAATGATGCTGTTATGACTTACAGAATTTAGGTTACACGGTTAAACTACTGCTCTGGCACAAAGTGACTCCTGACTTTGCATTTGATCACGGAGGCTAGAGACTGAATCTGTCCAGTGATCATGGCCCTGAGGTGGTATTCTGTGTCAGATATAAGACCTATTGCTGGGTACTGCCCCTCTTCTAATATATGGAGGCTGATGGACTTCAGGACTCTAAACTTGGCAACCTTCACATAATTAAGCGTGCCCCAGATTTCCATGGGTTCTCCAGCCTTCAGAAGGAATCCTTTCCCCAAACCAATATTCTTATCTCCCATCTGGTGAACCCTGAGAAATGCATTTATTTTTTCAGAATGGAATCCACACTTTCCAAGTATTTCCTGGGAATTTCCAAGGAACAATTAAATATTCTGGTTGTTTGTCACCTGAGAAGAGAACTACAATGCAGGAAAAAAAGCTTGGAACTGGATATAGACATCACTCTTTCTAGACCTGTTGGAAATGCCCTTCCACAAGGTTCTTTATTTGACATTGTCCAGCCGCCAGGTTCCAAAACTAAGCCTACCCCCTCTCAGAAAAATGCCTTTTATCAGAAGTTCCCAATTTAGGCTCATCAGCTCACAGCCCATTTCCTCCTCCAGACTAAAGCCTTCTCCCTTTTCTCCCTTCAGGTGATTTGACAGAGGAGACATATTTTTCTTTACGGGAATGCCCCGCCCTTGTTTATAAGATTTGGTCTAGCTCCCAAGTCATGGGATAGAGCAAGTAAAATATTTGACAAGAGTTGTTATAGTTGGAAGTATGTCACTTTTGGGGGTTTTAGAAGATTAGCAGGGACATCCATTCTTTTTTATTTTTTTTCTCTTTTTTTTTTTTTAAACATCTTTATTAGAGTATAATTGCTTTACAATGGTGTGTCAGTTTCTGCTTTATAACAAAGTGAATGAGTTATACATATACATATATCCCCATATCTCCTCCCTCTTGCATCTCCCTCCCTCCCACCCTCCCTATCCCACCCCTCTAGGTGGTCACAAAGCTCCGAGCTGATCTCCCTGTGCTATGCGGCTGCTTCCCACTAGCTATCTATTTTACGTTTGGTAGTGTATATATGTCCATGCCACTCTCTCACTTTGGCAGGGACATCCATTCTTAATGATCCAACCACCAGCATGAGGCGAAGACATGCCAGAATTGTTATCTCAACTTTCCTGCCATCAACGAGTCTTAGCTTCTAATTTCTTCCTTAATCACACACACACACACACACACACACACACACACACACCCTCATAAGAACAACACAGTACTTCTTTGTAGACAGGGATGTCTAGATAAAAACAAAAAAAGTCTTAATCTGTAAAGGTACAATCATACATCCAGTTGATAGTGCCAATTGCTGGTCAGAAGCAGTGTTCTAGAAGAGAAATGGGTGAGTACCTGTGTTATATCTGCATAAGTAAAAGACCCTGCCCAAATGGCCATTCCCAAAGACAAATTCTGTTACAGAAATTTTGCTACAGAATAAAAAATCTGCACTCAAATTGTCATTTCTAGCTTTGATGTTTTAAATTTTCATCCTCCGTTGGCACCTTCCTTACAAAAATAAATTAATAAATACAGTCAAAGAAGATCTTGAGAGGCTGTCCAGTTTCAAACAATTTTAAGGCACATTTGAATAATTTCAGTTAAGAATAGTCTACTAAGGTAAATATTTGGATAAAAGTGGTATTCTTCGTCCTGCTTCATTTCCAGAATATTCTGAGTTAGGATCTATGAGGAGGAAGAGGATAAGCACTTGGATTTCACTCTGGAATAACTTTCTTACAAGCCAACACAATTCGGTGAACCAGCAAATATTTCTACCACCACTACTTTTATACTTAGAAAAGGACTTTCTTCTTGTCTTTTAAATGATTCTTTGGAAAAATATTTTAAATCCTCCTGGGTCTTTTTAATATTTCAATTCTTAGCCTAACCTTTTGAATCACTACTTTCTGGCTTACCTCTGGGATCATGTTTTTCTGTTTGATCGTCAGAGTTCCAGTCTAGTAAAAGGTTTACCCAGAATGAACATAGTAGAAACAACGGAAATGGCTACCTATATGGAGTTCTCCAATTTAATGCTCATCAGGACAAGAAGGGAACTTCTGAGGTTATGCCATCTGGACCCCTCATGGCCTTGGAGATAAAGTCTTTGCATTTTATTTTTATTCACTCTCCTAGATTTCATTCTACTTTCATTTTTATTCCTCTAGATCCTCATTCGTTTCTCTGATTTTTGTCTATCACTTAGACAATGATATATCTCTTAGCAATGGTATATCTCCTACACAACGACATAGCTGCCTGATTTTATTGTATTAAATAAACATTTATACAATGTTTTGCTCACTTTCCCTTTCTTATATTAGTTTTCTCTCCCTTCTCCTTTATCTGGTAAAGACCTAAAGAAGATAAGGGAGCCAACCATAGGGATAAATATCTGGTAAGAAAACTTTCCAGAAGAGGAAACAGCAAGTTCAAATCCTTGAAAAGGAGCATGGCATGGCTGGCATAGATTGCGCAAGAACAAGAGGGTAGAAAAGATGAAGTCAGAAATCAACTAGACCTTTATAAGCTATGAAGGGGCTTTGGTTTTTCACTCTGAGTGAGATGGAAAGCCCCTGGAGGATGTTGATCGGTTTAATCTTTATCTTTAAAAGCTCACCCACACTAGCAGATATGTTGAGAATATTATGACCAACAAAGATCAAAGAAAGGTACAAGGGTGGGAGCCAACTGAAATAATCTAGGAAAGGGATAATGGTGACTTGGACCAAGTTACTAGCAGTTAAAGAGATTAAAGAATTGTTTGGATTCTGGATGTATTTTGAGAGGGGAGCCCACAGGATCTGATAACCAAATTGATGTGTGATGATGAGGGAAAGAGAGGTAAAGGGTGAATCCAAGATTTTGGCATAATAAACTGGAAGAAAGGAGTTGCCACTAACTGAAAAGGGAATGGCTGAGGGTAGAACAAATTTGGGATAAGAACAAGATCAGGAGCTCAATTTCTTTGGATATATTCACACTGGGATTCCTAATAGCTGTCCAGATATAGATGTCAAGTAGGCAGGTGAATTTACGGATCTGGAATTCAGGGTAGTATTCCAGATTGCACATACAAATATAAGAATGCTCATTATATATAGTATTTAAAGATGGGAAAATGAATGAAATTTCCAAAAGAGTAAGAGTGTAGCTTAAAAGGAGAGGAGGTTCATGGATAGTAAGTAGTCTAATCTACCCAAGAGTTTTCATGGATTATGTCCCGTTACTGTAAAAGTCTCACTGGCATAGCAGTCTGTCCTTGCTTTAAGGGAAAATGCCCAGAGAATAAACATCCCGTTGAAGGTTTTTTTTAAATTTCCACAGAGCATACACATTCACTGGTGGTGATCCAAGAACAGGTGTGTGTTGTCTGTGAGCCTGTATGTTTGTACATTTTTTCTTCTGATTTTGAAAGATGTTGAGTGCACCAACTTGTTGGAAGTGTAATCTACTGGAGGAGGAAAACATACCAGGATTCGTTAGAAAAAATAAGTTAATTAATAAACCTAGAGAAAACTGTACAGTTCCTGAGTCCTTGTGGAGAAACTGATGACATATGGAGAAGGATTCTGCTGAACATGTATTTCTTGCTGCCACAAGAGTGAGGTGAGTAAGAATGCTATTGCAGATGGGAGAAATGCTTGACTGACTGCACGAGTGCCATCCCTGGTTGCCTTGGTTACAGGCAACTTATTACACATGCAAATGAAGTAAGTGGTAGTTAGCAGTGGAGCAACAGGTGACCTAGCTAGCACTACCTTGGGGGTAGGCTGTGTGGCAGGGATAGGATGAGGACACGAGACAAAGAACTCATTGTGAATAACAAGGGCAACATTAGGTCTTCCTGTTCAGGAACCTCTCAGTGTAGCAGAACTTTTTATATCCTCCACTAAGTTTGGTCAGCCCCAATGTAGATAACCTGCATCACTGCCACCCTGGTCCTGTCTAATGGCCTTCTAATGCTGAATAGAAGGACACCCTAGGGAGAACAATGTGGGCGGGTGAACAAAATCATTTAAAAATATCTTTCTTCTCACAAAAGGGAAGAGGACATTCTGAAATTCATCTGAGCATTTTTTAGCATTAATTTCTTCGTAAATCTCTGTGGGTATATACCCCCAGATATTAGTTATGCATTATTCCAAGGTAAAGTGAAATGGAATATAAATCATTAATAGAACCTATGAACATGGTTCTGATTGCTCAAACCTTCATAATAAATCCAAATCTCACAAGTAATACAGGTAACATTTAAGAAAGGAGATTGTTACTCCCATTATATGGATTTGGTTGCTTGATCTGAAACAACTCAGAATTTCTTTGGAAGCCTGGATGTGAAATTAACTCCCTCTTCCTCATCTGGCAGGCTTCACTGGGTTAATGAAGTCCCAGGAAGAAGGCTGCCCACTTACCGTAAGGGTTGTGACACAGCCTGATAATCTAGAGCTATCAGAACCCACGATGAGTAACAGTATTATAGCTGGGTCTCCTTCTCGAAGCATTTAGAGCCAATTTGATTTTTATTCTGCCTCTGGCACAAAGGTACTTTGGAAGCTCTAATGTGGACATTTCAATATTGGTTTTACAGGAATCTTAAAATGTTTCGAGGGTTGGATTGAGGAAATAAAGGAAGCAAGGAAACAAAGACCCTTATTTCTGTTTCTAAAGTTGATTTTCTGCCACCTGGATAGAGCATTCATGAGGGGGAAATGATGCACAGTGTAGATTTGGGCCAGCAAAATCGGGAAGTCAGTTATCTTGTTCCATGTGGTTTCACAGGGGAAGAAGAAGATGAGCTAGTTAAGGACCACTGGGGAGAATGCCAGATGTGTAACATGCACCCGCAGGTGATGATCTCGTTGGTCGTGTCGTCTGAGCAAGGGCAGAAGCTCCAGCTATGAGCACAGGCAGATGGAATTCCAGTTTTTATTCTTGGCAAAATAATAAACTCAACACTTCAGAGGTTTAAAAGCTTTTCAATTATTTTTCATCTTCAGGTATTCACCCAAACACCTATTCTTCCTATTAATGTTTATGCCAATAGGAAGAAGTACCTCATGGCTAAATGAAGCCCACAGATTGGCAATTACCATAGTACATTAAGGATGCTCTGTTTAAGGGAATACTTTAAATAACTAGTGTCTCTTTGCACTGATACAATATATCTTTTCCCCCTATAATCTGAACAAGAATACCAACAACCTGCTTTCTCAGAAATAGCATTAATAACAGCTTAAAGATGAAATTCTTATATGGAGACACTAACTGCTTTGAGAAGACTCATTCCTACTCAAAGCAAACAAAAACATTTGGAAATCAAAGGCAGAATTCTTATTTTCTTTAAATAAGATGGAAGGAAGCAGAGAGTATTTATTTAAAGCTTGACTTTGTTGCATATATACTTTCAAAGAGAAAATGTTGAAAGATGACATTTCTCTACAGATAACAAATGCTGGAGAGGGTGTGGAGAAAAGGAAACCCTCCTACACTGTTGGTGGGAATGTAAGTTGGTGCAGCGACTGTAGAAAACAGTATGGAGGTTCCTCGGAAAACTAAAAATAGAATTACCATATGATCCAGCAATACCACTTCTGGGCATATATCCAGACAAAACTATAATTCAAAAAGATACATGCACCCCTATGAACATAGCAGCACTATTCACAACAGCCAAGACATGGAAACCACCTAAATGTCCATCAACAGATGAATGGATAAAGAAGAGGTGGTACATATATACAATGGAATACTACTCAGCCATAAAAAAGAATGAAATAATGCCATTTGCAGCAACATGGATGCAACTAGAGATTATCATACTAAGGGAAGTAAGTCAGAAAGAGAAAGACAACTATTGTATGATATCACTTATATGTGGAATCTAAACTATGATACAAATGAACCTATCTATAAAACAGAAACAGACTCACAGACATAGAGGACAGACTGGTGGTTACCAAGAGGAAGGGGCTGGGGGAGGGATGGAGTGGGAGGTTGAGGTTAGCAGATGTAAGCTTTTATAAATAGAATGGATAAATAACAAGGTCCTATAGCACAATATCCTATGATAAACCATAATGAAAAAGAATATTAAAAAAAGAACATGTATATATATATATATATATATATATATATATATATATATAACTGAATCACTTTGCTGTATAGCAGTAATTAACACAACACTGTAAATCAACTATACTTCAATAAAAAAAAAGAAAGATGACATTTCTTTGTCAGGATATTTTTTTTAATAGAAATGGTACACACTCGTGTAACCTACACATTCTTTTTATGCAGCAAGCATTGATTGACTGTTTATTATTATTTATTTATTTATTATTCTCTTTATTAAAGATCTGTACCAACCACTTTGTAATAGGGGTGACCCTAGCCCCTGCCTCTTGGATATGCCTTAGGGAGGTATCAGCTTTCCTGCTGATTGCTTTCTTCCACTTCCTTGCTGCATGAGAGAACTTAGCGCAGTTAGCTTTCTGACTAAACTCTAGGAGATAAACTCTTTACAAACTTATCCTACTTGGAAATTACTGTAATTAACTACGAAATTACTGTACACACTTGTTATTTAGAACTTCTTGTTTAGATCTATATGTAGGTCTTGTTATTCAGCACATTGATAAACATATCACTATATCATGAATTTGATTTTTTAGATATTTTGTATTTGATTAAAATTGGTTTCCTTTGTGATTTTACATATTTTATTTTATGTTTTTAAGGACCTTATTCTGAGAAAGTAGTCACAGGTCTCACCAGAGTGCCAAAGGGGCCATGACAGAAGAAAAGGTTAAGAATTCTGAGAGACTTTTTTGCGGTTTCATTTGTCTGAAAATGTTTTCCTCTTGCCTTTGTTTTTGGAAATTCTTTTTTTTGCTGGATATTAAGCTCTAAGTTGGCTATTATTTCTTTCAGCATACGGAATATATCTATCCACTGTGTTTTGGCTTTCATGATTGCTACTGAGAAGTCACTGCTAATCTAATTTTCACGACTTTGAAGATACACTCCTTTTTAAAACTACTATTAAGTAATTCATTCTTTTGTTTTTCATTTTCAGTGAATTGGATTTAGATGTGTTTTTTTCTCTTTTTTGATTTGTTTGGCTTCTTGAAGCTATGGCTTGATGTCTTTCAATAGCTCTGGAAGAATTCTCTGAAAATTCTCTGAAAATTTTGCATCCACTCCATTATCTTATTTCTTTCAGGGACCTTCTCACTCTATGCCCTACACCTTTCACTCTTCTGTATTTTATAACTTTTTGTCTACTGTTGTGTTATTTGGTTATTTTCTCTGGTCTACCTCCCAGTTGTCTGATTATTTCTTCAGCTGTGACCAATTTGTTGTTATTATTGTCCATTGAATTCTTAATTTAGGTTACTGTATTTTACAGTTGTAGAATTTCTCTTTGGCTTATTTTCAAATCTGTTATGTCACAATTCCAGAGTCCTTGAGTTACAGCTTTTCTTTTACCCTTCTATTTTCTCTTTTCCAATCATATTTCCTTTCTCTACATTCATCAGAACGACATGTAGATTAAAAGGCACAATTAAACTTTACTTTTAAAAATAAGTTTAAAATCATTGAGGCATTACATAGAGCAGAACTTGAGTACTGGAACTTCTCTCTGGGCCTCAGTTTCCTTATCTGCAAAGTGAGGGGACTGGGAAAGATCAGTGGTTTCCAGAAATTGTTGGATTTTACAAGCCAGTAAAATTTCCAAAAATAATTTGATATGCATTAAAGGGTTGTCAAAGTTTTATGTTTCTAAACGACGATATGAGCAAAACAAACCACCATTATTTCTGAAAAGAATGGACATTTAACACAAACAAATTTTAAAATAATGATCAATTCTTCCAGAAGAAAATCAGCTTGCATCTGCTATGTTGTCCTTATTTTTCTGCTGACCAGTTCTCAGACCCAAGTTTTGGAACCAGACTAATTAAGGATATGAAGTTCCTTCCAGAATTTACATTATCTGACTTCTAAGATAAAGCACTAATTATGTAGAATTTTTAATGAACACAATAAGAGATTCATTAGAGAGATAAGATGGCTTAACTTTGTTGAGGAAAGTTTCATAGCAGAGTCAGGACTCTCACTGGACCTGGTTTAAATCAGTCTAAGAATGTCCTGATGAGTTTAAAAAATTCCCAAGGCTCAGGCCAGTGCCATTCTCATTTAATTGGTCTGGGGTGGAGCCCTGACATGGATAGTTTACAGCACCCAGGTGATTCAAATGAATAGCAAGGGCTGAGAACCACTGTGGAAACCTCATGGGCTTTGAAATCAGAAAGTTTGAAACCTTAAACAAAATGAAAAGACAACCCACAGAATGTGAGAAAATATTTGCAAACAATGCGGCTGACAAGGGATTAATTTCCAAACTTTCTTGTGGCTAAATATCAAAAAAACAAAGAACCCAATCAGAAAATGAGCAGAAGACCTAAATAGACATTTCTCCAAAGAAGACATACAGATGGCCAGGAGGCACATGAAAAGATGCTCAACATCGCTCATTATTAGAGAAATGCAAATCAAAACTACAATGAGATATCACTTCACACCAGTCAGAATGGCCATCATCAAAAAATCTACAAACAATAAATGCTGGAGACAGCATGGAGAAAAGGGAACCCTCCTACACTATTGGTGGGAATGTAAATAGGTACAACCACTATGGAGAACAGTATGGAGGTTTCTTAAGACACTAAAAGTAGAGCTACTATATGATCCAGCAATCCCACTCCTGGGCATATATCTGGAGAAAAACATGGCTCGAAAGGATACATGCACCCCAATGTTCATTGCAGCACTGTTTACAATAGCCAAGACATGGAAGCAACCTAAATGTCCATCGACAGATGAATGGATAAAGAAGATGTGGTACATATATATGATGGAATATTACTCAGCCATTAAAAAGAATGAAATAATGCCATTTGCAGCAACATGGATGGCCCTGGAGATTATCAAACTAAGTGAAGTAAGTCAGACAGAGAAAGACAATTAGGATATCACTTATACGTGGAATCTAAAAAAAAATGATACAAATGAACTTATTTACAAAACAGAAACAGGGGGCTTCCCTGGTGGCGCAGTGGTTGAGAATCTGCCTGCTAATGCAGGGGACACGGGTTCGAGCCCTGGTCTGGGAAGATCCCACATGCCACGGAGCAGCTGGGCCCGTGAGCCACAATTGCTGAGCCTGCGCGTCTGGAGCCTGTGCCCCGCGACGGGAGGGGCCGCGATAGAGAAAGGCCCGCGCACCGCGATGAAGGGCGGTCCCCGCACCGCGATGAAGAGTGGCCCCCGCTTGCCGCAACTGGAGAAAGCCCTCGCACGAACCGAAGACCCAACACAGCCAAAAATAAATAAATAAATAAATAAATAAAAATAAGAAAATCCTTTAAAAAAAAAAACAGAAACAGACTCATAGACTTAGAGAACAAACTTATGGTTACCAGGGGGTAAGGGTGGCAGAGGGGATAGATTGGGAGTTTGGGATTGACATGTACACACTGCTGTATTAAAACTAGATAACCAGGCTTCCCCGGTGGCGCAGTGGTTGAGAATCTGCCTGCCAATGCAGGGGACACGGGTTCGAGCCCTGGTCCGGGAAGATCCCACATGCCGCGGAGCAACTAAGCTCGTGTGCCACAACTACTGAGCCTGTGCTCTAGAGCCTGTGAGCCACAACTACTGAGCTCACATGCCGCAACTACTGAAGCCCGTGTGCCTAGAGCCCGTGCTCCACAACGAGAGAAGCCACTGCAATGAGAAGCCCGCGCACTGCAATGAAGAGTAGCCCACGCTCGCAGCAACTAGAGAAAGCCTGCGCGCAGCAACGAAGACCCAACACAGCCAAAAACAAAAAACAAAAAAAAAACTAGGTAACCATCAAGGACCTACTGTATAGCACAGGGAACTCTGCTCAGTACTCTGTAATAACGTAAGTGGGACAAGAATTTGAAAAAGAATAGATACATGTATATGTATAACTGAATCACATTGCTGTACACCTGAAACTAACACAACATTGCTAATCAGCTATACTCCAATATAAAATAAAAATAAAAATAATTTAAAAAAAAGAAATTTAGGCCTAACCCTACTGCTTACTATGTGTATGATCAGGTCACTCAAGATGGTGGTTCTCTTGCTCTCTGTACATCCCCTGCTCGACCACTCCCTGCTTCACCTACACCCTACTCACATGAATATCCAATCCTCTTAATCATAGTGCTTAATCAGTAACTACCTACAAGCTTGCCACCTGCCCCAGCCGCTGGTTTCCCAGATAACTGATGAGCCAATCTGAGGTTAATTCCCCCTATAAATGGTAGCCTCCCTCTCCTCCAAGCAGTGAAGACTGTTGTCGTGTCCTGCCCACCCGCCTGCCCGCCCTCTGCCTTAGGTGGTGGGGTATCGCTCTGGGACCTTTGCTTCTGACTTGTAAGATTCCTTATCCAGTGAATCGTGAATGTCACTGTCACTGTCTCTGGGTTCTTTCTTCACTTTTGTGGCTGGGCCATTACAAGGCTCCTAGGCTTCAGAGTGCAGCTCAACACTATGTAACCTTAGCAAGTTATTTAAACTTTCTGGCCCTCAGTTTCCTCATCTGCAAACTAGGGATTATAAAACCTGTTTCACTGGATCAAATGAGATAATACACGAAAATTCCTCTGTAAACTATAGAATGGTATATAATAAATGATGTGATGATGTTATCATCATTCATTGTCCCAATGAAGGCAGAGAGGCTAAAGAGAGCCTAGTGTGTGTGGAAGTGATAGAACAAGACAACTTGATTGTGATGGGAAATAGTGAAAAACAAAGATTTATTGGCTCTTCAGTATTCGGCATTGAAGTTTCAACTTAAAGCAGAAGTTTTGTATTACTCATCAGGTTATTGAAAATATTCCTGTATAATAGCTATGATCAGATACCTATGTTATTTATAATCCTCAAAATAACCCTACAAAATCTTCTTATCAAAATTTGACAAATGAGGACACACCTCAGGAAGCAAAATTACCTTATCATCTAAAGGTTACCTAGTGCCTAAAGAGCAGAACCAAGATTTGAACTCAAGTCTGGCTCTGACTCCTGTGCTCTTTGCATATGCGAGGACACCAGGGTGGCAACTCAGTTCTGGTTTGGTCAACGGTCACTTAAACACCTTATTTTGTAAGCTAAGTTGTCAGCTCTTAGAAGAGAAAAATGTATTTTAAGCCAAAGCATACAAGCTAGGTGAAAATATGACCTGCAGATGGACCCAGCCCTGGTGTCTGCTGAGGCCAAAGTTTACAGGATGGAGCTGACCTAGGAGAGTCCTCCTTCCCTTCCCCCCTCAGTTAATCCTCCCATTAGGAGGATTTTTTCCATCTCATTCTCATGAGTTTCACTAGCAAATAAAACAAAGAGGTTGTTTGGCAGCAGTTCAAATGTCCCCCTTCCAGGTGTACTTGCATTTTAACAGGGAATTCATCAAGCTTGAAATACATTCAGGACCCAAACAAATGAATCACCTATTATGGAATTTTAGAAACTATGGTCAGCAGCTGGGGAAGATATTTTAGGACAAAACACTTTTATTGCGAGCCTCTGAAATCGTAGCCCTGAAATGTACAGGAAAATGCACAGTTTATTTCTATTAATAGTGGTTTATTAGAAGGAAAAAGATAAGAAAGATGAGAAACATTTTAGTATTGAGTAGTCAGGCTTCAGTGAAAGCAAGGGTGTCATCATCATAATTTAAGATAGAAGAGTAGACACAGGAGTCTGAAGCCAGTGGTCTGAACACGACTCAAATAGTGCTTGATGCTCTAGAGTTAACTCTTCAACGTGTTACTCTCCATGGGCTGCTTCTTCCGGTTCTGCTGCCAGCTACCTCTTTGTTGACTCTCTCTACTTCTACTTGTGACCTTCTCTTTCTGAGACTTCCTACGTGGTACTACTTTGGTCTCTGCTTACTCTCACTGTAAATTCCATTCAAATTCTCCAAAACATGATCAGGTTGATTTGAACTGTTACCAGCTGGTATAAAATGCCCCTGCTGGGCGGGGGTCTCAAGATAGAGCACACCAAAGGGCACAGACCACAGACAATTGTCTCTAGCTCACATGTTAACTCCTGGTCAAATTGGGTACGATTAAGTTAGCTGGAACCCATGGTACAAAGTGGGGGTGACTTTTGGTCAAAGAACCACCAAAAAGGGGATTAGAAGAATGACAGGCACTCAGTATGAACTGTTAAATACACCCTCCATGTAGACACATGCCCATTCCACCAACTTCATACCTGAGTACTATTCAGATGTCCTACTGAGCAGGGCTGGATTAGGATAAGGCAAGAGAGGCCTGGGTGAAGAATTTTAGAAGGCACTCATTTTCAGGGATGTGCAAGGGCAGAATCAATGGCTAAGAGTGAATGCCTCCTTAAATTTTGTACCCGAGGCACTTCATTTGCCTCACCCTAGTCCTTGTCCTGCTATTGAGAGGCAGTTTCTTTTGTTTTGACTTCCTTCTACCATCTATTACTTGAGTTTTAATGGTGTGTCTACCACTAATACTGGTATTTTGAAGACAAAAATCCATAGGAGTTCCAAAAACCTGACCATAGGGGTGCATTTTCTATAGAGAGGTAGCATTTACTAAGTCTTCCTAAATGAATCCTAAAGAAAAAAAAAAGATCAACCACAGGTTTTGTTTCACATTGATAAATGTTAATTAACAAAAATAGTTTGGAAATTTTGTCATCAATTTTGTTCCTTTCTGTATTGAAAGGATTATAACAAACAGCCCATGTAGTTATTTTCTGAGCTGAGCTTCAGTGAACTGTACAAATCTGAACTCTCTTTCCGAGGTGAAGAATGAAATATCTTGTGGGTGGAGGGTCAACTATTTTTCACAGAACAGAAAAACAAGGAAATTTTTCCCCCCAATGGATTGCTTCAAATTTGAATCGTGTGGTGTGCAACTAGAATTATTTGCATCAGGCTATAAGCTGTTACCAGTATCTGTTGGATTCCTACAGAGATGAGTCATTATATAATACTTCAAGTGGCATATCTCAAACATATTGGACTTGAAAGTAAACCAAATGGCAATTATAGAGCAAGCACTAAGGGTAAGTGGCAATTTTCTTCCCTAGTAAATTAAATGTGGATCATAAAAACTTACTTTGGTAAAAAAATAATAATAAGACCTGTAGTGAATGCACCAACCAGATCCCCCTTTAGGAATTCATTCCTCCAGCTGTCAAGAGTGTTAGCTGCTGAAGGCTCATGACTATGTCCCTATTGGGGGAATTGCCCTCTGTTTACTTATATTGCTTAGCCCAAGGTTATGCCCCTTCCAAGGGAGCAGACTGCATTCAATAACCGACTGAAGCAGGGGAACAAAAGACTGAAACTTTTACCTCTGTTACAAGCATCTCTAAAGGATCATCCCATCTTCGGAGCAACCTGTAGGATCCACGAGGGTACTGTAATTGCAACACAGTTCAACTTCTCCCTCTGCCCAATTCTTATTACCTTATGTTCTCAGAGGTGCTGTTCCTGAAAGCGTCCCTCAAAAACTCTCTCACATGCAAATGTCAGAATTTCAGTATTTATTTCCTGGGAACCTGATCTGTGACAATTGGAACCAGAAGTTGTCCTAAGAGATTTTGAGATTTTGGAGCTGGATGATCCCCTAGTTGAGTAGCAGAGAGAACTCCATCACTGGTGGTAGGTGGAGGATGAGTGGTGCCTGACATGCTACAGGAACGCAATTGTTAATGATTAATTGGCACGGAACTGGGATACGATACTGATAGAACAAAATGCACTGAGAGGTATATCTCAGATTTATAAGAGATATGGGTTATGGTGTCTTTAGAACATGGCTGGAAATTTTTTTATACTCCTTCCATTAATAAGTAGGAACTATGTCCTCTATCCCTGAATTTGAATGAAACTTTGACTGCTTTGATCAATAGATTATGGTAGAAGTGATCCTATGTGATTTATGAGAATCTATCATAAAAGGCCATGTAGCTTTTACTAGACTTGTTTACTCTTTTTTTCAAACAATAGATTTTTATTTACTTGTTTATTTAATTGTACCATTTTAATCATTTAAAGTCTATGGTTCAGTGACAACCTTGTTTATTCTTGAAATTTTGTGCCGCTATGTAAAAAGTCAGCTGCCCTGAGGTTGCCATGCTATGAGGGAGCCCGTCCTCTGGAGAGGTCCCAGAATAGCCCAACTTTTTAGCTGTCCTCGCCCAAGTGCCCAGTGTATGGTGGAAGAAGCCTCCAGATTAGGATTTCCCAACCTCAGTACTATTCACATTTGAAGCCAGACAATTCTTCATTGTGGGAAGCTGTATCAGTGTACAGGACTATCCTGTACACTGTAGGATGGTTAGCAGTATCTCTGACCTCTATCTACAACCACCAGTAGTACCCCCTTTCCTGCAGTTGTGACAAACAAAAATGTTTCTGACGTTGCTGTATTCCACGGGGACAAAATTACCCGCAGTTAGGAACCAATCCTTCAAATAAATTCAGCTCTCAGGCCTTTGAGTAACCTTAAGATATGCGAGCCTTCCCAGTATATATCCCAGACATCATGAAACAGAGAAAAGCAATTCCTCCCTATCGTGCCATCTCCAAATTCCTGTCCTGCAGAATCTGTAAATATACTAAAATTGTTGTTGTTTACACCAGTAATTTTGGGGGTGTTTTTAAACACAGTATTAGATAACCTGAGCAAGAGAGAGAATAGTTATAATAACTGTGGAACTGGATGACTATAGCATGGAGGCAATCAATACATTGGAAAAGATAATGAAAATTGAGGACGTTTAATCACCAAATTAAAAAGTGAGTATGAAAGCCAGAGGTTCTTGGTGGCAGCATATAAAGAGACTCTTATCTCCAGAAAGCTGAGGATTGCGTCCCAAACCTTAATGATAAAAGTAGCAGAACTATAGAGACAGAGCTCTCAAATTTGGCATGTTTTCTATGCCAATGGCAGGGCTATATTTGGAGATGTAAGACCCTGAGACATGGCACAGGGAAATCTGGGTTGATACTCTAAAAAATCTTGACTCCCCATATTCTCCTTAACCCTTTGGGCCTGGAAAAGTGGCCCAAACTGCTCTGTTAAAGTTCAGTTCTCTCCACTTGGTGGAGTCCTCTGCCTTTCTTTCACTTTCATCCTTGGCCACTGGGTGAGTAACTGGCACTAAGTCACCACTCAGTCCTGCTATGGAAGTGCGGGGACTGATGAGAAAGGAAAGGAGCTATACTGTGAGGAGCTGTGGGTTCTAGCCCAACACGTGCCCCAGGAATTGGGAGAACATATATGGAACTTCATGCTGAGGCTGCTGGATCAAGCAAGGGAGAACATAAAGGCAGAGAAGAGAGAGTTTATGTAGGAGCACTTTTGAGTAATACAGGATTTAGCACCCTGGAAGGTCCCTTAGATGATGTTGATGCTGTCTTGGAGGATGGCTCTTAGAAGCTTGGAGGAAGACAACACCAAGTAAAAAATGCCACACCGACCATGGCAAAAAATAGAAAAGATATCAAAAAGCTAAGTGAACTGGACATGCTTGAGTGGATGTATCATATTATATAATTTAGGAAAACCCACCAGCCCAATATGTTCTGTGGTAGGGCCCAGAAGGTACCCCACTTATCAATGTCATAAGGAATGCACCAGTAAATGGGGAATTGCACTGATGAAATGCTTAGTTATGATCTTCCTCTGTAGGTCAAGCTGACGGTAAGAGATGTTACGTAGAACTGGGCCCCTTGATGGCAATGAAGTTGATAGAAGAGTGATTTCTGAGAGTGATTAGTACATTCCTAGATTCCATTCAATGTCAGTAATAAAGAGTTACTGTAAGTATTAAGTTACATAAAATGTCAAATTGTTTCATAAACTATAAATGCTATTCACATAAATTGTCCAGGATTATTATTATTAAGTTATGAGACTGAGCTATATTAACTCTGTATCTTAGTCAAATAGCACAGTGCCTGGAGTGTACAAGGGACTTAATAAAGGTTTGTTAATTAAATGATTCTGAAAATTGATTATTAATATGCCAAAAAACTCAGATATGTGGATGACGAGTTAAAATACTTATATTTAATATTAAAAGTACCTTGGCAACAATTAATCCACATGCTTACCATTGTAGAGTCTACTCAGTTCAATCAAAAATTAACACGTGATTTTTAATCTCTACCCTTGAAGAGATTAGAGACTATAATTGGAGAAACTAGAGTCACAGCAAAGACAGTAAGAGAACAAAAGAGAGCAAGACAAGAGCATATTAAGTGTTCTGTAGATCAGAGACTTCGAAGACGAATGCCGGTTGAAATGGCCATGAAGGCTTCCAGGAGGAAGTAGGATGGATTTGGGGTGTGTTTAAATGACAAGAGAAGACACTGGGCAGAATGGGTGAAGTTGGGGTGGTTGTAGAGAAGAGGTGGGATGCAGAAGGTCAACTGGATTGAAGGCCTAGAGACAATGTTGAGTCTGGTGAGCTTATGGACAGAGAGGAGACAGATTCCACCAGAAACTCTGGTAGAGTGTATGCTGAAGAGCAGTGGATGATTTGCTATGGTAAGAAATGAGGAGTCACTGAAAAGTTTCATGCATTGGAGGCAGCGACGTGCTATTTCTAGCTCCATCATTTACCCCTGTCCCTACACAATATTTCTAAGGCACCTCCACTCATTAAGATAAATCATTCAGTGCATTTTAAGATTTCCCTGTATTTTTCCTTTATGTGTGCAGCTTTTATGATGATGCCTAGTCCTACATCATTTGAGGATAAAATTAATGTATTTTCTCTATTTCTTCTGTATCTTGCAGCTCATCTATAAAGATGTGATGAAAATGGCACTTAGCATCTATCTTTGACCTGCTTCATCAGATCTTTCTCACTGGCTGGGTATATTTCTATTTATAATGATCATCACTCTGCAGTTGCAGTGAGCTCTTCTTTATCTAGTTATTATTCTTTCTTTCTGTGCATTTTCACTAAACTTTTCTGGGGTAAAGCATTAAAAGGCTATTGAAATTTAGAATGGTCAATGTCTAATACAATACTTAGAAATTACCTCATCAACCAAACTGGTTGTTTATCATATGTTAAAAATATGCACCCTATTATATTAATTTCCCAGGCTTGCATATTCTGTAGAATGTATAATTTGTGAATAAAAATATTACTTTAAAAATGTCCTGAAACTTAATAGCAGCTTTTGCTTGAAGGAAGGGAGGAAGGGAGGAAGGGAGGAAGGGAGGAAGGGAGGAAGGGAGGAAGGGAGGAAAGAAGAGATGGAAGGAAGAGGAAAAGAGATAGGGAGGGAGGGAGAGAAAAAGAGGTAAAGAAAAGTCATGTCTGACATGGAATCTATCAAGCTCCTGCTATTCTGCCTCACGTATGGTTGTGTGTTGGTCATTATATATTAAGGCTGCATTAGCAGATTTATCTTTTAGTGCTAGTTTTGCTTAGGCAATATTCATGGAATTTGGTTGAAAGACATCTGGTGGAAGATTCTGTCTTTTTAGGGTAGAATAAATTGCCCTTTTCAAATTATTCCAGGCATGGAGGGTAACTGAGAGACACCAAAGTGTACACTTCTGTGTTCAAGCATATCCTTAAAAAAATTAAAATATAGCCTTTTATTGTTTGAATACTGATTAAACGGAGAAAAGATGGAACATGACTTAAAGAAATGCCATTTGGAACCATGGATTGGCATATTCTCTAATCTCAACCATTTAAAATTATTGATCATCTAAAAGTGGTAGTCTCTGTAATCTGAGCCATAAACCTCTAAACCTTCTTCATGGTTATTACTCTCTGGAATAAGTCTTCTTCAATGGGTGGGTGACTGAGTTCTTTCCAGCTGCTTGGTCACTTGCATTTCATTTGTTTACTTAAATCTCTTAGTTTTTGGACCCTATTTTATCATGTTAGTGTGGGGATCCTAGTGGTCTGATGAAGAGAAATGCATTTTCATGAATGGCTTATTTATTCAAACTCTGACTGAAATTTGACATTTTGTAGTTTGTCATCTCAAATAAAATGGCAGTCTACAGAAGCAGAAAATAAGGACAGACGAGTGATGAAGACCTTTAGACATCTATAGTTCACATCTTTTATTTATACTGATAAATGAGAGACTAAGATCTGGAGATTGATCCACAGAGATGGGAGAAGAACTCAGAGTTCTTAACTCCTGGGTTAATTTATCTTTCCTGTCTTTATCTTCTCCTCTACTTACTAAATGTTTCTCTCTTCAACTCACTCTCATTTGCTTTCCCCCTCACACACAGATGTCACCACAGGGATGATTCTGTTAAAACATTGATCTTGGCACATTCTAACTTGGCCTTATCAAATATTAGTGGCTGAGATAAATTTCTATTTGGAATATTTTCTGAAAAGGGCCTCGCTGTCCACCATAATTTAAATACACAATATTTATATATAATATACAAAATATATGAGTTTATATGTGGCTTTTTTTTTTACAATAGTCTAATCACAGAAAACTCTTAAAGTGCTGTTTGATTCTGATGCCTTCAGATAACTTTTTAAAAATTTTAGGATCCTATATTAACTAATCTTCAGAAGTTCAATACTTTTCAGGTTACCCAAACTAAAATTCTCTTTTATTTAAACACTTGCCTACCCCTGACGCCCCTTCCTTACCAAGCATAAAATTTGGACCATTGATTTTGACTGTCAATCTCCTTTTGTAAAACTTCCATATCAATTTTAACCATTATTTAGGACTGGTTAAATACATGGATCTTTGGAATTTTGGTGTTACTGACAGAAGACAGATAGCTTTTCATTAACTCCATTGTTCTGGAATAGCCCTTCTATGATTGCCTTTCTTGTATACCATAGAACTTCTTTTTTATTTTGACTTTTAGTCCTGTTAACCTTGAATCACACTGGCCCAAGTCAACCATGTCAACAATTCAATGAATTCCAAGTTATACCTAGCAGCCAGACTGAAGGAGCATTAACTGAAATAAACTGCCCTGAGGGTATGGGTAGTACGCGGGAGACAAAACAAAAAGCCACAATTCTATTCCAGTTGTTCTGCCCATACTGAAGGGCACTTGGCTAGGGGAATAACAAAAAACTAAAGTGCATATAAAGCTATATTTTTGAATGCCTCGGTTGTCCAGTAGTTTAACACCATGATGTTTTTCTGTAGATTTAGGAGTTTCACTTGATTTAAGTTTTTATTAACCAGTTTCACAGGTGTTTCTATGATTACGAAAGATATATATTTTCTTTGTAAAATGCCCATAGTTTACTGAAAAGCATAAAATAAATCACTTATTCTATCTTTCAGAGACAACAACTGGTAATACTTTGATGTACAGCCTTTCTAATGTCCTCTATGCACGCACATGTACGCACATTACAAAAAAATTGAAACATACTGTAATAATGCTGTTTTCTTTTGATCATCTTTTCTATATAAAATCTATCATCTTCATGAATGATTCCACGGAATTCTACTTTATGGACCTGATCCAATATCAATAACTTGTACCCCTTTTTAAGTAGCTTCTAATTTGAAGCTGTTATAAATAACACTGCAGTGACTGTCCTGTTTATTCATCTTTGCCTCTTTGTCTAATACTTTCTTAGGGTTAATTTCTCTATGTTGAATTTCTGGATCAAAAGAATATAAGTTTTATGGATTTGGATGTATACTGCCAAATTGCCTTCCAGAAAGTCTGTGCCTATTTAGACTCCTAGAAACAGTAGAAGAAGACCCTTTCCTCACAGCATACCCCATTCCAACAATGAGATTTAGAATCCCTTTTACCTTTGCTAATTTGAGAGGTAAAGAAGGAATTTTGATATTTCAATTTGCTCAAATATTGGTAAGGTTGGAAATCTTTTCATGTATGTTTTGGGTTAACTCTAACTAGAAAGCAACTTAGAGCAACTTAAGTACCAACTGTGTCTAAAATTGATTTTATTGAACTGAAATAAGTAGGATGGTGAATGCATTCTTTGAGTCTATTAAATTAACTGAAAGTAGGAGAACTTTTCATTGATATGCCTTTTACATCAATAGGTGATGTTTACTGAGTACTTGTTTTATGCCAGGAATTTTTCCGCATTTGTTGAATTTAGTCTTTGTAACAATGCTGTGCAGTAGGTACACTATTTTATTCATTTCATCAATGAGGAGATAGAGGAACAAAGAAGGTAAGTAACTTATCCAAGTTAAGTAACTGGCAGAACTAAAATTGAAACACAGGTCCTGCCTCTAAAACTCACACTCTTAAACTCTGTATATTTCTGGCATTTTTACATGCACATATACCCAAGGTACCTTGGTGGAAGACTTTAATAGTATCTTCCTCTATATTATATGTTATTAACAAATATGTTTTATTATTAAAATAAAATGAATAAAATAGTTTTCTTCTTAGAAAACTTTTCAGAAAATATTTTAATTTTACTTTAATTTTAAGTTCTGATTTATATATATAACTAAAATTATATATAATTAAATTATATATAAATTTATTTATATAAATAAAACTAAAATCTGTGTTCTGCTTTTGGGGCTGCATCTCCAAATATTCAGAAATACAGATTTAAACTTTCATAAATTTAGTAGTTTAAGCTAAGTGTTAAAGCCCTCACTGGAAAACAAAGCTCTTTACTATTTTTGCTGCCTTCTCTTCTGCCCACTAATGAGCTAGTTTTCTGTTTTCATAAATATCTGAATTATCAAGCTGAACTTCTATTTTTTGAGATTTGGAATGCATACCCAAGGCTATAGGATTGGATGTGAATATATAAAACAAGTTTATGCTTAAAAATATGTAAATGCATAAGCAAATGTGTACGTGGTTGGTGATACATAAGTAATGAAAAAGCTGCTACCATGAATGACAGGAAAAGTCAGGATGAAAAATTACTTGATATTGGTTTATGGTAATGAGGATTAAAAAATGAAAAACATGGTTTTGATTTAAAAGGCCAATCATCCAACGAACGCCAGAAAAGACTAATTATTTACCCTAAACCAGTACAAAGTAAGAGACCTGAGTTCTAACGGAGAAAGATACGCTTTATAAGAAGCCATACAGTTCATGTCACTCAGGCCTCACTGAGTGTGTTAAGTGCTTCCTACACTCATGGCAATCCATCTTCTCTTTGGATTTAGGAGCCTTTGATGCCACTTCTTGCCTGACCCTGCTGGGATTACAGGTCGCTATAAATATAAGGGGGGGGGCTCCAGTCTATTTGTGCCAGTGATACTTCATTTTCTAAGTTTGATTTACAGATCTGAGAGGGGCAGCAAGTGATTTGTTTTGAGTACCAAACAGTAAGATATTTAACTCACAGTAACTCCATGGGCAGGTCAGAGCACTCTTATTTATATATGTGGACACTCAGGTTGAAGAGATGAACTCCCTTCACTCAAGAAGCAGAAAGACTGCTTGGGAAATTGGCAGGCACTCCCTTTGTGATACTCGCCCCTCTCACCATCATCCTGCTAACTTCTTAATACTTAATGCCAAAAAGCTTGGCCACAAAAATGTGATAAAAATAAATGTAGCTAAGAAAAAAGGACAACTCTACTGATAGCCTCAGAGATATCCTAGTTATCTTACTGAGCCCAGAGGAGGTGAATAAGATGCAAGGACTCTCATTTTAAAAATTCATTTTTTTACAAGACGTACATTTCAGTTAAGATATGAACTTTATACAAATTCTCTTCCAAATTCAATTACTTCTCCCTTCTTCATACCACACAACTAGTTAAAATGTGAAAATTTACGTGGTCATCTCTTGCTCTCTCGTTTTATAGATCAAGAATCCCTTTTTCAGTCTTAATGTTACACAATAGTTTATTTGACTGCTTTTCTTTTGTTGTTGCAATGAGATGGACATATAGAAGTGGCGAGTATTAGCCTCAACATTGTCTCTTTTTCCCAGAGGATGCACAGCAATGGCAGTAACTAACAGTTATATATGTAGTTCTACTTTGTGTTCTAAGTGCTTTATTTATATTCCAAAATCCTTTTCTAATGCAGTTAGTGGGGGCCAAATAATGCAATATGCCAGAGAAGCATGATTGAAAGTTTATTGTTAGTTGGCTAGGAATTCCCTGGGACAATTATAATCTATTCTTATTTCTGGCTATGGATTGATGCCATCTGGGAGCAATGATTTTGGGTCCTGAAATCCTTGCTGAGACTTCCAAGACAGCATGAATGATTCCAGGAATCTCTTAATTCGGTGACACCCATTTCTTTAGCCCAATCCTGGGATATGTGGCCAGTAGAATTCTGGGGACATGGGCTGGACAGAGGATGGGAGTGAATCAGGTTATGTGCGAATGTCCATTACTATCACGGGGAGAGTTATTCCAGGAATTATTTTCTATGTTAACTCACTAAAATCCCAAGGTAAGTACTATCATTATTCTCCCTCTTTTCAAACCAGTATACTGAGGCATTGAAGGCTGAGGAATTTGCCCACAAAACTAGTAAGTGGAGGCGCTGGGATTCTAACCCAGGCAGTCTGACTTTACTGCCCCTTTTATTTTTGTCTAACCCATGATTCTCAAGGACAAACCATGTATTTACCTTGTGAATTATTATCCGGGACCCTCCACCAGTGTTCTTCAAGTGTTTGGTAATGGCAGATGGATTTATTATTGATGTAGGCAACAAAAGATGATGTTTGCTTCTCTGAGAGAAGAAAGAGGAGAAGGAGGAATGGTCACCTCCCTAATTCCAATACCTCAGTGGAGATTCAGGAGGCCTAGCGTTGGTGAGGACTGACTCAGGAAGTCTGTAAAAGCCAATCTGCAGTTTGTGAAGAGGAGCCATGACCCTGTCATTAGTTGGACCAAACTGCCCCAGAGTCAGGACCATCAATATCTATGTAGCATAAAACACCCAGCAAGGTTCCAGAATGCTAACCAGGTAATTATTACTGCTAGGGCTGTTCTTGTTTTCTTTCTTTGACTGAAAAACATGAATGAAATTACGACGCCATTCCTTTTGTTCTTTGTGTCCTCTTACTGTTAGGTTCTTTTTTAAATTATTTTTATTTTTTTACTGTTAGGTTCTTTGTTTCTACTCTTTCCCTGCTGTTAGCAAGATGAAAAAGGCTTCGTATTCCAAGGCTTTCTGTTGACCTTTGAGACTTAAAAGTCTCCCACAGGGGAAAGAAAGCATCCCTGAAATTTGGATTCATGAAATACCTCAGACTTCTGGAGGAAGCAAATGACTCTGGGTTCTTTTCAACTCACAGCACACAGCAGACAGAAAAGCAGCAATTTGAGAATTCAGTGAGTCTAGGAGTCTCACAAGATAGTGCTTGTGTGGGGCGTTGGCAGTCTAAGGTACTAGTGGAGTGTTAGTGCTGCAAATTTAAAATGTTCATACTTCCCAGGATTTAAAAACATAAGCAGTCATAGCTTATTAAATTTGGGCTATCAATGGAATTTTTAAAAAGTTATCAATTTGGGGGTATTTCCCTTGTTTTGATTTGCCAAACAGACATCACCAAGTGCACACATTCATAAAGAGTTCTAGAGAAATAAAAATGTCATGCTGTAAAGGAGAGGCAGTGTAATATAGTGCAAAGATCATCAGCTTGGAAGGAAGAATTGTGTCTGAACTGACGATTGAACAATTAATAATTCTATCTTCTTGGGAGAGTCATTTAATACCATCACTGTTCCTGAATTAGCACAATCGACTCCTAACTTGTTTTCCTTCTTCTACCCTTAACTGTCACACTTATTAACTAAAGTTAAATATGACGTACTTTCTATGTCCCATGAGGATCGACCTCTCTCACCTTACTTCTAATTAGTCCCCCTTCTCCCTCTGCTCTGGCCACACTGGCTTCCTTGTTCTTTACACACACCAAGCCCAGATCCACCTTGGGGCTGTGGACTTGCTGTTTCCTCTGCCTGCAATTTTTACTCGGCTGGCTTCTTCACTGCATTTGGTTCTCTTCTCAATTTCATCTCTTAATATCAGGCTTCCCAAAATTATTTATCTAAAAAAAGGACCTCTTATCATTCTCGATTACCTTACTTTGCTTTATTTTTCTTCTCAGCTCTTATCTCTGTCTGTAAGTGTATTAGTTTACATGGTTGCCAGTCTCCCCAACTACAATATAAACTCCACATGGGCATATTTCTAGTCTGTTTTGTTCATCACTCTATCCCAAATGTCTAGAACAGTATCTAGTACATAAAAGGCATACAATAATTATCAGATGTGTCTTGGTTTCTTTCTCTTTAAAGTGAAGACAGAAAAAACCTCCTTACAGTGTTTGTAAAGATTATGAATAATGTATTAAATGGAATCTCAAAGTCCTTTAGTTCATTGCAGCAGATCTGTCTGTGCTTGTCCTTTTCCTTCAGACTTTACCAATTGCATGTACTCTGGTGGACTTCCAACTACCAGTGTATGCTGCTCCTTGTCTGAGGACTATTTCTGAAGACTTGGAAGGACAGAAGTGACTGGGAAATAACATTCTCACCCCAGAAGCCCTCAAATTGTGACTCCTGGGTGTTGGTGCATAAATACCCCAATTCCCTAGACACCTGGGATAACTCTGAGGCTTCCCAGTGTTTCTCTACAAGATTAAGCTCTAGCCAGTCACAGTGATAGCTGGCTTGACCACGCATCCTTTATTGGCTGCTTTCTCTTTCTTTTATCATTTCTCCACTTCTCCTGTTGTTTCCCAATAAAATAATTGCATTGAATTATTGTCTTAGGATCTGCTTCTGGGGGAACTCAGCTAAGATTTTAAAAATGGTAGCTATTAATATGTAATGACTTCTTCTAGTCTACTAGGTAAAATTCAGACCTTTTAATGTAAAATAACTGTACTTGTGTAAATGTGTGCTATTCTACAGATCTTAACACGTTATTGACCGGGAGATTTTTGCAGAAACTAATGCCTGTGGCCGTAATACGTCTCCGGTCAAAAATGTGTTAATAATTATTAAAAGTAATAGTGTATTTCTCTGATATTTAGCTCATTCTCAAATATCTTACATTGTAGTCCTCATTTCTGTATTGCATATTTATTTTCTTATGCTCCTTCCAAAATGATAAATTGTGTTTTATTTATTGGTATCTGGACTGTTTGGTTGTTATGATTCTCAAACTAGCCCTGTTCCAAAATAATCCATATCTTTGGGGTTGCAGATCAGGTATTGATACTTTAAAAATCTAATGGTCTCCTGTGTAACTAATGTGGACAACTCTGGTAAGTCTTCCATAAATTCTCCCTTTTCCACAATTACAGTAACTTTTTTTTTTCTAGAGTTCTCTGCAGTGCTGTATGATCATAGAGCTTTATATATTTTTTTAATCTTGAAAGACTCTTTTCTATGTTTTGTTAGCATCTGTTTATGGGTTATCAGAGTTTTAAATTTAATGACTTTTAAAATGTTACTTGAGTCATTTAAATCTTTAAGCCTTAAAATTTTGTAACCCAACAAACTATTGATTTCAAAGTATGTGAAATACATTAATTTATAGACATTTTAACCTTCATTTCAAAAATATTAAGCATTAATACAATGGGGTACTGGCATAAGGATAGAAATATAGATCAATAGAAGAGAATAAAGAGTCCAGAAACAAATCAATATGATATTCAACAAAGGTGTCAAGGCAACGCAGTGGAGAAAGGAGAGTCTTTTCAACAAGCAGTGCAGGAATATTGGATATCCATATAATATATACAAAACTTTGACTCATAATTCGTACCAAACACAAAAATTAACTGAAAATGAATCACAGATAGACCTAAATGTAAGAGCTCAAACTATAAAACTTCTACAAGGAAACATTGCAGAAAAATTTGCAACCTTGGGTTAGGCAAACATTTCATAGATATACATTAGACGTATGATCCAAAAACATTGGTAAATTGTACCACATCAAAATTCTAAACTTCTGCTTTTCAAAAGATAAAATTAGGGCAATGAAAAGACAAGCCACATACTTGAAAAAGATATGTGCAAAACATATAGCAGATAAAGGACTTACTAAGAATAAATAATTTTTATAATGAAATAAGAAGACAAACAACCCAGTAGAAGAACTGAGCAAAAAAATGTTCAGAAACAAGTTCTCATAAGTGGCCACTGACTACCTTCACCTGTCAGTAGCAGTATCATCATTTCTTAATTAACCCCTGTGATTTTCAAGTGGTTACTGGATGCTTTCATATTCATTGGTTAGCATGCTCATGTAAAAATTATATTCAGATGAATATTGGGTAAATATACTTAAGTGGTTTGCACATAAAGATATGTTGTTGAAAGGTAAAGAAAGTAAGTGTCTAGATAAAGGTGAATCCTGTGGAAATTCTCATTTACCAGAGCATTTCTAAAGGGCCAATTACGATTATATTCTAAAGAATGAGTCAGGTGTCTTCCATTTCCAAACAGGATGTAGTTAAGTAGTTCATGATAGGTCATGTCAGGATGTAGTAAGTTATGCTCCAATAGACAACAACTAGAAAAAGCCAGATGAATAATAAAAGTCATATGTTAAAAATCAGAGAGATGTGGAAATCTAAGGAACTACTTGGACTAAAATTCCAGAGTGGGGAGAATCATTTAGAGGTGAGTAGACAATTAGCTACCAGTTTTTCCCTGGGGCACTTATCAATTTTAGGTGTAGGCTGATAAATGGAGCTTGACCCATGTATAAGGCTGATAGAGAAATCATTAAATCTTTTAAAACTGGAGATTTTAGAGGCCCCAACTACTTGGTCAGTTTTCTGCAAAAGATATTTGCAGTAATCTGAAGTGGCATGGGGTGTTAAGAGATAAGGGAAAAAAATCTGACAGGCAGAGTGAAATCTCTTGCAGTACTTAAGAAACAAACATCAACCAGGGCAATCTTGAAATTAAAATAGGCAAGAGATGAAATCCCTAGAGGTAGTGAACTGACATTGAGGATCTATATCCTTTTTTTACCTGGGGACACCTCTGCAGGGAGTGGGAAGGACACAAGTAGAGGCTGAAAACCCAGGTTTGGCCCTGGCAAAAGGCTGCTGTTTGGGGAGATTAGCATAGATTTTGTCGTTTATGTAGGGACTAGGGAGTAGAGAAGCCTCAGACCCATTGCTGGTCTCCCCCTCAAACATCTGATGTATCTGAAGCTATATCAGGAGGATAATAAGCTAAATTGAAAAACTCGGAAGAGTAGAACTACTGGAGTTTTATAGAGCCAAGAAGACAAAGACTCAGCAGCTTTAAAATAAAAATCCTAGTGGACCACATCCTAGAAATACTGGCAAATATGAGTAGACTGAACTTTAGAAAAACTGAAGTCCAAAGAGGATGCATCTCAATTCCTGAATGGATTCAGGTGAGTTAGTCCCTTACCCTATCTAACAAAGGAAAACACCTTTGTGCTGAGACATAACATCAGCTGGGGACTTTACGGTTCTTTCATACACACTTTGTAACAAGAAAAAGTATGAAATATGTGAAGAGGTAATACCATACAATAGATAATTGAAAAAAAAAAAAAAAAACCCAGGCAATAGAAGACCAGATATTGGGCAGGAATAGAAATGCAGACCTAGAGAACAGACATGTGGACACAGGGTGGGGAAGGAGAGGGTAGGATGAACTGGGAGATGAAGTTTGACATAAATACACTACCATGTAAAATAGATAGCTAGTAGGAACCTGCTGTAGAGCACAGGGAGCTCAGCTCGGTGCTCTGTGATGACCTAGATGGGTGGGATGGGGAGTGGGGGTTGGGAGGTCCAAGAGGGAGGGGATGTGTGTATATATATAGCTGATTCACAAAACTGTACAGCAGAAACTAACACAACATTGTAAAGCAACTATACTACAATAAAAAAAAAAGATCAGATATTAGAGTTAGCAGACGAGAATATAAATGAGCTTGATAAATATGTTCAAAAGAAAAAGAGAGAAAAGATAGATAAAAGAGATGAAAGGATGAAGAATTTCACCAGGCTACTGTAATTCTAAAAAGGAATCTAATGGATATTTTAGAACTATAAAATATAATTGAAATTAAGAACTGAATGGATGGATTTAACAGCAGATTGGACAATGAAGAACCCAGGATCATTGAATAAAATAGGTAAGTAGGAAATATCCAAACAGACTGAAAGAAAAAAAAATGGGGGAAAACTCAGATGTGACATAAAAGACAGGTGAGACACACTCAAAAGGTTTAACGTACATGTAATTGCAGCATCAGAATAAAGAAAAGGGAGGGGAATAGTAGCAATAGTCTTAGGTGTTTTATCCAAGAATTTCCCTAAACTGATAAAAATCAACTCAAAGATTTAAGAAGTTTAGCAAATGTCAAGCAGGATTAAAAAACAAAAAAACAAAAAACAAAAAACAAAACCTATCAAAAAACCTAGACATATCTCAGTCAAAATACTGAAAAACAAAGGTAAAGAAACAAATTTAAAAGTTGCCAGAACTTAAAAGACAAATTAATTTCAAGGACTGACAAGCTGAAAAGCTAATTTCTGAACAGAAACAATGGAAGCCAGAAGAAAATAGGAAAATGCCTTTAAAGTGCTGAAAGAAAATGAAGTGCCAACCTGGAATTCCGTACATAGCAAAAATATCCTTCAAAAATGAAAGGGAAGACCTTTTTAGACAAGTACTGAGGGAAATCACTGTTATTATGACTGTATTAAAAAAATAAGAAAAGGGTATTTTCCAGCAGAAGGAAAATAAACACAGACAAAAACATGGAAATGTAGGAGAAAATGAAGAATACCAAAAAGAGTAAATATCCAAGAAATAGAAATAAATATTGAATATTATAAAATAATTGTAATGTTTATATAGTTTAAAATATAATTAGAACTAAATGCATGAGAACAATAATAAAAAATTTGATAAAGGGGGATTAAAGGAGTGAAAATGTTCTAAAGTAGAATTTGGGAAGTGATAATTATTTGAGCTAGCTATAATAAATCAAAAATGCAAAAAAAAAAAAAAAAAAAAGGGGGCTTCCCTGGTGGCACAGTGGTTAAGAATCCACCTGCCAATGCAGGGGACACGGGTTCGAGCCCTGGTCCGGGAAGATCCCACGTGCCACGAAGCAACTGAGCCCGTGAGCCACAGCTACTGAGCCTGAATTCTAGAGCCTGCGAGCCACACTACTGAACCTGCATGCCTGGAGCCTGTGCTCTGCAATGGGAGGGGCCACCACAATGAGAAGCCTGTGCACCACAATGAAGAGTAGCCCCCACTCGCTGCAACTAGAGAAAGCCCGCGTGCAGCAACGAAGACCCAATGCAACCAAAAATAAATAAAATAAATAAAATTTAAAAAATGCATACTGCAATCTCTAAAGTAGTCATTAAAGGAATAAAAAATAATGTTTTAATACATATTTACGGTTTAAAAGAGGAAAGCTGAAATAATAAAAAAGGGGTTGATCCAAAACGATAGAAAGAAGACAAAAGGAAACAAAACAGATGGGAAACGAAACAAATGGAAAAATTATAGCTAAAAAATCAGTTATATCAGTAATTAAATGTAAATGGATTAATACTTCATTTAAATGATGAAGATTAATTAGATTAAAAACACAAAACCCAGCTATATGCTTATGAGTAAAACATTTTAATTTTCAATAACATTACAGAAAAGTCAAAAATGAAAGGATGGGCTTGGGGATCTTGAGACTACAAAGAGTGCTACTCCCACACTTACAATAAGGACATAAAAAGCTGGGCAATTTTCAGGACTTCCCTGGTGGCACAGTGGTTAAGAATCTGCCTGTCAATGCAGGGGGCCCGGGTTCGATCCCTGGTCAGGGAACTAGATTCCACATGCCACAACTAAAAGATCCCACATGCCGCAACTAAAGATCCCACGTGCTGCCAATAAAGATCCTGTGTGCCGCAACTAAAGATCCCATGTGCTGCAACTAAGACCCGAATAAATAAATAAATAAATATTAAAAAAAAAAAAAAAAAAAGCTGGGCAATTTTCAAGTTCACGAATTTCCTTGGACACAACAGAATGCTAACACTGCATGGTGAAAAACTAAAGCTGAAATATGGACAGAGATGAGACACGAGAGCTTGCTTACCTGGGTAGATGCAGCCAGACACCAGTATGGAGAATTCAGCTATAATAGTTGATAAAGTGGCAAAAGTGAGTGTGGGCTAGAGAGATAGTTGGAAGACCCTGAGGTCCACAGATCTGGGAGAGGGGAGGAATTTACATCTGCTTGCAAGTTTTTTCTCTACAAATCACAACTACCCACCAGGAAGGCTAAGGAGAATCCTAAGAAAGATTCCTTCATGGAGTAGGTCAGGGGAGGAGAAGAGCAGCTGCTGTGGAAGGGGCACAAAACTCTGCCGAGATCTTTCTCTTCTATTTCCCCTATTTCCTCTATGGAACAAAGCCTTACTATACAGAGTAGGGGGAGGAGGGCAACAAAAATTGTTGCCCCTAGAGCAATGGTAAAAACTCCTTGTAGCTGGAAGAAGGAAACAGAAAAAGTACCTTCTACCCTGAGGAAGGAGCTTGAACATATGCTGGGTCCAGAACTACAGTTGGAGGATAGGCAAAAGGATTTTAAAGGCTACGTTCCCCGAACTCAGGGAAACAGTACCTATCTAAGACTAAGGTTTAATCAGGATATCAGAGCAGACCACCCCTACCGCACTGCCTTCACAATGCTAAAAACCACTGAGTAATAGAAACAGTGGACTACTGCCAGGAGAGCTGTAACATTCAGGCCCTCTATACAGTAGAGTATAAAAGAAAACCTAAGGCTGAGGGTAGAACAGATAATGAGAAACACCACCTTGGCAACCAGCCCTCAAACACGAGTTATCATTAGAGAAACCTTGCATGCATTGAGAGTAAACAAGCAACAACAAACCTCAAATTCAAGTTGACTCTGATTAACACAAACCTAAAGCCTAAATACTAAAGGCCTAGCAGAAGGAAGGCTGTGCCCATTTCCAAGCTCAAAACCTACTTACCTCAGTCTCTATTGCCCTACACAAGTCAAACACACACACACACAAACACACACACACTCGCAAGAAGCAGAACAGTCAACAGAACAAGATGTGGCTATTATAGAGATGCTGGAATTGTCTAACAGAGAATTTAGAATAACTGTGATTAATAAGGAAAAGGCTCAGTGGCAAAGTTGGACAATGGGTTAGATTATATGAGTAATTTCAACCAAGACATGAAAACTATAAGAAAGAATCAAAATGGAAATGAGAGAAATGAAAAACATAATAACAAAGATCTGGACTGCTCTGTGTGGACTGATCAGTAGACTGGACACAGCCAAGGAAAGAATCAGTAAACTTGAAGATATGTCAATAGAAATGACCCAATCTGAAACAAAAGAGGAGTAAGTGCAGGAAAAAACCCCAGGCATCCAAGAACTGTGGGATAATATCAAATTGTCTATATGCATTATTGGAATGCCAGAAGGAGGAAAGAGAAAAATGGATAAAAGAAATATTTGAAGAAATAATCGCTGACAATTTTCAAAAATTAATGACAGATACCAAATCACAGATTCAAGAAGTTCAGAGAACACCAAACAGGATAGATACTAACCAAACAAACAACAGCTCACACCTAAGCATATCATAATTAAACAGTTGAAAACAAAAGACAAGAAAAATTTTAAAGTTAAAAGAGATACTTTACATGCAACTGTACATCCATAGGCGAAAACAAAAAAACAACTCGAAACCATATCTCATATCTTATACAAAAGCTAACTCAAAATGTTTTATAGACATAAATATAAAACATAAAACTATAAAACTTCTAGAAGAAAACTTAGGAGAAAATATTTGTGACCTCAGGTGAGGCAAGGAATTTAAAAATATTATACCCAAAACATGATCCATAAAAGAAAAAAACTGTAAGTTGGATATTATCCAATTTGAAAACTTCTGATCTGTGAAAGACACTGTTAAGTGCATAAAAAGCTAAGCTCAAGACTAGAAGAAAATATTTGCAAATCACATTTCTGACAAAGGCCTGTATCTATAAAATATAAACAATTCACAAAATTCAGTAATAAGACAACCAACAACTGATTTTTTAGCTCTGTAGGTGATTCAAACATACAACCAAGTTTGGAAACCTCTCTTCAATGGCCTCCTCTCTCACTTATCTGAGAATCAAAACTACCCTTCTGTCTTAGACTAGAGTTGGCTATGAAATATAAATCTAAACCCCAGGCTCACTCAGATTCCTTTGAATTTATGGTGGCTTTCTGGTGTGTGTATTGGCAGCCTACAGGCAGCTGGGTATTTCACTTCTGTTCCTTTTGTTACTTCTGTTTATTCTATTCTTTCTTGGCACCTATAGATTTAGATTTGGCTTATCAAGCATGCACATCTCTTGAAAGACAAAATATGGAATGTAAAAATTTGCTTTAAAAGATCATTAAATGAAAACGCATCTCGACTTGTCTTTATAAATTCTACATTGATGAAGTTAATACACCTTTGAGCACCGTTCCAGGAGCAACTTGGACATGCCTTTTCATTCAGGATAGACCTTCAGGCAAACCCACTAAAGGTGGATAAGTTGTGGTAAGTTAATTCTTCTAATATTTAGTTTTATGATTTGCTCATCAGTTTGTTTCTAAGGAAATCTCCTATTAGAGTGATGATATTCAGATTTTAGTGGGCATAAAAATCACCTAGGGAAGAAGTTATAAAAATGTAGACCCTTGACCTCCCACCACCGGAGATTGTATGTAGTTAACATTGGGGTGAGTCCCCCAAATCTATATTTTTAAATCAGTACCTTTCCATGATTCTAATGTAGCCAGGACCATAGAAGACCCGCTTAAAAATCCTGGTAAGAAGATCATTCCTGAAAATTTTGTGTTTATGCATGTCCTGTAACTGAAAACTAGCATAGACATTGAACTTCACCAATGCAGACACTGTGAGGCAAAAGAGAGCTTGCTAAAATAGAACGGGAGAAAATCTAGCTTTGAAAATGACTCTCCCTTTCACTGACTCCTTTTTTTTTTCTTTTTTGTAAATGACAAGTTTTGTGCAATGATTCACTGGAGAGTTATTATGGGCCAAGTACGATAATAGTCATTCATATTCTGGCCACAAATGCAATTCATTTGGTAAACGCCAAGCTCTTCGAAGCTTGAAGCACCTAATGTAATTGCATTCTGCAGCTAAGAAGTGGCAATGGATCCCTGGGCAGCCATGTGGATCTCTCTCTTGCAGCACTGGATAGAAACCTCAACGTGTGGCCCTGCAGTGGAGCTGTTTCAGTTTTCATCCTTCCCTCACTGCATTTTCTTTAGACTACTGAGGTTACATTCAGTGGGGTCCGGATTGAATGTGAAAATATTTAGAAAATGTGAAATGTTTAGAAGGTTGATGTAAAAAACAATTTAGTTTCTCACATGTAAATAACAACTATTATGAAACCAGCAAGGGAAAATGTGAACTCAGTTTGGTTATCACCACTATACTGTATTGTCTTTTGCTTTTTCCTCAGATTTTAGCCTTTTCTTTAGTGAGGAACCTTGGGATACATTGTCATCATATCTACCCCCAAATACTTACCCCATCAAATGCATTTTCTTTTTTACTTCATTTGCCAATTAGCTTTTGCTAAGTACAACTGGGAATGGCATTATGGTCTCAGATAACAGAAGAAAAATTAAATGTGTTGAAAAGCTGTCTGGTGCCTTTTCTAGGAGGGTGAGGCCCATTGTCATGTGTGAGCCTATTGGCTGACTTCTCATGGAGGGCATGGGAGTGTGATTCTAGAAAATCTTATTTTGAGTTTTGGGAGCTCAAGCAAGTCGCACACTCACCACTGCTCAGGCGTCCCATCCTTTGCATTTGTTAAATTGTATTTTTCATTAGAGATAACACTTGTCACAAGCCAGAGGAAAGCAGGTCTTGCTGCAGCTTAATTTGAGGAAATTGATTAAGATAAATTTTAGATTGTGCCCATCTTAGAGAAAAATGAAATAATTCATTATGAAAAGAATAGACTGCTTGCTATTATTCTGATAGGGAGCAATTTAATGAGCCAATTTATGAACTGCTGAAGCCAACTTATTGGCATTTGCAATTTGCCTGGTGGTTCCTAAAGAAAAAAAAATAACTCACATGAGGAGGTGAGCAGATGTTAACACAGAAGAACTTGGAAAATACACAAAATTATAAAAGAGAAATAATATTATTATTAACATTTTAATGCGTATGCTTCCAGCCAGTTTTCTATGTGTACATGTATATGTTTTTTGACATCACATTTTATAATTCCTCTGTAAACTGCCTTTTTTCACCCACTCTTAGATTATAAGCATTTCTCAATGCTATTAAAATATCTTCAATACATAAATTTAATGTTTACATAATGCTACCCTTATTTATGCACTATATTTTAATTAACCATTCTTTTATAATTGGACATTAAGTTTATCTATAATAAATATTCTGATAATCTTGATTCATCACAGAAGGCTTAAAATATTTGTGGAAGATCTCATATTTCCAACAAGTAAATTAAATGGCAGATGGTGGATTCTGGATCTCCCTGTTTATATCAACTAACTCACCTCTTGAGAAAATATAAAATGTTGAATAGGATTGTAGGCCTTAAGGACTGGTTATCTGGGGAATGTCTTTTTGTTATATTTGGGTTTTATTATTTCCAGAGTTGCTTCCATGTTTGAAGTCAGTGGATTAAAGCAGTAGTTCCAGTCTTTTTTGCAGGGAGGGGAGGAGAAAAGGCAGGGAAGATGGATTATAGTTCCAAATCTGCAAAGTTGTGGAAATTCATTGTAAAGTCTCTGAGCTGGGTATTGAGGAACTCCAGCCTCATCGACTTCTCTGATTAGGTAGAGAAAGGGAGCAATGGACCATGGTGAGAAACACGGAAGTCTGTGAAGTGAGTAGGATTTGACATAGACATACTTTGGGGAGAGAAGTGACAAAGTCAAGTGTTTACCAGATAGAAGTTTGATATCTAACACTACTACAGATTTTGGCTGGCCACGTTAAAGGCTAATTTTGGAAAGGGGAGGAGGACTCAGAGTCCCAAACTGAAAGCCTGAGTAAAGTGTTAAGCATCATGAATAAATGAATAGCTCTTATTTCCCAATTCTCTGACACAAACTGGGTGTCCAACATTTCAATTCAATTCTGATACTAACTCCCAGATTTAGCATCACACCCCACAGGTTAAGGGTTCAGTCTCACAAGACTGCCCCCTACCTCAGATGCCAGTTGCAATGGGGTGCCCAGGATACCTGCACTTCTGTCTAGCTTGGCTGGAATGAGTCACAGAACTTAGGAAAATTCTATACAGTAGTCCCCCCTTATCCACAGTTTCATTTCCTGTAGTTTTAGTTACCTGTGTTCAACCTCAATCCAAAAATATTATATGGAAAATTCCAGAAATAAACAATTCATAAGTTTAAATTAAAAAAAAATTGCATGCTGTTCTGAGTAGTGTGATGAATCGTCCCTTTGTCCAATGAATCCACACTGTATATGTTACCTGTCTCTTAGTCAAGTTAGTAGCCATCTTGGGTATCAGACTGACTTTCGCAGTATCACAGGGCTTGTGTTTAAGTAACTCATACTTTACTTAAAAATGGCCCCAAAGTACAAGAGTAGTGATGCTGGGAAAACCATAGTATGTATAGGGTTTGGTACTATCCACGGTTTCAAGCATCTGCTGAGAGTCTTAGAACTTATAGCCCATGGGTAAGGGGGCACTACTGTACTTACTATTACAGTTTATTATAAAGGATAAAAATAAACAGCCAGATTAAGAGGTACAGAGGGTGAGCACCAACAGGGTCCTGAGTGCAGGAGCCTTTATCTCCATGGAACTGGAGTATGCCACCCTCCTAACACTTTAATGTGTTCATCAGCTTGGAAGCTCTCCAGACCACCTGTCATTTAGTCATTTTTATGGAGGTCTAATTATGTAGGAACGATTGATTAAATAACTGGTCATTGGGGGGACTGAACTCAGTCTCCAGTCCCTATTTCCACCCTTCAAAGGAATTTTATTTTAATTGAGAAAGCAGCTTAAGTCAGTTAAGCTTCATCCTACAAACAGTCCTTGAGACTGCCCTATAACACAGGAGGGGATCTCTTCAGCCCTTGCCTGCTATCTTTCCTCCCAAACCCATTTGCTCTGCCTCAGAGGCAGCAATTCCTGCTTTGATGCATCAAAAGTAAGCCTCTTCTTAGTAACGCTTTGATCTCACTCCTGATTCATCCCACAGGATGGCCCCCTGGATCTGCCTTTGGCCTTTACTCTGCATTCACTGGCAGTCCCAGGCTCCTATAACCTCCGCCTCCTCTGGGGCCTTGTTTGTCCAGGAAGGGAGAAAGGAACACATACCAAGTAACATACAGAACAAGTTCTACTCAGAATTGCTAACTGGCACTTTGCCATAATATTAACAATATTAATAACAACAACATTAAAAACCAATAATAGTTATAAGAGCTTACTAAGTGCCAGGTATTGCTCTAAGCACTTATATGCATTATTTTAATTAATTCTTACAATATCCCTATAAGTTGTTATCACCATTTACAGATGTTAAGTTACAGAGAGGCTATTCAGATGGTAGGTGGAAGAAACAGGATTCAAATCCAGCCATTCTGATGCCAGTACTAAGGCCACTTGAGGCTACACTGATAGATCAGAAAAGAAAAGGAGTGGATTAAGAAAGGTTTCCTGGAGGAAGGTTTGTAATTTCTTTAAGCAATGGAGGACATAAGCCTGATGACTGGATGGGAGGAGGCATTCCAAATCAAGAAAATACTCTGTAACCAAGCTCCAAGAACCTAATGTCTCAGCTTAATGTTTTTGCACATGCTAGTTTCTGTACTTGGAATGCTTTCTCCTTTTTATTCATTTGACTGATATCTGTTCATCTTATAAAACTTAGCTTGGATACTATCTTGTTTTGAAGACTTCCTTGCATGCAGTGCTCTTGGTTTATTGCTCTCTGCTCACCCTGTGTTGACTTCTGACATAGCTCATGGTAGACTGATTGTAAAAAATGTCCCCAATCATCCACCTCTCTCCGTATTCATGCACTTTGCCACGTACCTTTGCAGCCCTATCAGGAGGTGGGCTCTATTTCCCCTGACCTTTGAGCATGGGCTGGCCTTGTGACTTGCTCTATCCAGTAGATAGTGGTTTGACTGATGATGGGCCAATTTCAGCCTGGATCTCTAGAGATCTTGTGACTCCTAGTGTCTTAGAGCCCTGCCTTTTCCATGTGTACAGGCTGGGATGCCCTGTTAGAGGGGGAGGAAGCACATGGAGGAGAGCTGAGCCAACCCCCAGAAATAGAGCTCTTGGCTGACCCACCAGTTGATCACAGATGTATGAAGGAGCCCAGAAGAGAACTATCAAGTCTGGCCCAGATCAACAAGTCAAGTCTGCCTAGTCAACCTGGAGTCACAAGAAATAAAAAATGGTTATTGTTTTAAGCTGCTAAGTTTGCAGATGATATATTGCACAGCAATTACTAAAGGATACAGAAATTGATGCCCATAACAACATCCTAAAGTATGTGGCATTGGCTTTGTGTCTGAGTGGCGAGTGGCGGCTAGAAAAATGATGGGCAACTGCAAACTCTGGTTGGAAAAATGATGAGGAAATTTTTAGGGGAGCCTGGAAAAATAGCAACTCGTGTTATATAGCAATGAAATGACCAGCAAACTTGGAATATAGAACGTGTCCCTAACGACCTTTTGGATTTGGCTAAGAAGATCTCTAGGCACAGTGCTTAAAGTATCAGTTAGTTGCTGCCTGATGGAAAAGATAAGGTACAGAAAAAGAAGATGAGCTTAAAACAACAACACAACAACAACAACAACTGGTCAGGTTGCAAAATGTGAAGAACAGAAAACAAAAATGTTTCTCATCTCTAGCCTCTCAAGCCAAAGATCAAATACAGGGTGTATCAGAAAGACATGGCCCTGGGGCAAAGATGGACATGGAAACAGGAAAGCAATTTACAGAATTTAAGGCAAACCTATTTTGATCAACTAAAGAAAAAACATAGTTGGTTAGTAGGGAGAAATTAATATAGCAAGGAATCTAGAAAGCTCTGAGATACCTTTAAAATTTGAACATGCTCTTATTTCTAAACCTGCCAACTTCTTTTCTCTCTATAATTGTCACCCTTTTCTCCTTCTCCCTCATTTGCTCTCTATATTTCTTTCTGCTTACTACTTCCCTGTCTCTCAATGAAGGCAACGTAGCAAGTTAAATATAATAACTTTGTAACATTTCCCAAACCATCCTTTTTTATGTGACAGACTGCATGATGAGTTTTAAAATTAATTATGATAATTGAATACCTGGTAAATGTATTATTAAAAAATTGTATACCTTTAAAGAAGAAAGTATAACTTAATACCCATTTATTATTGTGGTAGGCTATCACTTTTTAAATTGGAAACTAAAGGCAAATCAATTTATCAAGTCCTAGGTGTCAGTTGAAATTCCCTTAAATAGAACACTGTGGATTTCTTTCTTTTTTATTTTTTGGTAAGCAAGAGAGCTTCAGACTACTTTTTTTTTTTTAACCACTTGTGGATTTGGGCAGAGTTTGAAGCCTTGCCTTTTGGGCTTTTGCTTTCTACAAGTCACAGGGTGGGGATGTTTGTGTTTGCCAAAATTGAAAATGCCAGAATCAAAAAAATCATATGTTGCAATATTCTGTTTCCATTTCCAGAGCAGGCCCAGATCCTTCCTGGTTCGACGAGGTCAAATGGAGACTTCCTTTTGAGTCACTTCTAGAAAAAGCTATTTGCAGTCTCTACATATTTTCAGTAAGCAGATGGTGATAATGATGATGACGATGATGGTGGTGGTGGTGGTGATGCTAATTAAGACTTTTCTGAATAATTCCTGGAAAACTGTTTCCCACTGCACAAAATGGATGAAAAATATGCTATTTGGATTCAGAATAGTTTACCAGTGTGGTGTGGTGATTAGCAAGGCAGAAGCCATCATGGGATCCACCAGCAAAAGGAGGAGAAGTGAAATATGATAAGCAATTCTCTCTTTTCAACCTCATCGTGGTTGGAATTTCACCCAAAATAGCATCCAGTTGTGAGTCTCTGTGCTCTGAAAGTTTTGAATATGTTGGAGGGGTGTAGAAGTAAGTAGGCAGTGTCAGAAGTTCAGTCCATATGTGATTGAAAGAAAGAGTATCTAAGACTACTAAGAGTATTTGAGTGTCTACTAGTTATAAGCAGTGGGTCAGGAAGGCTGTGTGATCATTAGAACTTGTGTTTCTGGCATTATAGAATGACTTGTATCAAACTAACTCTCCTGCCAGGACAAATTATAAAAGCTAGATAAAACAATAGCTTGAAGATACTGGGGAGTAACTGCCCTAAGGGCTAGGACTAAAAAATAGCATTAGGGCTTCCCTGGTGGTGCAGTGGTTGAGAATCTGCCTGCCAATGCAGGGGACACGGGTTCGAGCCCTGGTCTGGGAAGATCCCACATGCCACGGAGCAACTGGGCCCGTGAGCCACAATTACTGAGCCTGCGCGTCTGGAGCCTGTGCTCCACAACAAGAGAGGCCGCGATGGTGAGAGGCCCGCGCACCGCGATGAAGAGTGGTCCCCACTTGCCACAACTAGAGAAAGCCCTCGCACAGAAACGAAGACCCAACACAGTCATAAATAGATAAATAAATAAATAAAAGAACGTGAATTTCTTTAAAAAAAAAATAGCATTAAAGGCAATCCTGAAGTAGACCATGTTCCCATTACCTATTACTGTTTTGCAAACCTTCTCAGAACCAAGAGACTTAAGACAATAACTAATTATCTCTCATAGTTCTAGAGGTTGACAGATTCAGTTGGGTGTTTCTTGTTTCATGTCCTTCATGTGCAGCCAGATAGTGTTTGAAGCTGGACTCACTTGAAAGCATCTTCACTCAAGTGTCTGGAGCCTGGGCTGGGAAATATGGAATAGGTGGGGAGTGGTTGAGCATTCATCTCTATAGGTGTCCTCTCCACGTGACTAGTTTGGGCTTCCTCACACTTGGAAGTCTCAGCGTAGTTGGACTTCTTATGTGGTGACTGGCTTATATCAGAGTGGGCATTTTAAGAGACAGGAAGCAGAGCTGGAGGCCTTTTAAGACCTGGGCCCAGGCACAGCATCACTTCTGCCATATTATATTGGTCAAACCAGTCCCCAGATGTACCCAGCTGTAAGGGAAGGAGAGCGTGAGGGGAGTGTCAACTCAGTGAGAGGAGTGTCAAAGAATTTGAGGTCATCTTTATTATGCCACAAACTAGCTCTTACAAAGCTTTGAGCCCAGCCTTGACTGAAGTTGATCTTCACATACTCACTTGCCTGTCAGACAAAATTAAATCCTCCAAGGAGAAAGATTACTCCACCCAGAGATCTTACAAGTTGTTCATGCAAAATGTTTGATATTCAATGAAAAATTACTAGGAATGCCAAGAAATAGGAACAGACTAAAAAGCAAAATAAAAAGCAAACAATAGAAACGGGTCCAGATGTTGGAGATATAATACAGGAAATTTAAAATAACTATGATATAGGAAATTTAAAACAACTATAATATAAGAAATTTAAAATAACTATGATTAATATGATGAAGATTTTTTAGAAGATAGTTTTTCCAGAAAACTGGTATCTATAAAAAAGAATAAAGTAGAAATTCTAAAAATTAAAAATATAGTATCAGATACTATGAATTCTAACATGGAATAAAAATAGATCATTAAACTAAAATATAGACTAGTAGAAAATATCCAGATCTAAGAAAATATCGCACAGATAAGAAAAGAATTGAAAATACAGAATGAATGTAAGAAATATGTGGTAGATGGTTAAGATGACTACCATATATGGTTGGAGTTCCAGGAGACGAAAAGATGGAAGAAAACAAAAACAATTCATTTGAAAAAATACTGGCTAGAAATTTTCCATAAGTTGGAATACATTAAGTTTACAGAGTCAAGAAGTGCTATAAACCCCAAGCGGGATCAACACAAAGAAGACCATTTCTAGAGACAATATATTCAAACTGATAAAAACGAAATACAAAGAGAAAAATCTTTAAAGTAATCAAAAAAAGACATTCTCCTTCAAAACTACAAGATTGACAGTTGACTTTTCAACGGAAATGTTGAATGCCAGAATTCAATAAAATGACTGATTATCTTTAAAGAGCTGGAAGATGATAACAGTCAATTTAAAATGTTATGTATAGTAAAGATGTCCTCATCAAATAAAGACAGATTTAGACAAACAAAAATGAGAGAAATTGTCTTCGGAAGACCTGGATTAAAAGAACTACTAAAAAAATTTTATTTTATGCAGAAAAAGAAAAGTATGACCTCATATGGAAACAAAATAATGCAAGAAGAAATGAAGATCACTGTGGGTGGGGAGAGAGTAGAGAAATCTAAATAATTATTGATGATTGAGAAAAATAATTATAAAATGGTTTATGGTTTTAAATATATAGAGTCCTATAATACATGAGAACAATAGCACAGACAGCAATGGGGAACAATAAAGAGAGTTGAAGTGATATAAGACTGCCCTGTCATAATAGCAAAAAAAGAAAAAAAGACTGCCCTGACTGGGAGGTAGTAAAAGAACTAATGTTAGGAAGACTATCATAATTTAAGAATGCACCTTGAAATATCTAAGATAACCTCTAAAACCACTATTAAGGAAGAAAATAGAAAAATGGTTTTAAAGATATTGATTCAAAAAAAGGCAAGGAAGGATAAAAACAACAAAAACTAGATGCAATGAAGAGAAAAGAAATATCATATAGTAGATTTATACCTAAATTTATTAGTAATTACATTAAATGTGAGGTAAATACTCCAATGAAGACACAGAGGTTGCTAGAGTGTATAAAACAAAACAAAATCCATATATATGCTCCTTACATGATACAAACGTTAAATATAAAGCACAGGTAAATGTCATGCAACACTAAGCAAAGGAAAGCTTATATAACTATTCCAATATAAGACAAAGTAAATTTTAAGGCAATAGCATTACTAGAGATAAAGAGATATTTTAAGAGATATTTTATCACGATGGGTATACTTTATTTATTCTTTCATATATGGCCTTTATTATGTTGAGGTAGGTTCCCTCTACTTCTGGAGAGTTTTTATCATAAAAGGGTGTTGAATTTTGTCAAAAGCTTTTTCTGCATCTATTGAGATGATCATATGGTTTTTATTCTTCAATTTGTTAATATGGTGTATCACATTGATTGATTTGCATATACTGAAGAATCCTTGCATCCCTGGGATAAATTCCACTTGATCGTGGTGTATGATCCTTTTAGTGTTGTTGGATTCTGTTTGCTAGTATTTTGTTGAGGATTTTTGCATCTATGTTCATCAGTGATATTGGTCTGTAATTTTCTTGTTTTGTAGTATCTGTGTCTGGTTTTGGTAACAGGGTGCTGGTGGCCTCATAGAATGAGTTTGGGAGTGTTCCTTCCTCTGCAACTTTTTGGAAGAGTTTGAGAAGGATGGGTGTTAGCTCTTCTCTAAATGTTTGATAGAATTCACCTGTGAAGCCATCTGGTCCTGGGCTTTTGTTTGTTGGAAGATTTTTAATCACAGTTTCAGTTTCAGTGCTTGTGATTGGTCTGTTCATATTTTCTATTTCTTCCTGGTTCAGTCTTGGAAGGGTGTGCATTTCTAAGAATTTGTCCATTTCTTCCAGGTTGTCCATTTTAATGGCATAGAGTTGCTTGTAGTAGTCTCTTAGGATGCTTTGTATTTCTGCGGTGTCTGTTGTAACTTCTCCTTCTTCATTTCTAATTTTATTGATTTGAGTCCTCTCCCTCTTTTTCTTGATGAGCCTGGCTAATGGTTTACCAATTTTGTTTATCTTCTCAAGGAACCAGCTTTTAGTTTTATTGATCTTTGCTATTGTTTTCTTTGTTTCTATTGCATTTATTTCTGCTCTGATCTTTATGATTTCTTTCCTTCTGCTAACTCTGGGTTTTGTTTGTTCTTCTTTCTCTAGTTCCTTTAGGTGTAAGGTTAGATTGTTTATTTGAGATTTTTCTTGTTTCTTGAGGTAGGCTTGTATAGCTATAAACTTCCCTCTTAGAACTGCTTTTGCTGCATCCCATAGGTTTCGGATGCTCGTGTTTTCATTGTCATTTGTCTCTAGGTAGTTTTTGATTTCCTCTTTGATTTCTTCAGTGATCTCTTGGTTATTTAGTAACATATTGTTTAGCCTCCATGTGTTTGTGTTTTTTACATTTTTACCCTGTAATTCATTTCTAATCTCACAGCGTTGTGGTCAGAAAAGATGCTTGATATGATTTCAATTTTCTTAAATTTACTGAGGCTTGATTTGTGACCCAAGATGTGATCTATCCTGGAGAATGTTCTGTGCACACTTGAGAAGAAAGTGTAATCTGCTGTTTTTGGATGGACTGTCCTATAAATACCAATTAAATCTATCTGGTCTATTGTGTCATTTAAAGCTTTTGTTTCCTTATTAATTTTCATTTTGGATGATCTGCCCATTGGTGTAAGTGAGGTGTTAAAGTGCCCCACTATTATTGTGTGACTGTCGATTTCCTATTTTATAGCCGTTAGCAGTTGCCTTATGTATTGAGGTGCTCCTATGTTGGGTGCATCAATATTTACAATTGTTATATCTTCTTCTTGGATTGATCCCTTGATCATTATGTAGTGTCCTTCTTTGTCTCTTGTAATACTCTTTGTTTGAAAGTCTCTTTTGTCTGGTATGAGAATTGCTACTCCAGCTTTCTTTTGATTTCCATTTGCATGGAATACCTTTTTCCATCCCCTCACTTTCAGTCTGTATGTGTCCCTAGGTCTAAAGTGGGTCTCTTGTAGACAGCATATGTATGGGTCCTGTTTTTGTATCCATTCAGCCAGTCTATGTCTTTTGGTTGGAGCATTTAATCCATTTACATTTAAGGTAATTATCAATATGTATGTTCCTATTACCATTTTCTTAATTGCTTTGGGTTTGTTTTTGTAGGTCTTTTCCTTCTCTTGTGTTTCCTGCCTAGAGAAGTACCTTTAGCATCTGTTGTAAAGCTGGTTTGGTGGTGCTGAATTCTCTTAGCTTTTGCTTATCTGTAAAGGTTTTAATTTCTCCGTCCAATCTGAATAAGATCCTTGCTGGGTAGAGTAATCTTGGTTGTAGTTTTTTCTCCTTCATCACTTTAAATATGTCCTGCCATTCCCTTCTGGCTTGCAGAGTTTCTGCTGAAAAATCAGCTGTTAACCTTATGGAGATTCCCTTGTATTTTATTAGTTGCTTTTCCCTTGCTGCTTTTAATATTTTTTCTTTGTATTTAATTTTTGATAGTTTGATTAATATGTGTCTCGGCGTGTTTCTCCTTGGGTTTATCCTGTATGGGTCTCGCTGCACTTCCTGGACTTGGGTGGCTATTTCCTTTCCCATGTTAGGGAAGTTTTTGACTATAATCTCTTCAAATATTTTCTCAAACCCTTTCTTTTTCTCTTCTTCTGGCACCCCTATAATTCGAATGTTGGTGTGTTTAATGTTGTCTCAGAGGTCTCTGAGACTGTCCTGAATTCTTTTCATTCTTTTTTCTTTATTCTGCTCCCTGGCAGTTATTTCCACCATTTTATCTTCCAGCTCACTTATGCGTTCTTTTGCCTCAGTTATTCTGTTATTGACTCCTTTTAGAGTATTTTTAATTTCAGTAATTGTGTTGTTCATCACTGTTTGTTTGCTCTTTAGTTTTCTAGATCCTTAGTAAATGTTTCTTGTATTTTCTCCATTCTATTTCCAAGATTTTGGATCATCTTTACTATCATTACTGTGAATTCTTTTTCAGGTACGTTGCCTATTTCATCTTCATTTATGTGGTCTTGTAGGTTTTTACCTTGCTCTTTCATCTGTAACATTTTTTTTGTCGTTTCTTTTCCTTCCTTTTTTTTTTTTTTTGACCGGTGGGGCTGGATTCCTGTCTTACTGGTTGTTTGGCCTGAGGCGTGCAGCACTGGAGTTTGCAGGGAGTTGGGTATCGCTGGTGCTGAGATTAGGACCTCCAGGGGGCTCAGTCCAATTAATATTCCCTGGGGCCTGTGGTTCCCTGTTAGTCCAGTGGTTTGGACTCGGAGCTCCCACCACAGGAGCTCGGGCCTGACCTCCGGCCTGGGAACCAAGATCCCCCAAGCTGGTCGCTGGGGGTTCCTCCCGTCCCCTTAGGTGTCCGTGGTCCCCCACCGGTGCCTGGTAGGTGCCCTAGTTGTGTGGAGACAGGAATTCCACGTCCTCCTAGTCTGCAATCTTGACTCCACTCTTAATTGATTATTGATGCCTACAACCTATGTTAAAAAGAGGTTTGGCTTTACCTTCTCCTTCATGATGTATGACTGAGCCTCATCAAGCTGACCAACAAATATGAAAGAGATGATTTTGGAGACAGATTCCCAATTTGGTGGCTGTGCAGCCAGGAATCTGTCCCAAATATGAAGAATGTTCAGAGGGTGGGTAGAAGACCAGAGAATTGTGCCAAGTACACAATCAGGTTAGTTATTCCAAGAGTGAAGGAAATCATTAAAATACTAGGGGGTGTGGGTCAAATGGTCTGGTAAGTATCTCGTAAGTATGGTCTGGGAGCATGGGACACATTGAATGGAGAAGAAAGTCTGAGCTGAAAAGAACACTGGTAGCTCTCAAAATTGTGAGAGAGTGAAGAAATTACTCTGGGAACAAAAGTGGCTCAGTTTAGTTCTTTTTCAACTTTGATCTTAAACATAAACTCTAGAAACAGATTTGCTTATAAGACTATGCTGTTTCTGTGAATGATCATGTACCTCCAGGCATGGAGGGTGGTGGTATCTTGTCTTCTAACAGAGTTCAAAGCCAAACAGAGCTGTACTAAGGAAGTGTTTCAAAAATGTAAACAAAACAAAATAACAAAAACCCACTCAATAAAATGCAGTATTTCTAGTAAAGTGGGAGTATTTAATATCTGATAATCCCCATCTGGTTTGAGGATATAATTAAAGACATGTGATTCCCCAAAGCTTAGTTCTCATTCATCTTTCATCATGGGCCTGCTGATGGGCAGTCTGCTAGGATGCCAGTCCTGGAAGGATATCCATTTCAAGAAGTAGAAACAGACTATAAATAGACACCTTGAATACAGTCTTGTGTTAGGCATTTGTGCTTTGTGTGGTAGGAGCAAAGAGATGGGAGTGATGGAGTCCACCCTGGGTTTGGGGAAGAAAGAGATTGTTTTGGGTTTTTAGAAATGGCTCTATAGAGAGGGGATGCTTGAGCTAAGTCTTGTTCAGCTTCTAGAGTTCACCTATATTCCTTGGCTTGTGGCCCCCAGCTTTGATCTTCAAAGCCAGCAATGTAGTACCATGTGACCCTGTTTTTGGTACATATCTTTCTCTGACCAAAGCCTGGAAAGGTTCCCCACTTTTAATGATTCATGTGATTAGAAAAGGCCTACCTGGATAATCCAGGATAATATAATTATTTCAATGTCTGTAACCTTAATCATATCTGAAAAATCCCTATGTCCATGCAAAGTAACAGGTTCTGGGGATTAGGGTGTGGGCATCTTTGGGTGGGTGGGTCATTATTCTGCCTACCACAGGGAGGGATGACTCTGATGAGGTATGCAAGGACCACATCATGGATGGAACACCCTGTGTGGCTGCCACGTGTTCGAACAAGGTTCTGGTTTTCTTTTCCAGTTTGGAATGACTCCCTCACCAGTGCTCTGCTATTTGGGGGCTGAAGCTGGTCTCTGGTCTCTGTGGTTCATTGACAAAGTGAGTGATTGAGGACTGATTGCGTTTCATTACCCTCAATGGTGCCCCCAACCCCAGGCAACTTAACCCCTGTATGACATTAATTAAAAAGCAATTAGAGCTTTGAGACTACGGTGGCGCGAAAGCCATGTGGAGGACAGGCTCTTGGTGCTCCAGCCAGGCATCAGGGCTGTGCCACTGAGGTGGAAGAGCCAAGTTCAGGACACTGGTCCACAAGAGACCTCCCAGCTCCACGTAATATCAAACAGCGAAAATCTCCCAGAGATCTCCATCTCAGAACCAAGACCCACCTCCACTCAACAACCAGCAAGCTACAGTGCTGGACACTCTATGCCAAACAACTAGCAAGACAGGAAGAAAACACCATCTGTAGGCACAGAGGCTGCCTAAAATCACAATAAGGCCACAGACACCACAAAACACACCACCAGACGTGGACCTGCTCACCAGAAAAACAAGATCCAGCCTCATCCACCAGAACACAGGAACTAGTCCCCTCCACCAGGAAGTCTACACAACCTACTGAACCAAACTTAGCCACTGGGGACAGACACCAAAAACAACGGAAACTATGAACCTGCAGCCTGCGAAAAGGAGACCCCAAACACAGTAAGATAATCAAAATGAGAAGCAGAGAAACACACAGCAGATGAAGGAGCAAGGCAAAAACCCACCAGATGTAACAAATGAAGAGGAAATAGGCAGTCTACCTGAAAAAGAATTCAGAATAATGATAGTAAAGATGATCCAAAATCTTGGAAATAGAATGGAGAGAATACAAGAAACGTTTAACAAGGACCTAGAAGAACTAAAGAGCAAACAAACACTGATGAACAATACAATAAATGAAATTAAAAATTCTCTAGAAGGGATCAATAGCAGAATAACTGAGGGAGAAGAACGGATAAGTGACCTGGAAGATAAAATAGCGGAAATAACTACTGCAGAGCAGAATAAAGAATAAAGAATGAAAAGAATTGAGGACAGTCTCAGAGACCTCTGGGACAACATTAAACGCACCAACATTCAAATTATAGGGGTCCCAGAAGAAGAAGAGAAAAAGAAAGGGACTGAGAAAATACTTAAAGAGATTATAGTTGAAAACTTCCCTAATATGGGAAAGGAAATAGTTAATCAAGTCCTGGAAGCACAGAGAGTCCCATATAGGATAAATCCAAGGAGAAACATGCCAAGACACATATTAATCAAACTATCAAAAATTAAATACAAAGAAAAAATATTAAAAGCTGCAAGGGAAAAACAGCAAATAACACATAAGGGAATCACCATACGGTTCACAGCTGATCTTTCAACAGAAACTCTGCAAGCGAGAAGGGAGTGGCAGGACACATTCAAAGTGATGAAGGAGAAAAAACTACAACCAAGATTACTCTATCCAGCAAGGATCTCATTCAGATTTGACGGAGAAATTAAAACCTTTACAGAGAAGCAAAAGCTAAGAGAATGCAGCACCACCAAAACAGCTTTACAACAATGCTAAAGGAACTTCTCTAGGCAGGAAACACAGGAGAAGGAAAAGACCTATAATAATAAACCCAAAACAATTAAGAAAACGGTAAAAGGAACATGCATATTGTTAATTACCTTAAATGTAAATGGATTAAATACTCCAACCAAAAGACATAGACTGGCTGAATGGATACAAAAACAAGACCCGTATATATGCTATCTACAAGAGATCCACTTCAGACCTAGGGACACATACAGACTGAAAGTGAGGGGATAGAAAAAGATATTCCATGCAAATGGAAATAAAAAGAAAGCTGGAGTAGCAATTCTCATACCAGACAAAAGAGACTTTCAAACAAAGAGTATTACAAGAGACAAAGAAGGACACTACATAATGATCAAGGGATCAATCCAAGAAGAAGATATAACAATTGTAAATATTTATGCACCCAACATAGGAGCACCTCAATACATAAGGCAAATGCTAACAGCCATAAAAGGGGAAATTGACAGTAACACAATCAGAGTAGGGGACTTTAACACCCCACTTTCACCAATGGACAAATCGTCCAAAATGAAAATAAATAAGGAAACACAAGCTTTAAATGATACGTTAAACAAGATGGACTTAATTGATATTTACAGGACATTCCATCAAAAAATAACAGAATACATATTCTTCTCAAGTGCTCATGGAACATTCTTCAGGATAGATCATATCTTGGGTCACAAATCAAGCCTTGGTAAATTTAAGAAAATTGAAATCGTATCAAGTATCTTTTCAGACCACAACGCTATGAGACTAGATATCAATTAAAGGAAAAAATCTGTAAGAAATACAAACACATGGAGGCTAAACATCACATTGCTTAATAACCAAGAGATCACTGAAGAAATCAAAGAGGAAATCAAAAAATACCTAGAAACAAATGACAATGAAAACACGATGACCCAAAACCTATGGGACGCAGCAAAAGCAGTTCTAAGAGGGAAGTTTATAGCAACACAATCCTACCTTAAGAAACAAGAAACATCTCCAATAAACAACCTAACCTTACACCTAAAGCAATTAGAGAAAGAAGAACAAAAAACACCAAAGTTAGCAGAAGGAAAGAAATCATAAAGATCAGATTAGAAATAAATGAAAAAGAAATGAAGGAAACAATAGCAAAGATCAATAAAACTAAAAGCTGGTTCTTTGAGGAGATAAACAAAATTGACAAACCATTAGCCAGACTCATCAAGAAAAAAGGGGAGAAGACTCAGATCAACAGAATTAGAAATGAAAAAGGAGAAGTAACACCTGACAGTGCAGAAATACAAAGGACCATGAGAGATTACTACAAGCAACTATATGCCAATAAAATGGACAACCTGGAAGAAATGGACAGATTCTTAGAAATGCACACCCTTCCGAGACTGAACTAGGAAGAAATAGAAAATATGAACAGACCAATCACAAGCACTGAAATTGAAACTGTGATTAAAAATCTTCCAACAAACAAAAGCCCAGGACCAGATGGCTTCACAGGCGAATTCTATCAAACATTTAGAGAAGAGCTAACACCTATCTTTCTCAAACTCTTTCAAAATATAGCAGAGGGAGGAACACTCCCAAACTCATTGTATGAGGCCACCATCACCCTGATACCAAAACCAGACAACAATGTCACAAAGAAAGAAAACTACAGGCCAATATCACTGATGAACATAGATGCAAAAATCCTCAACAAGATACTAGCAAACAGAATGCAACAGCACATTAAAAGGATCATACACTATGATCAAGTGGGGTTTATCCCAGGAATGCAAGGATTCTTCAATATATGGAAATCAATCACCATGATACACCATATTAACAAATTGAAGGAGAAAAACCATATGATCATCTCAATCAATGCAGAGAAAGCTTCTGACAAAATTTAACACCCATTTATGATAAAAACCCTCCAGAAAGTAGGCATAGAAGGAACTTTGCTCAACATAATAAAGGCCATATATGACAAACCCACAGCCAACATTGTCCTCAATGGTGAAAAACTGAAACCATTTCCACTAATATCAGGAACAAGACAAGGTTGCCCACTCTCCCCACTATTATTCAACATAGTTTTGGAAGTTTTAGCCACAGCAATTAGAGAAGAAAAAGAAATAAAAGGAATCCAACTTGGAAAAGAAGAAGGAAAGCTGTCACTGTTTGCAGATGACATGATACTGTACGTAGAGAATCCTAAAGATGCTACCAGAAAACTCCTAGAGCTAATCAATGAATTTGGTAAAGTAGCACGATACAAAATTAATGCACAGAAATCTCTTGTATTCCTGTACACTAATGATGAAAAACCTGAAAGTGAAATTAAGAAAACACTCCCATTTACCATTGCAACAAAAAGAATAAAATATCTAGGAATAAACCTACCTAAGGAGACAAAAGACCTGTATGCAGAAAATTATAAGACACTGATGAAAGAAATTAAAGATGATACAAATAGATGGGGAGATATACCATGTTCTTGGATTAGAAGAATTAACATTGTGAAAATGACTCTACTCCGCAAAGCAATCTACAGATTCAATGCAATCCCTATCAAACTACCACTGGCATTTTTCACAGAACTAGAACAAAAAATTTCACAATTTTTTGGAAACACAAAACACCCCGAATAGCCAAAGCAATCTTGAGAAAGAAAAATGGAGCTGGAGGAATCAGGCTCCCTGACTTCAGACTATACTACAAAGCTACAGTAATCAAGACAATATGGTACTGGCACAGAAACAGTAATATAGATCAGTGGAACAGGATAGAAAGCCAAGAGATAAACCCACGCACATATGGTCACCTTATCTTTGATAAAGGAGGCAAGAATATACAATGGAGAAAAGACAGCATCTTCAATAAGTGGTGCTGGGAAAACTGGACAGCTACATGGAAAAGAATGAAATTGGAACACTTCCTAACACCATACACAAAAATAAACTCAAAATGGATTAAACACCTAAATGTAAGGCCAGACACTATCAAAGTCTTAGAGGAAAACATAAGCAGAACACTCTATGACATAAATCACAGCAAGATCTTTTTTGACCCACCTCCTAGAGAAATGGAAATAAAAACAAAAATAAACAAATGGGACCTAATGAAACTTAAAAGCTTTTGCACAGCAAAGGAAACCATAAACAAGATGAAAAGACAACTCTCAGAATGGGGGAAAATATTTGCCAATGAAGCAACTGACAAAGGATTAATCTCCAAAATTTACAAGCAGCTCATGCAGCTCAATATCAAAAAAACAAACAACCCAGTCCAGAAATGGGCCAAAGACCTAAATAGACATTTCTCCAAAGATGATATACAGATTGCCAACAAACACATGAAAGAATGCTCAACATCATTAATCATTAGAGAAATGCAAATCAAAACTACAATGAGATATCATCTCACACCGGTCAGAATGGCCATCATCAAAACATCTACAAACAATAAATGCTGGAGAGGGTGTGGAGAAAAGGGAACTCTCTTGCACTGTTGGTGGGAATGTAAATTGATACAGCCACTATGGAGAACAGTATGGAGGTTCCTTAAAAAAACTAAAAATAGAACTACCATACGACCCAGCAATCCCACTACTGGGCATATACCCTGAGAAAACCATAATTCAAAAAGAGTCATGTACCACAATGTTCGTTGCAGCTCTGTTTACAATAGCCAGGACACGGAAGCAACCTAAGTGTCCATCAACAGATGAATGGATAAAGAAGATGTGGCACATATATACAATGGAATATTACTCAGCCATAAAAAGAATGGAACTGAGTTATTTGTAGTGAGGTGGCTGGACCTAGAGACTGTTATTCAGAGTGAAGTAAGTCAGAAAGAGAAAAACAAATACCGTATGCTAACACATATATATGGAATCTGAAAAGAAAAAAATATATGGTCATGAAGCACCTAGGGGCAAGACGGGAATAAATATGCAGACCTACTAGAGAATGGACTTGAGGATATGGGGAGGGGGAAGGGTAAGCTGGGACAAAGTGAGAGAGTGGCATGGACATATATACACTACCAAAGGTAAAACAGATAGCTAGTGGGAAGCAGCCGCATAGCTCAGGGAGATCAGCTCGGTGCTTTGTGATACCTAGAGGAGTGGGATAGGGAGGGTGGGAGGGAGGGAGATGCAAGAGGGAAGAGATATGGGGACATATGTATATGTATAACTGATTCACTTTTTTATAAAGCAGAAACTAACACACCATTGTAAAGCAATTATACTCCAATAAAGATGTTAAAAAAAAAAGCAATTAGTCTCCTTTTCACTGCTTATCTGAAGACACACACCAAGATAAAAGGGACTTTGACTTCCTCCAGATTCTGCGAAGCCTTTGTTTCTGCCAGCTACTGCCATACTTTCCTTATATTTGATTTTCAGTTAATTGCACATAAAAACATATGATAGATTCTACATATATCCCCTTTAACTGACTTAATTATATGAATTTCTAAAGGTGAAATTGGTCCCAAACCAGTTCTTTAAATTATCTTATTCTCTATCACATAGAAGAAATCTTTGAGACAGTCCAGTATTTCTCAAACTTCTGTCCTCTTTACACATTGGTCCCATGCTCAGTCAATCTTCCTCAGTAACATCTCTCGTTAAAATAAGTGCTTCTTAATGGAATCACAGCTTGAGAATAGTGGATCTAGTCAATCTCCATAACTTTATGAACTAGCAAACTGATACTCAGATAGGTTAAGTGCAACTTGACCAATATCACATAGCTACTTAGCTCAAAATCCAGGATTTGACCCCAATACTACTTCTATCTACACTTTCAAGCTTTAGACTCCACATCAATTTAGATCCAAATCTAATTTTATCTCACTCTTTTAATTATTCCTTTGTTTAAAGCAAAATAATTTTTCATTTAAGTTTCTTGGGTTTTTTGTTTTTTTGGCTTAGTCCTATATTTTAGAGGCTTTACTATCTTTGCTGGAAAAGTAACATTCAAGGACCAAACATTGACATGTAGTCTCTTTCTACACACATCACCTCTTTTTACAAGGAGAGATTAGATTTGTTGGCCCATGTTTCTTTTTTTATCTGTTCTTATTATCTTCCTTGTAAGACTCACATTCCCCTCACTTCCTCTTCACTTCTAGTTCTCTTTCTTTAATAATATTCCACACTCTACATGCCTCCTCACTTCCCCCTGGGTCTAAGACTAACAAAGGACAGATACAAATAGCTGCAGCAGTGGATGTTGATTTAGTTGCTTGACGATGTTCTTACTTGGGTCTTCTCTGAGTCTTTCCTCCAGATGCTTACCTAATTTTCCTCCTCTTTGCTCTGTTTTTTCTCTTCTAAAGAGAATGTACCCAGCCCCATCCACATCACAGTTTTCTGTCAGCTCAGGCAAGGAGTTAGCTTCCCAAAAAAGATGGCTATATCGAGCATTTATGTAGCACCTTCCCCCTCAGCTATTGAAAACCTTCCATGGGAGAGGGATTAGCCATCTTTATTAAGTTGCAGATGAGAAATGGAGGCAGGAAATAGAAGGAGAATGCTTCTAGAAGGTGGGAAGAAGGTATATTATCAGTTACACTTACTGATGGAGCAACCCACATACAGATTAGGTCTACCCAACTATTTCCCTTTAGGGGCCTTAAGGGAAGCCATAATGCTGGAGCATTGATCAGCAAATTGGCTTGCCAAGAAGCCAATCCAATCCTGTAATGAATATACCTAAAATAGAGAGATCTACACAGCCCACAGATGAGAGCTTAGGCAGGACCAGCTGCTACAGAACATGGCATGACACATAATGAAAGGCATTGTATATGGCTGTAATGTCCTGGGTTTGGACCCTACTCTATCTTTTCCTCATTAATCTCCATGAGCCTCCATTTTCTCATCTGTGAAATCGAGAAAGGCAAATGATTGTTTTCAGGTTTAAGTGATAAAAAAAGTCTTGGACATATTTAAAAGCTGATGAGAAAGATTCAGTATAGAGCAAAAGGTTTAAGATAGAAGAGAGAGGAGATAATTTATAAAGCGTGGTCCATCCTGGATAAAGCATGGCAGGGGACTGGTGGACAGTTAAACCCTAATTAGAAGTGAAGGGTGCTTCTTATATAGCGTCAGGAGACAAGGGGGAAGAACAGCTGCATAAGCACATAGGTTTGTAAATGTGATGGTGGGAAGTTGAAGAATGTCCCCTCTGAGGGTCTCTATCTTCTCCGTGAGGTAGGAGTTGATGCCACCTGCTTTGAGTATGGAGGGATGTGAGGAAATTGGAGGATCAAGGACAATGGAGAAATCCTCATGGTAGAGAAGAGGAGAAAGAACTGATAACAACTCAATAAAAGAGAAATGCAAATCAAAACTACAATGAAGTATCACCTTACACTGGTTAGAACGGCCATCATCACAAAGTCTACAAATAATAAATCTTGGAGAGGGTGTGGAGAAAAGGGAATCTTCCTACATTGTTGGTGGGAATGTAAATTGATGCGGCCATTATGAAGAATAGCATGCAGGTTCCTTAAAAAACTAAAAATAGAGCTACCATAAGATCCTACAATCCTACTCTTGGGCATATAACCAGAGAAAACCATAATTCAAAAAGATACACGCACCCCAGTGTTCATAGCAGCACTATTTCCAAGACATGGAAACAACTTAAATGTCCACTAACAGGTGAATGGATAAAGAAGGTGCGGTATATATAGAGAGAGTGGAATATTACTCAGCAATATAAAAGAATGAAATAATGCCATTTGCTGCAACATGGATGGACCTAGAGATTATCATAGTAAGTGAAGTAAGTCAGTCAGAGAAAGACTAATACCGTGATATCACTTATATGTGGAATCTAAAAAATGATTCAAATGAACATATTTACAAAACAGAAACAGATTCACAGACATAGCATACAAAGTTAAGGTTACCAAAGGGGAAGGATAAACTGGGAGTTTGGGATGAACATATAAGCACTACTATATATAAAACAGATAAACAACAAGGACCTACTGTACAGAACAGGGAACTGTATTCAATATCTTATAATAACCTATAATGGAAAAGAATCTGAAAAAGAATATATATATAAAACTGAATCACTTTGCTGTACACCTGAAACACAACTTTTAAAATCAACTATACTTCAACTAAAAATATTTTTTAAGTTAATAGAATTTCTTGGCAGTGTATCATGTCCTGTTGAATATGCTGACCATGAACACATAATGACAACACCCTGCCCTGCTGCTTTTTCTGCAATGATGCTCAGCAACCTTGGTCAATAGTTGGATTCACTGAGAAAGGCCAAGTAGGTGTGTTGAAAGGACAGTGGGGCAAGGGAATTGAGGAAATTAGCGAGAGTGATCGAAGTAACAGAACATTGAATATGAGTAGGATAGGGAAGGAAGTGAAGAAAGGAGGACACTGATAAGTGAGAAATTGTAAGGGTAGTCCAATGAATTCAAGGAGCTGGTTTAACAGAAACAACTGAATGAGCCACCTGGAAGGATAAGAGTTGTAAGGTGTCTGAGTTGTTGATTTTGAAGGTAGAACTGTTCTGGGTGATAACAAAGTCTAGAGAGTGGCCATAAAAACACACGACCAAAGTTGGGAGTGAAGTTAAGGTGACTGGAGACGAAGAGTGCAAGGAACCCAGCAGCCAGGATACTGGGTATTAACATAAATGAAGTCACACGAGATGCTGATGTTAGAATCTGGGTATAGAGACCAAGATTTGGTGGATAATAGTGACAAAGAGGAGTAGAGGGATGGTAGAGCCAAAAGCAAGAGTCTTAATGGAGCAGGGGTTTTTACAAGAGGGTGCAAGAACAGTAGTGTGGAAATGTCTATGTGGAACAAGGAGGCCCCTCCAGACTCTAGGATATGCGGTTGAGCAAATTCTCCTTGGGAAAGCTCTGTAGAAAGTTATATCTTCAGGAGTGAGCCAGCATTCTACAAAATGGAAACAAAATACAGTCGGCCCTCTCTATTCACAGGGCCAACCAACCGTGGATTGATCCACGGTTGGTTGAATACTGGGATGTGAAATGTGTGAATTTGGAGGGCCTGCCCACTATATTTCACCATCTTATATAACCGACTTAAGCATCCAGGGATTTTGGTATCCATGGGGGTCTTGACACTAATTCCTGCAGAAACCGAGGGAGGGCTGTGCCTACATTATGGAGTTATCAGGATTAAATGCAATAGTGTATGTGGAAATGCCTGTCATATAAAATAATGGTTTTATTTATTAAAAAATACAATTTACAATGCACATGATACTATGCTAAGTACATTTTGTGCATTATCTCATTTAATCCTAATAGTTGGATAGGCAAACACTATTATTATCTGTATTCTAAAAATGAAGAAGCTGGGTTTTAGAGGGGTTAAGTAACTTGCACAGGTCTCCCAGCTCAGAGGTATCAAATGTGAACCCCAGCAGTCTGAGGTCAGAGCCCACACTTTTAAATACTAGTATAAGCTGACTATTTGTTTTGAAAACAGCTTTATCATGTTGTTACATATGAATGAACTCAAGAAAGAAATTTCTTTTGAAATCATTTAAACTTAGCCTAAATTAAGTTAGGCAAAATTAGAGGGTAAATATAATAATTCTCAAAATTGTAGTGTTTATGTTATTTTCAGGATGAAAATCACACTACCATCATACCCTACTTATAGGGCCAGGAAGGGGGATTAAAGCCAGTTAATTTTTTTGAGCTTTGTGCCTCAAGGCAAGTCTGCAAAGCTATTTTGGACTGTTTGATCATGAATGATGACTCTGAAATAACAGGGAAGTCAGGGAAGCGATGAAGTCAGGGAAGAGAGAAAAATGAATTTGGACTAAATGTAGCTGATAGTTGGAGTAGGTGGAAATAAAAGGAACTCTTCTGGCAGGTGTGGAATGACGGGAGGGCTAGAAAGGAAGAACCAGGGGTTCTAGTTGCCTGCATCTCCTTAATGTGGATCAAAGAAAGCGGAGGTGCTGTCCCATCCCTCATGGATCTTGTAAGGGGAGAACTGTCACTTGCATTGAGCAGTGTCTCTAGGCTACTGGGGATATCCAAGCATAATGTACAGTCCAGGAATTCCAAGAACTCTGAGTTTATCCCTAAGAGGGAAAAGTTGGCAGTGGTAATTCATGATCAGTCACAAGAACTTTCACCTGGCCTTGAGCGCTCATTTGGACCTCCTGGTCCTCATATAACCGCCACACTGAAATTCCGGGTAAATGTTCTCATTCTTTCCTTCTCTCAGGAGAAAAGTCTTCAGTACCTCAGTGCTGTGCTCTAGAGTTCTGCCATCAGGATTGTGCCCTCAGCCATGGGCACTGTGGGGAGATGGTAAGGGTGCACAAGGATTCAGATTCAAACTAAGGACGTTCTAGATCACGTCTAGGGATGGTGTAGTGGTGAGCATTACTCCCCACACTAGTGGTTGAGACTGGAGGAGAGATGATCATAGGAAAGAATTAATTGAGTATTGACATCTTCCTTAGCATTTTTTTCTTTTTGTTTTTCAAGGGGAAAATGTTTTTTGGTCCCATCACTGAGGGACTAAAATGGTACCTCAACTGATCCTTAACCCTCCAGGACCCTGTACTATTTTCCTCACCAGGCTTGTCCCAGGAATATGAAGTAAAAGAGTTACTTTTCCAATTTACGGAATGAAATGATCCGCCTGAACATGCTCATGAGCTGGTGGTACTATCTTAACTAAAGAAGATTTTAAAAAATACATTCAGAGCCGAAGAATTCCAGGGAAATTTTTCTGAAGTACCCAGTGAGAACTCCAGATAGCCACATCTTTTTTCCTTTGTTTTAGAAGCCCAGGCCCTGAAGTGCTCGGTTCTAAGAATCATTAGGAAAAGATGAAACTCTTTCTGGCAGGTACTGAGATGTCTGGTTTGTTTTGACTCTGCATTGATCCCAGGAATGTTAAGAGTCATGTTTTCATGCAAACCACACTTTAATAAAAAGATGACTATTGTTAGATCCAGTCCCATGGGGTAGCTAAAAAATAAAAATATGTGTATGTTGGAAAAACTAATGCTTCTGTAGCCAATTCTGCCAGGTTCACAGAGGGGGGGGGCGCTTTCTGGAAGGTTTTTACACCAATCCTGTCTATTCTGATTAGAGTGGCAGTTCCTAGCTTTTTCAGTTATGGTTTGTCAGTTTTTTCCATTAAAGATCACAGCTTCTCAGAACACAAACTTCTGGTGTGTTTCTAATCCCTCCAAGTCTTGCTGATGGCAGGCAATCCAATGGCATGCAACACACCCGCTCCATATCTTTGCCTAACTTTTTTGATGTGGAATTCCAAGTTTTGTGAGTCTAGTCTTTCCCACATCATCCCATACAGCTGTCCTCAGATCCAGGAAATCTATGGACAGAACGCAGAAAATCAGATACTCTGCTTTTTGGAATGTGAGGAGCTTTATACAAGGGGGTAAGAGATTCCTGGCATGTAACCTGGAACAAGTTTTAATTGCTTTATTTCTTTTTGGAAAAAGTCAGCATTGTTGACCAGATGTACTGCTGTGAGCATCTGGAACAAAAAGGAGCTTGATTTTGTCAGGAAGCCTAGATTAGAGTTCAAGCCCTTTCACTGACTAAGCTGTACGGCCCTGGGTGATCATATACTCTTCATGGGAAATGGCTTCCCCTTTGGTAAAATGAAATGGTTGGGTGTGTTGGAATCTAAGCCTCTCATAGCTTTTAGACCCAGAAGATTACGGAGAAAATGAAAATACCTTGTCACAAGTTTCACAGTGCTACCCTGTATCACCAGTAGATGGCAGAGTCGCATTGTAATCTGAAATTGATACTGTGATGTGATACTGGTAATCCTAATGGTGATGAAGCTTATCAAGGTAGGTACAGTATAACGACTAATAAATAAATAAATAAATAAAAGGTTGTTCCTAACCAGCAGATTCATGGACCCCTAGGCAAAGGTCCTTGGTTACCATTAAACCCGATGGGGACTCCACACTTAGACAACTGACATCTTTTCAAACTATATTTTGAAAGGCAATCTACCCACTGGAGCAAATTATGTATTTCTTCTCTTACTCTCATTTATTAATTAATTCAATGACTATTTGTCAAGTCCACTATGTTCCAGGTCCTGGGATAATCCTGAGGACACAGAGATAAACAAAGACAATATAATATCAGCACTCAGGAAGCTCATCCTCCAGAGAGTTACACCATTGAACAAGTACTTATCATTGAGGCAAAAGTCTACAGAGAAGTCTATAGGTAGAATATGTAACATGGGTGCTGAGAGGTAAAGAGTGTTGAGAATAACTTCCTTGGTGAAGTACTGGATATTTGAGAACAAGAAAAGTCTGATTTAACAAACAAAAAAATCAGTTGGGGAAAAAAGTGGTCCAGGCAGAAGAACAGCATGTGCCAAGATTCACAGGCAAGAGAGGGTGAGGAGCATTCCAGGAGCAAAAGAAGCCAGACGCTTGTGGCATAGAACCAGGCAGAGAGTGATATATTGATGAAAAGAAGAAAACTGGTTTCACAGAATTCTTAACTTCCCCATGACTCCATCGGCAAGGGTGCTTTTGTCAGACTAGTTAGCTGGCATCTTGGTGGGTAGAGAAGCCTGGTCCAATGATAGTAAAAAAGAGAACAGGTTCATTTTGACTGGGAAGTAGAAGAGAGGAACGTGGAGATCTGAGAATCAAAACTGGCTTGTATCAGTTTAGATCAAAAGAATATTGATTGTATTTCTGGGATTCACTAAGCTATCCCTTGCTGGCCAGCACCCAAGATGGCAGCAGTTAGCCTGTCAAAGTGACACAGCCAACTCTATCATGTCTGTGTACTCTTGGCTCTATTCTCCTTAACACTAATCATAGCTACCTGTGTGCCAGACACTGGGATTGACACTTGCAATGCAAGAATTTGCAGCACTGTGGAACCACAGAGGTTGGCTGAAGAGGCCTGTGTCACCCCTCATTTGCCCACCATCCCCTCACTCATCATAACTCGGTGTCAATTAAGCAACTGTTTTTCTCTGTAAATCTCAGTTCTTTAATAGCATGGTTGCTTAGCAAATGACACTGTGAATTAGCTCCTGAAGTGTTTCTACGCAGTAGAGGGAACAAACAACATGTCGGTATAGATTTTCTGGCCGTAAAACCAAGACAGGTATTAGATTTTAAAGAACTACAGGCTGCAGACAGGCGATCACTTAGTTTTAAAAGCCAAGTTAGGTTTGTAATCTGCTATGAGTCTTGGAATGGCCACAAAGCTGAAGGTAGACAAAGTTATGTCTGTGAACTCAGATGACTAGTCCAGTCACTGCTCCTCCCCCAGGTCTGTTTAAATGCCCAGAACAGTGAGTATTGTGTACCTAGACATTTGCTTGAAGGCATGCAAAATCCAAAGTCAATGAATCTTTCTCCACTGCCTTTATGTGGAACTAAGCACATTTACATAACGCAATTCTGTGTGTGAGAAATCAGAGATGCTTTGGGGCTACTGGAAAATTTTCATTTAGCTTGTAGTGACATTCTTAGACCATGCAGCAAAAAATCAAGAACTATTTATTTTCAGGGCCTGGCTGCAGTTTGGCAGAATACAGTGGGCAGCCATTTATTTTTGCCCATCTCCTTGCTTGATCTAACCATACATCTAACTGCAGGTTACTATAAATATAATGAGGATCACTTGGGGATGTGAGCCCAGAGTCTTAGACAGTTTTATTAGTATTCATAAATGTTTATGTTCCAGATATAATCGTATTATTATAGTTTTGTATATATGCACATAAAATTCACAGGCTACTAATTTTATTAACTCAACCATGCCCCCACTCCTAGGCAGAAAAATATATTAGAGATGATAAAAATGAAGACCTATCAGTATGTTGGCCACCATGCTTCAAATAGAACCCATTTTTAATAGAACCATAGTGCTTAGGGTCAGCCTGACCCAATGGTGGATCAAAACGCCCTCCTCCCCCCCATATCACTCTTCTTCCTGGCCTGAAATCACCTTTAGAGACAGTCATGGACAGTACCATCAGTTAAGAGACTGTTTTTCCACTGAAGGAGACATGAGGGATGACCTTCCCTTGTATTACACACAACTATGGGTTATCTAAAGTTATGTACACTTCTCTGTGTGTTAATTAAACACCACTTTCTTTCTTTCCCACTCAAAAAATATAATTGTGTTCACTCTCATTTACATAAAAAGTGAACTGTTAGCAAGCTAATACATAAAGGAGGAGTAGTAAAAAATAATAATCTCTAATATATCCCATGTTATTGATGCCAGGTCAGGGTCTTCAACACCGAGATAAGATTCCAGAAAGGAGCCTAAAGCGCTTCACTGACTATCTGAAGAATAATGAATAATGAATAACTTCGTAGCAGTTACTGTCACTGGAATGCTGAGGGGGCAGGGACAGAAGCAGCACTGGGTAGCTTCGTAAAAATCAGAAATGAAGATCAGAGAAATTTCCCAGCAGAACTGTGATCATCAAGGCAGTGGAGTTTTCTCTGCATGTCCAGGTGTCCCTGGCTGGACAAAATGGGGGCACATGTACTGACCAGATGACTTTGAAAGGTTGGATACAGGAGGGACCAACGAGAGCTATTTTCTACATCTTGTTTCACCAAGGCTGACAGAACATTAGAGCTAGGGGGGACTTATTTTAAGAAGTCCCCCTCACTCTCCAGATAATTGAACCAAATCCAGAGAGGCTGATGGCCACACAGGGGTTGTGACACAGAGCTGCTAGGGCTGTGGCTTGAACCAGCTTCTCTTAACTACCGGTGAGGTCCAATTTCCTTCACATTGCATATTAAAGCAAGCAGGAGAAGCCAGGAGAAGAAAGAAACCACAGTTTAGTGGCATGCCCAGGATTTCCTTAGCTTGCTGAAATGGATGCTTTCAGAAGAAACAGTAAAATGCAATCCTCAGACCACCCTTGGCTAAATGACATAAGGGACACCAAACCTTTGGTGTGAGCTGTTGGGTACAGTCCTCTCCTAAGTTAGCCCCCCGTCTAGCACCAGTTCTCTGTCCACCTGTTCATACTCACACAATCCTGGACCCCATGTGTCTGCTGGAATTCCCCACCTATGCCTGATCTCTTCCTTCTTTTGGCCAAAACAAATAGTTGCTTCCATAACATCTTTTCCATTTTATCCTTCAAGGTCAGATGTCTTTTGCCCAGCAAGTCTCTAGCTATGTAGGCTGTTAATCCTGTTCAAGTCACCATGCTGAGGGGGTCTAAAAGGCATTCCTAGAGCCATCCTTCGCTACCTAGCTTTCATGCCCTGCCTATATGTCCGGAAGCAGAACGGAAAAAGGAATTGGAAGATAGAACTTGAGTCTTAGCTATAATGACCTTTGGCAAGACTCAATGTCTTTGAGTTTTAATGTTCTCATCTATAAAACACAGATTAAAACCCCCCACTTGCCATGCGTTCCAGAGTGGCGGGGTCCCAATGTGGAGAGATATGTGAAAGTGCTTTGGTAAACTTAAAGCACCTTGTAGATTCAATGCATTATTAGTAGCTCCTAGGAGTCATGCCATGGTAGGAATCTGAAGCCAGGTATGGAGAACTCCTAAGTATTCTTAAGATCCAGGCCCTGGTGACTCCCTGCTCAACCTGCACACACAGTCAGCTGTGCTTCTAAGTCTTCTGACTAAGAGAATCACCATCTTCGTGGAGATACACAATATTACACCATCCCTAATACATAGAGATCGCCTCTTGCCACTGCTGCTACTAACCCAGAAGCAGAGGTGATTCAGGAAAGAACCAACTTTTCCTCACTATCAGGAAACCATGTGGGTTGTCCTTACAGTATTTTTCCAGAAGATGTTTGTTTGATGCCTAAAAACTTTCCTGTGGCTTCCTTGACTATCTTGCTAATTCTCTGACAGAAACTTCATCTACTATCTCCACTTCTTCACCTGTCATGTGTACAGTGAAGAAAAATGTTTTTTCTCATTGCCTTTTGAGACAAGAGTACCAAACTTTGGTGTCTGCATTCTCTGAACAAATTTCCTCTGAAACAAATTTTTGTAGTAAATCTCTCTTGAATCTGGCATATCCGTTTCTTTTCACACATTTACCCTATAAACTCACATCTTTGTTTTCTCACCCATCTGAAATCCTGACAGATGGTGTAATTTACATAGTGAATTAAATCTGCTCTGCCTTTACCCTCCATGGGATGCCATCTGAAACATAGGCCATGCACCTGCCCCTTTCTTACCTGTGACATTTATGGAAAGAGCTCAACTAATCGTGTTTACCTCCTTCCAGATCCAGTTTATGCTGGAAAATCTTGGAATACAAATCAGATCAAGTGTTGATCACTTGGCAGATCATCTGAACTCAGTCGTGCGGAACCCTTGGGAAATAGACATTTCCAGGGAGAGGAAAGGATTTGAAAAATATTAAAAGTTTAGGTAAATGTGTGTCCAGTAAATGTTAGAGGGGACCTGTTTAAGATCAGGTAGTGGCCCAGAAAATTGCTAGAAAGCATCCCATATCTCCTACTACCTTTGATCAGGGCTCCTCCGAGACTATGATTTTTAAATTTTTTTGCCCTGTCAAAAGGATGGGCTGAATAGCTAAACAACATTCCATAATAAGAACATATAGATGGATTGGACATTCCTACATACAATAAATTAGAGAGAATGTGTAGTGGTAGTCGATTTTAGTTTTTCATTCCTCTTACTGAGGAAATGATGGCTAAGGGAATTTTTTTATTATTTTGAATTATTTTTACCTCAAATTTTCATTTTGAAAATTTTCAGACATACAGAAAAGTTTATAAAAAGTAAAATGAATTACTGTCTATTGATCACCCAAATTTACTAATTGTTAAATTTTGCCACATTTGCTTGATCTCTCCCTTTATATTTCCCCCTTTTCCTCAGAATGATTGAAAACAGACATCGTGATGCTGCTTTACCCACAAATACTTTACGGTATTTCTCCTAACCTCAATATCATTGTTACATCTATGTCATTTAACACTGATATATTTTCAATAAATTTTTATCGTGATAAAATTTATATAGAGAGAAATATATAAATATGTGTACAGTCCAGTTGGTTTTTACAAATGCATATAATCCATGCCCCTATCAAGATATGCCTCTATCAAGATAAAGGGCATTTCCATCACCCTAGAAAATTCCCTCATGCCCTTTCCCAGTCAATCCTCTTCACCCCTAGAAGCAACCACTGGTCTGATTTCTATCGCCATAAATTCATTTCACCTCATCTAGAACTTCATATAAATGGAGTCATACAGTATACATATTTTAGTTTAGCTTTTTTTTGTCTCATAATATTTCTGAGATTCATTCATGTTTTATGGTGTATCAGTGGTTCATTCCTTTATATTGTTGATTAGTATTATATTATCTATATAGCTCAGTTTATTATCTATCTCACCCAGACTGTTTTGAGTTTTTAGGCTATTATGAACATTCTTTTTTTCTTTTTTAATGAACATTCTTGTACAAAGTTTTATGGACATTGATACAATATTGCCTAATACATAGTCTATATTCAAATTATCCCAACTGTCCCCCAAATGTCCTTCATGGCTTTTTTTTTTTCTCATTCAAGGATCAAATCAAGGATCACACATTACACTTGGTTGTTTCTCTTTGGTGTCCTTTAACTGAGAACAATCCTGCTTTAAAGAAATAGCTCCTGTATCATTTGGAAATATCCACACTGATCTTTGAGTATTTTGAGGGAATAATCTTAATGCTGGTTCAGTCTAGGTCTTCTCTGTGGATCCCACAGAGATCTATTCAGCCCTGGGATTTCTGTTTCTTGCTTCAGATCCCTTATTAATAATTGCAGAATTCCTTTAAATAATTATTTATTGGGTACCTATAAGCACTAAGCATTGTTGTAGGCACTGGAATACAGGCCTAGACAAAAATGTGAAGAAAGAGGGGAAAAAAATCCCTGATGTTATAGAATTTACATTCTAGTGAGAATGTTCTCACATTTTGCTTACATAGTTTTTTATGTTATTCAAAAGACCAAGGCTTCATCTTCTGCTTCTGTAGAGGTTTTGTGTTCTGCTTTTTCAAATGCAACCTGGGCTTCCCTGGTGGTGCAGTGGTTAAGAATCTGCCTTCCAATGCAGCGGACATGGGTTCGAGCCCTGGTCCGGGAAGATCCCACATGCCGCAGAGCAACTAAGCCCGTGCGCCACAACTACTGAGCCTGCACTCTAGAGTCCGTGAGCCACAACTACTGAGCCCTGTGCCACAACTACTGAAGCCCGCACGCCTACAGCCCATGCTCTGCAACAAGAGAAGCTACCGCGATAAGAAGCCCGCGCACGGCAATGAAGAGTAGCCCCTGCTGGCCACAACTAAAGAAAGCCCCCACGCAGCAACAAAGACCCAATGCAGCCAAAAATAAATAAATAAATAAAATGCAGCCTGTTTGGAGAGGACTGGGGTTGGCTGCGTGAACACAGCCTGAAGGGGGTTAGTGTGCCACAGCTAGCCGGGAGGGAGTCTGGGAAAAAGTCTGGAGCTGCCGAAGAGGCAAGAGACTTTTTCTTGCCTCCTTGTTTCATGGTGCACGAGGAGAGGGGATTAAGAGCGCCGATTAAAGGAGCTCCAGAGACGGGCGAGAGCCGCGGCTATCAGCGCGGACACCACAGACGGGCATGAGATGCTAAGGCTGTTGCTGCAGCCACCAAGAAGCCTGTGTGCGAGCACAGGTCACTCTCCACAACTCCCCTCCCGGGAACCTGTGCAGCCTACCACTGTCAGGGTTCCGTGATCCGGGGACAACTTCCCCGGGAGAACACACAGTGCGCCTCAGGCTGGTGCAACAACATGCTGGCCTCTGCCGCCGCAGGCTCGCCCCGCATCTGTACCCCTCCCTCCCCCAGGCCTGAGTGAGCCAGAGCCCCTGAATCAGTTGCTCCTTTAACACCGAAGAACAGACGCCCTCAGGCGACCTACACACAGAGGCGGATCCAAATCCAAGCTGAACCCCGGGAGCTGTGCGAACAAAGAAGAGAAAGGGAAATTTCTCCCAGCAGCCTCAGGAGCAGCGGATTAAATCTCCACAGTCAACTTGATGTACCTGCATCTGTGGAATACCTGAATAGACAACGAATCATCCCAAATTGAGGAGGTGGACTTTGGGAGCAATGATATATATATTTTTTCCCTTTTTCTCTTTTTGTGAGTGTGTATCTGTATGCTTCTGTGTGTGATTTTGTCTGTATAGCTTTGCTTTTATCATTTGTCCTAAGGTTCTGTCCGTCTGTTATTTTTGGTTTTTTTTACTATAGTGTTTAGCACTTATCATTGGTGGATTTGTTTTTTGGTTTGGTGGCTGTCTTCTTTTTTTCTTTCTCTCTTTTTTTTATTACTTAAAAAATTGTTTTTAATAATTATTTTTTATTTTAATAACTTTATTTTATTTTATCTTCTTCTTTCTTTTTTTTCCCCCTTTTATTCTGAGCCATGTGGATGACAGGCTCTTGGTGCTCCAGCCAGGCATCAGGTGTGCCTCTGAGGTGGGAGAGCCAAGTTCAGGACACTGGTCCACAAGAGACCTCCCAGCTCCACATCATATCAAACGGCGAAAATCTCCCAGAGATCTACATCTCAACGCCAAGACCCAGCTTCACTCAACAACCAGCAAGCTACAGTGCTGGACACCCTATGCCAAACAACTAGCAAGAAAGGAACACAACCCCATCCATTAGCACAGAGGCTGCCTAAAATCATAGTAAGGTCACAGACGCCCCAAAACACACCACCAGACGTGGATCTGCCCACCAGAAAGACAAGATCCAGCCTCATCTACCAGAACACAGGCACTAGGCCCCTCCACCAGGAAGCCTCCACAATCCACTGAACCAACCTTAGCCACTGGGGACAGACACCAAAAACAACAGGAACTACAAACGTGCAGCCTGCGAAAAGGAGACGCCAAACACAGTAAGTTAAGCAAAATGAGAAGACGGAGAAACTCACAGCAGATGAAGGAGAAAGGCAAAAACCCACCAGACCTAACAAATGAAGAGGAAATAAGCAGTCTACCTGAAAAAGAATTCAGAATAATGATAGTAAAGACGATCCAAAATCTTGGAAATAGAATGGAGAAAATACAAGAAACGTTTAACAAGGACCTAGAAGAAGTAAAGAGCAAACAAACAGTGATGAACAGCACAATAAATGAAATTAAAAATTCTCTAAAAGTGATCAATAGCAGAATAACTGAGGGAGAAGAACGGATAAGTGACCTGGGAGATAAAATAGTGGAAATAACTACTGCAGAGCAGAATGAAGAAAAAAGAATGAAAAAAATTGAGGACGGTCTCAGAGACCTCTGGGACAACATTAAATGCACCAACATTCAAATTATAGGGGTCCAGAAGAAGAAGAGAAAAAGAAAGGGAATCAGAAAATATTTGAAGAGATTATAGTTGAAAACTTCCCTAATATGGGAAAGGAAAGAGTTAATCAAGTCCAGGAAGCACAGAGAGTCCCATATAGGAAAAATCCAAGGAGAAACATGCCAAGACACATATTAATCAAACTATCAAAAATTAAATACAAAGAAGAAATATTAAAAGCAGCAAGGGAAAACCAACAAATAACACACAAGGGAATCCCCATAAGGTTAACAGCTGATCTTTCAGCAGAAATTCTGCAAGCCAGAACGGAGTGGCAGGACATATTTAAAGTGATGAAGGAGAAAAAGCTACAACCAAGATTACTCTACCCAGCAAGGATCTCATTCAGATTTGACGGAGAAATTAAAACCTTTACACACAAGCAAAAGCTGAGAGAGTTCAGCACCACCAAACCAGCTTTACAACAAATGCTAAAGGAACTTCTCTAGGCAAGAAACACAAGACAAGGAAAAGACCTACAATAACAAACCCAAAACAATTAAGAAAATGGTAATAGGAACATACACATTGATAATTACCTTAAATGTAAATGGCTTAAATGCTCCAACCAAAAGACATAGACTGGCTGAATGGATACAAAAACAAGACCCGTATATATGCTGTCTACAAGAGACCCACTTCAGACCTAGGGACACATACAGACTGAAAGTGAGGGGATGGAAAAAGATATTCCATGCAAATGGAAGTGAAAAGAAAGCTGGAGTAGCAATTCTCATATCAGACAAAATAGACTTTAAAACAAAGACTATTACAAGAGACAAAGAAGGAAATTACATAATGATCAAGGGATCAATCCAAGAGTAAGACATAACAAATGTAAATATTTATGCACCCAACATAGGACCACCTCAATACATAAGGCAAATGCTAAGAGCCATAAAAGGGGAAATCAACAGTAACACAATCATAGTAGGGGACTTTACACCCCACTTCCACCAATGGACAGATCATCCAAAATGAAAATAAATAAGGAAACACAAGCTTTAAATGGTACATTAAACAAGATGGACTTAATTGATATTTATAGGACATTCCATCCAAAAACAACAGAATACACTTTCTTCTCAAGTGCTCATGGAACATTCTCCAGGATAGATCATATCTTGGGTCACAAATCAAGCCTTGGTAAATTTAAGAAAATTGAAATCGTATCAAGTATCTTTTCAGACCACAACGCTATGAGACTAGATATCAATTAAAGGAAAAAATCTGTAAAAAATAAAAACACATGGAGGCTAAACAATACACTACTTAATAACCAAGAGATCACTGAAGAAATCAAAGAGGAAATCAAAAAATACCTAGAAACAAATGACAATGAAAACACGACAACACAAAACCTACGGGATGCAGCAAAAGCAGTTCTAAGAGGGAAGTTTATAGCAACACAATCCTACCTTAAGAAACAAGAAACATCTCCAATAAACAACCTAACCTTACACCTAAAGCAATTAGAGAAAGAAGAACAAAAAACACCAAAGTTAGCAGAAGGAAAGAAATCATAAAGATCAGATCACAAATAAATGAAAAAGAAGTGAAGGAAACGATAGCAAAGATCAATAAAACTAAAAGCTGGTTCTTTGAGAAGATAAACAAAATTGATAAACCATTAGCCAGACTCATCAAGAAAAAAAGGGAGAAGACTCAAATCAATAGAATTAGAAATGAAAAAGGAGAAGTAACAACTGATACGGCAGAAATACAAAGGATCATGAGAGATTACTACAAGCAACTCTATGCCAATAAAATGGACAACCTGGAAGAAATGGACAAATTCTTAGAAAAGCACAACCTTCTGAGACTGAACCAGGAAGAAATAGAAATTATGAACAGACCAATCATAAGCACTGAAATTGAGACTGTGATTAAAAATCTTCCAACAAACAAAAGCCCAGGACCAGATGGCTTCACAGGAGAAGTCTATCACACATTTAGAGAAGAGCTAATACCTATTCTTCTTAAACTCTTCCAAAATATAGCAGAGGGAGGAACACTCCCAAACTCATTCTACAAGGCCACCATCACCCTGATACCAAAACCAGACAAAGATGTCACAAAGAAAGAAAACTACAGGCTAATATCACTGATGAACATAGATGCAAAAATTCTCAACAAAATACTAGCAAACAGAATCCAACAGCACATTAAAAAGGTTATACACCATGATCAAGTGGGGTTTATCTCCGGAATGCAAAGATTCTTTAATATATGCATATCAATCAATGTGATACACCATATTAACAAATTGAAGGAGAAAAACCATATGATCATCTCAATAGATGCAGAGAAAGCTTTTGACAAAATTCAACACCCATTTATGATAAAAACTCTCCAGAAAGTAGGCATAGAGGGAACTTTCCTCAACATAATAAAGGCCATATATGACAAAACCACAGCCAACATCGTCCTCAATGGTGAAAAAATGAAACCATTTCCTCTAAGATCAGGAACAAGACAAGGTTGAGCACTCTCACCACTATTATTCAACATAGTTTTGGAAGTTTTATCCACAGCAATTAGAGAAGAAAAAGAAATAAAAGGAATCCAAATCGGAAAAGAAGAAGTAAAGCTGTCACTGTTTGCAGATGACATGATACTATACATAGAGAACCCTAAAGATGCTACCAGAAAACTACTAGAGCTAATCAATGAATTTGGTAAAGTAGCAGGATACAAAATTAATGCACAGAAATCTCTTATATTCCTATACACTACTGATGAAAAACCTGAAAGTGAAATTAAGAAAACACTCCCATTTACCATTGCAACAAAAAGAATAAAATATCTAGGAATAAACCTACCTAAGGAGACAAAAGACCTGTATGCATAAAGTTATAAGACACTGATGAAAGAAATTAAAGATGATACAAATAGATGGAGGGATATACCATGTTCTTGGATTGGAAGAATCAACATCGTGAAAATGACTCTACTACCCAAAGCAATCTACAGATTCAGTGCAATCCCTATCAAACTACCAATGGCATTTTTCACGGAACTAGAACAAAAAATTTCACAATTTGTATGGAAACACAAAAGACCCCAAATAGCCAAAGCAATCTTGAGAAAGAAAAATGGAACTAGAGGAATCAGGCTCCCAGACTTCAGACTATACTACAAAGCTACAGTCATCAAGACAGTATGGTACTGGCACAAAAACAGAAATACAGATCAATGGAAGAGGATAGAAAGCCCAGAGTAAACCCGTGCACATATGGTCACCTTACCTTTGATAAAGGAGGCAAGCATATACAGTGGAGAAAAGACAGCCTCTTCAATAAGTGGTGCTGGGAAAACTGGACAGCTACGTGGAAAAGAATGAAATTAGAACACTCCCTAACAACATACACAAAAATAAACTCAAAATGGATTAAACACCTAAATGTAAGGCCAGACACTATCAAACTCTTAGAAGAAAACATAGGCAGAACACTCTATGACATAAATCACAGCAAGATCCTTTTTGACCCACCTCCTAGAGAAATGGAAATAAAAACAAAAATAAACAAATGGGACCTAATGAAACTTAAAAGCTTTTGCACAGCATAGGAAACCATAAACAAGACGAAAAGACAACCCTCAGAATGGGAGAAAATATTTGCCAATGAAGCAACTGACAAAGGATTAATCTCCAAAATTTACAAGCAGCTCATGCAGCTCAATATCAAAAAAACAAACACCCCAATCCAAAAATGGGCCAAAGACCTAAATAGACATTTCTCCAAAGAAGATATACAGATTGCCAACAAACAAATGAAAGAATGCTCAACATCATTAATCATTAGAGAAATGCAATCAAAACTACAATGAGATATCATCTCACACCAGTCAGAATGGCCATCATCAAAAAATCTACAAACAATAAATGCTGGAGAGGGTGTGGAGAAAAGGGAACTCTCTTGCACTGTTGGTGGGAATGTAGATTGATACAGCCACTATGGAGAACAGTATGGAAGTTCCTTAAAAAACGAAAACTAGAGCTACCATACGACCCAGCAACCCCACTACTGGGCATATACCCTGAGAAAACCATAATTCAAAAAGAGTCATGTACCAAAGTGTTCATTGCAGCTCCATTTACAATAGCTAGGACATGGAAGCAACCTAAGTGTCCATCAACAGATGAATGGATAAAGAAAATGTGGCACATATATACCATGGACTATTACTCAGCCATAAAAAGAAATGAAATTGAGTGATTTGTAGGGAGGTGGATGGACCTAGAGTCTGTCATACAGAGTGAAGTAAGTCAGAAAGAAGAAAACAAATACTGTATGCTAACACACATATATGGAATGTAAAAAAAAAATGGTCATGAAGAACCTAGGGGCAAGATGGGAATAAAGGTTCAGACCTACTAGAGAATGGACTTGAGGACACGGGCAGGGGGAAGGGTAAGCTGGGACAAAGTGAGAGAGTGGCATGGACATATATACACTACCAAATGTAAAATAGATAGCTAGTGGGAAGCAGCCGCATAGCACAGAGAGATCAGCTCGGTGCTTTGTGACCACCTAGAGGGGTGGGATAGGGAGGGTGGGAGGGAGGGAGACGTAAGATGGAAGACATATGGGGACATATGTATATGTATAACTGATTCACTTTTTTATAAAGCAGAAACTAACAGATCATTGTAAAGCAATTATACTCCAATAAAGATGTTAAAAAAAATGCAGCCTGTTTGCTTCTTTCTTAATTAAGATGGCTGCTTATTGCCAGAGATTCTCTCTTTCTATCTCTGTTTGTCTCTGTATCTCTTTCATCTTCTGAGTTTTTTTTAAAAACATTTTTAAAATTAATTAATTTTTATTTTTGGCTGCATTGGGTCTTTGTTGCTGTGTGCAGGCTTTCTCTAGTTGTGGTGAGCAGGGGCTACTCTTTGTTGCAGTGTGCGGGCTTCTGATTGCAGTGGCTTCTCTTGTTGCGGAGCATGGGCTCTAGGCGTGTGGGCTTCAGTAGTTGCAGCATGCAGGCTCAGTAGTTGTGGCACGCAAGCTCTGGAGTGCAGTCTCAGTAGTTGGGTCACACGGGCTTAGTTGCTCTGCGGCATGTGGGATCTTCCCAGACCAGTGATCAAACATGTGTCCCCTGAACTGGCAGGCAGATTCTTATCCACTGCGCCACCAGGGAAGTGACGGATCACTCATTTTTTGTGAACTATGACAACGAGAGAAGTCTTTTGAACATTTTGGACATGGAAATAGTCATTTCCATCTCAGAGTTCAGCTGGAACTAACTTCTGTGTTCTGCAGCTTCATGATACTTTCTGTATAGCACCATAAAATCTCTCCCATAGGCAGTCGTTTGGGGCATTACTGTTTAATCACCTCATTCCAATAGTGTGTAGGCTGCATGAGGACCTAGACAATTCTAAGCACATAGTCAAAGCACAGATGATACCTACTGAATGTAATTTAATAAACCCTTGATGTGACTGAATTGACTGACTGGATACATGGCTTGCTGTTTTAGTATTACATAGGTCTTTTATTTTATGTTGAAGGTTAAAATCCTTCTCAAGACTATGGTCACTTGAGGCATCTTTCCTGTACGGAAACTGCTAATTCTAAGCAACAAAGACTATTGATTCCTCTTGTGTTTTCTTAGAAAATTTCCTATCAAAACCTTCTTCTACCTTTACTCTATGCCAGTATTTCTCAACGGCGGGGCGGATGGCGGGGGGAAATTTTACCCCCAGGAGACATGTGGCAATGCCTGGAGATATTTTCAGCAACATGACTAGGAGATGCCATTGGCATGGGTAGAGGCCAGGACGCTACTTGAACATACTACTATGCACAGGACAGCCCCCTATGACAAAATAGCATGTGGTCCAAAACATCAGTAGTGCTGAGGTCGAGTAATCCTGCTCTATACGCATGGTCTAAGTCACACTACAATATATAAAAGTGCTAATACCCAGAGGGTAACGGGCAGTTGATTAAGTGATGCCTGGACATGGCCTTTGAGTAACATAAGCAACTGTATCACTAATAATGGTAGCAGAATCAAATTTTAGGAGCAAATTAACAATCTGAGTTACTGGGGGAATTGAGTTCCACAAAAAATGATCTTGAAAGAGTTTGAATTTTTGCTTCTCTCTATAGGCTTTTTAAGGGAATTCTACCCTGCCACCTGTATTCTTTCTTCACTGTCTCCCTCTTGGGTACATGTGAAGAGGACTGGTCCAGGGACCCCAGCAAAAGATGCCTTTATCTTCCCCTTGCCTTGCAGAGCCTTTGTTTCCTTAACCTGGCTTGGCCTAACAGTCCTCACCTTGTGCATTACAAAGTACCAACTCCATTCTTGAACAGCTGCCATCCTCACTCTGCTTAGGGACCCTGCTTCGGTTGCTGGGCCATCACCTGCCTCCACAGCCAGTGAGCAAGTGAGGTCACACAAGCTGTGGTGGCAGAGATTACACCAGCTTTTCGCATTTGGCCTGGAATCCCATGGGGCATTCAATCCCCTCTCCTGTGGTGCCTTTGTGGGTCTTTCCCTAACAAATGCCTACTTGTTCTTCCTCAAAGCTCACAGGGTGTTAGAAGCTAAGACTGAGCCCTCGTTTGCATTCCCGGCGCCCACTGGCATGACCTCAGGAATCCTGCAGCTGCAGGATGAATGGGGCCATTGGATGGTTTAGCTGAGGGCTTAAGTGGAGTTGGATGGCACAAAATCCTCCCATTTAACAGCACTGTCAAATCTTCACCCAGCCTCAAACTAATGCTCTTTGGAAAAATCACTAGCTTGTCTGAGTTCCCCACCTTGCAACTCTGCAAGAGAGAGCATCAGGGATCAGGGCTCTGCCCCACAGTGCCAGCACTGGGCTTGGTACACAGTGCTCAGTAAATGTTGGTTAAACAAAATGATTTAAGCCAAAGTGCCAAAATAATGTCTTATACATTGGTTGGGACTCTAGGGGAGGGAAAAGAAATCTTTTTCCTCTACCTATTTTAGCTTTTCTGCCTGGAGCCCTGTAAATTAGACTGACAAAAGACAGATTAACAAGAGAAAAACAAACACAAGTTTATTAACATGTGCATCACGCATACACGCGGGATACTCAGAGATGGGTAACTCAAAGGAGTGGTTAGAACTTGAGCTTATATATCATCTTGACGAAAGAACAATACATTTTAGAGAAAGGACAAGACAAAGGAATAAGACTGTTTATAGTGGTGGCAAATTGTGAGAAGACAAATACATGGGGAAACTAATGGCAGATGAGTGCTAGTTTTAGTAAGGTTTGTTATGTGGATTCCTCTGGTGCTGTCTCTGGGCTGATAATGGTCTAGAGTTGTCTCTATTGATTAACTTCTGTCCTTCTTGGTTATGGGTGCACTTTTACAAATGTATACCCCGCTTTTAGGCAAATAGGGAGAGGGCAGAGAGCTTTTCTTGTATCTGCTTCTTCTCAATTGCTTCCTCTCAAAACAATTCTCAGGCCGAAGTGGCATATATCGGGGTAACATATTCTGCTACCCTTCAATACTGTTTTTCTTTGTCCCCACCCCCATCCTTTTGCCCCCATTTTTAAACAGCAGAGTTTTTCAGTTAGAGCAATAATATATATTTCATGATAATCAAAGAAATCCCAGCCTAACACCAGGCATATTGTTCCCATACAGCCAACAGAGTGATCACTTTTAAAATGCAAATCTGAGTCTGTCCAGCCCTCAGGGAAAATCCAAAGTCCTCGGAAAGGTTCTGGGCTTTTAAACCACTGGCCTCTGTAACCCTCTAGCCTCAAAATTCATCACTTCTCCTCTATTTCTAACACTCCACTATGAGCTCACCAAACCCCTTTCCAGTCACCAAACCCACTTTGCTCTCTCTGCCAGTGAGCCTTTGCATAGTCTGTTTTCTATAACAATCTTCTTGCCTTTCTTTATGGGGCTAACTCCTACTCAGGCTGCATTTACCTTAGGTCAGTGGTTCTCAAAATTTGCTGAATATTAGAATCACCTGGGGGGAACTTTTCACACCCTATACCAATTAAACCAGACTTGCTAGGGGTGGAAGCCTGGCATCACTAGTTTTTCAAACTGCCTAGGTGATTCCAGTGTGCAGTCAAGTTGGAGAACCAGTGGTTTCCATACTTTAGTGTGCAGAGGTGTCACCCGGGGTCTTGATGCAGACTCTGACTCAGTAGATCTGGGGTGAGACTGGAATTTCCACATTTCTAACAGGTGTCCAGGTGAAGCCCATGTTGTGAGGCTGCTGGTCTGCAGACCACGCTTTGAGTAGTACAGGTCGAGGCTTTGGTTTCTCCAGGACTGTGGTTCTCAAAGTGTCATCTCTAGACCAACAGCATCAGTACTGCCTGGAAATGTATTCGAAATGCAAATTCTCCGGTTTTGCCCCAAAACTACTGAATCAGAAACTCTGGGGTGAGGACCAGCAGTCTGTGTTTTAACAAGCCCTCCAGGTGATCCTATGCACACTCATCTTTGAGAACTGCTCCTCTGGGAAATATTTCTGCAACCCCAAGATTAAGTTGATTTCTCTCTCTTTGCAGCCTCCTCTGCTTTTTTTCAGAGCATTCTGTGCTTCCCTCTGCTGTAGCACATTTTATACATACTGTTTAGTTGTCTGGTCACTGCCCTGTAATCCCATGGAGGGAAAAGTCTGTGTTGTTGGGCGCTTGGCATCCCCATGACCTAGCAGCTCAGTGGCAGGCCCTAATAAGCACTCATACATATTTGTAGAATGTATTACATAAGGATAGAAAGTTAAATGCACATTATTGTGTCACTCCTTCCAGGTAGTTTCCTCTGTGGCTAGCATAAAGAACGAAGAGAAAGAACAGATTATAAAATACCATCAAGGTCACCTTGGTGCGTGAACTCTGTTCCAAAGACTGGCCCTTAGAGGGTAGGGCTCAGATTTCCATAATTCCTCTTTCAAGCAGAGCTACAAATGGCAGTTGAACAAATGTCTTTCTGTGAGGAGGCTGAGTGAGTCTGGCAATAATAAAACTTGGGGAAGGGGGAGGGGCAGTTGTCAGATAGATTTTCGGCACTACATGGCAGTAGTTTCTTCCCTCTTATGCTGCAACACGATGAAAAGAAAGAGTGATTCCGATTCCTTTCACACTCCACTCTCTGAGGTTTTCTCCCTTACCTGATGGGGTCATCTCCCTGATTGTTCTCTCAATAGGAACATCTCCATTTCTGTCAGGGAACAAGGTGGGGGTCTTTCGATTGCTAGGGACCATAGACATCATTTTTTTTAGCAGTAAGATATAGGGAGAGAGACACTTGCCATCCCTCAGACACAGCTATCAGCAGGTTTCAGGGAGTATCCCTAGCAAATTCATTTTGGTTGGTATAATTCTGTTGGAAGATGTAAAATTGCTTCTAATCTAAGGAGAGACACAGTGGACATCCATAATTCTCCTCCCTGGAATCACAGAATCCCAAGGCAAATGCCTATACCAACAAATTCAGAATCTCTAAGAACAGGGCCTGGGCATCTGCATTTTTAAAGTTCCCCTGGTGACTTTAATATGCAGCTAGAGAACCACTGGCTTGGTGTTAAGACCAGGTATGGGCTTAGAAATCCCCTGACCCAATGCCATACAGTGGTGAACATGAGTTCTCTACACAGAACAAAACATTACAGTACAGAGTGGAAAAAAGCAAGTTGCACAAGTACAGAAAGAGACAAATTATAAAATGCACCCCCAATATTATATATTCTTTTTTTGTATAGGCAAAAAAAACCACAGTCTGCAAGTGGATTAGATGGAAGTGCTTTAATTCCTTTCAGGTGCTTTTCTCTGAGGGAGAAGAAAGGGCTAAGGAGGGAGGATAATAGACTAGAAGGGGTGTCCATCTTGCTGCTGTACTTCATTTCTATTTTAAAAACAGGTCTTGAAACAAACATTACAAAATGTTACCAATGTTCTCTTTTGGCTGGAAGGTATGTACATAATTATATTCTTTTGTACTTTTCTATTTTTTTTAAACGTTCTCAAGACAAAAATGATAATTAATTAAAGAATAAAGACCTAGCACCTAGGTTTTTCTCAATGAGAAGTATGAGGCCCTGAAGAGCACCTGAAGTGACAACCATGTCAGAGGCAGGGCCTGGGCCTCTGGGCTCCCAGCACAGGGCTCTGCCACTGACCTCTGCTGAGTCACAGGTGGTGCTGCGGGGAAATCCCTTCTCAGCGCGCCACCTCAGCATCCCCTCAACTGCCTCCTCTGACAGACGTTACAGCCTCCCTGATGCAGGGACGGCTGCAGGCTACTTTCTCCCTCTTGGTCCCTGTCCAGCACGGGGGGTGCGGCAGCGGCGGTACGCTCGGAGCCCCAGCCGGGTGCATCCTTCTGGGCAGCTCGGCTCCCGGGCACCGTGGCCAGGCTGCAGCAGTTGCCTCGCAGAGCCGGCGCTCAGGTGGTCTTTCGCAGGCGGGAACGCCGCAAGGAAGGCAATCAGGCTGCTTGTACCTACGCTGAAAAGCCCCCTCTGAAGGCAGCGATTCAGATACAAAGCTGGATGAATGTGCTTCGTGGCAGAGCGTGCAGCTGCATTATTGACTGGGGCTGAGAAAGGCGTTGAATCGGGAGACTGAAGAGATCTGCTCTTTTGATTCGGGTTTCCAGGATTTTGCAGACTCGTGATGGCTCTGGTCCAAAGCAAAAATCTCCCTATGATCCTAAGCTAAAATTTGGGGGAGTGAGCTGCATAAATAATTTTCTCTTAATTAAAAGCAAGCACACGGTAGCACGTGGTTTTACTCCCCTCCCATGTCTGATGTGGCCGGCTCACCTGTCACTGAGCTGTCTGAATGGGTTTTTCCCATTGCTAGGAAAGGGTTTTTCCTCTTTCGTAGCCAGCTCTGGTGTAAAAGGAAGCCTGTGCCCGAGCACAGTTGAGGGGCCATGTTCATGGCGCAGGAGTACACTTGCAATTAAGTCAGGCAATCAGAGGCGTTAATGGATGAATAGCTGTCAAAGCACAGTGGGGTGGCTGATAACCTCTAAGGCTGCTTATTGTGAGTGGAAACCACAGGTGAAAAAGGAGACAGGGATGGATGAGCTTGTGCTTCTCTCCCCTCCTCGCCTTTGAAGAGTTTGACAATACTGCTGAGTACTCCTTGGGGAGGGTACTCTTGGGGACCTAGCAGGCTTCTGGTTTGAGGAAAGAGGAGAAGAGCCACATAATTAAGGAAGAAAAAGCAGAAATTGGGGGCAGGGCTGCACATTTAATGCAGGAATTCAAAGCACAGAAGTTCCATGGAGGGGAAAGGGACCAAAGCTCCATTACCCAGTATCCCCAGAGGAGGAGCTGGAGACATTGAGATAGGATCCCCACCTAAGGTCTCCAAACAGAAAACAGGGAGCCGGGAAGGGGAAGCATCTGCTTCACTTTGAAATCAGTCTCTCTCAGGATTTGGCCAGCTCCAGAAATTGAGTTCAAGTGGTGCTCTAGGCACCACGGTGTTTTATTGCTAGATTGTTGTAGAAGGAATTTTCCTGAATGTCTGGAAACAAGAGGGCATTGGCTCTCTAACGTAGGGACGTCAGATAGAGCTCCATTTACTTGCCAATTCCACTTGAATGGCAGTGGCTGGCTGGAATATTCAGTCAGGAATGGTTTTTAAAGGCAGATCCAAGCTCTGTGGAGAAATAGTGCTTGATTGATTAGTGATATCTGTCTTTGGTGTTGAATGATAAAGGCAGTGCATGGGCTTCCTATCTGTCACCTCTGCTTTGGGATGCTTTTCCTTCTGTAGGGGCACCACCACCACAGACATTAATGTAATAATCTCGACGTAATGATCTTTGCTTTAGACTCTTCTGCTAAGGAGCTTTCAATCTAAAAGGGAAGTCAGCAATGGTATTTTTTTCTAGGTCCTTTAAGGAACTGGCCAGTGTATGATTCATGTGGCATCGAAATGCTCTTCCACTGGCTTACCTCAGTTACCTAAATGTCTGCAGACCTTTTGCCAGAGAGAACATACCTTTGTTGGTAGGTTTGTCCTCTGAAAATTAAATGGATCTCCACACTTAGGCTCATCTTCCCAAAATTAAGCAACCAGAAATTTGCAATTATATGGCTAAAGTAAATGTTCAGTGACTAAGTCTCCTTTCAAGAGTCTTTAGTAGGTAGTTTTGAGCACAAATCCAATTACTCAATGTGTCCTTGGGCTTCTCAAGCAATAATAATGGTTAGGGTGAAATAAATAAGGAAGAGTAGCTGGAACGAACTCTTTTACCAATGTCTTGCTGCAGGCAGCAGGAAGAAAAAAGCCAGAAAGGATGACTCAGTATTTGAATCCAGACAGAGCTGAGTAGAAGGACAGGAGAGGGACTGTGGAGAGAAGAGAGAGAAAAGTATGTGGGAGGGACTCAAACCCTTATTGCAGACAGCCCCACCTCAACAAAAATGTGAGATACTCAAGCTTGTCATTATAGCCTGTGGTAGGCCAAATAATGACCCCCCCAAAGACATCCAGGTCCTAATCCCTGGTCCCTGTACATGGTAAAAGGGAATCTGCAGGTATGATTAAGTTTCTTGAGATGGTAAAATTATCCTGGATTATCTGAATGGACCCACTGTAATCACAAGGTTCCTAATAAGAGGGAGACATGAAGACCACTGTCAGTGAAGGAGATGTGATAATGGAAGCAGAGGTCAGCGTGACCTGGGCTGTGAGCCAAAGAATGTGGGGAGCCTCTAGAAGCTGGAAAAGGTAAAAAGATTCTTTCCTAGCCCCTCCAGAAGGAACACAGTCCTGCAGACCCATTTTAGACTTCTGACCTCCAGAACTGTTAAGAGAATAAATGTGTAAAGAGAATAAATTATGAGGACATAATTAACCTCTCTGACTCTCAGCACTCTTCTCTGTAAGAGAAGGGGATGGAATTTGGAAAACATTTAAGATTCCTCCCTGCTTTAAGATGTTATGTGTTTTTTCATTGGAAACTTTCTTTTGAAAGATACTTTTGTAAAATTCACTTTTTAAAAAAATGAACTACAATCTATTGTCCCAGATGAATCTGGGAACATAATAAGAAAGATGCTGGTATCTGGTCAATTGTCTCTGGATCTCATGTACAAGGCTAGAGGTAGAATCTAATTTTTGTTGTTGCTGCTTGAGAAAATTAAATTGTATTTGTCTTGGAAATGGACTAAAGAGTGAGGAGGGCTAAGAATTTTAAAAATCCATGTATTGTTCAAGAGAGTGAGAGGTAACCATTTCAAGGTGAACCATAGCTAACTTCGTGATGGAGAACTTTAAGACTGTACCTGACTAAAATGAGTAGTAACTTTTTGTTTTACAGATGAGTGTTGCATAGCTGCCCAGGGCTACCAATTATAGTGCCACCTCATCTAACCTCTCATTCTGTCCCTTTTCCTCCTCATCAAAACTTACCAGCCCAGGGTAAGTTTCAACCCACTCCCCCCAGGGCCATGCTTCTAGTTGCTATGGTAACAGCTAGCTAATCCGAGCTTAATGTGCCCTTCTTGCCTTCTCAGGCAAGGGAGACTTCTGGAGACATCTCTTCCTGGAAGTGAAATGACACTAATGGGGGAATCTCAAACTAAAAGTTAAGACTGATATTTTGAAACAGGTAGCCTGTGGTACCTCTCAAATTACCACATGGAAGCAGTCTTCCTTCCTACCTACATGTATAGCCAACCTGGTACCTGTTATTCCTGTTCTTTCCTTTTGCTAAACAACTATGTCCTATGTGCTATGATAACAGTGACATGCTGGCTGTGGTCTATCCTATGGAGAGGTACTGAGTGCTGTGACTGTACAGGTGATATTCAAATCCAGTTAGCTAGTACCTTTTCCTGGACTCTCACTAATGCAGAAAGAATCGACACTGGAGTTAAAACAAAATAAAACAACCTCTGGCAATTTCTCATCTTGTGTCTGATTGCTTCTTTTACACCCAAGGGAGGTATTGTCAAACCAGCAATCCCCCAGAGCCGTGCTGTCTTGGAGATGCTAAATTGAAAAGGGAAAACAGCTTAGTGTTAAGGAAGAAGAGCGCTCTGGATGTGGAATGATTATAAGGTGGAGTAACCTTTGGAAAATTGCTGCAAGATCTCAATATTCTTATATGCTAGTATTCTAAGATTTCCCATCTCAGGTGCTCAGATTTCCAACCTCTGTCTCCTTCTCCCCAACTGTATTTCCTAGCATGTGAATGCACCAAAGAGTGTAAATGACTAACAACAGTTTAATGTTACCCATCCCTACAGGTATTTGCATTTTGACATGCAATAGAAAGGCAGTTTAAAATACAGTAGAATTTAAGTGTAGAAGCAGTAAGGGATGGGAGGAATTGAAAATGCAGATGATTCTATAGTCCAATAACCTAGAATGAATCCCATCTGCACTCTTGCCTTTGGGCAAGATACTTCACCTCTTTAAACTTTAATTTTCTTACCCATATTAGGGGATCATAATTATTCCTATCTCATAGAGGATGTTCAAAAGATTATATTATCCATATAAAGTGTCAAGGGATCAAGTGAATGCCTAATAAATGATGGTTCTTGCTATAAATAAAGCTTTAAGGGAAAGAAATTTAGACTAATTGTGGAATTTAAAACATCATTATTTATTTATTCAACAAGTTCTTATTGAGCACCCATCAAATACTTCCACGCCCTGTTCTAAGGGCTGGGCTGGGAGAACAGCTATGAACAAGATGGACAAACTCTGCCATTACTGGGCCTACATATTAGTGGGGGAAGGCAGGGAGCAAACAAATGCATGTATAATATAATTTCAGGTACTACTAAGTGCTGTGAGGAAAAATAAGCAAGGTAAGGAGATAAAGAGTGATACAGAGGAGGACTATTTTAGATAAGATGGTCAGGGAAGATATCTCTAAGGAGTGGACATATGCACAGAGCTTTGCGTGAAATAAGGGAGTGAGTCAGGTAAGACTCTGTTGGAAAGGATCAGCAAATCAGTCATGTTTTGTTGGAATATTTATTTTTCTGGGAATTTCCTGTTACCTCTAAAATTATATCAATAGCTGCAAATTTACTTGGCTAAGGGTAAGACTGATCTTGAATCTGAGATTAGGGCTAGATGAAAGAAGGAAACCAGAGTTTGCTGAGTTTCTATTATGTGCTAGGGGCTATACTCCCTTTGACCACAGTCATTTTTGTCCTCTAACTACCTAATCACCCTGTCATTTTTCATAACAGCCTATGTTGTGATTATTACTCTCCCAATGTGGACAATGAGCCTTTAGAATTTTCAACAACTTGCCCCCAAATAGTAAGGGGCTGAAATGGAATTTAAACAGATTCCACTGATCCCTGGTAGGATCTCCTCCTGACAGTACCACGACACAGCAGGACTGTGCCCTGGAATGCCCTGGAATGCCCTCCATCCCCCATAGAGCCTTTAAAAGCCATTAGCCCTCATGTGGTCATTGAGAATGTATCCAAAACCCCAAACCGAAAATCTTCACACAGCACAAGCACAGATTACAGTAGGCGTTGAGCCATCTTTAAAAAGAGTATGGATCCTACTTGAAAGCACAGAACTGCCCATTTCTAGATTCACCCAGGGGAGAGCTAGAATGTAGGCATTCTATTGCTACAAGATGACAGTCTGTCGCTACCCTCCAGTGCCAATATTTGTGGGCTCAAAGAATTTCACAGAAGACCAGCTGTTCTGCTCTGTGGGGAGTTTTCGGAGGAGTTAAGGATTTTTTCAATGTGCAGTTAAGTGGCAGATTGCCAACATACGGGTCTTTGGTCACTTGTAGTAGGCATAACTATAAAGAATATCAACTTTTTTGTTGTATAAATGAACATACAAGAAAGTAATTGTAAAAAAGAAGGTTGACCCTTGGGAAACTTTTCACATATTTAAGATGCTGCCTTTGCTTAAAATATTCTACCTACCGGGCTTCCCTGGTGGCGCAGTGGTTGAGAATCTGCCTGCTAATGCAGGGGACATAGGTTCGAACCCTGGTCTGGGAAGATCCCACATGCCATGGAGTAACTAGGCCCGTGTGCCACAACTACTGAGCCTGCGCGTCTGGAGCCTGTGCTCCACAACAAGAGAGGCCGCGATAGTGAGAGGCCCACGCAGCGCGATGAAGAGTGGCCCCCGCTTGCCACACTAGGGAAAGCCCTCGCACAGAAATGAAGACCCAACACAGCAAAAAATAAATTAAAAAAAAAAAATTCTACCTACCATTTAATTTTTGTCTATTTAATCTACAAGGTAGATAATTTTATCCTCTTTATGCAGATGGGGAATCTGAGCCTTGGAAATATTTGCTGAGTTACCTAAACTTAACCATTTAGCAAGCTTAAATTTGAGCTGATATCTGTCCAGATATGCCAAAGTCTGTGCTCTTTCAACTAAAGAAGCTATCTCTTTTGAAATTTACCTTCAGAATTGGTGGCATATTCTTTTAAATAACTCCACTGGTAGCAGACCATTGTTCTTTCTAAGTAGATTTAATTTTGGAGAGTCAAGTTCATTTGAAGTCAAGACTGAGTGGATGACCACATTACATGATGTCATTTTTGTTATTTGTACTAAAAAAATAAGAGAGATGAAGGACAAGATGACTTCTTATTTATCTTTGCTTTTCTCCATTACACGTACTGTGTTTTACATAGTCAATCAGTGTATGTGTTTTTTTATTTAAAATTATTTGTTAGAGCTAATCAATGAATTTGGTAAAGTAGCAGGATACAAAATTAATGCACAGAAATCTCTTGCATTCACCTATACACTAATGATGAAAAATCTGAAAGAGAAATTAAGGAAACACTCCCATTCACCACTGCAACAAAAAGAATACAATACCTAGGAATAAACCTACCTAAGGAGACAAAAGACCTTTATGCAGAAAACTATAAGACACTGACGAAAGAAATTAAAGATGATACAAAGAGACGGAGAGATATACCATGTTCTTGGATTGGAAGAATCAACATTGTGAAAATGACTATACTACCCAAAGCAATCTACAGATTCAATGCAATCCCTATCAAACTACCACTGGCATTTGTCACAGAACTAGAACCAAAAATTTCACAATTTGTATGGAAACACATAAGACCCCAAATAGCCAAAGCAATCTTGAGAAAGAAAAATGGAGCTGGAGAAATCAGGCTCCCGGACTTAAGACTATACTACAAAGCTACAGTCATCAAGACAATATGGTACTGGCACAAAAACAGAAATATAGATCAATGGAACAGGATAGAAAGCCCAGAGATGAACCCACACACATATGGTCACCTTATCTTTGATAAAGGAGGCAAGAATATACAATGGAGAAAAGACAGCCTCTTCCATAAGTGGTGCCGGGAAGACTGGACAGCTACATGTAAAAGAATGAAATTAGAACACTTCCTAACACCATACACAAAAATAAACTCAAAATGGATTAAAGACCTAAATGTAAGGCTAGACACTATCAAACTCTTAGAGGAAAACATAGGCAGAACACTCTATACTCTATGACATAAATCACAGCAAGATCCTTTTTGACCCACCTCCTAGAGAAATGGAAATAAAAACAAAAATAAACAAATGGGACCTAATGAAACTTAAAAGCTTTTGCACAGCAAAGGATACCATAAACAAGATGAAAAGACAGCCCTCATAATGGGAGAAAATATTTGCAAATGAAGCAACTGACAAAGGATTAATCTCCAAAATCTACAAGCAGCTCATGCAGCTCAATATCAAAAAACCAAACAACCCAGTCCAAAAATGGGCTGAAGACCTAAATAGACATGTCTCCAAAGAAGACATACAGATTGCCAACAAACACATGAAAGGATGCTCAACATCATTAATCATTAGAGAAATACAAATTAAAACTACAATGAGGTATCACCTCACACTGGTCAGAATGGCCATCATCAAAAAATCTACAAACAATAAATGCTGGAGAGGGTGTGGAGAAAAGGGAACCCTCCTATGTTGTTGGTGGGAATGTAAACTGATACAGCCACTATGGAGGTTCCTTATAAAACTACAAATAGAACTACCATATGACCCAGCAATCCCACTACTGGGCATACACCCTGAGAAAACCATTAATTCAAAATAGTCATGTACTACAATGTTCATTGCAGCTCTATTTACAATAGCCAGGACATGGAAGCAACCTAAGTGTCCATGGACAGATGAATGGATAAAGAAGATGTGGCACATATATACAATAGAATATTACTCAGCCATAAAAAGAAACGAAACTGAGTTATTTGTACTGAGGTCAGTGGACTTAGAGTCTGTCATACAGAGTGAAATAAGTCAGAAAGAGAAAAACAAATACTGTATGCTCTCACATATATATGGAACCAAAAAAAAAATTGTTCTGAAGAACCTAGGGGCAGGACAGGAATAAAGACGCAGATGTAGAGAATGGACTTGAGGACACGGCGAGGGGGAAGGGTAAGCTGGGACGAAGTGAGAGAGTGGCATGGACATATACACACTACCTAATGTAAAACAGATAGCTAGTGGGAAGCAGCCACATAGCACAGGGAGATCAGCTCGGTGCTTTTGGTCCACCTAGAGGTGTGGGATAGGGAGGGTGGGAGGGAGATGCAAGAGGGAGGGGATATGGGGATATATGTATATGTATAGCTGATTCACTTTGTTATAAAGCAGAAACTAACATACCATTGTAAAGCAATTATACTCCAATAACTATCTTACAAAAATAAAAAAATAAAATTACTTGTTGAAATATAAACATTGATCTATCATCAGTCATCTGTACCTAGCATTAACTTGTTGATCACATTTTCTGCTAGAGAGGAGAACCCTGAAAGAATAGGATATAGGACAGGCGATTTTTTAAAAAATAAATTTATTTATTTATTTATTATTTTTGGCTGCATTGGGTCTTCATTGCTGTGTGTGGGCTTTCTCTAGTTGCGGCGAGTGGGGGCTACTCTTCTTTGCAGTGCGCGGGCTTCTCATTGCAGTGGCTTCTCTTGTTGCGGAGCTCGGGCTCTAGGCGCGTGGGCTTCAGTAATTGCGGCACACAGGCTCTAGAGCGCAGGCTCAGTAGTTGTGGCGCACAGGCTTAGTTGCTCCGCGGCATGTGGGATCTTCCCGGACCAGGGCTCGAACCCGTGTTCCCTTCATTGGCAGGCGGATTCTTTTTTTTTTTTTAATTAATTAATTAATTAATTTATTTATTTATGGCTGTATTGGGTCTTCGTTTCTGTGCGAGGGCTTTCTCTAGTTGCGGCAAGCGGGGGCCACTCTTCATCGCAGTGCGCGGGCCTCTCATTATCGCGGCCTCTCTTGTTGCGGAGCACAGGCTCCAGACGCGCAGGCTCAGTAATTGTGGCTCACGGGCCCAGTTGTTCCGCGGCATGTGGGATCCTCCCAGAGCAGGGCTCGAACCCGTGTCCCCTGCATTGGCATGCAGATTCTCAACCACTGCGCCACCAGGGAAGCCCGGCAGGTGGATTCTTAACCACTGTGCCACCAGGGAAGCCCAGGACAGGTGATTTTTGATGGTGGGGTTAGGAAGCAGGAAGGTCAAACCTCAGAGGACTAGTTCCGGGAAGGGAGGTGGGGAGGCTGAGGGGTGAAGGGTGAGGAAGCTAGGCAGAAGAGGTGGGGAGACTGTGGGTGGAAGGTATAGGTAGGTTGGGAGTAGAGGTGGCAGTATGAGAGCAATGAAGACTTGAGTATAGGATTAGACCCCAGAAACAGGGCTGGTGGGGAGAGACTAGAAAGAATAGGGAAACCTGTCTTCACGGTCTTATGAGAGAAAAGCACTCTGGGAGTAAAATATAATAAAATGTTACATAAAACTATACTTCCAGGACCACTTAGTGCCTTGGAAGAGGTCATGGTAACCTCATTTGCCTCAGGGAGAGCTAAGTATTTTTCTCACTTGATTCACCATGGAATTAACTCCAGCTAAAATGTAAATCCCTCTGTTTTCTTTAAATTAATTAATTCATTTATTTATTTTTGGCTGCGTTGGGTCTTCGTTGCTGCACGCAGGCTTTCTCTAGTTGCAGCGAGCGGGGGCTACTCTTCGTTGCGGTGAATGGGCCTCTCGTTGCGGTGGCTTCTCTTTGTTGCAGAGCACGGGCTCTAGGCGCGCGGGCTTCAGTAGTTGTGGCTCGTGGGCTCTAGAGTGCAGGCTCAGTAGTTGTGGCACACAGGCTTAGCTGCTCTGCGGCATGTGGGATCTTCCTGGACCAGGGTTCGAACCCATGTCCCCTGCCCTGGCAGGCAGATTCTTAACCACTGCGCCACCAGGGAAGTCCCCCTCTGTTTTTTTGAGAGCCTTAATAACCCTCCTGCCTCAAATGTAGTTGTGGCCATTGTGGAATGATGATCTACCTTTAACCTCATCCATCATCAATAACCAGCAAAAGGATAAGGACAGTAATTAATAAATGTCTGAATATGCTTTAATTTATTCAGGCTGGGCAGGCTTCTCTTTCTAGTTAAGTATTTACTGAGAGTAAACAGCTATGTGTTAAATCATGAAATTCTAAAAACATACATATAGAGGCATGTACATTTTACCTCAAGCAGGGGATAATTCCCAGAAATGGAACTGCAGTAACATATCCACCCTCATTTGTGCATCTATAAAAAACAGGTCCAATTTTAGCAAGGCACCTAGAATATGTTATAAAATGTCTGCGTATAATTAATTCAAAATACTCTGTCATTAAATCATGAAATGATGCTTTGTGAGCACACATGAGCTTAATTGGGAGTAATGAAACCAAGGAGACTGCAACCCAGAGTGACGTAAATAAAATAACCATTAGCAGCTCCTGCAATATGAATTTAGGTCATCAGGTAATCTTGCAAATGTCCCAAGGTTTGTTCTGGCTTGACCTTCTCTCTCTCTGTGTGAAGACAACAGAAAAATTACTAAGTCTCATAACTGGAAGATCTGAAGAGTTCCAGCCCTGTTATTAGCAGGTAGAAGAATTATATGTCAGCTGACCCAACAGTCAATAAATTTCTTTCAGTTTGCAGTGGATGAATGGATATAGCACACTCAGAGGCCCCTTGAGGGTGGGACATTATAATGTAGTGAAAAGAGTTCTGCAGGTTCAAGGACATTATATTTGACCTCAATTATTTCAGTTTCCTCATCTGTAAAATGGACAGAGTCTACTGAGGATGAAAAGAAAAAGGTCAGAGAGTACCTTGATACGGTGCTTGGCACGCAGGAAGTATTCAATAAATGCTATTGGTTTTCCCATGCCCCCAGCACAGAGTGTCCTACATAGTGTAAGAACAATAGATAATTGTTGATGTGACTGAAGTGTGTCCTTGAGATGAGTTCCCTAAGGGGGTTGCCTAAATTTTCTAGTTAGACACTGAGGAAACAAGTGGAACTCAAATCAGATTTAAGACACAATCAGGCTAATGGCAATAGAGATGCTGGAGAAACATCACAGGGTTAATAGTGGTAGGAGTCAGCTCCTTGCTTTCCCATGATGGGATTCCAAAGCTGAGCAAAGAAAAGCGGACGTCTGCCAATTGTTCTGCCATTTCTCTTCCTGAGCATGTAGTCATTACTAAGTAACAACAGCTATCTCCCCTCTTTACCCAGATGGGTCCTCAGATTCCTGAATGCAGCATTTGGGCAGCCATTCATAGCCTGTTAGTGGTGGCACGTGTGATATCTGCTATTCCAGCAGAATAGTGCAGCCCACTGCCTGACTGACCTGATCAGTTGAATCTGAAAAGGAGAACAGCTGCTATTCTTCTGTACCCTTCCTGAATCCCTCTTAAAGCAAGAGGAAAGGACTCTGTTTCTTTCTCTTTGTAGAGTGACTTTTTAGTCTGTTTCTTTCTCTTTGTAGAGTGACTTTTTAGTCTGTAGATGATTCCTTATATCTGATATTTGGATACCACTTCACAGTTTATATAATATTTTAAAGTGCACTTAACCCTAATAATGATCATGGGTGAGAAGTGGGTTAACACAGTATCACCCTCATTGTATACAGGAGAAAACCAAGGCTCTGAGAGGTAATGAATTTATCTACAATGACAGAATCAGTAAGTGGTATAGCTGGAACTTGAAGACTGAGATATCCAACTCCAAAATCTGGCGATTATTTAGAAACAAATGCTACCATTAATAAGTAATATCAGGGAGAAGACTATAGACGACGATGGCACATGAATTCTTCATAGAGGAGAAGCCAGTCTTCAAAGAGAGGGTAAGATTTGGAATTGACAAGACCCAGCAGGATGGCATTCTAGGCAAGGTAACGTGGGCAATGGATGGAAGTTCAGCTTTGTGGGCATGGCAAGTAGTGGTGGTGGATATCAGCCACAGCATGGAGCCTGCCGTGACCGTACGGGAGATCACATAGGGATGCTGAGGAGTATCAGGAGATGAGTGGACAAGGAAGCTATGTCCTGCAGGGAAAGTTCTGAATGCAAGGCCAAGCGTGATGCATTACTTGTTTTGGTTATTGAGCTATAATCCATGATTTTATCTAAACCCTTTTGGAATCGATTTATATTTTCAGTTTGTCAAATATGGTCACTGTCTAAATTGCCTTGCCTTACCAAGTAGTATTCCATTGTAGATATATACAACGGAATACTACTCAGCCATAAAAAGAATGAAATGATGCCATTTGCAGCAAATAATAATACCTTTTAAGAAAGGTAGAAAGGAGAAATCTGATGTTCTTTAGTTGGCAAACGTGTCTATCTTTTCCTCTTACTCCCCTAGTGACTTTTTATGTTGCTACATCTTGGGGCTATTGTTTTATCTGGAAAATAAGAATACTGAGTAAAATTTAATATATGAAAATCAATAAGGTTCATATATACAAATTTCAGCAAGTTAAATTTTATAAGGGAAGAAATTATCTCTTTCAAAATATCAAAGAAGGAAAAGAACCCAAATCCATGAAATAACTAAAAACTAGGCTTAAACAAGATATGTGTAAGATTTATGTGAAGAACATTTTTAAATGTTAAAGAGGGATACAAAATACGACTTGAACAAATGAAAATACATATATACCTTGTTTTTGGAAAGACTCATCATAAATATATCAATTTCTTTTAACTTAATGTATACATTTAATGTAATTCATGATCAAAATATTCTCAGGACTTTTTTTAAGAACTAGATAAGCTGACTCTAAATTCATATGGAAAAACTAGAAAGCAATAATGGCCAGGATAAATTATGAAACAGAATAGTAATGAGTTAGACCTAGTCCTATCAGATGTAAATTATAAAAAGACAATAATTAAAATAGAACAATTAATGGACTAAACTATAGTCCAGAAATAGACTCCAATACATATGTAGTATATGATAAAAGTGGCATTGCTTATCAGTAAGAAAAAGGGAATGTTCAGTAAACACTGAAGAGTAGAAAAAGAAATAAGAAGTACTAGAAGAATGTTCAACATTACTAATTATTAAAGAAATGCAAATCAAAACTACAATGAGGTACCACCTCACACTGGTCAGAATGGCCATAATTAAAAACTCTACAAATAGCAAATGCTGGAGAGGATGCAGAGAAAAGGGAACCTTCTTACACTGTTGGTGGGAATGTAAGTTCATACAGCCACTACGGAAAACAGTATGGAGGTTCCTCAGAAAACTAAAAACAGAATTACCATATGATCCAGCAATCCCACTCCTGGGCATATATCCAGGCAAAACTCTCATCCAAAAAGATACATGCACCCCTCTGTTCACAGCAGAAGTATTCACAGTAGCCAAGATACTGAAACAACGTACATGTCCATCGACAGGTGAATGGATAAAGATGTGGTACATATGTACAATGGAATACTACTCAGCCATAAAAAAGAATGAAATAATGCCATATGCAGCAACATGGATGCAACTAGATTATCATACTAAGGGAAGTAAGTCAGAAAGAGAAAGACAAATACCAGATGATATCACTTATATGTGGAATCTAAAATATGACACAAATGAACCTATCTATGAAACAGAAACAGGCTCATGGACATAGAAAACAGACCTGTGGTTGCCAAGGGGTGGGGGGAGGGATGGGTTGGAAGTTTGGGATTGGCAGATGCAAACTATCAATATTATTTATAGAATGGATAAACAACAAGGTCTTAATGTATAGCCCAGTATCAATATCCTGTGATAAACCATAATGGATAAGAATATGAAAAATGGGAGGGGATTGGGGGAGGGATGGGATGGGAGGTTGGGGTAGCAGATGTAAGCTATTATATATGGAACAAATAAGCAACAAGGTCCTACTGTATAGCACAGAGAACTATATTCAGTATCCTATGATAAACCATAATGGAAAAGAATATAAAAAAAAGAATGCATATATATGTGTAACTGAATCACTTTGCTGTACAGCAGAAATTAACACAACATTGTAAATCAACTATACTTCAATTAAAAAAAGAAGTACTAGAAGATTACAGTATATATATAAAAACAGATAAAATGTGTAAAATATAGTCTCTATGTAAGTTATTATATATAATATATATTACTATATATTTGTAGAGAGGGGTAGGCTTTGTTAGGTATGAAACAAAAATCCAGAAATCATAAAAACTACCAATATATTTATTGAAATAAATCTTTAATCTGCAAGAAAAAACAGCACAATAATGTTAAATGGCCATCCAAGAAAAAGTATTTGTATCATATCATACTCATTTTCCTAATTTATTAAGTATAAGTCAATATGAGAAAAAAACTAAAAATTCAATAGAAAAATTGGAAAAGATGAAAAAATAGTTCATAGGAAAATCGTTCTTAAACATTTAGAAAGATGTCCAGTCTCACTGATCACAAGAGAAATGCAAATCAAAACTACAGTGGTATTTCTTCTTCCCCCATCAGAATGGCAATGATATAGCCTGCTACTGCACTGCATTAGTGCAGACATGAGGAGTCGTCCACATCAGACATCAGTGGTGGGACAATTCTGTGGAAAAGTAATCTGCAATATCTTTCAAAATTATAAATGCACATTCCCTTTGCCTCAGAATTCCACTTCTAAGAATTTGTCCTACAGATATACTAGCACATACATATGTAGAATATGTAGAAACATATTCATTCCATGATGGTTTACAATAGAGATTGAAACAACCTACATGTCTGGCAGTATGGTGCTGGTTAATTAAACTTGGTGGATGCATGTAACGTGCAGCTATTAAAATTTATTAAAATTAATGAATTTTAAATATTAGCTCTGTTTTGACCACTGCACAGCTCCAAGGTCTCTTTTCTTTTTGTCAAAATCTCAAAAAGTTATCAGGAAGATGGGAGGGACTATGAGTGGTAACTTCTCTCCCCAGTTAAATTCATTATAATAAAGAATAATTCATTAGAAGGATAATTCATTAAATTTTAGACAGGCAGAATGCATAGACTGTGCCTGCCCTTTAATGTACATCCCTGTGAGTGACAAGGAGAGGATGAAAAAGATGTATGTCATAATCAGGAATGTTCCTGGAAAATCCCTAAGGAGACATAAATGGAAAATCCCTAGGTCCGGTTGTATAACCTGCAACACAGAAAGAAGAGAGGTGGCCTCAGTACGGCATAGCAAACTGTCAGGACCAGGACTCCAGAAGTTAGGCCTAGGGGCCATGGCTTGCTGGAAGCACAATGCTTGTCTTCCCGGTAGCCTAAGATATTTCCAGGTGCTGATGTGGATGGGAGGAGGGGCAAGGGGTAAAAGTCTGAGATTCCTTTGCAGAGAGCTTCTCAGCCTTGGTTGACTCCTTACCCCTCAGCAGCTGCCCAATGTCACTATGGTGGGAGCATCCCTGTGGGGAACAGGGGGACACTGTGGACCCACATTTACGCAGACATATCCTTTGATTACTCCAAGGTTCTCAGTCTCAACCCTGCCTCTTCCTTACCTGGGGAATCACCTGGGTTGCTAATAAAAACTTACCACTGACTAGGCTCCCCCACCAGCGGTTCTGATTTAAGTGGTCGGGGGTGAGGCCAGGTGTTGGTATTTGTTAAGTGTTCCCCAGATGATTCTATTGTGAACTGGTGACTCTACAAGGTCCGAGAATCTTGGGACTGTGCTCGTATATCTTTTTTTTTCTATGCTCAATAATGCTTGTGTATAGAAACGTTTAATGTTTGCGAGTTTCATTTCTATTATTCCCCAAACTCATTTGGGTCTCTCATCAGGCTTAAGAGAAAGAGGCAAACAAAAAGGGAAAAAATAATTGAAAAGGACAATTGGACAGAGAAATTTAAAAGAAAAAGGGAGTGAAGGGGAAATGTTGAGTTCTTCACTCCAAACTCACTCAAGAATCTTTGAGCACAGTACCTAAAAATCTTCAGAAGATTATAAACTTCTGAGTTGATTTTTATGCACACGTTAAGTCTGAAAGCTCAGATGCATTAGGATATCCATTTAAAGTAAAATCAATGAGACAGCAGATAAGGATCATGTGCTAACTGGTGAAGGGCGATGGAACAGAGGATTCCATCATCAAGGAAACTTGGACTAAGCAGAGGAACTTGTGTAGGCTGCTTGTATTTTGCCTAAACAACCCCATGAAATTGCGGGGCTTCACGTGAAAACTGAAGCCTAACGACATCCATTTTTCAATGGTAAACTTAGCTGAGTCAGGCACACAAGTCATTGGATTTAGGGCCCATTCTAATCCACTATGACTTCATCTTAATTTTATTGCATCAGCAAAGACCCTCTTTCCAGATAAGGTCACATTCACAGGTACCAGGGTTAACACTTCAACATATCTTTTTTGGGGAACACAATTCAATGCTCTACAGATAATCTTGTGCAAAGCTGTCTTCCATTTTGCTTAAAGCTGTTTTACCCACGAGACCAGCAGTGGCCACACTTTTGAGATCCATTTTTCCTACCTCTTCATTTACAGACCTATAAATTATTCTTTCTAGAGTTGTACTTCTACTTGGTAAGAGAATAGCTGAGTAGCAAGGGATGGTGACACCTCATCACTTCCTCCATCATCAGACTGACAGGCATTAAATTACACTGACAAGACAGAGGCCCTGGGAGCACACGGCCAGTTTGTAGGGAAAAAAGAGTAGCAATCAAAGTACAGGTAGAGACAGCTCATTTTAGAGCTCTTTTTCCTGCCCACACATTGGAATACTTATTTGACCACAAGACGTTATTCGGCTTCACAGAGCCACACAGTCATCAGTTTTTTTTTCTGTCCTCAATACCTGAATGTCAATGTGAGAAAGCACAGAATTCCAGAGAAGCGGGTTAAGTGGCCCCTTGGGATTCCTTGGGAACATTTTGATCTGGTTATTATTATTTTTTTTTTCTGTTAAAAGAATTGTTAGAAAATTTCCTAAATCTAGTTCCAACCCAACTGCCTTTAAGTCCATGTAACTACTCGAAACAAAGAAACATCTTCGCTATTTGGTCCTTGACTAGGAATAGACTGAGTTCTTACTCAAAGAGCTTTTATTTCCACTGGGATCTGTAGGCATGATACATTTTACGTGGACAACTCTAATTCCAAGCTCTCAATGAAGACAGGTTGCCAGGATCTAGGATCAGGATCATGGAGATAAAGATGTACACAGTAGAGGAGAAGTAGAGATAATAAAGAGAAAGGGAGGTCAGGAGCAACACATATGGAACTCAGAAGAAAGGTTATTGAGCTGTATGGGAAAAGGAAAAAATACACAACTATACCCTCATGCCCATATGACTCTATGACTCATATGGGATGAATATACTCAAAAGTTTTAGGTTGCAACTATGTTGGCATTAGTTACTAAGAATTGGGAGTTTCCTATATACTGAAATTTAAGACGTCCTAAGAAAAGGTCCCTGCAAAAATTTTTCCACTAGGGCTCCACAAAATTCTCACAGCCTGCACTTCCTAGCAGAAAGGCAGGGCTCCCCAGTTAAGAGATGTAAAGCTACCGATAAACTTTGCACCCTACATGGTAGCTCTCCAAGCCAGCTGCCATCACCATCTTCACTGCTGTTCTGTCTTCCCTGGTTGGAAATCTCAGGGAGTGCCGTGCAGGTGCAGCACTGCGCTCTCACTTGTTCTATTGCCCGGCTCCTGTGAGCACCATCCCTCCAGCTTTCAAGGAAATGAATAGAAACTTCTATACAAGAAAGGGCTCCTTGAGTTAATGCATTTAAATCACCAGATAACTTCATATAAAACATTTAAGGCTTAGCAATCTTTAATACATTAGTGTAAATTTAGAAGCGACTTGACATAGAAGCAAGTGGATATAGACTTGGACTGAAAAGGCCTGATTTTAAACCTCAGCTTTTCATGTCGTGGCTGTAACGATCTGGGGCAAGTTACATAACTTTTTTGATGCTCGTTTTCTTCATCTGTAAAATATGTATCTCACAGCATTGTTCTAAGGATGAGATGACACACGTGTAGCTATGCCTGGAACATAGTAGGGAGTTGACAAATATTTATCTAAAAATAATCATTACTTTACATTTTTCAAAAGGCTTTTATATATATTATCCACTATTCTTCTAAGTCTTCAATGAGATAGGCAGGGTAATGAGGGCAGGACCAAGATTAGAATCCAGGACTTCTGACTTCCCAGGAGTAGATCTGGTGTTTCCCAAGAGTGTAAATGTAATGGGAATAATGGGATAGCGCATCCATCTACTTAATTACTTAGAAAATTAAAAAGTTAGATTGAGACAGAGGGTAAATGGACTGGCCATTTGAATAAAATATTCAGCTGTCTCTCCTTATTTGGTAAATAAATTCATTTGCTCCCAGGTATTGGGCTATGTCTTACCACTGTTCAATTTGGGAAGCTCATTTCAGGAGCTTAGCACAGCAAGTTTCCCCTATATAAGTCCCGAGAGGCCATATGAAGACTCAAGCAGTATAGCTTGAAGTCAGCGCTGTCAGGCTCCTCTGGGGCAGTTGACACAGTGACTGACTTACTCACTGCCAGCTCATCTGTATCAAGTCACAGGTTTTCTCAATTCCCAAGATGGACTCATTTTTTTCTGCAGTTACTGTGCATTTGGAACAGTTCTTTTGAAGGGATGCTAGTCCTTTTCCTCAATCCAGGAGATTCAGAGAGGCACACTCACGTGGCTCTAACCTGAATTGCTGTCTTTGCTAGAAATGGTTATTCTCTTCCAATGCCAGGGTGAGCAGCCAGGAATAATACTGCTCTGTTGGGGTATCTGGTAAGTGAGAAGTGTGCCTGTCCTAGGGGAAGTTCTCTTCTATCTTAAAATTACAAGAATTTACATGAGTTCATGTGATCATATGTGCATTAATTAATGTGCCTATGAGTCCATCTTTTGGAATATTTAGTTAATTGGAAGTGAGGATTTATCAGGTAATTCCAGAGTAGCAACTCAAAAAAAGGGTAATTTAGGTTTCTGAAGATATTTTTATTTTAAAGGCCATCTAGCAAAAAATTTCAACATAAACTTTTGTTCTCTTTGAAATGGCTCTAAATAGTGCTAGAAGTGTATAACTTGTTTCAGATATGCTAATTTGAGCCTCAGACAGCTGCAGTATTTATTAATATGAGCACAATGGCTGACAATGTGACAACAGCCTCTACTTTTCATTTACTGCTTTCATACTAAATATCCCTTTTGTGTACAGGGTGTAAAAACCATGGTCAGATGACTGAATTGGGAGACACGCCTGTAGACTGACCAGCATTTGAGAGCCTTTTTTTTCTTTTGAAGAAAGTGATACCCTTTACATAGGGAAATTGGTAGTCTTATACTAGACTATAAACCTTTATCATTAGTCTTTCCACATCGCAGTGAAAACTCAGTGAGAAGAAACTTTTTAATAAAATTAGTGAGGAGTGATGTGTTCTTAACGCACATTTACTCTAGATAAATTGACCTATAAAAGCGTCAGAGGGGCTTCCCTGGTGGCACAGTGGTTGAGAATCTGCCTGCCAATGCAGGGGACACAGATTCGAGCCCTGGTCCGGAAAGATCCCACATGCCGCAGAGCAACTAAGCCCATGTGCCACAACTACTGAGCCTGCGCTCTAGAGCCCGTGAGCCACAACTACTGAGCCTGCATGCCACAACTACTGAAGCCCGCAAGCCTAGAGCCTGTGACCTGCAACAGGAGAAGCCACCGCAATGAGAAGACTTCGCACCGCAATGAAGAGTAGCCCCCGCTGGCCACAACTAGAGAAAGCCTGAGCGCAGCAGTGAAGACCCAACACACACCCCCCAAAAAAAAAAAAAAAAAAGCATCATAGGACATTGGCCTAGCGTTAGAACAAATAAGCAATTCTTTATCATTCATTTGAAACGTGATTTAGAGGTGAACATTTAAAATCAGATATATTTTGCCTGCTTATTCTTTGTAATTTTCAAAAAAGTAATGCTATCTAAATGAAAAAACTAAAAACATCCACAGAAAAACATCTGATGACATGTATTTTCTTTTCATAGTTGAGTTCTATGGGTCTGAGCCAGATGGATGTGTATTTGTATGTGGTCTGTGGGTTTCTACTACAGAGCACCATTTTGCTTGGTTGAACTTTGTTCTGTAAATGCACAAAGGCTTAAATCATCCTGTGGGCATCTCTGCATGTGTCACATTCACCAGACAACTTGTCTAACTCTGTGAATGTGTTTCTTCTGAGGGATTCAGCTGAGCCATTTTGTGAATAAAAGCAAAGAACCAGCTATATACTGAAAGATGTACAACTTAATATTTCTGACCTACGCTGTGTCAAAGGCAGAATTATAAAATATAAGCATTTTTCTATAGTATATGACTTCACAATTTAAACTGGGTATCTTAAAAAGTTACTACAAACAGATTGCTTAACTAGGAAATACACCTTACATCAAGCACCCTGTCTTCCCAGCCAGAAGATAAGTACTATAAGGTCAGAGAAAGTGTTTTTTCACTGCATCAGGTTTGGTGTCTGTCACATGAATGAATGGATGGATGAATGAATGAATTCTCACAGGACTTGAATATTTATACAGGACTTGAACGTAAGTTGTTTAATTTAATTCTCACTACCAACATGCAATGTACATGTTATTATCTCATTTTACAGAGAAAGAACTTTAAGTGCAGATCGCAATGATTTGTCCAATGTTATCCAGCTAAGGAGAGACAAGGTGAAACTTGAAGCCTATCTTTTCATTCCTAAGTCTAGGCAATTTCTAAGTCCTCATAATATCAAATCCCTGTCCTTAGAATTTACTTCTGCTCCTATGTTGATCTTATTCTAGAAAATCCTTTATCCTTTACATGTCAGCAATCTTTCTGTGAAGGACCAGAGAGTAAATATTTAGGGTTTTGCGGGCCATACGATCTCCATCATACAGCTCCTCGATTCTGCCATTGTCCAGGCTATATTATGAGAAGTGGAAATAGTAAGTCAATAAAAACAACAACAGCACATTTATTATGCAATTCAGGAAACACATGTGCTTCACCCAATTTATCTCATTTAATAAACCTATGTACAGAAAAGTTATCCCATTCATTCAACGTCATTGAGCTATTAGTAGTAGAGCTGGGTTTAAACCAAGTCTGCCTACTTCACCAACCCCTCAAGGCTTTGGAACTATGGTAGGAAGCTCCTTCTCTCACCAAGCTCAAAAAACTGTGCTGCAGAATCTGAAAGAAGAGAGTCCATCATCTTCGTTGACATGAAACTCAGCGAGAAATGATGCCTTGTGTTCCCATAGGCTGGAGCATGTGGATGCTGGCTGCCTAGCATGAGCCCACGGCTGCATAATGTGTCTAAGGGTGACACAAGACTCTAGAGAGAGCAGGCTTTGGGGGATGTCTGCTGCTTCTCCTGGGATTTATTAACTATTCTCTCTGGGCTCTAATTGCTTTCTCTCTTTTTTTTTTTAATTTTTTTTTAACATCTTTATTGGAGTATAACTGCTTTACAATGGTGTGTTAGTTTCTGCTTTATAACAAAGTGAATCAGATATACATATACATATATCCCCATTTCCCTTCCCTCTTGTGTCTCCCTCCCTGCCACCCTCCCTATCCCACCCCTCTAGGTGGTCACAAAGCACCGAGCTGATCTCCCTGGGCTATGCAGCTGCTTCCCACTAGCTATCTCTTTTATATTTGATAGTGTATATATGTCCATGCCACTCTCTCACTTTGTCCCAGCTTACACTACCCCCTCCCCGTGTCCTCAGGTCCATTCTCTAGTAGGTCTGAGTCTTTATTCCCGTCTTGCCCCTAGGTTTTTCATGACTTTTGTTTTTTTTTAGATTCCATATATATGTGTTAGCATACGGTATTTGTTTTTCTCTTTCTGACTTACTTCACTCTGTATGACAGACTCTCGTCCATCCACCTCACTACAAATCACTCAATTTCGTTTCTTTATATGGCTGAGTAATATTCCATTGTATATATGTGTCACATCTTCTTTATCCATTCATCTATCGATGGACACTTAGGTTGCTTCCATGTCCTGGCTATTGTAAACAGAGTTGCAATGAACATTGTGGTACATGACTCTTTTTGAATTATGGTTTTCTCAGGGTATATGCCCAGTAGTGGGATTGCTGGGACATATGGTAGTTCTATTTTTAGCTTTTTAAGGAACCTCCATACTGTTCTCCATAGTGGCTGTATCAATTTACATTCCCACCAACAGGGCAACAGGGTTCCCTTTTCTCCACACCCTCTCCGGCATTTATTGTTTCTAGCTTTTTTGATGATGGCCATTCTGACTGGTGTGAGATGATATCTCATTGTAGTTTTGATTTGCATTTCTCTAATGATTAATGATGTTGAGCATTCTTTCATGTGTTTGTTGGCAATCTGTATTATCTTCTTTGGAGACATGTCTATTTAGGTCTTCTGCCCATTTCTGGACTGGGTTGTTTGTTTTTTTGATATTGAGCTGCATGAGCTGCTTGTAAATTTTGGAGATTAATCCTTTGTCAGTTGCTTCATTGGTAAATATTTTCTCCCATTCTGAGGGTTCTCTTTTCGTCTTGTTTATGGTTTCCTTTGCTGTGCAAAAGCTTTTAAGTTTCATTAGGTCCCATTTGTCTATTTTTGTTTTTATTTCCATTTCTCTAGGAGGTGGGTCAGAAAGGATCTTGCTGTGATTTATATCATAGAGTGTTCTGCCTATGTTTTCCTCTAAGAGTTTGACAGTGTCTGGCCTTACATTTAGGTCTTTAATCCATTTTGAGTTTATTTTTGTGTACGGTGTTAGGGAGTGTTCTAATTTCATTCTTTTCCATGTAGCTGTCCAGTTTTCCCAGCACCACTTATTCAAGAGGCTGTCTTTTCTCCATTGTATATTCTGGCTTCCTTTATCAAAGATAAGGTGACCATATGTGTGTGGGTTTATCTCTGGGCTTTCTACCATGTTCCATTGGTCTATATTTCTGTTTTTGTGCCAGTACCATACTGTCTTGATTACTGTAGCTTTGTATTATAGTCTGAGGTCAGGGAGCCTGATTCCTCCAGCTCTGTTTTTCTTTCTCAAGATTGCTTTGGCTATTCGGGGTCTTATGTGTTTCCATACAAATTGTGAAATTTTTGGTTCTAGTTCTGTGAAAAATGCCATTGGTAGTTTGATAGGGATTGAACTGAATCTGTAGATTGCTTTGGGTAGTACAGTCATTTTCACAATGTTGATTCTTGCAATCCAAGAACATGGTATATCTCTCCATCTATTTGTATCATCTTTAATTTCTTTTATCAGTGTCTTATAATTTTCTGCATACATCTTGGGACCCAAGATGTGATCTGTTCTGGAGAATGTTCTATGTGCACTAGAGAAGAAAGTGTAATCTGGTGCTTTTGGATGGAATGTCCTTTAAATATCAATTAAATCTACCTGGTCTATTGTGTCATTTAAAGCTTCTGTTTCCATATTTATTTTCACTTTGGATGATCTGTCCATTGCTGTAAGTGAGGTGTTAAAGTCCCCCACTATTACTGTGTTACTGTCAATTTCCTCTTTTATAGCTGTTAGCAGTTGCCTTAGGTATTGAGGTGCCCCTATGTTGGGTGCATATATATTTATAATTGTTATATCTTCTTCTTGGATTGATCCCTTGATCATTATGTAGTGTCCTTCCTTGTTTCTTATAACATTCTTTCTTTTAAAGCCTATTTTATCTGGTATGAGTATAGCTGCTCCAGCTTTCTTTTGATTTCCATTTGCATGGAATATCTTTTTCCATCCCCTCACTTTCTGTCTGTATGTGTCCCTAGGTCTGAAATGGGTCTCCTGTAGACAGCATATATATGGGTCTTGTTTTTGTATCCATTCAGCCAGTCTATGTCTTTTGGTTGGAGCATTTAATCCATTTACATTTAAGGTAATTATTGATATGTACGTTCCTATTACCATTTTCTTAATTGTTTTGGGTTTGTTTTTGTAAGTCTTTTCGTTCTCTTGTGTTTCCTGCCTAGAGAAGTTCCTTTAGCATTTGTTGTAAAGCTGGTTTGTTGGTGATTCCTTTCTAATACATCAATGTAAATGTTTTCCTTTCTTTGAATATTTAATAAACTCATTTAAACAGAACTATGCAAAGATTGTATAAGACAAAGTTACTGTTTCCAGATTCAAAGTTGTGTGAACCTGCACTTCAGGCCACAATGCCTTCTCACTGTCTCATCTTCATGGAATGCATGTCTGATGCCAGGGACAGACAGCATCACTCCATGGGCATGGCCACGAGGCAGAGCATGTGTATGTTACTCTCATGGAGATTTGGAATGGTGCTGTTGCTGAGGCTGCAGTGCTAAAATCTTGGCTGCAGGTGTGTGGAGTGGCAAACTGAGAATTTTGGACAGGAACAACTGATTTCTCAATGCAATGGAGAGAGCTTCCCTTAACACAGGCAGACTGTGCAGGTAGGTTCCAGAATTACAAGATCCAAATAGTCTTCTCTTGATTTTCTTCCACTGGCAATCCATTCTTTGTTGCTTGCTTCACAGACTCCATAGGGAATGTACCACCCTGTGACTTTAGAATCTTTAGGCCACTTTCCTCATTGTTGAGATATACCAGAGCTGCAAAAAGTATATCGTACCATGAGAAGGTGGAGAAAGTGGAAGAAAGGTAAGGAAAGAGAAAAAGATGAGCAAAAATACTGCCTTTGATTAGTTGACAAAGAAATTGGGGGAAGGATGGGTAGGTGGTGTTCAATGGGTATAGGGTTTCAGTTTTGCAAGATAAAAAAGTTTTAGAGAGCTTCTGCAGTGAATACACTTAACACTACTGAGCTATATACTTAAAAATAGTTAAAATGGGGGCTTCCCTGGTGGTGCGGTGGTTGAGAATCCGCCTGCCAATGCAGGGGACACAGGTTCGAGCCCTGGTCTGGGAAGATCCCACATGCTGCGGAGCAACTGGGCCCATGAGCCACAACTACTGAGCCTGCGCGTGTGGAGCCTGTGCTCTGCAACAAGAGAGGCCGCGATAGTGAGAGGCCCACGCACCGCGATGAAGAGTGGCCCCCGCTCGCTGCAACTGGAGAAAGCCCTTGCACAGAAATGAAGACCCAACACAGCCAAAAATAAATAAATAAATAAATAAATTTATTTAAAAAAAAAAGTTAAAATGGTAAATTTGATGTTATGTTTTTTACCATAATTAAAAAATTTAAAAAAGAAGAAAAAGTCATTCAAAACCTAGCTCCATAACTAACTGTGTGAATCTGAGAATGCCTAGAAGCCTTGTTTCCTTTATTGTTAAAATCAGGGTTAGAATTCTAACCTCATTAGATTGATTAGGTTAAATGAGATAATGTACATAAAGTGCCAAGTACAATACTTTCCACCAGTAGAATCTCAATAAAATAATCTCAATAAAAGCTAGTGTTCTTTTCCCACTTCTATCACTTTCCTCCAGCGATTCCTTTCCCCACTGCTTTGGTATCAGATTTTATCTTCCTATGGAAAAATTTTCCACAAGGTTAAAAAAATATTGCCCACTTAATTGAGCTTGCTTCTCTTGCCCCTCATTAGTTAGCCAGTGTGCATATGTGTTGTGGTGTCTACCTAGTGCAATGAGTAATAAAATAACAGTTACCTTTATTCAGCATTAACTCTTGAGGCCATTAGATTGCAAAGTATGGACTCAAGGAATGTGGGATGAAATGAAGTAGACAAGCATTTCCTGAGGGTCCTAAGGAAAAACATGGGTTGTTGAACAGCACTAAATCTTTAGGCATGACAGGATTAAGGAAAGTTAAATATAGAATGTGAAACAGGAAATGTGATGCTAACAGATTGCCAGATGTCCCTTCAAGGACAGCAGTGGAAGCTGGGGACCAAGTTGGTGAAAGCTACCAGTAGTGTCTACTAAGAATTTATATTTTACTTGATGTTTTCTAGAGGCAAGGTAATTTACCTCAGTCTCCTTCCCAATAGCATCAGATTTAATTTGACATTGTCTGTTCTGTGGTAGAGACATGCATGATACAGTTTTATAAAACCTATTTTTTTCAGTGGCCCTTCGCTTTTTGCATAAATTTGTACCTAGCACCTACTCTGGGCATAGCCTAGTGCTGGGTGCCAAGAAGAATAGTGAGAGAATGCCAGGAGTCCCCTTATGGTCTCCTGGGTGAGGAGGCAAGAATGGAAATGTGTGAGTATACACAAACACACAGGCACATGTATCAGCACGGTGCAGGGCAGGTACATTCATGGTTACCAAACCCAGAGCCTTGGACAGTCAGTGCTTCAGATGTTTATGCAAGTGAGAAATCAGGGTAAGGTGGATTAGTGTTACTCATACTTTAATGTGCAATCAAATCTCCCTAGCATTTGTTAGAATGCAGATTCTGATTTGGTAGGTCTGGGCTGAGACCCAAGATTCTGCATTTGTAACAAGCTTTTGGTCCAGTTCGTTTATTCATGCATTTGTTCATTATTGAATCTGCCACACACCATGCATTGTGCTATAAACTGGGGATAAAATAATGACTAAAATACAGCCTATCCCTCAAGAAGAGGACAGGTAAAACAAAGATTATAACTTCATGATTGATAGAACTATTCTCAAGCTTCTTTCTGAGCCTAGAGGTATAGAATGCAGGCCGATTTATGAGGGATGGATAAGAGTTTCCTTGATAAATAAGTTGTTGTGGGGAGTGAAGGGATGGGGCAATTCAGGCAGGAGAGGCAGTGAGGAAAGACAGATGTGTGAAGGTCTGGAAGTGTTCAACAGCATCCTAAAGGTTGTTTTAAGTCTTGGATTTGGTCAAAGCACAGGCTCTGGGTAGAAGCGTGGAGGGAAAAAGAGCTGCACAGTGGTCAGGGCCCAGGTCCGGAGGGCCTTGTGTGCTAAGCATAACATCCTGAAAGCTAAGGTGAGGTGGGGAAGGGAATCCAGAAACAGCTCAGAGGTCCCCTATCTAAGTGGTGTGTCCTCCACCTTGTCCTCTCACTTGCAGGTGACCATGGCGACTCCTCTCTAGGACTTCAGCCCTTGTTTATTCTATCTGACTTGGTGCCCACTCCCCAGCCCCACCCAAACATGGAAAGCTCTGCTGCTCCAATGATTTTCTTTAAAAGAGGATGTAACGCCCAGAGTACGGCCTCTCAGAGGTTCAGAGAAGCACCAGCAGCTTCCAATATTTGAGTTTTCTGATTTATTAAAAAAAAAAAAAACACGAGTCAAAATAAGGTGACAAGTTTATAGTATATTTTAAATATTCCCTTGAATAATTAAAACATTTACCGTAACAAGTAGACCACAAGTATATGCTATTTTAGAGATAATTATAGTTTTATAAACATTAAAGTACGTTAGAAGCAGAATGGGGCGTGAGATTACTGCCTGCTTTCAATTCTGTATCTCCATGGTTCTATATATAACTCAATTTATAGACAAAAAGTGAAAATATGAGGAGTTTTGTGTAAGGCTAGGGCAAACTGCCACCCCACCCCCTGCCCTTCCTACCCATCCATCCTAATAGTCCCTGATCCAGGAGCTTTGGAAATCCTATTTTCTTGTTTAATTATTGGAAAAAACAAAGCATTAGACCGCACAGGAAAAAGCAGCAACACTGACTGAAGGGTATGCAAGGTCAATGACCAAACATCAGTGACCTTCAAAAGACACCTTGAGGGCCAACCAAAGAAGCCACTGTGTTGCTCCAACCTAATGCCAACATGGGCATTTTCAGCAAAATGACAAAAACCACTGAAGAGAAAACAGGCATGCCATCGTGTGAAAGACAGACTAGCTGGCCTTCTATCGTCATCCCTCATTTTTTTTTGGCTTAGTGGAAGATTTCCTGATTTGAAGAGACAGGTTTATTTTGGAGTGAAACACAAATGAATGCGCAAACAAGAGGCGTATCTGGCAGCATAAGAAGCAGTTTGCAGTTTAAAACACAATGACACAAACCAAATTTAGCTCCCATTCCCTGAACCAGCTGAAAAAGCAGCCACTGCACGTGCCCAGCAAGCCACATCCAGCATGCCAATCCATCTCTGGGGTGCATTTGCTGGCCCTGTACATTTGGACTGCAGATATTGGTAGGAACTGTTCCTGTGCTATAACGATTTTTTACAGAAAAATAAAACAAGATCTTGATCCCTACAGAGTCCTATCAGAGAGCTTACTGAGAGAAAGAGCGGTATCGTGAGTTATGAAGAGCAAAGGGGATCCCAACAAAATTAAACTATTGCTTAGTCACTTTGATGAATGAACATTGTCCAGCCTGGGCAAAGATCTGACTGTCCAGAGTTAATTCTGGAGTGACGTTTCATGGTTTTGTCTTTTAAAAGCCACGTGTATTGGCAAGCAGAAAGCTGACAGGACCTGCAGGCTTCCCAGAGAACACGCTGTCCCTCTCATTTATGTAAGAGAACGCTGCCCCTGCTCAAAGGCCTCCAGCGAGCCGTGCCAGAGCGTTCTGCTTGGGCCACGAGTGCTTGATGCAGTCTGGCGGGAGGATGGGGTGGCACAGAGAGCATCCAAATGAGAAAGGATTCTGCTCTGTAGAGACAAAGGAGCCACAGAGCCATAGACACCGGACCTGGAGGATTCACAATTTGCTGCCCTTCCTGACGTAGCAAGAAGATTTCTGGCATGGCTGAGAACTTACACTTTTCCCCTGAGAATTCTGAACTCTTGTTTTTGGTATTATGTTTTCAGGGCCTGACAAAACTGTAATGATCAGAATAGGTTAAAAATTGATCACCTTGATCCATCTGTGATTCAATGCCCTGAAGGATATCGAGATGAGTGCCTGGTCCAGAGGATGAAGAGGAGGTTGGAAACTATGGCTGAAATGGGAACAGAGAGATTTGCAGGATGACTATGAGGATGTCAGAGCAGAAGGGGCTTCAGAGGTAATCGGGCTGGATGCCCTCATTTATACTGATGAGGCAGTGGAGGGAGACCCCAAGTGATTTGCTTAGGGTCACACAATGATATGTTGTTAGGGTAGAGTTTTTACAGCAAGTAGAACTCCTGGTTCATGTGAGTGTGGCAGATTTATTGCAAAAGTGGCTCCAATTCTTCCCCTCTCTGTATCCCTCTCTGTAACCAGACAAATGCCCAGCCAGGCCTGACCAAGATCAGCAGAAGCAGCCAGCCAACTGCAGATTGTGAGGAATAATAATGGATATTGTTCTAAGCTCCTCGGCTTTGGGGTAGTTTGTTTGTGGCAATAGGTAACTAGTCAGTGGCGCTGCAATGAGAGGTCGGTCACTGAGGAGAGAAGGAAGGAGCAGGATAATCCCCCATGTTTAATCCTGCAGTTTCCAGCATTTGGGAATAGTGGCCAATTTAGAGGATGAGAATATGTGCTGGAAATGGAATTCCAGAAAAATCTGCTCAGAGCCATTGTGGTCTTGTGCTCCCTCAATGCCAGATGATCCTGGGGCATTTGTGTCATCACACAGTGAAGTTGAAACGATGCTGGAAATCTTCCAATCCTGAATTTACAAGATATGCAAAAAGAGGCTAGGCAGTGTTAAGGAAGAATCGACCTCAAAATTTGAGGGACCCAGTGCAAGACGAAAATGTAATGTCCCTTGTTAAAAATTAAGAATTTTAAGACTGATGGCAGAGCACTGAACCAAGTGCTAGTTCCTTCTAGGTGTGGGACACTTCTGCAACTCGTGGGTTGTACTTCAGCTCTAAAGCCAGCCTGGGGTTAAGCAATTGGTTTAATAATGCCCCTTCAAAAGTCCATCTGTTTAATTTTTGCCGAAACTTAAAACTTATTTGTTAATAGCTAGTTCAAGATGTAAGGCAAGAATCTAAGGCCTCTAGTTCCTTCTGCAGTGATTTATTTTCTTCATTTTTTGACAGACTGATAGAAAGAAAATCTGAACCAGAAACAGTATGGCTGGCTTGGGGTCTGACTCAGAGGGAAGAATTTACAATTCTTCATAGGATGTGCTGAAGCATGGGAATTTGGATTCAAGCAAGGAAAGTCTGAAATTAGAATTCTTACATTGAATATTTGCTGTGTCCAATTATATCTTTATGATATTTTCTTTGTGGAAGTTGACTGCTGTTCATTACAATAAATTACTTGAATCGTCTATTTAGCTATTTCTTTTCCTGTCTTTGCTTTCTTTCTTTTTCTTCTTTTTTCTCTTTTTTTGTAAGTAAAAAATTCTCAGGTGTTAAATAATGATTTAATTTTTTTATTTATCCTAAGTTTTGCCTTACTTATGATGTTAATGATTTTCCAACAGCTCTGAACTCCTCTCTTTCCTTTAGAGCTCTGGAAAAATGGTAGCTTAGTATGTGCGTTACCCATCCTTAACCAACTTCATCACTACTTTGAACACTCTTTGACTTATGCAAGACCCTGCAGTTAAGTGCTATTCGAATCTTTCTTTCTGTAGGAAACCCATCTCCATTATTTTATTTTATAATTAATTAAAAAGAAAATAGAACTGGGCTTTCTTTAAGGCTTTCTAAGTTTTTTCTCATTCTCTCATCAGGGGGAATTCAGAAGGGCCTCTTAGGTTACAGAGATGAGTCTGTGAATTTAAAAAAATTTCTTTGAGAAAAGACAAGGTTTTTGTGACCTCCTTTTTTCTTTAAAGACAATGAAAGTGACAAGGCAAGGTCTTAAATGATAAAGGCATCACTAAAGGCAAAAGTCAGAGATGAGAAACAACTGTGAGAACACACATGAAAGCCAGTGGCGATGTCATGAGGAACAGAGCTCAGCTTTGCATCAAAGGTTAAGCTAACTGAACACTAATACTTGAATCCAGGCAGAGTTGCTTTCTGCTGTGTAGAGGCTGGTTGCTTTCTGCATTGACACAAGTTCTTCTTGCTTTAAGGATTACTTGCTAACTCACCAAAGACACGTCCGTGTTATCTGCGTCCCTTTGCCAAGGCTCCTATCCACCTGGCTTTGTCTACGCAGCTACAAAGGAAGGCTAGATTCTCAGGGCATTTGTCCCTGTTCCCACCTCTTTTCCTTCAAAAATCACCATAATGGGCTTATATTTAGCCAATGACATCTAACTGGACTAATGAAATGTCTAATTTAATTTGGAACAGTGAACCTCAATTCTATTTTGGTTTGTTCTTTTATTGAATCAGAATACATTTTCATGGTCCCTAATGGAAATGCAAACTTTCTCCATCAAGGTGGCAAAGGGCTTCCATTATCAAAGAGGTTTTCAAACCAGTTTCCAGAGGAGGTCCCATAGTGGTCAGAACTGGTCAGAGAACTATGGGTTGTAATACTCATGACCTGGTTCTGGTTACTATCTTTTTAGGCACGGTTTCTCTTCCGCTATTTGCTCTTTCTCCCCAATCTATTTCTTATCTCTCTCCCTCTTTTTTCCCCTATATTTCACCCCAAATGCCAAAGCTGTGAGCCTTCTTTATGTTTGCCAAGGTCACACTGGCACAGAAATCTTTCTGCAGGTTTCTCTAGAGGACTAAATCAAACTGAAACTTTCTGCCCTGAAGCTAAAAGCTGTATAAACTTCTAGGTACTTGGCTTCCGTTTGGCTTTATTTTCTCTTCCTATTTTACTCACTCTTTCCCCTCTTCTCCCAAATACCAGGTACTCTAGATTCCTTTCTCTGTCTCTCTCCTGCTTTCTTTCCTTTGACCCTGAAAGACAAAATGCTAATAAGCTCCCGTCCTTTGTCTCATTAAAAAATTACAATAAAATTTATAGCTGGCTTAGGCCAGCCATCACTGATCTCCTTGATTTAGTTACTGCCAAGAAGTGTTTTATGACTATCCACTGACTTATTTACAACGCACACCACAAAGTCCTTGGTGTTAGGAACCTGGATAGACCTTCTGACTTGTTTGGAAAATAGAGTGGGTACTTGAAGTTCCCTGTGTAGAATGGGGTGGGTTGGGTTGTTTGACTTGCACATTTTTATATGAGAAGATAAAATCCCCAAGCCTTAAAATGTAATAGTATCAAATCATTTTGCTGCTGTGTAGAAAATGTATACAGCCCTCAGACAATACAGGAAACTTTCCAGTACTTCCCTAAGCATTAATTTCAGAAGGCCATTAGTGAAGCTGGTAATTGAAAACAAATTGTATTGGTGATGCTAAAATTGTATATTGGTGGAAGCTGTTTGAATATATGAATGTGATGAGGTTAATTGATTACACAAGAGTGATTTAGAGGCTGATGTAATAACCACCAGTCTTGAGTCTGCTATTTGAAGGATGAATCAGAGTGGCAACGATTTAAATGATTTGAATTGTGTTGACTATTCAGTTGTGTATTTGAAATATATGAAATTGATCTCTTCCCTCTGTAACCCCTGGTATCATATTGGTCACTATGTGAATTTAAAGTGTTCAGTAGTACCCAAAGCTCTCTAACAGGTGATAGTTTGTTCTGAGCAAAATAGTAATTACCTGGAACAGATTCATAAAAAAGAGTTCTGATGTGTGTTTCTGAAGAGAAACATCAACTGTATCTTTTGGAAGTTAACTCAAAACTATGATGCCAGTGATTATTTGAGCACTTCACTGTCATAGAAGGAATCGGAGAGGAACAGCTGTATTATTCTGCCTTCTCTAGTCACTTTCTCCAACCTGGCTAAAGCTAGGTTTGGGATCTGGGGTAGTGGCAATAAAGATTGGGTGTCTAGAACTGGACCACTGACTATTATTTATTTGTTCCTTTGATGAGCCAATGCTATTCTATGGGGAGTTGCTGGTGGAAAAGATCTCGGTGGTGAAGGTGGGAGACTAAAGGCTCACTTCTTTAAGTTTAAGGTGTAGTTCCCCTAACACATTGGAAGCTGTGAGGAGGAGCAATCATGTCAGGGTAAACGTGTCACAGCACTGTTAGGGAAGTACCACTTGATAATTCAGGAAATGTGACGGCATGAAGTACAAACTGTGGCTCCACATGGCCTAATGTCCTCATGATGCTTCATTAAGAAGCATGGTTCAGGGACTTCCCTGGCGGTCCAGTGGTTTAGACTTTGCCTTCCAATGCAGGGGGTGCGGGTTCAATCCCTAGTCAGGGAGCTAAGATCCCACATGCCTTGTGCCCAAAAAACCAAAACATAAAACGGAAGCAATATTGTAACAAATTCAATAAAGACTTTAAAAATGGTCCACATGAAAAAAAAATCTTTAAAAAAATTCATGGTCCAAAAACCAAATTACAACAGGAAGCTAATTGTTACTTTCATTTCTTAAAGATCATGAAAGTAGATTCAATTTATAATCCACAGTAAAATATCTTTCAAAACTCCCTTTGCTTCCTTCTCAGTGTTTCAGACTCCAAATATATGGCAGAGACCCCCCCCCCCCAAATGCTTTTCTCAGGTAACACGTGGACTTTCATCCCCTACCCCACCCCTTCAGCTCTTCATTCTGCAGGTTTACTCAGCCTGTTGTTGTTTTTTTTTAATTCTATCTTTTGTTTAATGTGGTTCTGCTTATACTTACAAAAAGGTTAGGAACTACTTTGGCGAAATTCTCTTAGAGCTTAAGGCAAGGGCAAGGGAAGAATCTGAGCAGATAAAGACAAAGTTCTCTTATTAGCTGGGGTGGGACCAGGAATATGAAATTACTTCTAAGATATCTTGTGCCTAACACAATCTGTAATAAGAGCCGACATTATTAGTAGTTAACATGTTCCACTTATTTTGCTAATGTTTTTATACTAATTATGTCATAATAAGTCTAATATTTTACAGATTTGTAGTAGCACTGTAAATACAAGGAAACTGTAGTTTAAGGGGCAACAGAGTGACTTGCCCAAGGTTACATAGCTGGTTAATGGCAGAACTAGGATTTCTTGGCCTTAGTCTCCTTCCAAAGCCCCTGTTCTTAACCATCACAAGTTCAGGGATCAGCATCCTCAATGGCTGAAGTTATACTGAGAATAAAGCAATCATTTAAACACAATGACACTGGGTTGTACATAAGAAATATAATTTAATGCCATCCTTTAAATTTTTTTTCCTTTTTACACGATTTTTTAGCTGAATGTAACATGGACCCAGATCTGCATTAGCATACTAGTGACCAAACGTTGGACAGTTGTCTGCAAATTAGCACTAGAACTTCCCAACTATAAATGCTTGCCATTTGGGGAGGCAATTCAAAATTTTAATTAATTCATTAATTAATTCTATTTACTGTTTTCCTCCTGAAAGATCAGAGGAAATTCTGTGGCCCGGAGTTATAATCTTGAGTGCGTTCCCTCTGAGTAGTTCACTCCTCTCCCCTGGGTCTCCTCTGTGAGGCTGGAGGAAGAGTTTAGGAGGAAGATTAGGAGCTCATCAGGGCGTGACAGTGATGAATGGTACACAGAGCGCATGTAAGGAACTCCAAATGCAGTTGTTGGCTCCTCTGTCGAGTATACAACCTCCAAAATGACCTTTATATTAAATTTCTACCTTTTGAACAAATTTACCTTTTGGTATAAATGTTTCTGTACTAGCTCTGAATCCTGATTGAAAGTAAAATGCTATGCCTCTGATGAGATTCATCATTATTCTTTGCAAGACAGGTCTTAAATCAACGTGTCCTATTTTTCTTTTTGGCAGATGCCTTCAACATGGAGTACGTGTTGAGTCGGTCACTTTCACTTTCATCTTCTAGAATTGGTTGTAACTCATTATCTTGGTAGTGATGGTCAGTGTAAATTCCCTTGGCAGCTAGTCAGTTCTCTCCCAATTGAAATTAGAGTTTGAGCTAGTTGTTTAAAGGAAATGTAAACAGAGGGTTAGAGGATGCTGAATGTGGGACTCTGATCTTACATTTGGAGGCCTGGGCCTTTACAGTTAAGACAAACAGCAGAGCTATAAAAAGAATCATTCTAAGTCATCTGTCCCCAATTTCTTGACCCTATTAAAGAAAGGGTTTATGGAATTATTATAAGAAATCTATATATCCCTATGTAGATTGAATACATATTATACCTTGCACATGCATATACTATTCATTTTCACATGTGTTGTAATCAATGTGATACAAATTGTTTCAAAAATATTAATTTTACTAAATTTATTTGATATTATGTATTTTTAGTCAATATATCAATATAGGCAAGACATTCAACTGCTATCATGAGACATTTATAAACTCTTATGTTCGAAAGGAGTTCTCATTTTTAAAACAATTGGGAATCACTAATCTAAATAATGATGGTTCCCGTGTGATCAGCAAAATGGGAAGAAACGTGAAAGAGGTCAGAAATATGAAGGCATTTCCACAATAAAAAAGAGCAGGAGGTCCCTACCCAAAGCTATTAATTCCTGTCAGGAAATTGGCTGACACATCCTTGCTTTACCTTGGAGCTATGGAAGCCTGCTGCTTGATTTACCACGGGTGTTAAAGTACCCTGTGTCAGCAAACTCACAGGAAGAACTTGTCAATTCTACTGGTATTCTGTCCAAGTTACAAAATGGCATGGCCCTCAGGTACCCTAGTATATCACAGTGTCTTTGACATTTTCCTGAGGAAAAATCATAGATTACGAGTCAACGTACAAAAGGGAGAATAAAGGCTATCTCTGATTGTGAAATTTCTGCTTTTAGTTGATGATCAAAAGGATCATCCAAGGGGCATAGCAGATAAATGGTTTTGTTGGTTTTTACAGCCCCAATTTAATCTCCCCTGCTTCTGGTAACAGAATCTGCTTTCCTTTAGAGAATTTTCCATACCCACTGCTGGCGCGTGGCTCAGATTTAGTCTCAAAACTGCTGCTAGAATTACTAAGAAAGAGGTGAATTCCTCTGGATGAAGTTCTGAGGTCAGTTTAGTGCTGCTTATAGTCAATTTCACCATCACTGGGAAGCGCCTGCCGAAGAATAGAGCAACATAGGGGACAACCGACCCAAAGGTGGAGAGAGCCCAAAAAAATAACATTTGAACATCTGATCCAGGTATTCTGATTTTGACTTTTGGGTAATGTGAGACAGTCAAGTTTACTTTGTTTCTTACATGTCTGAGTTAGGGTATTGTCACTGGCACCATAAAGAAACCTGATTAAGGCAGGGTTGTCCTTCAGCCTCCAATGGAGTTTACCATTCTCTTTGCACTGTTGTTTTCCACATTCGAAGTCCAAGAAAACTACACTCTGCCATGCCAGGACTGCTCTAGCCTTACTCCATTATGGACCCTCTCAGTGTGGAGCAGAAAGATTTTTCCTCTAGCTCACCAGCTGACTCGTAGGGACAAGGCATTCACAGCCCTGACAGGGTCCAAAAAAACTGGTGAGAGGCAGAGACCCTGTAGTTCTGAAAAATTCAGCTCTCAGATGTCATGGAAAAGTCACCTCAAACTAGAATATTTTAAATGTAACTGAAGATTTCTTTCCAATTGGCAATAAACAGTGAATGATGCACTGCAGTATACAAAGGTTGCCAATTTTTGATAGAGCAGCCCAGTAGCTCAGCTGGAGATTCTACTAAGAGGCAAGACTATAATAAGCATTGTTTTATGGAGATGGGGTATTTTGATGCTGACGCTTCAGTTTTGCTTTTATTGTTTTTTTCTGTTCCTTTTTTCATTTTTGTTTACTCTGCTGTGTTCTTTTCCATTATAACTCTTTTCTTTGTCTGAAATTGGACCCACAGAAAGAAGCCTGTAATAAGGGGACATGAGAATCCCTAAATTTCCCTTATTTTGATTTTCCACTTTATTAATATTTCAGTTTATGAAACATACAGGAGGTATTTTAGCTCATTGGCTCTTCAACTTAGTCATGCTACTTTCTAATCCGTTGCACGGAAAATTTGAATATGCATCATAGCATCTAAAACCGACATTTCTAAATCTGTTTGTGGTACATTATGTAGGAAAATACTTCAATCTCACTAGCACTTGAAAACCCTCATCATACACCATTCCATCCTAGAAAAAAAAAAAGCAAGTGGGGATATTTGTATATAAGGGAAAAAGAGGGACAGTAATATTGCAACCCACTGATAAAGATTAAACTGTCTTCCTTAGCTTAACTGGACGTGGCTTAGTTTTGATTTTGGGGTCTCCTTGCACTGCTTAATATACAACCAAGTAAGATAATTTTTCTTCAGTGATCTTTGCATAGTATTAAACAAAGTTTGAGTTTAAAGTTGTTATAAACTTTATGAAGTTTAAATTTTTTTTTTTCTCTATGAGGCTTTCTGTGTTACTCCTGAACTAATTCAACGCTGTTTTGTTTGTTTGTTTGTTTGTTTTTGGTACATTTGGCTGTAGTGTCTTTTTACTTTTACCCTATAAACTAGGTTATAGTATATCGGGTTGGTCAAAACATTCATTTGGCTAGTGAATACGTTGTTCAATAAAATTCTTTGTGAAAATGACAAATGTCTTTCATTTTTACCTAAAACCAAATGAATTTGGCCAACCCAATACTACAGGACCCCTCACACATGCTGATGGAGAACTTACTGCTTTAGTTGTTATTGTGTGTTTGATGTCTGGTCTCCCCATGGGGTTGTAAACTCTTAAAGGGCAGGAACTGTGTCTTTTGCTCACCATTGAACCCTCTGTCCCTAGTATAATACCTGGAACATAGTAAGCACTTAATAAATAGTTGTTGAATAAGTGAACAAATAATGAAACAGCTCAAGTTAAGTCACTGTCATTGAATATTAGCATGGATCAATAAGTAGTTATCAAACTGTATGTGACCAGGTGAAACTAAAAACAACAGCGACAGCAACAGTAACATTATCCTTGCCCTTAAGGATAAAACAATGTGACATATTACTTGGAAAGGAAGAGAATGATCATTTACCGAGTACCTGTTATTTAGAAAGAGTATAATGCAGTGTATGTAAAATTTTTCATAACCTACAGTAAAAAAATATACTCTACAGCAATACCCAGTACACATGCACACACAGCTTAAACAAAATTTTCACAGAATATTTACCTTTACTGTGTGGGATATACTGATATTTCTATTCTAATCTATTTTATGCATTCTCTTATATTTCATTAAAAAATGCTGGTCATGACCAACTAAATTGATCTCATCTCTCTCTCTCATAGTTCTGAAGAACTCCCTAATAGCAGTGAGGAGTGTGGGTTTTGGAGTCAGACTGCCCACTCGCTCTGCCACTTACCAGTGGTGTGACATTGGCCCAACGTCCAATGTTGTGAAGCCTCACTGCCTCATCTACAAAATGGGGATGGCGTTAGTAACTACATCATAGGGTGGCTGTGAGAACTAAGTGAAATAATGAGTGGAAATCTCTTACCACAGTGTCTGGCAAAGAGAAAATCCTCAAAAAACATTAGCCACTAGCATGTACCAGACACTACATGCATGCTTCTCAGGCATCTCCTTTTATCCTCTGGAAAGTCTCATGATGTAGTATTATTACCCCCATTTTACAGTAAGGAAAGTAATGTTTAGAGAGGTTAAATGAATCATCCAGGGCCAAATGGTCAACAAATGGCAGAGCTGGGGTACTCAAACCAGGTCTGTTCGACTCTGACTGAGGCCTGTGTGTTTTTTTTTTTTTTTAAGGAAATACTCGAAGAAGCCTCCATGGAAATGGTGGAACTTGAGATGGGCTTTGAAAGATGAGTGAATTGTATAATACCTATGCCCAAATGCTATTGCCCACGGTTGAAAGAAGATGGAGTTTGGGATCAGCCACATCTGGGTTCTATCCTTGGTCTACCATTTGCCACCTTAGTAACTGGGTGCAACTTTACCTGGCCTCCCTGAGCCTCAGTTTCCTCAGGTTTATGCTACTGATAAGACCAACTGTGCAGAGTTCTCATGAATAATGAGCTACACAGGATACTTTTTTTATTGTCTGGCATATAGGTGCTCAACAAATGTAAGCTACTTTTATTAGATAGAATTTGCTTAGAGGGTATGTGAGTTGGAATTTAATCTCTCACCTAGGGCTTAATTACATTTGTAATTTGTAGGTTTCAATAGATGTAATTTGTAGCCATATAGAGAGCAGGGGTGAAAATATACTGTATGAATGGGTCTGATAAGTTTCATCATTAATCATCTTAAGCAGTTCCAAATAGAATGACTGTGAGTGACACTGAGACTGCAGCTACTGATTATACTTCTGGTAGTAGAGTTTGTCCAACATAATCTCTTCCGAGTTACTAGCAATACTGTTTAGCTTTCCAGGGTTAATGTAAAGTACATTTGCCTCACCAGGAGACACCAGGACTTTACAAGTATTGCACAGCATCAAACGACAATGGGGCCAACTTGGCAGCACTATTCATTTCCATTGTAGTTTAATTACCAACTCTGCTGCCTGCTCTTCAAGCCTTGGGACCAAAGTTGAATCAAATACTAGAAAATATAAAGTTGGCTTCTGTTTATGTCCCCTCTCATTTCTACCTTTGTGGATCTGAAGATTGAGAAAGCCAAATTTCTTGCTCCCTAGGGTACCAATGAAGGCATGGTTTACGACTTAAGTAGGCATGTTGCTTCAACTGCGATCAGCTCTGATTATTATGAAATCATTCCGTTTAATACTTCCCCTGTGGACTCCATGGTGTGTTAGGTGGTCACTAAACCTCTGGACATCAGAAGTGGAGCACAGCTGTGATTCTAAAAGGTTCATTCATAGGTAGAGAATGGTGATGGCAAAGCTTATGAAGTTGGGATGCACTGTTAATGCTCTTAGGTGCCCAATCAACCCTGGAGAAACTCCATCCTGCAAGTGAATTACAGAGATGCAGGGAGAACGCATGTTTTAGCCTCTTGGGAACTAAATTACTCCTGAGACAAAACTACCAGGAGAGTAGAAAGGCAATTTTATACACATATATTTTCTTAAGTAGGAATATGATCCCATATATCAAAGAGGATCCTGGGAACTTTTAGTGTGTTTGGTGATACAGTGATAAATGCTTTAGTAAAACATATGCCCTTAAATAGTTTATTAACAAGTAGCAGTAAAAAGCACTGAAGTTGGGAGAATGGAATTTGAGCCCTGATCCTACTACAATGCTTTGTGTTGACCTGAGTAAATCACTTACATTTTAGTCTTTTTTTCCCTTATTTGTAAATTTCAGATTCATATCCATGGAATAGAGAGTCCAGTTCTAAGATTATTTGTCTGAGATTCTTAAAGTCTCATGTGATCAAGCTGAGATTTTTTGATTGAGTTTAAACTCCATTAACCTTTCTCAAAAGGAAGGAACCTTTTGCACTGTGCTAAGGGACTCTACTCATATAAGTCAGCATGTGATTTGCCAGGTAAAAGAATCATGTATGGAATACTTCAATAAAATATATCCTTTCAAATACTATATTTATTAATGAGTAGCAATAAAAGAATAAAAACTAGAGTTTTCAAGATTTTCACACATTATCTGATCCTCATAAAAACTCTATAAGGTGGGGCTTCCCTGGTGGCGCAGTGGTTGAGAATCTGCCTGCCAATGCAGGGGACACGGGTTCGAGCCCTGGTCCGGGAAGATACCACATGCCGCGGAGCAACCGGGCCCGTGAGCCACAATTACTGAGCCTGCGTGTCTGGAGCCTGTGCTCCGCAACTAGAGAGGCCGCGATAGTGAGAGGCCCGCACACCGCGATGAAGAGTGGCCTCCGCTCGCCGCAACTAGAGAAAGCCCTCGCACAGAAACGAAGACCCAACACAGCCATAAATAAATAAATAAATAAATAATTAATTAATTAAAAAAAACAAAAAAAACCCCCACAAAAACTCTATAAGGTAAGTCATCATTCCAGTTTAACAGAAGAAAGTGAGATTGTAAAAGGATTAATTTCTTGCCAATATTTACATAATTAATAAGTAGCAGAGATGGATCTTAGCATTCATGCTCTTGATTTTTACCCCACTGTGAAATACCAGTGGTCATGATGATACTAGGAATCTTTTTGTATTTTGTCATGTGCCTTTCAACCAAATGCTCCTGATCATACACATTTTGGAAGAGCTAAGGCAGAAGCTGTTAATCTGTAAGATGCAGACCCCTGGGGAGGCTGTTGGAAGGTTATTTCTGAAGGCATTTGAATCCTCACGGACACTAAGAAATATCTGTTCATTAAATGTCTTAGTCAGTTCCAGCTGCTGTAACGAAGTACCATAGACTGGGTGTCTTATGAACGACAGAAACTCATTTCTCACTGTTCTGCAGGCAGGAGATGAGGGTACCGTACCAGTATAATCAAGTACTGGTGAGAGCCCTCTTCGAGGCTGCAGTCTGCTGGAGAGCAGAGAAAGCTCTCTAGGGTCTCTTTTTATAAGGACATTAATCCCGTTAATTAACTAACTATACCTCCCGAAGGTCCCACCTCCTAATACCATAACACTGGGGGTTAGGAATTTCAACATATGAATTTGAGGGGACACAAACAATCAGTCCATAACACGAAAAAAGTAAGATCTCAAATACATGTGAACAGTTCTTTTAATACTCAAATATTTCCAAACGATTATGATTACTAAAACAAATAATTATGTAAAAACATGACTGAATTACTAACAATTTTCTGTCAATATGTATTTTCTCAATCAATGAATACTGAGAATACAACTAATACTGTTTGGACTCTGTGAAACTTTGGATATTAAAGCGAGCCCCTGTGAACTTCCTGGAGTTATGAAAATGTTCTATTTCATAATTTGGGTGTTGGCCATATGGGTGTACACATTTGTCAAAATGCATTGAATTATATGCTCAGGATCTATACATTTCACTATTATGAACCTTACCTCAATTTTTAAAAATGAGGCCTCAGGCACTTGGAAAGTTGACAATCCAAAAGTACAACAACCTCTCAATCCTAATTAGCATTCCCCTTTTGGCAGTATTTGGGGTGATAGTGAGGTGCCCTTCCCCATGTCGCCCTCTGTGCGCTAAACCACAATACTAAAAATCACCATTGGTGGGTGAAATTGGACATCTGCGTGTGAAAACCAAGAAATTTCTTGCAAATATGCCTCTGGGAAGTGTGAAAACAGTAATATCAACCAAGATGATCAGGGCATAGATTTGTGAAGGCAGAAAGAGAATGTGATTGCAATTTAGGAAATGGAATCTAATTGAATGTTCAGAGAAAGGAAAGAGTCAAAACAATTGATTAGGTTTTATGACCAGAAGAGGTGTAGTCAATCTGACGCATAAAAAGCAATTCTGAGGATTAACCAATGCTGCCCAAAGAAGAAATGTCCTAAATCTAGTAGGTTCAAATTCAGATGTTCTCTTGGGCAGCAACTTGGATCATAAAACTTCATGTTGGTCCAGATAAAATAGGTCCAAATTAGCCACCTATCTTTGTTCTGATTCCCAATCTTGGGGCAACCTTTTGTTTGCTGATTTTGGCTTTTCAGTTCACCTAATTCTGGGAAATAAGTGCCCTAACTAGAAGATGTGAATATTTTAGATACTTGCAAAGGTCTATACAATCAATATTTTGTATTACACATCAGTCTTTTTTTAAATAATTAATTAATTTATTTATTTATTTTTGGCTGTGTTGGGTCTTCGTTGCTGCGCGTGGGCTTTCTCTAGTTGCAGCCAGTGGGGGCTACTCTTTGTTGTGGCGCATGGGCTTCTCATTGCGGTGGCTTCTCTTGTTGCGGAGCATGGTCTCTAGGCGCGTGGGCTCAGTAGTTGGGGTTCGCGGGCTTAGTTGCTCCGCGGCATGTGGGATCTTCCCGGACCAGGCCTCGAACCCATGTCCTCTGCATTGGCAGGCGGATTCTCAACCACTGCGCCAGCAGGGAAGCCCCACATCAGTCTCTTTTAAAATTGGTTAATGCAAGTCAATTCCTTTGTGCCCAATCATTTCTAAAGACATCAACTTTAAGTTTATGCATCTCAAGACTGTGATGACTCCTTGTGTTAGTCAAGAATTTTTAGTTTTCAAGTGACAGAAACACAACTCAAACTTGCTTAAGCAAAGGCAGGAATTTACCGGCTCATTTCACTTAGAAGTTCAAGGTGGCACATCCTTCAGACAAGCTGGATCCAGAGGCTTGAATAATTCGGTTAGGAATATTGCAATCTTCATTGCTAGGCTCTGCTTTACACTCCATTAGCTCCATTTTTATTCAGGCTTTCCTTCTGTCTTGATAAAATGGTTGTCAACAGATCTAAATTAGTCCTAAATTCTAAGACATTCCAGTGAGAAATGAATCTCTGTTTCCAACAGTTACCCGCAAATCCTGGACCCATATCTAATTGGTTTGACTTGGCTCAAGCGACTAAGCTTGAACTAATCACTGGGGCTAGGGAAACAGAATGTGCCAGTTGGCCTGAGATTTGGATCCTAGACCTCCACTGCAGCCGGAGGGTTGGATGGCCTCTTCCAATACATGAGGAATTAGGGGAAGGGGAATTCTCAAATAGAAAGTAGAGGTACTAATGCCAGGTGAAGGAAGAATGGAAGTTAGGCAGGTAAAACACAATAAATATCCACCATGCCCCCTCAAAGTCACACTGTGATGCTTTGCCTGGCCTTTCAGCTGGTAATCCCTGACTAGTCCTTGTTCCCTCTTTCCTTTATCCCCTCCCTTTCTACAACCAATATAGGAGACCAAGGAAGTATGAGTGGGTCACAGTTTGTAAATGTCTTTTTAAAACCAATCTATTCTAAATTTAATTTAGGAAGTAAATCAGATATAATGTGGGGCTTGTATCTTAAGGTTATGACCCCAGTACTTATCCTTTTATAAATGAGGATCTGCTGAAAGCAAAAAGATATTCTGAAACTAAAATAATATTTTTTGAGATATGATCATCTGCTTTCGATTTTCTATTCTCCTCCTTTAGTTTGCTGAGACTAACTGTGGTTGGGATTTGTATTTTCTTTGATCACAATAAATAAACAAGCAAACAAATAAAGTCTGCTTTGCAACAATGGATTATCTATTCATTCTGCAACTATTTATTAAGCACCTACTGTGTGCCCAGAACTGGTTCTAAAAGAATATAGTATTAAAATTTGTTTATGTGATTGTAACTATGTGAGAGATAGTAATGATTTTGAGGATAATAATAATACCCTCCCCCTCCAACTTGGGTTTATAGATAAGGAAACTAAGGCACTAAAGTATTAAGTGTCTTGCTCTCATATAGGTAATGATTCATGGAGCTACAATTTGAACCTCCCCTGCAGAGTCAGTCTTCTCAATCACATCACTGTATACTACCTATAGTGAGGTAACCACCAGTTTTGCTGTCTGATACATAATTGATGCTCAAGAAATTGCAGGGCAGAATTATCAGCACTAAGTCCAGGAGTAGGTGATTTGCAGTGATCCAGGCAACAGGCTAGTCACTGATATTAGGGAGGATTGAAGCAAAATCCCAGGTGCGTGGTGAAAATCTAGTTCTTAGGAGATTTTGACAGGAATAAAAGTGAGTCTCCATCCTGGAAAGCTGTGACATCTTACAGGTTATAGGCATAACGACTGTAGCACAGGAGACCAAAATAAGGGCCTGGGTCCTGGAAAAGTGTCACAAAGTGGCAATGAACTCAGAAACAAGGCAGAATCCAAGCAACTAATTTGTAGCTCAAATTTAGAAACGGGCTAGCAAGAAAGCATGGCATGATTCCCTGTCACCCAGAGAGCTCTGACCAGCCTGGGGGATACCGAGTTGCAGCTGGGCATCAGGTGCTGCACTAAGAGGAGGGAGAGAAGGGCAGTGGGAGAAGGCACCAGGCAAGATATACCAGTCACGTTTATTGATGACAGTAAATTGCTGGCTTAGCAATTCCGAGAGAGAGAGAGAGAGAGAGAGAGAGAGAGAGAGAGAGAGAATGTGTGTATGTGTACACGTTTGTGGTGTTAATCAATCTTCTAGTGTGTATGAAGCTATTTTTAGAATGCATCCTTCCTAAGCTTCCTCTGGATTCCTAAAACATGTCGACAGCTACCTTATCAAGATGATTCTTTAGAAAAATAAGCTCATTACTTGCAAGCAAACAACCAACAATAACAATAAGTTTTAAAACCCTCACCCAAATCAATCATTACAATAAAAATAAAAAGCCCTTTTTTAAAAAAGGCAGACTAGATTTTCAATGGAGTGGTTATTTAGACATCATCTTTGTAATATGTAGGCTTTCCCTAACCTTTCATCATATGAGAAAATAAATGCAGCACCATGAAGTGTGACTAACCAAGGGATATTCTTAGGAAAAGACTGTGAGGAAATCAGCCAGATAACAATAAAGGGCTTTCCCCCACCCCATTTTCCTTTTTCTTTCTTTCTTTTTTTTTTAAATCCAGATTTTGAAAAGAAAAACCTGGCCTGGACTTCAGAAAGGAGCACTGGATCCTAGTTCTTCAGGCTACTTCTTCTGGCAACCCTTGAGGGAAAATGTGGGACTGAGCTGATACCATCCGGGTGAAGGACAGATTCATTTCCATTTAAATTTACATCTGTTTCAAACTCACATCACAATTAAATGTGTTTCTTAGGTATCTTACTAAAGTTGAGGCTCTTTGAGTCTTATGTAAGTTTTCCATAAACTAGTTGTTAAGGAATGAGAAAATCCAAATTCTAGTCTGCAATCTATTTTGGCAAGTATCTTAAATTTTCTGGGCCTGCTTATTCCTCTGCAAACCAAACACTTTTGACTAGATTCAAATTTTTTAAAATCCTGGCACTTTGGCAACATGGTAAAGTTTTTATATTCATAGGCTAAATATAGACAACATGCTCACATATGGCAAATTATAATGAAGCAAGAATTATACCAGTTTGAATCCTATGATCCATGAATTAAAAAAAAAATTCTGCAGAAACGGTTGGGAGACTCCAAAAATAATAATAACAATGTTAATGAAGTACTAAGTATAAGGTTAGGGGTGGATGTTGTAATATTTTTCTCCTTCCTTTTCATGTCATTCCTTTTGTGAGGTGTGTCAAATTAGGCATTGATTTTCCACTTCCAGGTGGCAATGTATAGTGATCTGACTCAGACACTTGGGCCAACAGTAATCATAATAGCAGGCATTTCTTACCATATAGCGGGCACTCTCCTAAACAATGATCTCACTTAATCCTTCACATACCCTCCCCCAAACACACACACCATTTTACAGACAGGGAAACTGAGGGGCAGAATTAACAGTACCAGGCTAATGAATGGCAGCCTGGAGAACGGAGCCTGGTTTTCTTGCCTTCAAGCCTATGCTCCTTCCACTGTGCCACGCAGCTTCAACACTGGAGATACAGCGAAAGAAAGGCAAGAGCATAATTTGGGAACTGAAGAGGAGAATGAGGCTGTGAACAGAACAAGAGCCCTTGCACAAGTATATAATTTATTAAAGATTTGTAATTTCACAAAAGTGCCAAAAGCCCAAGTCTTTTTGCAAAACAACTCACAGATCCCTAGCAAGCATCCAAGGAGGCCTTGAGCACCACAAAACAGTTTTGAAAATTCCTATCTAGATGATCTCTCATTAAGGACTTTTCAGCATTAAACCTGCATCTGTCCTTTGCTAATCTTTAATTATTAATATAGGATGGTTCCTATTTTTAGAAGGGCAGATAGGTTACCCTTCTTAGTTTTCCTTCTAGGGCCCTAACCTTCTCTTAGAGGTTTGTCTTGTGACATAATCATTATATAAACCCAGGTGAAGTTTGGAGTGGGTGAAGCAAAAAGACGAGAGATGACCACTGGATTTAGCTATCGGTCCAGGAGTGAAAGAGGGCTGGACTAAGCAACTGAGCCTCTCCAACCCTGTCAGCCTCCCTTTGGACAGGGGAATTGTTGTGTAAGGGACTGGCTGGGCCTACCCACGGAAGGGGGCTGGAGCCATGGCTGAAAATGAGACTGAATGTCTGCTTGAGACTCCACTAGGGCCCGTGCCTGGTGGAGTAACCAAACCAAGCAGACACTGATTGCTGGCAATCCCTGAAGAGGAAATCGGCTCTTTCCGAGACTGGGCCCTGAAGGGTTTATATGATGTCTGAGGCCTTTATTTGAAAGATTAAGTCCTAAGAATTGCTTCTTGATCCCATCTTCCTGATTGGCTTCCTAAGAGCCAGCTCCATCATGGGGTAAACCTGATAGAGGTTTAGATGTTTTGAGACATTTCTGGCTCATGGAAGTACAGACTGTAGCATCCTTAAGGAAAAAAATATATATATAGTCATGTATGTATGTATTGATAAATATATACGTAATTTCTCTCACTTTTTTCTCTCTTTCTATGCACATGCACACACACATGCACATGTTCACACACACATTGTTTTTTCCAAGGCTCGTGCATACCAATACCCAAAGCAACAAGGGAAGAAGGAGAAGCCCAGAGGTAACATGGAGTCAAGGCTTCCAGGTTCATTCTGCCACTAATTATGTGTGGCCTTGGGCGAGTCTCTCTGAAAAGTGACTTCCTCTTCAAGTAGTATGTTGCTGTATGTTCAGAAAGACTGGGTGTTGAAAAACTGTAAATTCAAAATTAGACAACACAATTCTACTGAGAAGCCATCAAGAGCACAAAGTACCGGGGAACCGGAGGGATGGGAACCCTGATCTCTGACAGCTTTGGTTTTTCTTGGGCCTCATGGTAGATCCATTATTTCTGCCTGTGAAATAATCTAAGTCCAAGAGGCATTTTTAAACTTGGAAAGTACAATTCAATAGGAGGTATCACTATGCAGAAACGATCACTGTTAACATTTTTGTTTTTTCCTAATCATTTTTCGATGCACGTGTGTGTGTGTGTGGTGTGTGTCCATGTGTGTGTGACTATTCTCTCTCATAGTTGGAGCCCATCAGCAGCCTGTGGCTTTCCCCACACTCATCTTGTATGTAGCATTCCACACACGAGCAACTTCTATTTTACTGATAATTTCAAGCAGATGAGATAAAAGGGTAGAAACTGCCTCAGAGAGCATGTAGCATTTTGCTCTAAAAATTCCTTTCCTCTATTTAGCTTCTAGCTAAATCCTCTCTCCCACTCTATTTTCCCCCATGTAGGAAGTTCTGCTTCTCTTCTCAGCTTACAAACACCACAATCAGAAATAAAAGGCTGGTATCTCGCTGAACAGCTACCACGTAATATCCAGGTGAAGGCAAATATGACGCCAACAAGTATCACGTACATAAATGTATAGACATATATTATTTTCTGAGAACTATACTTATATTGTATACTTTATCTCCTCTTTCACTAATATATTCTGTTCATTTCCTCATATCATTAAATATGCTTCAAGAAAACATAATTTTCAAAGGCCTCCCAACAAGAGTATGAACTTTTGATGTAAGAGATGCAATGTGGAAGTGACATGGACTCTGGAAGATGTAAGATGACCCTCGTCACAGGAGACCACAAGGAACTTTGTCATCTACAACACTACATGAGGAAGCTGAGCTTCCTTGGAAGGAGCAAGAAGGAGATAGGGAACCTAATACTGTGTGCTTTATATTCATTATCCTACTTAGTATTCCAAAAAAAACCTTATGAACTATTACTATCTCATTTCACCTATGAGGAAACTGAGGCCAGAGATCAAGTTAGATAATATGAAATAGATTTTGGATTTGGGACCAGATATGCTTGAGTCTAGACCCTAGTTTTTTTCAATTTCACTACACTGCACCTCTGAGAGGTAAATGGAACCTTAAAGTCAAGTCATACAAAATGTCTCATAGAACCACATGAAGAAAAATTTTTAACAAATGTTATGAGCAAGAATAGGACGTTCGGTTACTGAGAATCAGAGGGAAAAAATGCAATGTCAATATACTTCATATTTAGTTCCCTAAGTATAAAGTAGGAGTCTGGTGGGCCAGGCAGGGAAGCCCCTCACTGCTTGGGTGGTCAAGGACCAGGGGACTGAACAGGGGTAGAGGAGCTGCTGAGATGATGTATATATAGCTCAGGTTGGGAGGAGTGGAGCCAGCTCAGCTGCCTATGAGCCAAGCACTGGAAAGGACTGAGAATCTTTGTAAACTCTTCATCCCATCTAACAAGTAGATGTGCTGGTCTAGATAGTATTCCAGCAATGTTGGGGTGAGCACATTATGAGGAATCTTTTAATGTATGTCGGCCAAATGTCTTTGGCAATATTTAATAATCTCGGCAATAAAGTCCTATACTCTATAAAATCCATGATCTCTTAGACATTTTTAAAAATTTTATTTGCTCAGTTTGTATTTTTCCCCTTTGTCTCTGTTGACCTACCCTTTCTAGCTGGGCCTGGCTCTCTGATACAAGCAAGGAACAAGACAAGCATTCAAGTAAGTGAGCTACCAAGAAGGCCAGCAACCCAAGGCATCTGCCAAGAGCCACCAGGAGGATGAGTTTCCTATCTTCACTCCAAGGTTTCTGCCAGCCAATGATGGTGGCAGGCAGGACAGGGAATTACAGATACCACTGTACTTATGCTGTTCCTTAAGCTGATGGACAAATAATAGGCAGGCATGATGCCCAGAAGTTCTCAAGTATGTCACTCCGGGCATCCTTTTATTCACAGCCCCAAATGTTCTCTATCAACTCTCAGTAATGGAGCCCAAACTCCCCCCAAACCTACCACAGCTCTTCAAGTCCTCTATATAATCCTTCTTCTTTAATAAGCCTGTGTACCCGTATAGGTGGGAGAGATATGTTCTTATTACTGATGAGCTAATTTTTTGCTTAATTCTTCCTCCTTAATATATTTTATTCTACCAAAAAATATAACGTAAATTATTTCCAATCATGAACAACCACATGAATCATGCCTTTTATGTAGAGAACATACATTTCTCTTCGTATTGCTTAGAGTAACAATCTCTCTATCTCAGGATACAATAAATAGCACCACTGCCATCTGCATTCATCTTTAACCAAGCTGAGGGGAAAGGTCGCTAGGAGCCAGGAAGGTGACAGCAGCACCAGAAGGTGCAGTGCCAGGTGTGGGATAGGGATAAAACCAGTGGCACTGGGACAATTCCCGTGGTGGGCCTTCAGTGCTGAGGTGGGCGGGAGGGACATCTGTATCAGCAACTTCCTCCCTCCTTGTGAGTGTCCTTAGCAAGCCATAGCTGCCTTGCCCTACCAGCCTCATCCCAATGTCCTTTATTTTTCCCTCAGTGGCTCCCACTGCTGGAATGATGGCCTTGGCAGCTGGCAGGGTCAAGAGATGTGCACAGTTATATAGTCTCTCTGCACTCCTTTCTGAGTCCTTACATAACCTCGTAGTCTCTTGGGCTGAACAGAAATCCTGTCAAAAGCAAAAGGGATCAGAGAAAAGGAGGCAAAGAAGAGTTACAGGGCAGACTCCCTCATTCCCTCAAGCCTTGTCACTGATGTCTGTCACCTGGCAATAGTGTGAATTCCCCCTTTCCCAGCCTGTCCTCCTCCAGAGGCACTCACAGCTCTGTGGCCCAGACAGCAGCTACAATGAGCTGCCCACATGCGGGTCAAGGGAGGACTGACAAGATTAGCCTCATGTCCTAAGGACAGGGTGTGTGAGAGAGAGAGAGAGAGAGCCAAAGGCTTTCTTTACTCCAAAGCAGAATTTTATTTCTATTAAAAGAACAGTTACTCAAATTCTACACTTAGATATATACCCGAAAGAACTGGAAACAGGGACTAAAACAGATACATGTATGTTAGTGTTCACTGCAGCATTATTCATAATAGCTAAAATGCAGAAACAATACAAAAGTCCATCAACAGATGAATGGATACATAAAATGTGGTATGTATATACAATGGAATATTTTTCAGCCATAAAAAGGAATGAAGTTCTAATATACGTTACAATATGGATAAACCTCAAAAACTTTAAGTGAAATAAGCCAGACACAAAAGAACACGAATTTCATGGTTCCACTTATGTGAAATAACTAGAATAGTCAAAATCATAGACATAAAGTAGATTAAAGGTTACTAGGGGCTGAGGGCAGAGAGGAATGGGGAGTTAACTGTTTAATTATTACAGAGTTTCTATTTGGGGCGCTGAGAAAGTTTTGGAAATAGAGGTGATGGTCGCACAACATTGTGAATGTTATTCATGCCACTGAATTGTACCCTTAAAAATGGTTAAAACAACAACTTTTAGGCCATATATATTTTACCACACACAAAAAAAGATCAGTTAATCAGTGAGCATTCATTTTCCTTGCTATTCACAAGCAAGCAGCCTTTTTAGATTCTGCCAAGTCACTGGAAATGTTTTTGACGTCATCAGATGGGCACACATTTTCCTTTCTCTTTCTGCATTTCCCCATTGTCCAATCCTCTGAATGACTTTTAGTAAAAAAATAATTACATCACATTTATGGAGCCCCAGGCACTCTTCTAGTCCACATGAACTTATTCATGTGAAAAGTACTATAGTTATCATCCCTATTTTACTGAAGGAGAAGCATATATCCTTCCCCAGCGTCACCCAGCAAGTACGAGCAGAACCAGAATTCAGTCAGGCTCCAACACTCACATTCTTAACCACTACTCTACGGCATCCTTGGAACTCTGCAACAGACACTTTTAGGGAACTTGTGAAAAATCAAACTCATATTCTACCTCACACTGATTGAATCAGAATCTCTGAAGGTGGGGTCCAGGAATCTACATTTTAAAAAAGATTCTCATATGTTCCAATTTCAAAACTTACTAGAAAGCTACAGGAGTCAGTGCCAGTATGGTACAGGCATAAGGAGAGACATATAGATTAATGGAACAGAAATGAAAGTTCTCTACACTCTGGCAGAGTATAGAGGATGGACTGACAATGGTTAGAGATGATTATATGAGATTGTAGAAGGAAAAATTCTTAGGAAACTATACTAAATTATCCAATTGAGAGATGAAGAAGACTGAACTATGACAAGGGGTAAGAGAGAGGAACCACTGAAAATAATTCCGTGGCTTCTAGCTTGGGTGACTGCTAATAGAGTAATGACATTTTCTAACAGAAAATATGGGAGAAAGAGCAGATTTTTCAAGATGAGAAACAGGACAATGAATGATTTCAGATTTTCTGAATTTAAGCAGCCTGTGAAGCTTTCCAGAGTGGCTTGGCAATACTAGTCAAGAGGTATGGGCTAGAGATATAAATTTGGGATTCAGGCGCTTGCAGGTATTAACTGAAACTGGAGGAGGTGAGATTCTCTGTAAAGGTCAGAGAGACAAAGAGATGGGTTGAGCACAAAGCATTAGGGAATTCCTATATTTAAGGGGTAGGCAGAAAAAGAGGCACAATTAATGGAGGTTGAGAAATAGATGGAGAGGTAGGAGAAGAACTAAAAGAGACTGAAAGGCAGACATTTCTAGGAGAATGTGGAACCGACACACCCATCAATAAAGTACTTATTATGATACTTTCAGTTGCAAGTAGCAGAAATCCACTTGAGCTAACTTAAGTGGAAGAGGAGAATTTAATAACAGGATTCAGGAGTGTTTCACTCAATCTAAAGGCAGACCGTGTGGCTGGGCCTCACAGGGGGCTAGAATCAGGAACTGGACAGCTGTCAGGCACCAAGGGGGATATCTGCTCAGTTCTCTAAGCAAATGCTTCATTTATCTCCCTGCAGACTCTTTGCTTTTGCCCACCTCACAGTGTCTGATTTACCTATTGAGTAGTTCTCTGAATCCCAGTTCCAAGTCATTAGAAAAAGAGTCTGACTGGCCCCAGTTGGGTCAGGTGTCCACCCATGATCCAATCAACCATGGCCATGGGGGGGATAAAGGAAGATACACAGAACAAACGTGGCAGCCATGATTCACTTCTGTGAATAAAGGTAGTAGTTCTCAGAGAAGAACTGCTCTGAATTTGGCAGAAGTCCCCAAAGATATCTACTTCAACCTTAATCAAGATTTAGTTGCCCATTCATGGAGGCCCATTCATGGAGGCATTAATTATAAGGAAAGTTGTGAGAACCCTGACTTGTTTTCTCTCGTCTCTGTTCCTATTTCCTTTCTTAGCTCAGAGGGAAAGTTTCATTAATGTCCTTGTGGGTTTCTCCATAACAGAGACAAGAATAAAAGAAATTGCTTGTGAAATGCCTTGACATCCTTAGGACAAAGGATCTAAACAAATACCAAGGATTTTTTATTTTTTTCTAGGGAGAGCTAGAGCTTTCCTGTTGTTTTTGCCTTTGGCTGGGTCTCATTGATTTCCCAAATTGTACTTGCTGCTTTCTGGCTTTCATTAATCAAACTGCCACCTGTGATAGACTGCTGGTCCCTCATCTTATTCTGATTAATTCCATTCTCACATTCATCTCTCTGGCACAGTTTGCAGTGGATGATTTGCTAGGGGCAGAGAGGGATGGGAGATGACTAGAGATTTGGAGTAGTGGAGTCTTCTCCTGAATCTGACTGAGTCTATCTGTTAACAGAAATACTCTGCCCCCCTACCCCATTCCTTCCAGTTCTAAGAATAGCAGTACCAGCTGTACTTGCCCGAGCCATATCTAAATTAATAAAATAAAGTGGGATTATTGACATTTTCTTGCTTCAACTAGCAAATGTGCATCTTTGAATTTTTATCAACTAAAATGCTCTTATAATGGAACATTCACAGAAATGGGCTTGACATAAAAATGATAACGCACACTTTACTAATGCTAATTATGCATTTGTAGTCCTCTTATTTATGATGTTCTTTTATCTATTTTGCATTTTAGAAATTAGTATTAAACTAAGGCAGTTATAGGAAAGCAATGTAACTTAGTAGTCAGGAAAGGGGTTTTGTGGTCAGACTTGTGTCTTATTGCCAGTTCTATTACCTAAGACCTAGGTGACCTGGGGGAAATTATTTAACCTTTCTAAGCCCTCCTTTTCATATCTGCTATTATGCTCTTTCGAGGTTTAAATGATACATGCAAAGAATGCACCATTAGTATCTGACACATAGCAAAGGCTAATTAATGTTAGTTCAAAAAAGGTGTTTTGGTGAGGAGAGTGACTTCTCAGCCACACTGTTCAGCATCTTTGTTTCAGATGTCGAGATAGAAGAAGAGTTCAATATGCGGATAAACCCAAGAGAGATCTGGGAGCCTGGTTTAGCAGGGGAAAATAGTGAACTTCTTGTTGGTGGAAATGGGGTCAAGCTCTCTTTTGCATCACATAGGAGAGTGTGACAGAATTAACAGTTTTGAGAGCCGGCACATTCTTTACACTTGGGATTGAGCACATCTGAAGGTCTCAGGGGCTGGTCCACCACTGTCTATTTGCGTGAAGGCCTGAGGAGGCTCCTGGGCAAGAACTCTTCCAGGTTTGAGTGACTGGAAGCTGCAGGCCAGGCTCTGTAAGGAAGGCGATATTGAATGCATCTGCTACTCAAACGTCCTGTGGTCCAGACTATGGGTCTCATGCTTAGACTAAGATTAAAAGATAAATGACCTTCATTTACACCTTTGTTGGACATTCAGAGCACAAGGTCACATGGCTTTGTAACCAGCTTAATATTACAAATCAGGGTGAACTAAACTTTTCCCCTTGAGAAAACTCCTAGAACCTAAACAAGTCAAGGACACGGTAGCCTGAGCAGTGCACTTGATCACTAAGAAAATGAAACAGCAGGAGAACAGGTGAGGGCCCTTGGTGGCTGGGAGGACCAGTTCACAAACACAGGCAACACCCAGGGGTGGGAGCTGCTGTGCTGGGGGTATGGATAGAGTGAAGGAAATGCCATTTGTGGCTGTTGCTGTGATGCTAATTTTACCCTCTTAAGATGTAGCCTCGGAAATAATCTGCACCTAACAAATGTTTGTGGAATAAATTTCTACTAATTAAGCAATTTATATGTATCATACTTGCGTATTGTCCTTTTTTATTTATTTTGCTTCTAGGGATTAATATTGAAGTTAAAAAGTTCAAAGGAATCTGCGTGGTGTAAACATGGGCTTTGGCATCTGAGAGGGACTTGGGCAAGTTACTTCATGTCTCCATGCCTTTTTTATTTCATCTATAAAATAGGATTATTGGGAGATCTAATTGGACGATGTGTGAACGTGGGCCTGACCCTAATAATGGAGTTTTCTGCATAGCAATAATCAGCCATAAATCGCTTAGCAAGGATTCATGTATACAATTGCTTTTCCCTCTTCTCATTGTTGAACATAGAAACATAAAAAGTAGAATTCAAAATTAATGTAAAATTAATGAGGAAAGACATCTGCAATGAGAGGAGCAATTTGATTCATTTGTGTAATAAATTATAATAATTTAATTGTGAAGAACGTGCCTCATATTTAATACTTTCCAAAGTTTTTAGCAGTTCTAGGTTCATTTAGGTAGGTGCTCAGTAAATACATACTAATGTGTTGATTTGGGGTGTCCCTCACAATTTCAGATAATAATAATGCAGTAAAGCCATTGGACTAGGAGTCAGGAGACTTGGGTCAAGACCTAGTTTTGCCACTAATTAGCCATGTGACCTTGGATAAGGCTTCAGGCCTTAGCATATTCTTCCTTAAAATAAAGAGTTTCCTCCAAATTCTTTCCAGGTTGAATATTCTATATTTTTACATAGCCTCTGAAGACCTAGAAGAGTGTTTTTCATGAGGGACATAAGGAGCATAGAAAGCGCACAGGAGGGCCCCAATATGAAAATTCACAGTATCGCGGGCACTAACACTATGTGAGAATCAGAGAAATAATAACAGCATGAACAAATATTTGAGCGCCTATCAAGTTTCAAGCACTGTGCTTAGTGCTTTACATACATTATTTCATTTCATCCTTACAATAACCCTGTGAAATAAGTATTAATAGTCCAAATTATAGATAAGGAAACTGAGTTTTAGACACTCAAAATTTTCAGTGACCACTTGCCTCATATACTAACCTGAGAATCTGGTTTGCCCTTCTTATTAACAAAGAGAACTGAATTTGGTATTGGAATTATGTTCATAGCCTTGGTTTGTTTATCATGGTTCTTAACATTTATTGAATTACAAATTCCTTAGGGAATGTGATGAATGTTGTATGGATGGCAGCAGAAGTCACAGACCCTTTGAAGCACTTTTATTGTTTAGAACATCTCTCAGATAAAGAGACAAATTCTGCCCATGATCTTTAATGGCAGCCTAAGAGGCTCCAAGAACATCTCAAGTAACTGTTCAGAGAGTGCTTCAAAGATTAGCAAGGTGATAAAAATCCTTGCCACTATTATCCTTTCAGGATATCATGCTTTCTCATTTCTTAAGTCTCCTTCCACCCATATATCTATTTCACTGAGGCTAGAGTGCTTACCTTGGAGCAATAAAAGGTAAATCATTTGTGCTAGATTATTGCATTGCCTTTGATCTACTTCTCCATGGGCTTCAATTCTGGATCTTTACCACATGCCCCCTGGATTAGGTGGGTAGAGATGATTACTTCATACTTAACGGGTATTTATGATAAGCTTGGTGATAGCACTTCAGCCTGCTTATTCCAACAACTGCAATCTGTCCAGGCTGAATTAGATTATAAGGGGCTACCACCCTGCCATTTAAAGGCCCTGCAAATGAAAACGGCCAAGAGCCAGATGATGCAGGACCTTACTTGCATTAGTTTGAATTATATACTGAGGGAAACCATTAGAGTTTGAAGCAGGGGAAATATGACCTGATCAGATTTGATTTTCCAAAATGGCACTATGACTACAGGAGGAAAAGGCTTGGAGAAGATTCTGAACCGGCAGAGTAAAACTAAGTAGGAGCCTTAGGTCATCCCATTTCCCTTTGAGCTCCCTGAAGGAGAGACCTTGTAGATCTTTCTCTTGATGGGTGTCCACAGCACCTAGCACAGAGCCTAGTACAGTGTAGACTGTTGAATTAATCAGTGATCAAATAAAGAACTAAAAGCTCCTTGAAGGCAAGAAGAGTTCTTTGTCACTGATCAATTTGTGAAAGGCTACTATTTACAAAGAATGGTTTTGGTGCAAAAAGTGCAAAGTAGCACAGCATCATTTTCAGTAAATTATAAGCTCCTGAAAGGCAGCAGCTGTAACTAATTTTCTTTGCATCTCTGCTTGCGCTTCCTCCTAGCACCTAGCACTGTTATTTGTAAACAATAGGCTAGTAACAAATGTTTACTGAATGAAAATGCTATTTGTAGGCTAGTAGAGTTTTTTTTTAAGCCAACTGCTGAAACATCATTTTCCACATTCTTAGATCCTTCTACAATTACCAGTGCCTCTTAGTGGGGCTGATTCTAGAGTTACAACAATGAAAACCTGAAAGAAGTAGAAACAAAGAATGCCCAAGTTGGAGAACGCTTTAGAGGTCATCTGATCCAACTCCTTGTACTGTGAACAACAGTATAACTACTTTGGGTATTGCTTTCTAATTTGGTCTCATGCTTGACCCCCGTGCTTGACGTCTCTGAGCTCTGTCCTCATTTCTTTCCAGCTCTGAGTAGTGCACATCTGTATGACTCTACTACATTCATTTGAAAATATAAAAATAGGATGAATTCCTGGTGTGATGCAGTGACTGTCATTCATCTTGGCTCAGATCAACTTCTTTAGCATTACTTAAAGGAGGGCCTTCTGGGTCAGGAAGTGCTGAGAGTTCTACAAGTAAGAATGTATAATCAGTATGTCTGGGGCTTCTTTGTTGGATTTTGCTGAATGTGTCACTTGCCCCTCCCAAGTACTTTAATAAGCAAAGCAAAGGCAGCTAGGGTGGATGTTGGGATTATGTAAATTCACTAGTTAATAATTTGATCATTAATATAGCATTCCTGAGCTCTCCAGTGGAATTTTTATACCTCTTATCTATTTATGACATGCTTCCGTAGATCCTTTTTCTTTTGGTCAGTGCTTGTTTTTCCATTTAAGCTCTTTAGAATGTCACTAATGAACACTTACCCTGTGACAAGCACTGTGATTTGTGTGATGGGCCATGCTAACAAGTATAGGGTTTGCCCCTGTAACAGAATGTTTGGGTTGCCGGCAACAGAAAAATTGACTAACTTGTTGCAAGGCTATCATGTTGTTCAAAGAAAAGCTAGAGTAGCAGGCTTGACTAGAACAGGATCTGGTAGATCTAGGGGGCCAAGTTAGCAGAAAATAGACAACTTCCCCAGGACACTGCCACTAGAACAAATCAACTGTTTTTCCCTATGTCTGTGATACTTTGTTCAAGTTTCAAAGCCCTGGGAAAGAATTCCAACTAGCCTTTGAGTCACTTACTTACCCTTAGGGAAAGGAAGTGCAGAAAGCTTTGATAGACTGTCCTATCAAGACCACACACGATGGAAGAAAGATAACTTCCCAAAAGAGAAACAAGCTACTGTTTCTAAAGTAGGAAAATGGATACTGTAGCCAAAAACCAACATATGACTACTACAGCTGGTTTCCCTGAAGATTTTACAATTGGGCTTGGAAGATGTCACATATGCTCATGAAGAGTTAAAGGGATAAGGGTTGAATAGCCAAACAAATTAACAGCACAAATACCTCAAATTAATGGTCTGATTAAATCTCATATATTGCATAAATAGTCATACTGAGGAAAAAAGCTGTGAGTTTAGAGAAAAATAAATGACTAGGGAAACTCAGGCAGCTCTCACAGAGAAAGAGCAATTTAAGCTGGGCATGGTAGGATGAGTAGAATTTGACTAGGTGGGGTGTTGTTCATCAGGTATTCACTCCTGGATAGATTTAAAATAGAAGGTTCACTTGAGGACACGGGGAGGGGGAAGGGTAAGCTGGGACGAAGTGAGAGAGTGGCATGGACATATATACACTACCAAACGTAAAATAGATAGCTAGTGGGAAGCAGCCACATAGCACAGGGAGATCAGCTCGGTGCTCTGCTTCTACCTAGAGGCATGGGATAGGGAGGGTGGGAGGGAGACGCAAGAGGGAGGAGATACGGGGATATATGTATACGTATAGCTGATTCACTTCGTTATAAAGCAGAAACTAACACACCATTGTAAAGCAATTATATTCCAATAAAGATGTTAAAAAAAAATAGAAGTTCCAAGGTTAGAATAGTTCCTGGAATTAAGTGCAAATACTAATTATTGAACAGCAAAAGATAAGACATATAGCATACTTAGAACACAGTCTTTCCCACAGTAAGTACTTAAAAAATGTTAACTATTGTTATTAACATTATTATCATCATTATAAAACTATTCTTCCAATTATACATCACATTGATTTTTATATGTCTCCAAAAGAGTATATATCTCTGCCTTATAGGTTTTAGGGTCTGATATAAACATCTGCCAAAGACTGTGTCCCTGAACTGATTGAAAACTTATCTCTGGGACTCAGATTTAAAAGATCAGCCAGGGCAGCTATAACTAGATTTTCACCTAAATTAGCCAGGATATTTTTAGATGCACCAGGTTGATATAACCATACCTTCTCTAGCACGCTGTTCTAGTGTTGTCACTCTCCCTGACAAGAGATCCTTATTTGTGTCAAATCAAGTTATTCTGCTGTAGTATTTACATTGCTAACCCCTGTAGAAATGGAAAACAACCGGTCAGCCTCCTCCTCGTAATAATTCTTACACTTGAATGCTATTGTCACTTTTTGGCTTCTTCCTCTCCAAGCTAAAAACACCCTGGCTCCTTCCATCTTTCTTTACAGCTTCCCAGCTTTTAAAAATGCCATTGTTGTTGCTTTATTTCGGGATCACTTTCAGTTTCTCCGTATCCCCTTTTATACTTACTAGAACAAAATTATATAGAGTAGGTGATCATAGGGAGTTCCCATGAATAGGGCCAAGAGACCGCTCAAGAAATAATAATAATGAACAATTGTGGAGTGCTTATTATGTCCCAGGTATTGTGCTGTACAATTTACATACATTCTTTAGTAGTCAAAATACTTCTATGAATTAACTATTATTATCTCTATTTCAAACGTATGCAAAGTATCTAGTAAATGGATACACAGGACAGTTATTAGGTCTGTTCAATACCAAAACCTGTGCTTTTAACCCCCATGTTATATTCCAGTCCGTTGAATTTGGGACCATGGTAACAAACAGATGATTGGATGATCAAGGCCCCAAAATGCTCTACCTTAGAGCAGTGCTTCTCCCATTTTTCCCACCCTAGTATTCAGAAGACATGGGGAGAATCACTACTTAGTGTATCAGAAATGGGAGAGATTCTTGGAGAATTCATCTTTTCTTTTAAAATTTCATGTATATTTGGTATTCCATTTAATAATATATTCATGTTTATTCAAATATAAAAAAGTTAAAATTATAAACACCAAAGTAAAATTGAATCTCTAAAAAGGTACATCATATTTATGACACTTTGAGTTCTCTAGGACTACGGGAAGCCCAAATGGAGAATTAGAGCCATAGCACTGGCTATAATAACTTTAGCATGGGAAATATTTCAAAGAAGTTGTAATGCTTTTCCTTAGAACCCCCTCCCCAATCATCTTAGCAAAGCACCATAAGAGATCAAGCATCACTCAGAATTACATCCTTATGTGCCCTCTAACATACACTGTTTGCAAAATACCTGCTAATATAACTCAGTGTCTATGGTATGGGGTTGTTTAGAATAATCTAGGCAAAATTTTAGGGACATCTACCTAAAATGATGATTGTCATTTTAAAATGATTGATCTGTTGTTGCCCTTTCATTGTGGTAATAATTAAATATTATGGAAGAAGTGGCTGTTAAGTTCATTCTGAGTTTGCAACAATAGTGTGAAGTTAAAAGAGAAGGAAAATGTTTTCTGCTTCATCACCCTACTTTCATGGTAGTATTAGTGGTATCAGTAGCTCTCCATGAGTACTGGTTGTTGGAGCAGGGAAGAAAGCCTACACTGAGCTCCTAAAGTTTGGCCCCGAACAAGGGTGATCCTATAATCTATCATTCAAACTGGGGCATTCTGGAGAGAGAAAGGGGGCACTATTAATAATTCGGCCTAGGCAACAGTCATAAACTGGGACTGTTCTGGGCAAGCTGGGAGACACGGTCATACTACCCATAACCAATTCTTCACATGGAGTTAAAGGCCAAGGATGGTTGATTATACTAAAAACCTAATGTTATCCTATCTAATTTCAGGTTGCTTTTTGGTGACACTTATGACTAATTTTTAGATTTGGGTGAGAGCTGTGGGCTCTCAAATTTAAAAAAGCCCTCTGCCCCACCCCTGCCAATTCCTGTACCAATGTGACTTTCTCCTTCCCATACCTTAGGTGTTCGTGTGTATGTCTATTTACCAAAAATTACATCTAAACTAGCAACATCATTATTTATTCATATCCAATTTATGTTCCATTTTGACCATGGGATTTTTTTTTTCAGCAATAAAGTGGTTAGTCACTTTCTCATCTTATATCTCAGTATGTGTGTGTTTGCTCCTAATTGTACTCTATATAACTATTGAATTCCCATTTTATTTTTGAAGGATTTTTTCAAAAACAATTTACAGTAAATTTGATTCCTGTCTTTTAAAGTGTTGGTAATCCTTGTCGAGTTAATCCAGATGGCATCTTAATTAATAGTTGTTGATATCAATCACAGGACTGCTTAGTGTGACACCAATGAAAAAGCCTTCCAAGGTCACTCTAATTGCCATAACAGATAAACTCTCAAATCTCAGTGATTTAACAAAATAGAAGTTTTTTTCTTTTCTTTTTTTTTTTACTTTGGTCAAAACTAAAATAGTTATTCCTAACCAGCAAGTTGACTCTCCTCTGAGGAGTGATCGAGAGACCTAATTTTATTTCACCTTATTGTTATTAGGCTAGGCATGGAGATGGTACACATCACGTCCAGCCATCGTCTATTGGCCAGAATTTAAAGAAGTTTTGGAAATGTAGTCTAGCTGCAGTTCCAGAAGGAAGAGGAAATAGGTTTGGTGAACACCTAGGCATTCTATGCCACAGAAGTGATTTTTCTATACTATTTGCTTGGCACATTGAGCAAGAATTGTACTTAGTAAGGTAAGTTCAGAACCTAGTCTGTACCATATCTCCTTAGTGTGCAAATAGCACAGATCCCTAAGCTTTATTAAAGTCCTTGCAGAAGCAATAGATCAAACAGAGTCGGGTACGACCTTGAATAATTCACTTAATCTTTATGAGCCTCAATTTTCTCAACTGTAAAATTTAGGCAAAAGTACCTAACGCCATTCCTGGCACATAGAAAGCTCTGGTAGTTAAGACTATTTCTTATGGTTTCACAAGGGAATACGCTATACACCAGTATTTGATTCATTGTAGTTTTTGTTTTGTTTTGTTTTTGCAGTATCTTTCCTATCAAGGAAGCTAAATTAACTGGTATCTAATGGACATACCCACCCTAAGACATAATATTACCTTTCCCAGCGCCCAGGGCTTCTTTCAGTCCTCCAAGAGTTATCACGCAATAACTGATGGCCCTAATGCCACCTTATGCCTGCAAGGTCCTACTGATAATCTATCTATTTATCAATTCATGGTTCAATTATTTCCTTATTCTAATCAGAAAATTTCCATTTTCTCTTATTAAAAGCACTTTATTCTGGTTTATCTCAGAGTTCCTTCATCAGATACTTTTATAGGATACAGTAAATACTAGTTCAAGAATTACTGTCAATAACAATTGTAAATTGTTCAAAATCAAGAACTGTCTCCAGGCCAGATTCCCATTAGACATTGTTTTCTGGCAGTGTATACACTGTCATTTTTATTTTTACATTTCCCTTCAGGAAAGAGAATGTCATGGGCTTATGCATATAATAGAGGAGGGAGGGAAAAACACACAATAATAGGCACTTACCTACATTAACTCATTTTTTCCCAGTTCTATTGAGATATAATTGACATATTATATTAGTTTAAGGTATACAACATGATGATTTGATATATTTATATATTATGAAATGTTCATTATGAAATGAACATTAAATTATTTTATTCTCACACATATAATCCTATTAGGTATTGGCACCCTCATTTTAATAAAATGAGGAAGCCAAAATTCAGAGAGATCCGTTGACTTGTCCAGCTTTGAGGGAAGCTTTAGGTTTTACAGGAAGACACATGCTCCTTTCTAATCCAGAGTTTCTCAAGGTGTGTTCCAGGTGCTGTAGACTTTCAGAATCCTCAGAGCCTCAAGCAAGATCTATGGGACCAAAATCTTGGAGGGTGGATATCAGAAACCTGCATTTTAAACAATCATCGCCGGTAATGTTGGAGCCATAGTACAAACCAGCTGGTCTCTACCACTGCTCTCCCTACTAAAACCTACTGCTCCACAGAAACCAGTCTAGCTGAGGTATGCTATGACCTGCTGCAACTAACTCCAACAGACATTCTCACTCCTAATTTTAGAGTCTCTCACCTTCATTTGATGATACTGATCACTCCCTTCTTGAGAATTTTACTACACTGGCTACCAGGAGTAGCAATTCCTGCTCATGATTCTACATGCTATTTCTTTTCTATCCTCTACACAAGTCCTTCTTCTGCCTACACTTTAAATGCTGATATTCTCCAGAGTTATATCCAAGGCCTACTGCTCCCCGCATTCATACTCTCTTCCCACAGGGTTGCTACGACCTCTTACCTGCTGTTTGCTTTTCCTGCCCAGAGATTCACACACACCAACCCACTGATCCATTACTTCAATATGCAACATACCCCAAACAGAACTAATCATTCACACACATGTACTGAACTACTTTACTTTTGAAAGGAATCTATTAAACTTTTTATTGAAATATACACCCTGAAAAGAGCACAAGTCATAAGCTTGGATCACATATCAACGAACTTCCAGAAAGTAAACACACCCATGTAAGCAGCACCCACATCAAAAAAATAGGCCAATAAATACCGGCAGCCAGTAGCCCTCTTCATGACCGCTTCTAATCACTATCCTCCGCATATTAAAAGTATCGCTATCCTGACCTCTAATGCCATAGATTAATTTTGCTTGTTTCTGAATATCATATAAATGGAATCATAGAGTACACGTTCCATTTGTACCTGGCTTCTGTAACTCAATAGTATGTTTATGAGATTCATCCATGTTGTTGTATGTAGCTGTAGCAAGTTTATTCTCATAATTATGTGATATTCTATTATATGAGTAAATCACAATTTATTTTTCCATTCTGCTACTGATGGACTTTTTTTGTTATTTCAACTTCGGGGCTATTATGACTAGTGAAGCTGTAAAATTGTCATACATGATTCTTGGCGAACGTATTACACATTTTTGTTAGGCATATATCTAGAAGTGGGATTTCTGGCTCAAGGTTATGTATAAGTCTGACCTTAGTGGATATTTCCAAACACTTTTCCAAAGGATTGTGCCGATTTATACTACTACCAGCAGCATACGAAAGTTCCAATTTTCCCATCCTCATCAACACTTGATATTGTTTGTCTTTTTTTTCATTTCAGCCATTCTGGTGGGTGTGCATTTAATTTGCATTTTTCTGAAGACTAATCACTAATCATTTTTGCAAGTTCTGTTTCATTAGATTGGTGCTAGAACTAGAAATCTGGGCCTCATCTATGACTCTCTCCTTCCCTTACCCTCATATGCTAATTTTACCACAAAAATACTTCTCAAGTCCTTCAGCTCACTGCTATCAATTAATTTCAAAACCTTCATTCAGAGCTTCATTACTTCTCCATTTGTTTACCTCCATGGCCTCCTAAGTAGTTTCCCTTCTCTTAGTCCCCAAATAAATCATCCATAAAGCCATCAGAATGATCTACTCTAAACCAGAATCTGCCATGTTTAACCATTTCCATGGCTCCCCGCCTCCTCTAAAAGAAAGCCTAAGCCTCTGAAAATAGCATATAAGACCCAACAGTGTCTGGCTTTTTTGTCCTCCCATTTGGCCTCATTGCTCATTATATTCACTACTATCTCCACACTCCAATGCCGAATTTTCTTCCTAGTGTCTCTTTTCCTCAAGAAGTGCTGTAACTTCCACTTTCTCACTTCAAAATCCATCTTATATGTCCTGCTCTGCTCCTAGAAAAGTTTCAGTTTACACTAAGTCAAAGAAATGGTTGCTAAAACCTGGAGGTATTTCCTCTTCATAGGATGTTTATATTTTAATGGAGACTGAAAAACTAGTCTCTAATTGTGGAATTTCTAGCATTAGTGTGCATGTGAAAGAAAAACAAAATTACACCATGAAGCTTGCAGTCTATACATAAAAAAAAGCCCTGTGAAATAACAATTCTTAAGTATATTTAGGAAAGAATAAATCTGTAGCCTTAAGTAAATCATTACACTAAATTCCAGATGGATCAAAGGCTTAAATATAAAAAAAGAAACCAGAAGATTGTTAAAAGAAAATACCTTTTAAGATAAGGTGATCATATGGAAAGCCTTTCTAAACATCACAAAAAAGAAACTATGAACGAAAAGATGGATAAATTTGATTCCATGGGGGAAAAAAAACATGAATGTAAAGAAAAAACATTACAAATACGACTGAAAGACAATGGTAAACTGAGTGTGGGGCACTAAGTTCTCTAACCATAGTTGTTGCCTGCTATAACTGGTACAGCCTTTGTGGAGAACAGTGTAGCACTCTGTGCCAAAATATAAAACGTTCGTTTACTGAGCAATCTCATTTTGGCGTCATTAAGATGGTGATATATATTGATGGAATGTTTATGGCTTATTACTGAATGGAGGAAATAAGTAGATTATAGGCTGATTTTAAAGCAATTTCATCTGTGTATAATTATTAAAATGATATATGTATATAACATTATATATACATAACTCTATGTGTGTGCTTATGCACAGAGAGGTGGAGATCCTTGAGGACCGTTAGATTCTAAGGCACAAGGACAGAGACACTATTCTCTCTTGCAGTGCCTGTCACATAGTAGGTATTCAATAAGTATGTGAGGGAGGAAAAGGGAGGGAAGGAGGAAGGAATGGAAAAATTATTTGTCAAAATGTTTATATTGGTTTATAGGCTTTGGGTTGTTTTTACTTTTAACATTGTACTTTTCTATAGGTCCTTGATTGTTTTCCTCCATGGAGCATATATAATTAGAAAAACAATAACAAAGCTTTTTTTTTTTTTTTTTTTTTTAAATAATCCTATTTTTTTAAATTATTTATTTATTTATTTTTGGCTGTGTTGGGTCTTCGTTTCTGTGCGTGGGCTTTCTCAAGTTGTGGCAAGTGGGGGCCACTCTTCATCGCGGTGCGCGGGCCTCTCACTGTCGCGGCCTCTCTTGTTGCGGAGCACAAGCTCCAGACGCGCGGGCTCAGTAGTTGTGGCTCACGGGCCTAGTTGCTCCGCGGCATGTGGGATCCTCCCAGACCAGGGCTCGAACCCGTGTCCCCTGCATTGGCAGGCAGATTCTCAACCACTGCGCCACCAGGGAAGCCCAAGCTATTTTTAATAAATAAAAGCTTTGTAGCTGGATAAATATTGGTCAGATGCGGGGGATGTGTGAGAGATCCCAGAGTAGTCCAAGTCTGAGGAGGAAGGGCTTTCACACAGCCAACCAGCAAGAATGGGTTTTCATTTCAATGGTAGATCAGTGCTCTCTTGCCACCAAAAAAGGTAACCACTTCATCCTCAGGAAAACAGGAGACCTTCACCCTAAACGTGGCACGTGGTGCCAACAGTTCTCAAAGCCTGCTTTCCTGTGCCAATGGAAATCCCTTGAGCAAGCTAGATCCACCTCGGCCTCTTTGTAGAGGCCCTTTGTCAGTATTAGCTTGTCTCATGGGATATGCTTTGCTGATCTAAAGTCATCTTCGCCCTCCTTCCTCTCTCCCTGCCCCCCAATAACCTCCTTTGCAGTTTTTCCCTCAATCACCGATTTCCATCTTTTAGGTTCCTAGGCACATAATCCAGTTCTTGTTTCTACAACAGACAAAAAGAAAAATGTCCGCCTGCCAGGAGAGGAAACAGGATGCTAAAGTAGTGCCTCGTTGCCCCACATAAAGTGCTTCTGTCTGGATCTTCTCCCAGAATTCTTAGGCGAAGAGGCTGCTGCCAGTGGGGTATGCCTTTTCAGATGGATTTGGCAAGTCAGAGAGAGTCTCACGTCCCTCTGTGCTGTGGGAACACTCAGGCCAAGTTACAGGAATGTGGTCTCTTTGGGGTTTGCCCTTGAGAATCGGAGGCCAGTGCTTTGGTGTGTTATCTGCCCAAGGCTCGAGACAGCTAGGCTCCAGTCAGCTCAGTTGGGTAATTCAGCACTTTGCTTGCAAAGGCCTTTCCAACCTGACCCCTAATGTTGACAGAGACCACCTATTTCTTTCTAAATGGACAAGAAGCCAAGTTTAGTTCCAGGGCACTTTTTCAAGCAATTGGTCTTTAGCATAGAAAACGAATGCACTTTGATTTGACATCTCAATATATATCTTGAATACTTATTTCTGTATTGGTCAGTGTTTCTTTGGAAATAAGAATGGGTGTTTTTTTCCCCTATCAAACTTCATTTTTAAGTTTAATTTTTTAACCCTGTGTCCCTGTCTGCTTGGTGTTTTGGAGTTACAACTGTACTTCTGCTTCTTGTGCAACTGGTTTCGTAGCTTAAGGAAACGATCAGGACTATCCTTACGATAGCTGTTGCTTTTTGTTGTTAGGGTTCTCTTTCCGAGAATGGCATTCTTCCCCTAAGTATTCTTTTGACATGGAACTTTTGGACATGGATTTATTAAGACATATAGGGGCTTTAGGTAAAACCCCTCTTTCCTTGCAGGGTGGGGAGCTGTGGGCATTTCTAGTAGAGGAGGGTGAATGAGGACCTCATCACTGGTCAGTGAGCCTGGGTGCCCCTGCCAAAAATGGACTCAAAGTAGCTCAAGCAATAGAAGACTTGGGGAAGGGGTGTGGGGGAGGAGGTGACACAGAGTAGAAAAAAATCCCTGAAGAACTAAGTTTTAGGAAGGGGGAAACAAGGCAGCTTTGGAGACCACCCAGTCTAGAAGGAGGGCATTAAAAGCTGTCACAATTCTCTCTTTCTCTCAGTGGCTCATGTTTCTGCTTCTCTGTGTGTGCCCCAAACTGTATATTCTCTTCTAGACAGAAATGACTTTCCCTACCAGGTAGGGGAATGTCCTCTGGCAGCACAACCCTGTGTTCAAAGCTTTCTCAGGATCAAGTAAAGAATGCCTCCTCTGAGCCTGCCTGTGTAACTATGCACCAAGCCCCTGGTCAATCCCTGAGGCAGGGGAGCTGAGGTCCTGTGAATGGTGCATTGCTGGTCAGTCCTCCACCTCCAGACCAATCACGGGGACCAAGGAGGCAGGGTCATGAGGTCTTGGGAGAAGATGGCTGCTCTCATTTCAAGGACTTGTTAAAGGGGTTCCCCAGGAGCAGGGTAGTGCTGGAGGGACTCCAAAAGTCCTCTGCAACTCTCCTACAGAAGACCCTTCAGTGGCTCCCCGCTCTACAGAATGTTCCTCACAAGCATGCTTGTGTTCCTCTGGGTCTGCCTTTGTATTTTCATGCCTTCCTCTGTGGTTCTGAAAGAATTTCAGTTCCTCAGTCAAGCCATTCTGTTCCCCTCTGCACGCCTCTGTCTCATCCGTTAAGCAAACTGCTGTTTAACTTTGAAGATTCCATTCCAGTGTCACTTCCTTGGAGAGACATTCCTGCATTTCTTCATCCTGTGGGTCACCATGACTTACGGTTCACATTACTGTAGTTCTTCGGACTCATAATCATTTGTTTATGTGTTTTATTCTCTCTCTTCCTCCAGACCAAGGGATACATTGAGCTCTATTCATCTTTGTATTCAGGGCCTAACACAGTCACTGGCACTTCCTAGACGTCTGTAGAATGTGCAGGTGAATAAATTAATGGAAGGTGAGGGAGGGAAAAAGGAAAACCCTTGAAATCTGACCAGGTTTGTAAGTGCTTTAGAAAAGAATTTATACAAAGTTCTATAATTCCAAAGCTTACATCATCAAAGCAGTTTGTATTGGAGCCATGTTTGTAAATTGCAGGGCAGTAGTTGCAGAGCAATCCCCAACATTGTGTTTAAATAATTAAGCTACACCTAGCAGCTGGTATGCTGGGGGCGGGGCAGCAGGGGAGGCAGCTTGGAGCAACTGAGAGATGTAACTGAGGATAAGAAAATCACAGGATTTCAGACAGAGGAAAGCATATGTTTTGCATTTTCCAGGGCAGTTCTGATTTTAAACATTCTGTCCCATTGTCTCCATAAACATACTAGTTTCTGTTAGATTGTTGTTCTGATATCTGGGCAGGGAAATATGGGAACAATATGTAAAATTAATCTCTCTGTCTAGTTGCTAAAAAAGAAAGAAAAGAGAGGCATGAAAGTGAAGGCACAAAGGGACTGAAGGGAAGGATACGAATTTCTCCTAATTTGAACCTTTCAGCTAGTAGAATAGTCTGTTGATACGAGGCAGAGAGAAGCAAATTGATGGAAATTATTAAACATCCAATGTTATCATTTAATGATAAAGCATCAGCGTATCACATTTGACTGAGGTACTTGATATCTTAAATAAACACTCATTTTCACGAAGAAAAGCCTACTGTTTCCTTCTGTTTTTGCCAGACTTATTGGAAGCCTGGACCCCAAATCAAAGAATTTCCACATGTTGATAATGATTTTTAATTTCTGGGAAAAATGAAACTAAAAATGGTGGTTCCCATAAACTAGACGAAAAGACAACCCTCGGAATGGGAGAAAATATTTGCAAACGAATCAACGGACAAAGGATTAATCTCCAAAATATATAAACAGCTCATTCAGCTCAATATTAAAGAAACAAACACCCCAATCCAAAAATGGGCAGAAGACCTAAATAGACATTTCTCCAAAGAAGACATACAGACGGCCACGAAGCACATGAAAAGATGCTCAACATCACTAATTATTAGAGAAATGCAAATCAAAACTACAATGAGGTATCACCTCACTCCTGTTAGAATGGGCATCATCAGAAAATCTACAAACAACAAATGCTGGAGAGGGTGTGGAGAAAAGGGAACCCTCTTGCACTGTTGGTGGGAATGTAAATTGATACAGCCACTATGGAGAACAATATGGAGGTTCCTTAAAAAACTAAAAATAGAATTACCATATGACCCAGCAATCCCACTACTGGGCATATACCCAGAGAAAACCGTAATTCAAAAAGACACATGCACCCGAATGTTCATTGCTGCACTATTTACAATAGCCAGGTCATGGAAGCAACCTAAATGCCCATCAACAGACGAATGGATAAAGAAGTTGTGGTACATATATACAATGGAATATTACTCAGCCATAAAAAGGAACGAAATTGAGTCATTTGTTGAGAAGTGGATGGATCTAGAGACTGTCATACAGAGTGAAGTAAGTCAGAAAGAGAAAAACAAATATTGTATATTAATGCATGTATGTGGAACCTAGAAAAATGGTACAGATGAGCCGGTTTGCAGGGCAGAAGTTGAGACACAGATGTAGAGAATGGACATATGGACACCAAGGGGGGAAAACTGCGGTGGGGTGGGGATGGTGGTGTGCTGAATTGGGGGATTGGGATTGACATGTATACATTGATGTGTATAAAAGTGATGCCTAATAAGAACCTGCAGTATAAAAAAACAAACAAACAAAACAACTAATACTAAACTTTCATTGGGTTATTTGTATGGAAATATGTTAATATAAATGTTTCAGACTTTACATGAAATAAAAAAAAAAAACAAAAAACAAAAAACAAATGGTGGTTCCTAATCCTAGAAGTTCTTTTAAGTCTACTGAAGAGATACTCTACCAGTATCCTACCTCCTGTTCTCACTAGATTCTGGCTCTAGATAGCTCTGGAGTGGGACCTATGTGAAGGCATTTAAGAAAAGCTTCCCAGGCAGTTCCAATCCAGAGGACTGCGCTCATAAACCAGAGTTTCTCAGGATATGGTTCTGATCTAACCCAATCAGAGTCATCTGAATGCTTAAGAGGAAGCTGATTCTCAGGTCCTGCCTGGGGCCTATTGAATCAGAGCTTCTGGATGGAAAGGTCAAGAATCTGCATTTTTTTTTTTTATGGTAAGTTACCTTTTTATTTATTTATTTATTTATTTATGGCCGTGTTAGGTCTTCGTTTCTGTGCGAGGGCTTTCTCTAGTTGTGGCAAGCGGGGGCCACTCTTCATCGCGGTGCGCGGGCCTCTCACTATCGTGGCCTCTCTTGTTGCGGAGCACAGGCTCCAGACGCGCAGGCTCAGTAGTTGTGGCTCACGGGCCTAGTTGCTCCGTGGCATGTGGGATCTTCCCAGACCAGGGCTCGAACCCGTGTCCCCTGCATTAGCAGGCAGATTCTCAACCACTGGGCCACCAGGGAAGCCCCCAAGAATATGCATTTTAAATATATTCCCCAGGTAAATCTCATGCACTCCATGAGAATGCATGGGTTTGGGACTCACAACTAATACATTTCTGATTTAGAATCAATAAGTATTGATGACTAGTAATATATATATAGAATCTTGATTAACCGGAATGCTCAGAGAATTGGGAACTCTAGTAAATTTAATTTTGCGGCAAATTCATCCTTAACTGAACAAAGAGGGCTCCCATCTTCTGTGCCTAATCATAAATTCTGAAATTTCCAAAATTTCCAGAACAGGCCTACCATGCTTTTATTTACAAGCAGAACCCATGAGCCTCCTGGGAAAGACCACCTTTAAGGAAGAGAAGTTGAAGAAACCAAACTTGGTCCAAAGGCAATGGGCTGATGCCAGAAGGGAGGGCAAGCAGGGAGAGGGAGGAGGTAAAAATAAGAGCTTTATTCACCAAAAAATGAAAACCAGTAAATATGGTTGATTTTCAGCGTTGAGGGAGCTGGTTAAATGCACACTGTAGCACAAAGAGAATGGTGGCTTATGCTTGTCCAGTCGTCACCAAGATGGAGAAGCAGGAGGGGATTCACACATATGAACACTGAGAAAGTCAGAAGAAAGTCCACTGTGGCTAGAATTTGAAGGAACAGCATAGTGAGCCCTGTGCGATGCTGAAAGGATAACATTCTTCCTAGCACATGAGATGGCAGTGCTAGGGACTTTCGGAAATCCTTGGGGGAGATTTTTGGAGTGGGTGGTTTTCTTGTGGATAGCAGATGTGCATCAAACTGGGGAAGTACTCCTTTGTCACTGTCTTCATGAGATTCATAATGCCTAAGGAAATAGGGATTGTCCATGGTTTCTTTGTTGGAAATCATTCTAAAATGCTGTGTTCCTACCATAGTAATTGGAGTAGAAAAGGTCAACTTGCAGTGATAAGAAAGAACATCAGACTGGACATCAGAACCTAGTATTCTAATTTTGGGCTCTAATCCTGGGACTCATTTTCTGCTGTGCCACTTTGAGCAAGCCTTAGTTTCCTTTGTGTTCTACCACCTAGGGTTCTGCTATGATTAAATTAAGTAATAAATGGGAAAGTGCTATAAAAATGTAAGGTGGACTGACTGTAATTGAATTTGCTCTTGACTAAGGAGCCTTGGTGATTAGTGAACAGTTCTCTTTAGAGCAGTTGTTCTAGGGGTTGTACCTAAATGCCTGTAGACTTTGAAAAATATAAAGTATTCCTTGGCCCTGACCCTGGATATTATGATGTGGGGAAGGGAAGGTATCTATATATGTACTTAAAATTCTTCAGGTGACTCTCAGGGACATCAGAGGCTGAGAGCCACTGCTTTAGCATGGAGGTCAGTGGTGACTGGACAGAGCCCTGGCAACCTGAGTCCTTGCTCTGCTTCAACAAATATTTCTGTGCTGCAGGAGGAAACTCGGCAGGATCTTGAAAGGGTCACTAAACTCTTCACACTTCATTTTTCCTATTTGTAAAATGCCGAGCCGGACCAATCACAGACTCCTTTATTCAATGAGAATTTTACTTGGAAGCTTTAACATGTAAAACAAAAAAACCAGCTCTGCTTTGATTTCTGCTCAGCAGCCCCTACAGGATTTCAGAAACCACTGGCCCGGATGGTTGATAATGTCCCTTCTAGCACTAGAATTCTGTTCAAGGCACAGAACATTTTAATAAATTTGTACTGGCTCTATTCAGGAGGCTGGAAGTTTCACGGTATATATATTCTGAGGACTGTGAATTCAGGCAAGTAGGCAGACAGAGCTGGACTTTTACCTGCCTTCTATCTTATCTTTTCCCTGCCCTGCTCTGTGTTTCAGATGCACTTGCCAACTTGCTGCCAGCTAGGTTTGGCCAAAATGATGCGCTGGCAGGAGACTGGAAGACAGGAAAAAATGTAAACCAGAACATTTCAATCCTCTTTCTCTGTGTTGGGTGATGTCTCAGGAAGACAGAGGCTGTCTCTTCCCTCATTCCAGAGCCAGCCAGCTGGGGACAAAAGTGCACAGTTACCTCTTGACTCTAATACCACTGTTCTTCCCACTGTCCCACCAGCACCAGGGATGGTGGCAGCTTCTATCTATGTCTGTGTGCTAACATCTATGTTGCCTAACCACCACCTCTTTTGGTCTTTCAGTTCTTTCAACACCTATGTAAAAAGTTTCCTGTATGAGTCTCCCTCGTTTGAACTACCTCGCAAGGACTCTCTTTTTCTGACTAGATCCTGACTGAGTTGGGTGTTGAAATTACATCATAGGACCTTGAAAAACATGCCAAGGAGTTTGCATTTTATGCTTTAATGTTGGGAACATTGTGTTTAAGGAAAATGAGTGGTCCCAGTGTGGACACCGGACAAGAGAAACAAATGAGAGGACATGAGGAACAGCAAATGTTACCATGATACAATGGAACTGTTTTAGTATTCAACTTTATGATAAAATGTTTTACCCATTTCTGGCTGTTTTTTTCTCAGGGAATATTTATTTCTAGCACCTTGGGGGAATTCTGCCCCCAAGTATCTTTTGGCTACCTGATCCACCCCCCTTTTACACTTTGACTTTCAAAAGGAGGAGTCAGATGGCACATAGAGTGATTCACCATGCTAAAGGAATTCCATGGTAAAGGAGGTGAGGATAACTCAAGAAAAACAATTTCACTCCTAGGTATATACCCAAGTGAAACGAAAACATATATCCACACAAAGACTTGCATGGTAGTTTCTTAACAACATTATTCATAATAGGTCCAAATTGGAAACAACCTGCAGACCCATCAACTGGTGAGTAGATGAACAAAATGTATATATCCTCACAGTGGAATACTATTGAGCAGTAATAAGGAACGGACTGACGATATATCCCATAATGTTGATGAACTTCAAAAACATTATGCTAGGTGAAAGATACCAGACACAAGAGACCACATATTGTATGATCCCATTTATAGGAAATGTCCAGAAAAGGCAAATCTATAGAGACAGGAAGTAGGTTAGTGATTGCCTGGGTAGGATGCAGATGGTGAATGGTGTAGGGGAATTAACCCATAAAATTGCATGAGCAATCTTACTGGGGTGATAGAAATGTTCTAAAATAGATTTATGCTGATGGCTGCCCAACTTGGGAAATGTACTAAGAAATCATTGAATCGTACACTTGATGTGAGTGAATTATATGATACGTAAAATATGCCTAATAAAGTCATTTTTTAAAAGGAGGAAGGTAATAGGCAGCAGCACTGTTGTTAATCTAGGCCTTTTTAGAAACCAGTTAGTTAGTTACTATGTCACTTTCAGCTATATTACCCACGTGACTATGTCGTTTTCATGGACTTTCATCCCAAAACAGTGTCAAGAGCTTCACTAAAGTCTAAATAGATTATCATTAGTCTGGTACTCCTATGCACCCATTCAGTTCCATTAAAAGGAACAATACAATGTATGGTTCAGGCTCTGATAAATGTGTGCTGATTTTAAAAAAGGATCATTTTCTTGGAGGTTCAGCACTTTAAAACTCCTACCACTATCTAACTGCCAAAAAGCTCAGAGGTTGGTAGTCTAATACCAATTCCTACCAGAGGTTTGGGGAAATACTATCTGGTGCCGGATAGTCTGCACTTCGAGGTGTGTAAGAGAATGCCTGCCTTTGTTCTCTGTACCCAATAGCTGGGAGATAGGTGATAAACAAATTCTTTTAAAAATAATTTTTGCCTAACATGGCAATAGCTTTAATTCCTATGATCTGGAGAATAAGAAGCCCTGTTTATCTTGTTGTGTGGTGGCAAGAGGGTGCTTGCTGTGAAAGTCTGCCGTTCATGACAAAGCTCAATGACTCACATAATAATCTATTGATTCTTCCCACACTGGGTTTGTCATTACCCTCAGATTAAAGCCCCCTTTCCTGACTTCAGTGTTCACAGATCTGCCATCAACAGCCTAGTGAGTATCGGACCACAATCTCTGAAATGACTGAGCTGGACATTTAGTTTCTTACTTTTATTATTCTTTCATGCTTTCTCTCTGGGAGGGAAAATAATAGGCCTCCACCTCTGCACATTCCAAGCCTGCACCTTCTAAGCCTGGCTAGAAGAGGGGAGATTTCACTCAGCCATAGTTCTGCCATCATTGAGGGACCTCAGGAAAATTACTGAACCTTGGATTATTCGTTTGCAAAACTTCTTACTGTGCCTGTCTCCTTTAAGCATGGTTGTGAAGAGGGATGCAGTAGATGTAAATATCTTCTAAAAATACTTACTGGAGGAGAGATTCAGACATATTTTGATTCTGGGCTGAAATCAAGCTGAGTTTCAGACCTTTAGGGGGATATAGGAGGGAAGCAGACTATAGAATTAACCTGAAATTTTTCAAGTGCTGTGTCACTTTCAGATTTTGAAACCCCTCCGCTTGGTGCTCCGCACACTGGGATCTTTGCAGCTGATTGGAGTAAAGGAGGGACAGCTTCAGGTCCTTTGATAATTGAATCTTAAGAGAACTGATAATAGATGCCACTGTGTCCCCCTCCAGACACACATTGCTCCCACTAGCGAGAGGTCTATCCCCAATCAAAATCCTTTCCTCTGCACTTTTCTCCATTGCCTCTACTCTGCCCACCACATCTAATATCCTTTCATCTCCCTTTAATAGATGCCTAAATGCCTGACATGTGACGGCAATGCCTGTTCCCACGGGGCCGCTGCTTCCAAGGAAGCTCACAACAGACAAAGACAAGGCAGAAAATGGCCTCCTGGCTGGAGAGAAGAAGAAGCTGTCCTGACGAGGAAGTCAGTTCTCAGGTCTTGTCACTAAAATCTCCCTCTTCTGCCTCTGATCTTCTTTACTGTGCACCCCCAAAAGCACCCATTCCCTCAGAAGGCAACACACATAATAGAGAAAATATTGATTCTATAACCCAATTTTGATAAACACAACCAAAGTGGAAAAAGTGATCTACACAAAGATAGGGCCTGCTGATTACTTTAAGATTTCATCATCTCCTGTTGTGCCTCTATGTTGCTAAGAGAACTCTAAAGGTCTAACTTATACTTTATAATACTTGGAAGAAAAAAAACCCTTTATTTTGTATCTGTTTGTGCAGGTGTATCATATACCTGTAGCTGTATGAGTTTATTAGAATTAATGCATTTTAAAGTACCTAACATAACCGATACGATGCTGGGCACTGAGGAAACAAAGATGACTGGACCCCTGCCTTCCAGAAGTTCACACACTAGAAAGGTAGGCATATGAAGCACTATCTGTAGAACACTGTGCTGAGTTGTCTAGAAACTGCAGTAGGATTGCAGATGAGGTAGCAGAGAACTGTGGTGGAGAAGAGGAGAAAGTTTCACAGAAACCTATAGGAGAAATGACACTTTTGCAGGCCTTCAAAAGGTGAACTGAAATTTTCCTGGTTGGACCAGGATGGAAAGGGCATTTCAGCAGAGGTAAACTGAATGAAGACCTCGAGACATGGAAGTGCGTGGCATGTCCAGAGAACTTGTAAACCTGAAGGGTTAGACCCCTGGGTAATATTTTGCCAAGTGTGGTCACCCGCATCACTATCATTTGGGGGTATTTGTTTAATGTTTCAGCTTCTTTAGCCTCAGCCCAAACCCAGTGAATCAGAATATCTGAAAGTGGGAATCAGGAATCTGAATTTTAGAAGTTCACTGCCCCCCTCTCAACCCCGAGAGTGTGATGAGTAAAGGTTAAGGATCATCTGATTTAGGCTGTTCTAGGTAGGGTAGGGAATACAGGGAAGGACACTGATTTATGACTCCAATTTGTCCTGTGGTTATGTGCCTATACACTGTCAAACAGATTGGTCAATTCAGTTCCAAATGTGTTCAATCAAACAAACAGAATTCACTGTTTGTAAATTTATTATTGTAAATTGTAAAACTTCTGTAAACAGAAGCGCATTTACTGTAAATTGAAAGAGTCAAAAGGCAAATATCCAGCTGAGCCTGTCTGAAAATGGGAAAATGTTTTCCAGACTGTTCTCAGCTCCAAAGAGAATCTTCTTCTCATATGATACTGGGAATCTTGATTAAAATCTCTCCCTGCTCAGCAGCACTAAACTCTCCCAAGGAGTCTCAAAAGAGATTCACCTCAGAGCTGCTTACCCCAGTCCTTCCACGCTTGAGCTCAGTTTTATCACTACACAGGCTTGTGTGACAGCAGAGTCACTGTGAGGAAGGCAGAGAGCAAGCTGGGAAGTTGACGGACTTCCTTGTCTGAGGCCCAGAGCCTGGCCTAGGAGGACTGGATGCTTCAGCGAGAGATGGACCGCTTCTCAGTGGGGGCATCAGCATCAGGGCAAACTGATGATCCCAGATAAGAAGCGGACGACGTGAATCAGGCAGAGCAGCACAATAAAGCCAGAACGAGGCAAATATTGGTAGCTACTCAGAGCTCTGTGCTTCCCCAAGCTGTTCTCAGAGAGATTTGCTGATTTCAGGGCCATACTGTAGTCCTAGCTACCGATAACCCCAATAATTGCACACACAAATACCTACAATTAGGTTATACTGGTTTAAAAGTGATACACAATTCAGCCGGTGTTGACAGTGTTTCTCGACAAAACCTTTCCCCCCAACAAAGGTAATATTTCTCATATAATCACCAAAGAACTCCTCCATCAGACTCTTACCTGAGCTTGTTAAAATGCAGAGACTTGGGTGCCACCTCCAGCCTTCAGAATCAGACTCTCTCAGGTGAGGGCCCAGGAATGTGCATGTTCATAAGCTCACACAGGTTGATTCTTACGCACATGAAAGCTGAAGAACCCCTATTCTCATGTTTCTGGTTAAACAGCCCTCTTCAGGTACTGTTGAAGTAAGATACTTGAACTAGGAACCCACTCTGGGACCAATCTGATGGGACAGAACTGGTATGAAAGTTGAACAGAACTGGCCCCTAACCAGGTGCAGTTTCATTAAGGAAATGAATAGAACAGGCCAGCTGTAAAAAATACCTGAATATTTGGTTAAGTGAATAAAAAGAATCAAGTTATTTTGATCTTCTGAAAACACAGTCAACATTCAGCTCTTTATAATGCCTTGCATCATTGGAGCTGTTCTGGGGTGACTAATAAATCAAACACGGCTCATAAGGACTAAGAAGGAATTATAAAACAACAGAGCTGGAAGAGGCCTTAGAAATGGCCTCGTCTGGTGTTTCATTTTACAAATGAAGAAATCAGAGCCTGGAGAGGACTAGTGGCCGAGGTCGTACTGCTCATTAGTGGCTGAGAACCAAAGTGTCCAAGCTTCTGGCCTAGGGTTCTTTCTATGGTGCCTCCTCTGAGACTAGAATCAATTCCCACTACTAAAAAGGTAAAATAATCTTTTCCCCCTTAACAAGTAGCCTCACCTTCTCACTGAAAAAGTCACTAAAATAAAAAATACAAACAAATATGCTGACTCAAGGACCAAAAGGAAACGTAAATGATTTGATGATCTCAGGCTGAAATAGTCATTGAATCATTTATTCATTCATTCAATAAGTATTGTGGAATGATAGTTCTCCTCACACCTAGAGAGAGCAGGAAGTGCTCTCAAGAGAGAGGCAGTGACATTTAGGGAAGACGACACTGCAGAGAGCTTGCTACTTGGCTGCCAAGGCCTCCCTCACCTGTCTTCACCTACCTGTCTTCTCTTACTTCCTCTCAAATTGAACTGTCCGCCCCAGGAGGCCAGGCCCATTCTCCCTCTTCACCTTTCTTCCTGCTATGCTCCACCTGGTATGCCTTCCCAACCTCTCTTTGGTTCTCTAAATTCTGTCACTCAAAGACCAAGCTTGAGAGTGTGCCTCCTTCTTTAAGACTGTTGCCTCTTCTCAGATCTCAGGACTTTCTCTTCAGTGAACTCCTGTTATACTCGGTACGAAATAACATACTGGTATTTTTGTTGTCCATTAGTTAGAATTTTGCTAGTGTGGCTTTGGTAGGTAAAAGGATGTTGTTGCAAGAGCACAGGGATTGAAGCCGACGTCACTCAGTGCCTGGGTCCCCTGTGATACGTCTAACAGGTATCCCCAGCGCTGCAACTCTCCCACCCTCCATACACCCCGACAAAGCTGCTCCTCCTCGCCTTTTCCCTGTCTCACTAAATCATGTGCCACATCTAGCCAAAACTGGGGGTCATCTTTTACCATCATCTCTCCCTCACATAGTGACAATTATAAAGAATAATTTTCCCTCCTAAACACTGCCAGAACCCACCCACTTCTCTCACCACCACTCCTGCTAGGCTGCCACCCCTTCTTACCTAGATTATTTTAATAACTTCCTAACATTTTTGCTCCATTCTGCAACCAGGATGATCATTCTTAAAATCTCATACTGTCACTGTCCTTCATACTATTAATTCCCTGCTTAAACCTTTTGGCTCTCAGGATAAAAGTCCAATCTGTTCAAAGCCCTTTCATGATCAAGTCCCTTTCCAGCCTTCCAGCCCCATCTCCTCCTTCTTTCCCATTTTGAATTTCATCTCCAGCCAGACCGAACTGCTTGTACAGTACATCAGATTCTCCATTGCTGCTGGACCGCTGCACATGATGGTTCCTCTGCTAAAATACCTCTTTCATGTTTTCGCTTGACTGTCCACTGTTGGTTTTAGAGGATTTAGCTTAGACATTATCTCTTCTAGGAAGTTTCTCTGACCCAAGTGTCACTCCTTTGTATTTTTCTAACATTCTGGGCTTACTCCTTGTTACAGATTGAATTGTATCCCCCCGAAAGATATGTTGAAGTGTTAACCTTTGGTGCCTGTAACATGACCTTATTTGGAAATAGGGTCATTGCAGATATAATCAAGTTAATACAAGATCATTAGGGTGGGCCCTGTTCCAACACAACCCATGATCAGTGTCTTTATAAGAAGAGAAATAGGGCTTCCCTGGTGGCGCAGTGGTTGAGAATCTGCCTGCCAATGCAGGGGACACGGGTTCAAGCCCTGGTCCGGGAAGATCCCACATGCCGTGGAGCGACTGGGCCCGTGAGCCACAATTACTGAGCCTGAGCATCTGGAGCCTGTGCTCCACAACAAGAGAGGCCGCGATAGTGAGAGGCCTGCGCACCGCGATGAAGAGTGGCCCCCGCTTGCTGCAACTAGAGAAAGCCCTCGCACAGAAACGAAGACCCAACACAGCCATAAATTAATTAATTAATTAATAAAAAAAAAAAAGAAGAGAAATATTCCACTTGAAGACATAGACACACAGGGTGAATGTTATGTGATGAAAGAAGCAGAGACTGGAGTGATTCACCTGCAAGTTAAGGAATGCCAAGGATTGATGGCCACCATTAGAAGCTAGGAAGAAGCAAGGAAGGATTCTACCCAGAGCCTCAGAGGAAACATAGCTCTGCTGACACCTTGATTTCAGACTTCTGGCCTCTAGAACTGTGAGAGAATACATTTGCTTTTTAAGCCATCCAGCACTTTGTTATAATAGCCCTAGGAAACTAATATACTCCCATTGTGGTACTTACTGCATTATATTATACTGACTGGGCATTTTTGCTTATCTCCTTCTTTCCTCATTGAAAGGTGGTATTGAGCCTGAGACATCTTTGAAATCCCATGCACATCTCAGTCCTTAGTAGGTGCTCAATAATTAGTTGGTAAATGATAAGTCCGTTAATATAAAAATGAACTAAAATATTTTAAAACCTCTAGCAAATTATCTGACATGAAGAAATACTTGGTGAATGTCAATTGCTTTCCCTTTCACCACCCTAACAGTTAAAATCTTCTCAGGGGCAAGGACCTGGCCTTTGTCTTCCTTGTACTCCTTCTCAGCACATGAACAATTCAACAAAGACCACTGGGGCTCCCCAACCATCCATGTGCTCCCCCATATTCTCCAGCTTCCCTGGCATTTAGGGTTAGGGTCTTGTACTAGATTCTGGTCAGTTTGCTATGGATAGAAGTGATATTAGCCCAATCCATCCTCTTAACCCTCCAGGGGCTCCTTCCCATGCCATGGCAACCTTGGGAACCCCATGCCAAGCTTGGGGGCCCACAGACTAAGTTAGATACAAGATGAAGGAGCTTGACTCAATCTATGTAGGATTCTGTATGAGTGAGAAATAAAGTTTTACTATATTAACCACTGAGATTTGGGGCGGGGGGAGCAGTATTTATGACCACAGCAGAACCTAGCCTATCTTGACTAATGTACAAAGCAACATGGACACAGGGGAGGTACCAAGAAGTCCCTGTTGGTTGGCTAATTAAATCATCACAACAAATAAAAATATCAGAGAGTCCTGAATGAATAAAGACTGTTTGAGAAAAACAGGCATCTTTATGTTTCCTCTTGGCATGCTTTGCTAGTTTTAAAAAGTGTCTGGAGCTTGAATATTTTGATTGAGAAGAAGCTGCCCAGCCAAGACAGCTGCTGTGGTGAGGCTGTCTCGCCATGACACTGAACTGGTTCATGTTGCTTGGGCTTTAAAAGAAATTAGTTCAGTGGGACCAAACTCAATTGAATGCTGCCTGCCCTGCTGTCCTCCTCTCCCTGCAGGTGAAAGGGGTATAATATTTTTTTATCATCAAGCATGTCTTTGTAAGAAATTATTGTTATGCTGCAGCTCTTGCCATAAAGTTAATAAGGATAGTTAATTAAGACATTAAAATCTAAGTCACAGTAATTATCTGGAAGTAAAGTAAATGTCTAGTAAGCTAGAAAACAGAACATTGCCAATAAAAGACACAAATTGAGCAGGCATTTTCTAGTAACACAATTAAAATTTCACAATGTAAACAGGAGAGCCACTTGTTACTAAGATATGAATCTAAAGCTTTATTTGCACAGAGACATAAACCTCAGAACATTTGGGCAAAAGTTCCAGGGCCTAAATGGTGAACTGGATTCACTTTACTTGACTGTGCATTGGATGTTCCTGGGATGAGAAAGGGGACTTATCGACCACAGTGGGTCACTGATGCCCAGAGGGCAACATTTATCCACATCCGTTTATTATGACTGACTCATGAGGGGCAAGTAGGAGTGTATCCTGCTAAGACTTCTCACTCTTAGAACTAGGACTATAGTGATGCTCATCAATCCAACTATTCTTCTCTTGTCCCTTCTCTCTCCACACACGTAGATGAGTATTCTGTAAACTTTTTCTCTCTCTTTAGCCTCAAATACCTCCTCTCCAACTTCATTCTCAGCTAATGATGATGCTTCTGATTTCACTGAAGAAACAAGAGCAATGACGAGAGTATGTCCATACACTCCCATAACCACACTAATTCACCTACCTGCATCAGTTCCCATTTATTCTGCCTTCTCTTCTATTACTATGACTGAAATGTCTGAGACTCTGCTTGTGCACTAGATTCCAGGCCCTTTTACCTACACAAGGTATTACTTAAAAAATTCTCCCTTCTTGCTCCTCCATCAGTGGCTTTTTCTTCTCTACTTATTTGTTCTTATCAATACACAAATATCAAGAACTATGAAAGTTCTGTGATTTTACCCTACTTGCAAATCACAAATTAGCTTGCCACGGTTTCATGGCTGCTGGCAGGAGCCACAAGGCTCCTGGGTCAGAAACAAGGGACTTTATTACCGACAGCAACAGCAGTAGCCAGAGGATCAGCATTTTATTGTGCTGGTTCCGAGCCCCAGTCCCCACAGGGTGATGCAAAAAGAGCCAGGCAACCCCTGCACACACAGTGAACTGCATTACAGGAGAGGAACCCAGAGCTTAGGGAACTTGAATTATTTATTATACTGGACAATAAACATGCCTGCTCTTTGTTCTAGAGGGAAACACCCTCTTTGTCTTCAAAAGCTATTCATTATGCAAGTATCCTTGAAAAGAAAGTCCAGAAGAGAAGAAACAGTATTTCTGCTCACAATACATACAGAAATGCAAGAGACACATGGAAATTTGCCTTCCAACAACAGCATGCTTTAATTTCTCCCATCATTAATAAAAACATCTTTCTTGACCCTCATATTCTGTCTACCCACCACCCCATTTCTCTGCTCCTCTTTATAGGGACAATCCTCAAACGACTTGCCCATGATTGCTGACTCAGACTTATCTCCTTCTGTTCTCTCTTGAACACATTACCATCAGGCTTTCATCCCTACACTGCTTTGTCAAGGCCACTGATGATATTTGTGTACTAAATCCAAAGCTCAATTCTCTTTTCATATTTCTTGACCCATGTGCAGAATTTGACACCGTTGATCACTCCCTCCTCATTGAAACACCTTCCCTGAAATTCCAGGACAACATTACCTTCCTATTTTTGCCTTCTACTTCACCTATTGTACCTTCTCAGTTTTCTTGACTTTTTTTTTTTTTTTTTCATCTTCCATAATGCTGGAGCTTCCAGGGTCGGAACTAGAGCCCCTTCTCTTTTTTATTTACCAGGATATAGAAGGATATCTATGTCCAGCATATATAACCAGGATTGAATATATATCACCCTTGAGTATCCAGAATTATCACTTTAAAACCATCAATGAGATGATGACTCTCCAGTCTGGGCCTGTCCTCTGAAATCCAGACTAATAATCTAATGGCCTATTCCACATTTCCTCTTGAGTGTCTCCTAGACATCTCAAACCTAATGGGTACAATACAGAACTCCTGACTATCCTACCCCTAAACCTGCCCCTCCCATAAGCTTGCCCATCTCATCAAATGGCAACTCTATTATTCCAGTTTCTTAGGCCAAAATCCTTGGCACTATTCTTGCTTCTTCTCTATCTCTTATATTTCACATTTTATCAGCACCAAATCCTGTTGGCTCTGCCTTCAAAATATAGCCCCAATCCAATCATTCTTTAGCACCTCCACTGTTACCATCCTGGACAAAGCCACCAATACTTCTTCCCTGGATTATTATATGAGCCTCCAAAATGGGCACCTGCTTCCACTCTTGTTTTCTTTCACTCTATGCTCAACACAGAGGACGCTGTTAAAAATATAAGTCAGATCATATCACTCACCTCATTCAAAACTCTCCACTGGCTTCCCATTCAGAGAAGATGCCAGCCTTTACAGGATCTTCTGCTCCCCATCAAGTCTTCGACTCCAGCTTCTACCACTTTCCCCTTTACTCCGCTGGCCTCTCTCCATTCCCCATCTTCAGCCATGCTCCTGCCTTACAGCCTTTGTGCTTACTCTTCTCTCTGCCTATTGTGCTCTTTCTCCCAGATATTCTGACAGTTCCTTCCCTCACCTCTTTTACATCTTTGCTCAAATGTCACCTGAACATATAATTGTAAATGAAAAGCACACCCCCGCTATGAACACTTCCTATACAACTTGTAACCTTATTTTTTTATCTGTAACAGTCACTAAAATCTGATCTAATATATACAGTGGATTCTTGTTATTCATGGTAGTAACATCACTGTGGATGCTAAATTAGCAAACACTGAATCCTTGTTCTTACTGTGAGCCTCAGTTATAATACTTTCTTCAACCACTAATGCATAACCTTGTTTTATGTGTGCTTCTGTTTATGGTCACTTTACTTAATATATATTGTAGATTCATTAACATTGAACTTACAAGTTATGCCTGAACAAAGCTTATCTAACACATGTATTTTCTCTGAAAGGGATATCACAACCTCCTTGCAGTAGGTAACAATAGACGGCACCTTGGCACAATGTTTGTGGGGCCATTTTAAACAGTGAAACTACTAAGAACACAAAAATGAGAAAAATGTGGTGCTAAATAGACCAATAAAAGTACACTTGTTAGTATGAGATAGTATGAAAGTAGAAACAAGAAGGCAGAGTGTTGCCTTGTTTGACCTCACCTAGGAACATGCCTGTCAGGCGACTCAAGTTTTTCACTCCTCTGGCATGTTTACAGATGACCATGAAATGCTGTAAGTACTGATTTGGGAATTACAAATAAATTTTTAGCAAGTAGGCGGATTTGCAAATATGGAATCCTCGAAAAATGGGAAGGGACTGTGTTTAGTTACATGTTTGTGTATATAACTATTATGTATTTATTGTGTTTCCTCCTACTAAAATGTAAACTCTATGAGCCTGAGGATTTTTGTCTGTTTATCTCACTGATGTATTCCCAGTGTCTAGAATAGCACCTGTCACGCTCAGTACTGCTGACTGAAGGTGCTTTTCTCTCCAGGTTGGGAAATGCAGTCCTACTGAAGGTTCTGAAGGCCAGGACTGTTGATGTTGAAGGCCAGAGCCCCAGGGGCACCAAAGTCATGGGAGCATTTAGAGCCAAATGTCCAGGGGAAATATGAGGTTGGTATACCAGAGAAAGAAATCCAAATGAGTCATCAGACTCAAATGGGGAGATACAGGTATGGAGAACTAGGGATGGAGCTGGGGAGCTGAGGACCAATAGAAGAATGTACTGAGCATTGGGCTGAAAGACAAAATAGGATAGCAGTCAGGAAATTCTCTGAAACTACAGTTAATATCTTTGGCTGGATATTTCACAACCATGATAGTGATATTTATGAGAGGGCCAGCTGGGTATAAAAACCCAGCAATATGGAATATGTCACTAGCTGTGAGTTGCTTGAAATCAGAACATGTGTCTAATCTATCTTTATACTTCCAGCTCTTGGCAGTACCTAGCATACCATAGGTGCTAAAAAAATGTGTACTGCATCGAAGTAACCTCTATTACCTATTACAATCCTTTTGGGCCAGAGAGAAGAAGAGTTTCTGCACACTCCTGGGTCTAGGGATCTTAAAAAATAGCTTCCATTCAGACTATGCTCCACGTTAACCGGGGCCCTAACTCAGGGATGAGCTTCCTCCTCCCAGCTCTCAGCCCACTCTAGCTCTCTAAGCCAGACTTCTCCATATTTCCTTAACCCTACTGTGTCCTGTGACCCATCACAACAAAACGTTTACTGAAGTTGGCTGACTCAGTTATCTTTCCCAGGGCAACGGCTCTTAATCTGGTATATACGAATTGGCCTTAAGTCTGTGAACCTCATGAAATGTAAAATGTAAATGTGCATATGTGCCTGTGTGAAATTTCTTAGGGAGAGAATTCATAGATTTCACTAAAGGGGACTCATTATTCAGAAAAATTAGAGAACAATTCTTTAGAATGATTCTGATGGTTCCTGCAGATCAGGGATAGAATTAAATATGATCAGAGAACTCTAAATAGAGTATCCATCCAGGCAACTGATTATCCATTCATTCATATATAGAGAGGTTCTAAAACCTTGGCATGCGTGGAAATCTCTTGGAGAACCTCATAGAGAAGACATTTCTGAGACACTGAAATTCAGGTTCAGTAAGCCCAGGTTAGGGTCCTAGAACTGGCCTTTTAAATTAGCTTAACAGAGAGAGTCTTACGTTCCCCAGAGCATACTTCTGACTTTCTAAAGTGTTTGGCTAAGTAAAGGCATGGCGCTCCTCACTTTTTCATCAGCTGGGACCATTTCATTGCTCCGGGCAGTGGTTCCCAAACCGGGCTGGGTACAAGAATTACTCAGTAAGCCGGTGGTTAGTGGTGCTGGTGGTTTTAAAATACAGATGCTTAGGTCTCACCTTAGAGACTCATATTCACTACTGCTGTGGTGGGAACTGAATATCTATACTTTCAAAAATCTCCCAAGGTTGTTCTACACACAGCCATGACTAGAACCTCTGCAGCAGAGGCCAGGACCAAGAGCAACCATGTTTAAATAATGCCACACAGTGGGGAAAGCTTTCCTTGTGGATATGATCCCACAAACAAACTGCAAGTTAAATATTACAACCAAGCTTTGTTGAGAAAACAGTTCCATTTTTTTAACCTTTGGATTCCTCTGAAAATGGCAAGTAAGCAAGTAACAATTTGGTACTTGTTAATGTTTCTTTTTCACAGAAGTCAGTGAAGGGAAACATAACCCATGGATTGAATTTCAACATGGAGTATTAGCTATGTAAAGGCCAAAGTGAGATCCATACTAGGATTTCCTATGGTATTATCATAGCTCCAAGCAACAGTTTGATTAAAATGAAAATAACTCAATTAGGAGCTAAGTGAAATCCCAAAAGGAACAATGGTGCCAGGGACTCAAACTTTTAGAACAGTATGTTCTCCTAGCACCAAATAAGAATAATTCAAATGCATCATTAATGCTCAAAATCACCTCCAGTTACAGACAAAGACTCTTCAGTAATTACTTCTGTAATTACTACTCTCAAAGTTATGAAGAGAAGCTAAACATCAATATCCAATAACAAAGAAAAACCACAACTATGTACCATTTGTGCAAAGGACAGGCTAAAACTATAACCCTGAATGAAGTTTTAGTATTAGCTTATTAAACATTCAATTTAATTGAACAGATAACTCATTTGGTGCTTATTTACTATAATTCATTTGAGATAATTTCTACCTTATCATGGTATCCCTTGCATATTAAGTGTTTAGTAAATTAGCCTAGATCGGTCTACAGACAGGCATCAACAGTGGGGCCTCCTGGGATTGCACGACAGGCCGCAGATGACCTCAGCGCATCATCAGTGAGAGGGGCAGGGCCAGCCCCCAGCCCTGCCCTTGCCCAGCTCGCTGGCCGCAGCCCTCCCACCTAGCCCACCTCACTCACACCTGTGCACTTCTTTCAGCCCCGGCCAAGCTTTGAGGCTCCGTCACTAAGCCAAGATGACTGGACTTGGGCAGCCTGCCCCCACCCCTCAGCCTCAGCCTAACTTCTTACCCCAAAGCGCTGCTCCCCTGGCCCACCCTTCCGGCTCCCCCACTAGCTGTACTGTCTCCCTTCCCGTCCCAGGCTCAGCAGGGGGGACATGGGCTGGGGGTGGCCTCGCTGTGGGCAAGTCCACCATCCTTGGCAGTGGATGTCCATTGAAGGAGACCCAGCCCAACTTCTCCCCCATTTTTTGCTGGAATATTTTGGGGGTTGAAATTCAAAAAGGGAAAATAAATAAATGTCAATCTTTTCTCAGGGGAAAAAAACCAAACAACTTAGGATTCTGGAATCTTATAACAAGTCTGATGTGCATGAAAGCTCCCAGGTGAACTTGCACTAGACTTTGTGACTGATGGCCAGGCTCCTAAATAACACAATTAAAATTCTCAAACCAAAGAAAGATGACTGCCCTAACCTCCACCTCAGGAAGAAGGAAGTCTTCTCTAAAGTATAAGAGAGTCAAGGCATATACTCCCTATCTGAGAATACTGCTTTAATGTTGATGAAAAAGGCTCAAGGGGTCTCAGGCTATTAGTTCCAAACTTGGTATGAAGTATCCGGACAGAGAGAAATGTGAACCATAAATAGCAAGTCAAATACTGAGCCCCTCTGGTTGTGTCTGAAAGAATGTCACATTTAGAGGGGAAATCTCTTGGGAATCTCTCTGGATTTGTTCATCTCTTACTCCTAGTTTCTATTGGAGCCCTTCACTGGCTTTTTTTTTTTTTTTCCTACCTGCTCCTACCCCACCCCCAGGGATTTAACGCTTAACGCTCTTCTTTGCTTCCTTAATTCTCATCACCTAAGATCTTGCCATGGCCCTGCTCTGAACAATACCATCCCAGGCCTACTGAATCAGAACAACATTTTATCAAGATCCCCAGATCATGCATATGTGTATTAAAGTTTGAGAAGCACTGGCTGAAGACACATAATTTAGTTTCCCTTTGCTTCACGGTGTCTACAGAGAGCTTTAAATTGCACATTAATAAGTTTGTGGTTATTCAGTAAACAGGGAGTCATGGAAAATTTCCGAGCAGCAGAGTAAAAGAGCACATAGCTGAAATTTGTTCATTTTGATGACCAACAGTAATCTTGTTGCACTAAGTTTTCTAAATTGCTTTGACTTGAGAGAGAATCTGAGTAGAAGCTGATAATTTTCTATTAGAGCAAATATCATGCACCATTTAAAAAAATTAACTGGTTTAAAATCTTATCATCGAGAACAGAATACAGCTACAACAAATTGTGTTCCAGTTAAACCAGCATCTAACCTAACCCTAACCCTCCTGGCCAGAGGAAGTATCCTCACAATAGTGTGTTAATCATTTTCAACCACAACCTGAAGAGGTCATAAGAGTTAGGTTTTCTGACATGCTTATGATTTAGTCTTATGAATCATCCTTCTCAGCAAAACAGAAACTGGATCCAGAGCCATGGAAATGTACAGAAATAGCTCATGGTTCACCTTCCCAGATCTCTCACTCTGCCTTGACTTTTTTTTGAAAAGCAAACTCTCCTAACTATGATTTGACCCTAAAAGAACCAAGTCTAGATCCACACCATTTGATCCATATCATGTTTTCAATGAACTGGCCACTTGAGTCAGCAAACAAAAGCCAAGTCAACCAACAGCAGACACCAATAGGTGGTAGGCAGAAATAATACTTATGAACAACGTGAAGAATCAGAAACAAAAGGTGAAGCATCAGAAGACGAAGGGGAATAAGGACATTCCCAACCCACTCAAAGGTTAAAACAGGAGCAGTGGCAATATTATAAGTTAAAATTCTGAGGCTCCCTAATGCAAAATTAGCAGCTATAATTTGTTGCTTAAGTACTAGACACTTTATATATATTTCCCCTAACTCCCTAACCACCCTGCAAGGTGGGCATCATTACTTGCTCTTCACAGATGAGCACTCTGAGACCCAGAGTTTACCTAACTTGCCCCAATTTGTAGACATACCAAGGGCAGAATTAGAATACTGTCCCAGATTTGACTGTCTCTGAAGCCCATGACCTGTCCACTCTACCCTAATGGTCTTTTGAGGAAGGGGGGTCTCCTTCCATTTCTCTGTCTGCCAAGAGTTACCTCACTGTGAAGAGGAAGAGCTCCTGGACCTCTTAAACCAGGATTTCCCAGACTGTGCTTAATGGAACACTGGTCTTGAGACATCCTCTGTGAAAAAGGGATCCTAGGGCTGGGTAACTCAGAAAACAGTGTCCCAATACACATTTAAGAGGACCTCAAGAACTTGTTTGATCTCGAAACATTTTTCTACCTATATTTAGTATTTTAAAGAACTCTATAGGGAGTCTTGTCTTAACTTCCTTGAGTTACTTATGTCTAGGTGCTTCATAACAAAACACCTTAAGCATTATGGGAAAACCACAGAGCATTACCCTGACAGCCAGATAAAAGACACACATTTGTTAAGGATCTTCAGGCTAATAACTAACTCCTGAACTCCCACTTCCCTCTCTCCCACTTCCTGAATCCATTTGGACTCTAGCTTCTGATCTTTCTATGCCCTCAAATCTGACCTGTTCAGTAAGAACAGAGTACCCCTGTTGCCAATGCTTTGTTTCAGAATCTTCATTTCTACATTTCATCTTCCACGCTTCACTTTTCCAATCAACTTCATTTTCCACACTTCATCTCGACATCTTTCTAGAAAATTAAATCTTAAAAAAACACATCTGCTTGTGCCACATTTCATTTTAACACCTCTACTCTCTCTTTGCTGCTGACTAGATGAAGTTCAACTTTTTAGTTGGCACATAAAAACCTCACACTCTGGTTCCAACATATATCTTGATACTCTTCAATGAAGCTGAGCTCAACATGGTTCCCAGCACATTCCAGGTCCTTCATGACTCCTTAGTGCATGGTGTTGCTCTGCCCAGAATATTCTGTCCTCCCTTCTTTGTATGTCAAACCCCATTCCTCCTTCACACCCAGTTTAATTACTACATCCTTATGAACACCTTTTTAGCTCTCTGAGGCAAAGTTTGCTACTTTCTTTTTTATGCTCTTATAGATTTTTGTTCCTCTCTCTATAGGTTTACCAGGTAGCTTTTTAATTAGTTGCTGTCCTGTTTCTCATCCTCACTAGACTATAAACTCCTTGAAAATAAGAACGCTTACTTACTTTTTCATTTATTTACAGTCTTGTTTTTGATAGGTGTTCATTAAATGTAGCAAAAACTGAGAGCTTGCTACGAAGCACCTCAGATATAAAGATTTAGCTATAGCAGCTTCTCTATTTTCTCTCTCATGCGCTCTCATTTTGAAGTGAAGCTTCATCATACTTAAATCTCTTAGATTTTCGTGACTTTCCCAGTTTCGCAATTATTTCTTTAGGACTCCTGCCTGAAATGTGACAGTCCATCATACCACTTCTTTGATCATCTAGAGCCTCTCGAACCAGGCTTATCACTTCTCATACAAGTGCTTATGATCTAAACCTTGTTTTCACGCAGAAGAGAAGTCTTGCCTTTTGAGAGGCATCCAAGCTGTTTCTCAAGAACTTGAAAGTCAGTGAATTGGACACAGCTTCCCCCATAGTGAGGCGTTTCTCCTTTGCGTGTCTCAGAGACTCCTGGCAAGACAGCACAGTGTATGTGTAAGACAGCAATTCTCAAAGTGCGGTCCCTGCAGCAGCATTGGCAGCATCACTTGCGAACTGAGAAAAATGTAAATTCTCTGGTCCCACCTCTGACCTACAGAATCAAAAACTCTAGAAGGGGAACTCTGTAGACTGTGTTTCAACGAGCCCTCCAGGTGAGTCTGATACTTGTTGACATTGGAGAACTACTTCTGTAAGAGTTTGGAGCCAGACTACCTAGATCCAAATCCTCATTCCGCCTCTGCACCTTGTGTGCTTTCTGACACCTCTGTGCCCCACCTCATATCCTCCCAGCTTGCATGGTGACTCCTGCATTTCTATGGTAACTACCTTGACCACACTTTGCCTCAGCTGCACTCTTACCTCTTGCTTTCTGCTCTGTCATTACCCTCATGGGACACCTGTTAGAACCTGTTAAACTTTCTAATGCATGTGCAAACCTGAAAGTGCAGGGGAGTGAAACACTTATGAAGAGAACTTCGACCAATGGGAAGATGGGAGCCAGTTATTGAAGAGTCCCTTCTTCTGTCCTTTGAGGACAATTTTGTGTCTTCTTCTCCTCAGCTCCTCCTCCCAGGTTAATTGAGGCTCTGTTGCCCACTCGGTTACCATGTCAGTTATACACCTTGGACTGGCTTTCCCTGCTTCCCTCTCTAATTTTTCTCAGTCTTCCATTCCTGTTCCTTGGGGTCACTTTCCAAAATAAGCTACTTGACAGGCAAGCACTTGTTTCAGATTCTGCTCTTGGGGGATCCCAGCCTAAGGCATTAGGCAAGTTTCTTCACTTCTTCAAACAAGCCTCAGCTTCCTAACATGAATGAGCATAATACTTACATTTACCTTATAAGCTTTTTCTGAATATTGTGATAATGAAGGTGAAGTGCCTAGAATAGCACCAAGAACAAAGTGAGGATCAACTAAAGTTAGGGTTACTATTATTCCCTTCTTCCTTTAATTTTTTTATTTTTAAAAATTTTTATTGAAGTATAATTAACATATAACATTATATTGGTTTCAGGTGTACAACTGTCACTGTTTGCATATGACATGATATTATACATAGAAAATACTAAAGATGCTACCAGAAAATTACTAGAGCTCATCAATGAATTCGGTAAAGTTGCTGGATATCAAATTAATACACAGAAATCTGTTGCATTTCTATACACTAACAACGAAATATCAGAAAGAGAAATTAAAGAAACAATCCCATTTATCATCGCATCAAAAAGAATAAAATACCTAGGAATAAACCTACCTAAGGAGGCAAAAGACCTGTACTCCAAAAACTATAAGATGATGATGAAAGAAATTGAAGATGACACAGATGGAAAGATAAACCATATCCTTGGATTGAAAGAACTGATGCTGTCAAAATGACTATACTACCCAAGGCAATCTACAGATTCAATGCAATCCCTATCAAATTACGAATGGCATTTTTCACAGAATTAGAACAAAAAAAATTTTTAATTTGTGTGGAGACACAAAAGACCCTCAACAGCCACAGCAACCCTGAGAAAGAAAAACGGAGCTGGAAGAATCAGGCTCCCTGACTTCAGGCTATACTAAAAAGCTACAGTCATCCAAACAGTCTGGTACTGGCACAAAAACAGAAATACAGAACAATGGAACAGGATAGAAAACCCAGAAATAAACCCACACACCTCTGGCCAATTAGTCTAGGGCAAATGAGGCAAGAATATACAATGGAGAAAAAGACAGTCTCTTCAATAAGTGGTGCTGGAAACTGATTTTTTTAAATTGAAATATAGTTGGTTTACAATGTTGTGTAGATTCTGGTGTACGGCAAAGTGATTCAGCTTTTTTTTCATTAAAAACCATTCAGTTTTATTAATCAACATATAATAAGTTCACATGTAGTCTAAATAAAGCCTTTCAAAATTCACTGTAGGATCCAAAATCAAAATATATATATTCTTTTCCAGATTCTTTTCCATTATAGTTTATTACAAGATATTGAATATAGTTCCCTGTACTATACAGCAGGTCCTTGTTGCTTCTCTATTTTATATACAGTAGTGTGTATCTGCTAATCCCAAACTCCTAATTTATCCCCCCCTTTTCCCTTTGGTAACCATAGTTTGTTTTCTATGTCTATGAGTCTGTTTCTGTCTTATAAGTAAGTTCATTTGTATCATTTTTCAGATTCCACATATAAGTTATATCATATTATATTTGTCTTTCTCTGTCTGACTTACTTCACTTAGTGTAATAATCTCTAGGTCCATCCATGTTGCTGCAAATGGTATTATTTCGTTCTTTTTTATGGCTGAGTAGTATTCCATTGTGTGTGTGTGTGTGTGTGTGTGTGTGTCTATATATATATATATATATATATATATATATATATATATATATGGACACACACACACACACACATATATATAACCATGTACAAATGCAGGGGGAGTTATAGGAGTATATATACACGTATACATATATTCATACGCCATATCTTCTTTATCCATCTGTCAATGGATACACTTAGGTTGCCTCCATGTCCTGGCTATTGTAAATAGTGCTGCCATGAACACTGGGGTGCATGTATCTTTTCAAATTAGAATTTCCTCCAAATATTTGCCCATGAGTGGGATTGCTGGATCATATGGAGTTGAATTTTTAGTTTTTTAAGGAACCTCCATACTGTTTTCCATAGTGGTTGTATCAATTTACACTCCCACCACTAATGTAGGAAGCTTCCCTTTTCTCCACACCCTCTTCAGCATTAATAATTTGATATTTTTATATATTGTGAAATGATTACCACAATACATCTCATTAGCACCCGTCACCATAAATAGTTAGAGAAAAGGATTTTTTTGTGATAACTTTTTAAATCTACTCTCAGCAACTTTCAAATACTCAATACAGTATTACTAACTATAGTCACCACACCGTACATAACATCCCCATGACCTATTTTATAACTAGAATCTGTTCTCTGTATTTATGAACTTATGAGGTTTTATTGTTTGTTTTTAGATTCCACATATGAGTGAGATCACATGGTATCTGTCTTTCTCTGTCTGACATTTCGCTTACCGTAATGCCCTCAAGATCCATCCATGTTTTCACAAATGGCAATATTTCATTTTTTTTTATGGCTGAGTTTTATACACACACACACACCACATTTTCTTTATCCATTCATCCACTGATAGACACAGGTTGTTTTTATATCTTTCTTTAATTTTTCAGAACTATTTTATCTCCATCTATGACACCATTTTTATTTCTTATATTATAGGTAGTCTCTAGAAATCATCTTTTTTTTTAAAAAGGAGAAGAAAACTATTTAATTCGTACACTCAGAGGCCTCATAGAAATGGGATTCCTGAAGTGGCCAAAGCAGGCCGTTTATATATCATTTTTAGAAAAAGAAACAATTGTTTGTAAAGATTTAACAAAACAAAGGAGCTTGTGCTTGGGATAGCAGGCTAATGGAGAAGTAATAAAATCTGTCTATTCAGCCGGGAATCATCTTTTTATTTTGAGGAAGATATCAGCTTTGAGAGCAAATTTCACCTTTTCTTTTTTTCTGTCAGGAGAGCGGAAGTTGAAATGGGAAGGTCATAGTTTTTGGAGTTAGAAAGCAGTGAATTTAAATCTTGGCTGTTCATAGTAGCTGAATGAATTTCTAAAAGTGTTTCCTATTCTACTTTATCTGTAGACTTGGGATAATCTTACCTACCTTTCAAGGTTGTCATGAGCAGTACATAAGATAACGCATGTAAAGGGTCAGGCACGTGAGAGATGCTCAATAAATGCTGGTTCTTTCCTTCACTGAAAAATATGCCCTTTCTCTCCATTTTTATTGTCATCACCCTGGTCCCAGACCTCCTCGCCTCCTCACCTCACCTCTTGCTGTACTTTCACAACAGCTTTTCGTTTCTTTCCTTGCTGTTATATTTATGGCCTTTAATCCATACCGTATACTCCATAGACCCTTCTGGAAACAATACTGCATTTTTATGGCCTTTGATAATCTAGTCCCAACCTACATATGCGATTTCAGTTTTCACTATTTCAAATTCTATTTTTCACACATTCTCCATTTCCGATCACACTAGATACCCAAATTTTGTATGCTCACTCCTCCCCGCCATCCTCACGCTCCTCCCAGACACTTTCTTTACTGACTAGTCTTTCCTCAAGTTCCCTCACCTGGAATGTTCTTCTCTTTCCTTATCAAACTATAGTGTTCTCATTTCCCAATTGCCACCATCTTCAACTACTCCTCTGGTCTCTCCCTCCTATAACTCCCCCAGCATTTGTACATGGTTACATGCCTAAGCGGCCACAGTTAAGGCCCATTCTCCCAGGGCTCAGTGTTAGGGCACTGGGATAGCACCAAGGAACAGTGACAAGAGGTCACCTAAGTGTGGGCAAGTTAGAGTAACTTATCTTCATTTTCATTTCAATTTCACATAGCCATTCAGTCTAACAGCAGGAGTTGAAATAAGAAGTAATTGCTCATCAAACAAAAACATCTTAAAGAAAGCTGACCAGGCTGAAGAACATGCCAGGTATTGTTCTCATTTCACTGTTGTTCATCTTAGAAGCAGTTCTAAAAACTGTGAAACTGTTTGTATTCATTTAATTTGAGGAGAAGATAAAGCCACAGTTTTCTGCTTCCCTTTGCAGGGGGAAAAAGGTTAAGATGTACAATTTCATGGCTCTCTCTCCATGCTCACATTGGGTCACTGGGTCTGAGTGCCGCCCAAGGTACAAATAATTTGTTCACGAGATAAGAGCTGTAGCAGCTTAGTGCTTTTTGGCGCTCCTTCATGGCCACTTTGTTTTGGTGGTGGGTTGAATGCATGTCTCAGGGAGATAACTTATGATTGCTGAAATATATTTATAATTCATGACCATTTATGTATAATTTATAATCTTTCTTCTTCCAAAAGTAATTTTAAGCATCTTGCAATAAAAATGAATATATACTCTTACATGGAGTTTAAAATAAATAAGAAAAGGACAGCAAATGTCACACAGAGGAAGGTCCAAAGTCTCCAAGGGCTTCACTGGGAGAATAAACGCTGCCTTCATGTGGCAGTCCAGATGATCATCCAAAAAACAATTGCCACTTTTGGGGCCTTGGCTGACTCCCAGCCTCAACTAGATGATCACTCCATAGATGACCCTTTCTTCACCCAGGTCATCTGGGAAGTTAGTGGGAACAAGATAAAGAAGTAGAGAATTAAACTGAGGATGAGCTATTAACAGGTATTGACTCTAAACAGGTACTGAGTCAACTCCAAGCTCTTGAGAGCCAAACCAAGAAAGGAAAAAAAAAGGGGAGGGGAGATAAACAAAGTTAGATATAACTCTCGTTTTAATAAAAGGAAAAAATACCTGATTTCAGGAGAAATTAACTTTCTTTCTGGCACTGAGTTTTGTAGAAATTAATCATAAGAGTGTCACAAGCCAAATCATGTGAAATATCTTCAATAGCAGGTACTCAGAGGATGATTTTTGAGGGCCATTTCTCACATGAATCCACAATTCTTAAAAATACAATATTAAATTGTGGTTCAATAAAGGCAGTTCTATAGGGAGATGTCTAGTACAGACACATTTTGGTGGTACATTCAAAGTTGTTCTTTTTTTTTTTTTTTTTTTTTTAATTTATTTTTGGCTGTGTTGGGTCTTCGTTTCTGTGCGAGGCCTTTCTCTAGTTGTGGCAAGCGGGGGCCACTCTTCATCGCGGTGAGCGGGCCTCTCACTATCGCGGCCTCTCTTGTTGCAGAGCACAGGCTCCAGACGCGCAGGCTCAGTAGTTGTGGCTCATGGGCCTAGTTGCTCTGCGGCATGTGGGATCTTCCCAGACCAGGGCTCGAACCGTGTCCCCTGCATTAGCAGGCAGATTCTCAACCACTGCGCCACCAGGGGGAAGCCCCAAAGTTGTTCTTAATATATGGAAAATCATGACAATAACCCTTGAACTGTTTGTGAGGGAAGGGCAGATTTGTGGGAGCAAGACGGATCAAATTTACAATCTGATGGTCAGTGATTGAGGAAGGCATCTAAGAGTAGCAGGGACTTTGTCACCATGGGCTAGCAAAGAACAGTTATACACAACCAAGCCTTAAAACTGCCCAGGATCAATACTAAGGCAAATTCATTCCCCAGCAAGATTTTTTTCCTCCTGAAATCTGCAGGGTACTCCTTCGGGACAATTTCCCCTCTGGTCTTTATGTTCACTTTGTACTTAATTTTATCTACGTGGGAATGGAGGTGGGGTTTGGAATATGGTCATGCAGTGAAATTTTGCCCCAGATCCACACCCTTGTGGAGCTGATTCTGAGTCCTTAAAAATTTAAAACATTGGATTCCCAAGGACCCATTGTGGTATGATTTGTGAAATTTGAGCCTGGATTTTAGAGGCAATTCATCAGTGCCAGAATTTTCTACAGGTACCTACAGACTTTTAGAGGAAAAAGCTTAGTTGGAATACTCTCAACCTGAAAGTTTTCCAGCTTGGCCAACAGCAGAGTAATAACAATGGAAAAAATGTTAAAGAAAGTGGTGTTGTATGATGGAAAAAAAAACAAAGTATTTGGAATCAAAAGATATGTAGTAACTACTTGTATTATCCTGGTTAAATCACGTTACCCCTTTGGACTCTATTTCCTCAACATTAAAATAAAAGGCTTGAATTATACTGTCTGTAAGCCCTAGCTGTATTATGCCATGATTATTTGTAAATTATGGATATGAGTGTGTGTGCGGGGGGTGTGTGGAGTGGATGGGGGGTTGTTTGTGTGTGATCGTATTACTCCAATATATAACATCCTTCAGCAGCTCTTGGGGTAAAATCCAAACTCTTCAGATTTGGCTTATAAAACTGTTTATCATCAGATGTGGTTTACGTCTCCATCTCATCTCTTGTCACTTACCTTTTGTATATAGGTATACATGTATATGTATGTATACGTGTATACTATGAACATACTATACATGTATACTATATACTATATATATTTTCTATAAATATTAAATGTCCAGTTATCCCAAGCTCTGATGACTCTTGACTGTATCTCTCACACATTCTGTTTCTCTGTCTGATATGATCTCCACCCTTCCCCTGGTTCTCACCTACTCATCCTTCAAGTCCCAAATAATTAAAAGCAATAAAACAATAGTAATAGTATATTACTAATAATAGTTTAAGAAATAATAGTTTAACAAAAATAATGGTATCAACTATGTCTTGGCAGAGCTTACTATGTCCAGCAACTATGTCAAGAGCTTTACATATGTAATCTCATTTAATCTTCACCTCAATTTTATAAGGTAGTATTATTATTCCTGTTTTAAAGATAAAGAAACAGAGGCCCCAAAAAGTGACTCACCCAAAGTTATTTCCTCCTGGAAGGCCTTCTTGATCTGATCTCTCAAATCTCCATTAGCTGCCCATCTTATGGACCCCCATAGCACCAATAATAGCAATTAACACACTAGATTATGACACCCACAATGCTCCACAAACGAGGCTTGTTTACGACTATATTCTCAATGCCTGGTATAGTACTTGGTTCATAATACACACTTAATAAATACCTATTAAATGGATGAATGAATAAACTCAAAGCTCTCTGTACACAAAATTTTAACTTCAGCCAAATTAGGCATCACTGTATCTCATTCTCCATTCATTTGCTCATCTGCCCTTTCCTCTTCTGTTCCTAGTCACTTAGTGGATACTCATCAGTTTTTGCTGCTCAGCATCTGAACCCTCTTCAAGACTCAGTGGAAGGTATGGTCCTATCTCTCATTACAGAAGCTAACGGCTTGTACAAATGTTACTTTGACCATGGCTAGACACTGGTTGCCAATGTAGAGACAGGATGGGGAGGTGCTCCTGGGTCTGTTGCTTTCTGAATCATAATAATTTCTGTAATATTACTTCCTGAGCTGTGGATGACAGTCAGAGATTCAAATGTAGGGGTTTCCCACATGTTCCATATTGTTCCCTTGTCTGCCCGCCCCCTAATGAATAGGACAATATGAGAACTTGAAGATTCTGCTCGCCTTGTCTCTGGAGTGGTCCTGGGTGCTGGCCACCCATCCCACTTGGCGTAAATGCCACATAGATCAATGTGAATTGTGAGAAGGATACAATCAATTTTTCAGTAAAGAAAAAAATAACATGCCAAGATTTGTCCTCATTGGAGATACTCTTTCTGGATCCCACAACTTGATGGGATGATCCTCCCCATTAGTCATCAGAGGCCCCAATTAACTGTGGAGTCTGCAATAGTCAAAAGGAAAGTTGGCAATCTCTGATAAAAGCTAAAACTTCACTTAAATATGTTCTCTTTCAGAGATACAGGTGTAACACAAAAGGGTATTTCAGAATCCACAGTTCACAAGGCATCATTTCCCTGTGTATGTGGACTCATTCACTTAGGGCTCTACCACAGCAGCTGGTTCATATTATGAAATTGAAGCCAAAAAGGAATTTTACCAAGAAGAAGGTGTACTGTAATTGGAACTGCTGGGTGGGATCTGGGGTTCTAGATGTTGTTCGTGACTATGCTGTGGATCTGATGGTTCTAGAAACGTCCTGGCCCCCACCGTTAGCATCTATTTCCATGTGAAGCTGGGCTACAATAAGGGTCTAGAGCAATCCCTGAAAGGAAAAAAAAAATTTTTTTTCGAACATAGTCTGATAAATTTGGAAGGAGGAAGAAGGTCAGCTGCATACCATGTGGTCACGTGCAGGACCTTCTTTGCAGCAACTGCAGCTCTAGGTGGCCTAAGTCTGTGGTATGTGGGAATGGACCTAATTTTCCATCCTGCAGGACAGCTCTGAGTACAAGTCAACCTTAGTAGGAGAGTACTTTTGTAAACTATTGAAAGTAAGAAAAACACCGTCTCTGTGATACTAAACTTTCCATTCAAATGGGAATAAAGAGCCCTGAATCCAGGTGTGTTGCCCACAGGGAGATGTTGCGAAACAGCTGTCTCTCAGATTGATTAGTCTCTTCTAATTTTTATCCAGATGTGTGCCAACACCAAGATCCAGCTGGAAAGTATTTGCACAATCTTCCCTTTTCTCATAACTACTCTGCAAATGCTGGCAGCAAAGTATGGCAAGCCATAGCACTAATATGCTTCCAATTAAAAAACTGGTCAGGACGCTGATCACCACTGCTCTGCCACAGGACACCTTACAGGACAGAAAAGGCCTGGGATGCCTGACTCCTCCGAACTTCCTCACTGTAGTCAGTAACTGTTTGGGGCATGTAATCTCAGCTTCAAGGCTTCAGAGACACAATCACCCAGAAGTTCTTGCTAAAAACACACATTCCCCGTTCCTGCCCTTAATATATGGAATCAGAAATTCTGCACAGGGAATCTGCATTTTAAACAAGTTCCTGGTAAGATTCTTATGTACTCCAAAGTTTAAGGACTTCTACATATTTTAGAGTCCAGACACAGTGTTCCAAGTGCTGTGAAGATCCACTCGACTACTTAACCACCATAAGCCAGTATTTATTTAATAGCTCCCAAGTCACTGTCCTGATAGAGGCTCTCCATTCTGCCAGCTCTGACTCCTAAATTCCAACCTGCCGTGGCCACCTCTCATTCACACGTCATTCCTGGTTCCTGACCAGCCTTCTTACCTGGTTTCCTGGCTCTGCTTAGTTTTGGGAACATAAAATCTTAGGATGTCAGAGCTAGAAGGGACTTTAAAGATCACCTCTTCTGACACCATGTTCCGTGAAGGTTTGGCCTTGGTGGGGGACCCACTGAATCGTCTCTTGAGAGATTCTATTTTGGGAAAAATCAATACCTGCACAACCAAACCCACATTCTTCTAATTTGACAGTTAGGTACTGAGAGTCCAGCACTGTGTTAAAAGGCTCAGCTCTGAGAAGCCAGAGCCATTTCAGTTCAGAGGCGACATCATCTAAAGCAAGCCATACATGTATTGTTCTCTTTTTACTGTTTTTGTTTTGTTTTGTGATTAGTTATCCCTGAGTGCAGGTTTTATGTATCATCAGCATTATATACTCTTGTGTACTTAGCACAGGCCTGCATAAGAGAGGAAGGAAAGGAGGAACCAGGGCAAAGATTCAAATCCAATTCTGTCAGGGTCTCAAGGCTGAGCTCTTCCTACTTTCGCATACTACCATTATTGCATTATTGTGTCTCATCCACTAGATTGTAGTCTACTTGACTACAAGGTTAACATCTCATTTATATCACCAGTGCTTTGTGAAGTGGCTTCCCCATAGCAGATATAGTAGATAACAGATATTTGTGGAATTAACAAAATTAACAGAATAATAATTTATGTGAGTGGAGACTGAGTAATAAGAATATGCCAGGGGATGTTAGTGAATTTTATCTGGCACTAAGCCTCCTCTGTGTAATTGTCCTTTATAAATAATTGCCCTCCTCTTAGCATCATAGAGGGGAAAAAAAGCTTATCTGGTCTCTTAACCATAATGGAGTGTAACAAAAACTGACAATAAGTGGGTTCTCTGTATGCTGATCATCTTCTATCTCCCCCCTGATTGGCTGAGAGCTGGGGGCAACACACAATGGAGCTTGCTCTCCCTAGTCCTTCCTCCATGACTTTCCTTCTGAGCTGCCATGCCCCTTTCTGATGGTTCATTTCTCTTTCCCTTTCACTTAACTCAGCTTTTATACATCTGTCCATCACTGACTCTCTAACTACCAGCTAGGATGGCCTGGCTCTTTTTTAACTTTCAAAGGAAGCTGCCTGCTCTGAATGTGTGATGCTAGAGAATGGGTTTGGTAAGTCCTTAAGAACAGTTGTTTATATTCTTTCCAAGGTTGCCAAGTAATAAATAGTTGTCTGAAAGTGAAGGGTAAAGTGGTATTTCATCATCCTGTTCTCTGGTGTTCTAGTGATGGCTCAAATCATAAAACATTGTGTTTCAACCTCTGTAGGGAGATCTCATCAGTCCAGGGTTACTTAGTGGACACAGACACTGGCTTCCCTACTCAGTACCCAGGGCACTACTCAATTCCAGCCTAGCTGGAACTCCACTGGTTGAACCTTTGAAACTCTGAGGCTGATTGAAGCTTCTAAGCCAACAAAAAGAGGCAAAGGGCCTTTGTACTTCAGCAAGGAAATGTTCCAGTTCTTTTGCACTTTCCTAATGAAAGCAGCCCAGCAGCCCTAGTGTCCCTGGCACACAGAGGGGGGTTGTAGGGAATAAAGGGAATTTGACTCTTTGGGGTCACTCCTCTCTTCCCAGGGACTTTTATAGATGGCTTTCCAGCCATTGAGAGGTTTGCTACTCATTCAGATTTCACAGCTTCGAATCTTGGGGGAAAAAAAAGAAGTGCTATTTTGTGTATTGCTGAACTGTATCAAATGTTCCAATGCATCTCACACATGCCATGTCTCGTTTACGTTAGTACCCACCTAGCTTCATTCATTTAGGTCAACTGACCAGGCTTGTAGGGATTTCGGTTTGCCATCTCAAACTGAATTTGTAAATTACAGGGCTAGGAAGATGTAAATTGTTCACCATTGTTGTTACTGGTGGATCAAGTTAAAGTGCTTTACAGTATGAATTCAGGTATTAATTCCAGTACCATGTAATGCCTCCAGTAAGCTGAGTGAAGGGAGTTTTCCATTCCTTCCTGACACAGTATTAGAAAATGTGAGATTTTAAAAAGTGCAGGACCCAAATTCCAAATTCCACTGTGACTAGTTACGTTAGATATCTGGATATGGAAATTGAGGTAAGTAGAATTGCAAACAGCAGGCCTGAAAGGAGCTTTTCAATTTGATCCCCAATCCTTGACTTTATAAATAAGCTATCTTATTTATAACCCAGAGTAATTACTGGATATGAGTTAATGCATGAGATGACAATAGTGTCCTCCTGGTCATCAATTAGAAATCTCCAAATTTGCTGAACCCATTAGAATAATTACGGTATAGCATCTGAGCTTGCAATGAAAGAATGCAATGTAAAAGATGGTTCTGGTACCGCTTAGAAGCATCTGGCCCTAATCAGACTCCAATTTTAGACATAGTCCTACCTAAAGTTTCCTATAATTTATTACATCAGAAGACTGAAAGAGTTATTTTTATGCAGAGAAAATTGGACTCAAGTAAAAGTTATTTTCATCACTTCATCTAATTACAAAGCTGAGCATAGAACCATGACTACTGAAACATATTACAGATATAACAAAGAGAGTGAATAGCAATGAAAGATGGTCTTGACTAGCTGCCAAGGCAAGCAAAGATGGGGGGAATGATTCTCATGATTAGAGGGGAAAGTAAGGAAGCAGTAATTTCTTTTCAGAATGTTTACACACTACTCTGTTCAGTTAGATATTTTAAGGGTTCATGTTAACTATGATATTGATTATTCCTTAGTAGCATGTAGCTCATCTGAGCAATGAAGTGTGTTTTTATTTCAAGTGACTTCAAGGGATATGGTCTCCCACTGAGAAAATAAAGAGAAAGACATAGTTGGGCCAGGGAATGTGAATTTGAGCAAAGAGACATAGAGTCTAGATTTAGGCTACAGGTCCATATCCTTTTGGGTGATTCTTTCCTTCCTTGGGATAACACAAAACTACATTAGCATTGAGGAGGAAAACATTAGCACTGAGAAGAGAAAATTTAGGCAAAAACAGTACCTTGTGTTTAAAAGTGAAGCAAAAGAAAATTTAGCATGATGAAGGAGAGCTCATAAATCAGTCAACGATTCTGAGTTTTTTATAAAAGCAAAGAACTCTATTTGGTTCAGAGAAAAACTTCAACTTCCTCTTAATTACCTGTGGCAGGTTAAATAGATTTAGCTTATCTAGTTTCTTTCTAATACTTTGCTGCTGAGAAGCAGTTTGCGTACAAGTCCAAGAAACCTGGAATTAAATCCAAACCATGTAGTTTAGAGCCATGTGACTTCAAGCAAATCACAATCTCTCTAAACCTCAATTTCATCATCTGTTAAATAGTATAAATCAAGGCTATTTTTAGGGTTGGCATGAGAGGTAAGTGCAAAAAGATAAACCTCAATAAACAGTAGTTTTAAATTTCTGATGAACACATTGTTTTCTAAGACTCAGCACTGTCAGTATATTTCCATTGTCTCTGGAAGTGACTGGAAGAAGAGTTATTTTCTTATTCATTTAGTTACCCTTGCTGCCCAGGGAACAAACAGCTTGGAAAAAAGATATCTCTACTCCAGATGAGGGTTTGCACTAGCCCAAGATATATTACTTCCTAGAAAATGGAAGAGGCAGAAAGAGGTTGGAGCAAGTAATTTTCATGCTCCTGTGAGCTAAAAGCTTATTGTACTTGCAGTTTGGCAAACCCCTAGAATTTCAGACACAGTCATATATAAATATGTTAGTATATAAACATAAATACCAGTGGCCAGTTGAGGAGGTGGTGAAAGGCATCACTCCATAAGCATGGACATTTTTATTTTGTTTTAAATTCTTATTACTGAGCATCCACTATGTGTTCAACACACACATAGTGTTTAGGTGCTTTATATATGCCATTTCATTTAATTCTCCCATTATCCTATGGAAAAGATGTTATCCTCATTTTGCATTTTAGGGAATTAACAGAGAGGTTAACCTGGATTCATGAGCAATGTTTACACTATAAAGCAGAGGTAGGGAGGCCAGGTAGGACTCATTTGCAGTAATCTAGTTGAGAGGAATTATTTTTCTGTAAGAATGGAGAGAAATAAATCTTTTGGAAAGAGTCTACGATGTTGTTTTTGCCCCAAATGGCATATTACAGAAATCAATTAATCCAGTTAAATTGCAACAAAATGTGCAAACATGTTCTTATGACTCATCTGGATCATATCTTGTACTTTCCCTTTAATAAATGTCATTTATAAGTAAATTAAAAGCACTTGAATTCAGGGATAATGTCCAAACACCCATCTAGTCTCTACTTTAAAGACTTTTAGATAGCGAAATTGAGAAATGTGCTTTGCAAAGTGTTCCGCAACCCTGACTGCCAGGACTTGCTTTTGGAAATCTGAATAAAACTGAGCCTTTGGTTGGTGAGCATTATGTTGGCCCTGAAGGAATCACTATCATCTCAGTAATTTAGCCTTATCATGAATCTACTAAATGAAAATAGCCAATATAATCTTGTATTATTTAGCTCTTTCTTTTATACTGCCACTCCCTTCTCTATAGTGAACCATGTGTACAAAACAGCTGTAAAATAAAGGAATATATTTAAAATATATATGTCTATGAACTCCATTTTGAATGACTTCTCTATAACTAATAAGTTACATTGTTGGCCACTAAAAACATTTCCTCCACTAATCTGACACTGAAGTCTTGTATTTTGCCATCAGAGAGGCTTCCAGTATCAAAATGCTAATTACTCTAGAGTGGGGTTTCTCAAACTTGACACTCCAATTGTCATTTTGGACCAGACAATTCTTTGTTGTAGGGAGTTAATTGTCCTGTGCATTGTAGGATGTTTGGCAGCATTTCTGGCCTCTCCCCACTAAATGCCAGTGGCAAATGCCCCCTACTTTTCCAAAATTATGATAATAAAAATGTCTCTAGACATTTTCAAATGACCCCAAGGAGGCAAAACTGCCTCCAATTGAGAACCACAGCCCCAGAGACAAGACTATATTATTCCACTTTCAGTCACAGACAAAATGATAGTATTTGTTTTTCCATGTGACAAATAATAAGACTCAATAGACAAGTCTGTCACCATCATTATTAAAAAAAAATTTACCTTTGTTAAAAGAAAAAGCAATATATGTCCATTGCAGATAAAAGCAGAAATACAGGTAAAACTATCAGAAAGTATTTACTCACTCTTTTTCCATGTTTCAGAAACAACCAGCATTATTATTTATGTATTAATCTTTTTGATCAAACTTCAAAATGAGATTATATTGTACACATTGCTTAGAAACTTGATTATTTTTAAAGTAATAATATAAAAAATTTAGTTATCTACCTACAGCATAATTTAAAATAGAACAGCATTCCACTGTATGGCTTTACAATTAGTGAGTCATTCATTCATTTAATAAATATAGTAAACCTCTATGTGTCAGACACTGTGCCAGGTGCTAGGGATAAAATATGAAGAAGATAAGTGGGCAAGAAACTGCCTAACTAAGTTGGAGAGACCAACAAAGAAAATAAATAAAGTAGGAGAGACTAGGCAATAGCCTAACACTCTCTAAGAAAACAGGCCTTGGCAGCCAGGTTAGACAAGACAAATGAGAATAGAAAAGTGAAGAGTAGCTAGTGCTGAAGACCAGCTGTTGTCCTATTGATCTATTTTTCTCTCCACTCAGTTATCATTATACTGCTTAATAAATGACTGAAGAATTTAAATTTTTATACAGACTTGAATATCTCCAATCATTCCTACCCCTGGTTTGGTAACCTTTCTGCTACTCTTCCTCCCTCCCTACTTCCCTAGATGTGCAGGCAAATGTTTGGTGTCTTGCATCTGTGTTCTTAACAGGTCTAGATAGGCAGAGTGACCCTCAGACCCTAATGGAAGCACTCAATAGGTAAAAATTATGATTAAAAAGGTGTTTGAACTCAAACTGATACAGTGTTTTAGACTAAAGGTTTTCTTGTTTGTTTTTTGTGTTTCTTCTAAGTGTAATAACAGCCCTAATCTCTTCCTGATTAGTGTTGATATTCCTGCCAGAATGGTAATTCCTCTTTTTACCAGCTGATCCCTTGACAGAAGTAGCCTTGGAAGAAGGAGTTCAATGGGACTTTTGCTATTCCTTCTATAAACTTACAGAATCCAGAGCTGTAGGAATGGTAAGCAAAACTTCTCTGACTGGGTCACTAGGAGTGATGGGAAACAGGTAATCAGGACCATTTCTGTGTCTATTTCTTGGTTCCTGGACCCATGTATTTTGCTAATTGAAGAAACAGAACTATGTAATAGTCATTGATTTAGGATATATACTGTTCTTGGAAATGGCATCCCATCCTCACTGGGTATCATTTCTAAGCTGGCACTATAACTGGTAGTTCTGTCACTCCTTCAGGCCAGCAGGTCCAAGGCGGTACAGTGTGATGGGACTAGTAGATCCCATTGTAATACGCCCATTGCTGCACTTTCTTTGCTTTAAAATAGGTCCTTTGATCTGTGTAATGTCTTGTGGTCAATGGATCAGGCTGTAAGCCTGCAGATAGTGGTGCTGACTGAGGACCTATAGGCAAAAAAAGACAAAACTCATACCAAGAATAGAAGTCAGTTTCCATCAAAATGGAAACTTCTATTCAACAGTGTACTGTAGTTCCTAGCCAATGCAATATGAGAAAAAAAAAGAAATAAAGGTATTCAAATTAGGATGGAAGAAATAAAACTATTTGCAGAAGACATGCTTATCTGTGTAGAAAGTCCTAATGAATCCACAAAAAACCCTATGAGAACCAAGAAGTGAATTTAGAAAGACCATAGAATATATATATATATATATATATATACACACACACACATATATATAAACTTTCAGCTTATGACACTTACATAACAATGGGATCAAAATACATTTACAAATGAAATAAAAACAAAATATAATAAAATTAACAATTAACAGCATCATTTTTATGTGATGGGTTCTTTTTTTCTTTGCTTTATCATGAATATCAGACCACTATATCATCCTACATTGTTTTGAGATGATCATGTCTACTACCCTGTTCCATGTGATAACTCCAATTCTTCTTCCGCTCTTTCTATTTCAGCTATTTATACAGCTTTCTGCAACTTATTTGCATTTTAATTGGCTTGAATACTTCATTTGTTTGTTAACTCCTGACTAGTAAGCATAAAAAAGTGATACAACTTGGACTCCATGCTATTATAATCACAACTACAAATATAAACTTTGGCACTGAAATGTTGTGGCAGTACTCAATTATATGTTATGCCCCAAATGATCCAGAATATGATTATATTAATTAATTTTAAAAGATTTTCATAAAAATATTAAAAAATCACACAGGGACCTTCCATAATAATATAACCATGGATTATACAGAGCTTCATGGATCCCACTTTTGAGAAACACTGTTAAATACCACTCATTTGGCAATAAACTCTATAAAGTCTGGTAGTACCTCTTATATTGTGTGCTATACATTAGAGCTAGGAACTTTTCAAGCTTTTATGGTACACTGAGAGTGTGCTCAGTGAGGGTTTATTTCTTATTTCCTAACACATAGAGGATATTCTTCTGATATTTATGGGTTAAAATATACCCAAATTCCTCTTCAGTGGACAGAATGCCTGTGACCTATATAAAATTCTAGGCTTCAAATTTCGTTTTCTCTGACTGTAAAAATGAGGACATTTCATATGTGTCATCTAGTTTAAGGAGATGCTCAAATTAATATTCCCTGAATACTAAGCATTAATGCTTTTATACAATGCATGGGAATATGAGCTGTATCTCATTTGAACCTACCACAGCCCTCTGAAGAAGGTTATGCTGTTATCCCCACTTACAGTAATACTTAGGAAAAATAAAGCCCTGAGGCTTAGAGAGAGACAACAATTTGTCTAACATCACGTGACTATTAAGCAGCAGAGGAGGAGTTTGAACTCAGGCAGATTGGTTTTGAACCAGAATACCAGAACCCCATGTTCCAATGCTCAGTGAATCCTGGAAGCTTCCTGGGTATCCTTGCTTCCTGAGTTCTACAGTTTGCTCCCCAGCTGATTAAGTTGCTTGGAATGCCTGTTACATAAACATTAGTAAGGAAAACTCATCTTCGGTTCACGAAGATCCATAAGAAAATGATCTTATTTCTCAATGGGAGTTTAGTAAGTGTATTTGTACTCTGGAGTTTCATGCATCTATTTTTTAAAATATTTTGACTTAGGCAGCTGTGGCTTGCTAGGAGCATTAATGTACTTATGTAAGGATACTGACTTTTTATAGTAAAGAAAGATATGATTCTCAATTTCTTTGATAAACAAAACTTAGCACTCCCCCTTAAAATACCCAAGAAAAGGAACTGCTTCTCCTCCATTTTCTACATTAACTCAGATGGAACTGAAGGAAGTTCACAAGCCATCTGGATTTAATTAGACAGTGCACTGTGTAGATATGCTGGTAGCAGCATTGCTGAGGGGAATTAGCTTTAATGGAAAGAACCTCAAATTTGGAGTCAGGAATTCTGGTTTCTCTCTGGCCTCTGTCACTAACCTCTCACTCTATGTTTTTCTTTTCTTAAAAAAAAAAAATTTATTTATTTATTTTTCCTGCGTTGGGTCTTGGTTGCTGCACACAGGCTTTCTCTAGTTGCAGCGAGCGGGGGCTACTCTTCGTTGCAGTGCGCGGGCTTCTCATTGCGGTGGCTTCTCTTGTTGCGGAGCATGGGCTCTAGGCACGCGGGCTTCAGTAGTTGTGGCACGCAGGCTCAGCAGTTGTGACTTGGGGGCTCTAGAGCGGAGGCTCAGTAGTTGTGGCGCAAGGGTTTAGTTGCTCCATGGCATGTGGGATCTTCCCAGACCAGGGATCAAATCTGTGTCCCCTGCATTGGCAGGCGGATTCTTAACCACTGCACCACAAGGGAAGTCCCTATGTTTTTCTTTTATCAAAAGAAAAGAATATCTCCTCTGGTAACTCACTGAGTTTTACTTTTACTTTGGAGATCAGATAATATCTCAAAAAGCACAAATCACCTCCGAATACAAAAGATTCTTTTATTATTATTATTATAGTACTACAGAATTTAAACCATGTTTGTTGTTATTGTTGTTTTTAACAACTTTTATCAATATATGATAATTAAACGTCTTTGTCATTTGTTACTATTTGGTTGGACCAAAAATGGTGAGCAGGACATTTTGAAGCTCTATTTTTGGAGTCTAGTATCTCTGTATAACCTCCCTGAGCCACAGAAGCCCTCAATCATGCAAGCAGAGTTTGCCTTTATTTGCAGACTTCCTCTCCCCTTCCTATTTCCCTCAGGTTTCAGAAGTTGAAATATTCAGGCATGCACACAGGAAGTCAAAGAGTTATTACTGATTCCATAATGGGATGAGGATTCCAAAACAGTTCAAATGAGAGAAAAATAATCTGCAGATAGCATGTAATTAGCCAGCTGTGGCTGAGGGGAACCAGCTTCTATTAGGGGAATCTTGTATTAAATAATAGCAGCGTGCATTTAGCTGATTTTGGCCCTAGTTAGGAAACGTAGTGACTCTGCACAGAGTTTGCTCTTATAAAGATACTAGTAGCCATCCTCATTTCATGACCAAATATTTGGAAATTTGGGACATGCAGTGTGTTTCTGAAAAACGGTCAACTGTTCGTTAGGCAGTTTGCAGTAGGAGGGGTGGAAAGATTCCATATCTCCATTTATATTAGACTCTCAGCACCAGTCTTGCTCCTTTGGGAAGTCAGAGGAAGATAAATAGACAAAAAACAAACAAAAAAAGCAAACAAAAAACTAGCACATGAGCACTGAAAACCTAAAATCATCAAGAATATATATATATTTTTTTGCCAAAACCACTCTTCCAGGAGGCTTAGTCTGATTTAGTAGCTGAAAAACAGATTTTCATTAGTTTTCTTCCCCATCATCAAATTTTAATTTTGTATTTTTCTAATTTCTTTAAAAAATATTTTAAAGTATTATTACAAAGATGGTATGTGGTTTTAGTAGAAACATTTTATAGTTATTGCTAAACAGAAATGAAATAAGATGAAAAAAGCAATAAACTTGTACTAACCATGGGGTTTATCATCATCCTTGCTGACCTTAGCTTACTGACCAGTGAAGATTAAATCAGGTAAGTGGGGACATCCCTGGTGGTGCAGAGGATAAGATTCCACGCTCCCAGTGCAGGGGGCCTGGGTTCGATCCCTCATCAGGGAACTAGATCCCACCTGCATGAAGCAACTAAGGAGCCCAGGAGCTGCAACTAAGGAGCCAGCAAGCCGCGACTAAGGAGCCTACCTGCCACAACTAAGACTTGGTGCAATTAAAAAAATAAATAAATATTAAAAAAATAATAAATCAGTTAAGTGATGTGATAGTCCTTTAAAAGGGTCCAGTTGAATACAGAATAATAAGAGCTAACCCTCACTGAGTGCTTACCATGTACCAGACATTGTTCTGACCACTGTGCAAGTATCCTTCTGACAACCCCAGATAGGTACTGTTATCCCCATCACAGAGATAACAAATGTCAAAGATGTTTAGTAATTCACCCAGGGTCACAAAACTAGTAAGGGACAGAACCTGAATTCAAACCCAGCAGTCTGACTCCAGAGCCCATACCCTAAACCAAGAGTCATCAAATTACATCCCAAAAGCCAAATCTGGCCCTGCCACTTGTTTTTGTTAATAAAGTTTTAGTGGAACACACACACATCAATCATAATCTTAAAACTAAGAGATAAACCTTGCTGATTATCAGTAGGTATGTCCATGGTTTTCCAATTCTTTCCTTTTTTTTTTGATGAGAAAGGGAAGAGATGATAGTGTCTAAGAGTAGGGCATTTGTTAAACTTAATATTTATTACCAATTCCAGACAACTACCACTCAAAGAATTTATAAGACAGACGTGTTCTACATTACCTCAAAGAGAACAGAACATAAATTCATTAAACCTTTTGCATCTATCTATTAGATAGGGCTAAACCCTCAGACAGATTTTGATCATGTTGGTTTTGATAAGCACAGCTAGCTATATTGTTGTATAGCTCACGACTCAATTTAAATACTGATTTATGCCTTAACACTCAGTAGGACTCTGAAAATGCTACTAAGTTTTAGACCCTGGTTTGGAAGTCAACAACTGTGTGATGTAAACATATATTTTAAAATATATACTGAATCCTGCGCACCTAGAACCCCTGCTCTGCAACAAGAGAAGCCACCACAATGAGAACCCCGCGCACCTCAACGTAGAGTAGCCCCTGCTTGCCGCAACTAGAGAAAGCCCATGTGCAGCAACGAAGACCCAACGCAGCCAAAAATAAATAAATAAATAAATAAATAAATTTTAAAAATAAATAAATAAAATAAAATATAAACACCAGTCATTCCTGAAAACAAGACAAAAACAAAACTCTAAAGGCCAGCAATAAGTGAACATCAACATGTGTTTATTAAGCCCTGCTATGAGAACTATAAAATAGATATTAGAAAGATAACATCTCTATTTTTAAGAAGCATAAACCTCGCTGTAATAAAGTTTACTCTCTTCACGAACAGGGCTCCTTGCCAGTATATATGCATTGTTTAAAGCACATATCCCAGCTTATCCTATTCTATGGGGACTGTGAGTCTTTCATTGCCTTTGAACTATAACACTGTTATAAAATAACAGCTAATCTACAATAAGTTGATACAATTGTAGATACAATAAGTTGTAGATAACTGAAAGCAGTACAAAAGAATTCTTCTCTATAGATACATAAATAAATTCTGTCCAGTGTAAGTTCAAAGACTTCCCTCCTCCACTATGGAGGCCAGTTGTGGCTGTTTCCATAGTGGAAATTTGCAAATTCATTTCAACATTCCTGATCTATAATAATGTCTATTCTTCAGATACTTTTTTGAACTGGTTAAAACGTTACCAGTTCTCTTATTTATTTAATGAGTTAGGTAAAAATCTTTGACATGTGTTCATTGTATACTTGTTAAAAAATTATCCCTTAACATGAGCTTAGGCTCTAGAGTCAATCAGTCATAGATCCTAATCCTAGTTTAGCTATTGCTAGCTGTGTAACATTAGGCAAAAAATTACCCTCCCTATTAATAATACCTGCCTCATTAAACTGTTGTGGGATTATGTGACATGTTACTTCTATTCTGAAACTTAAGACACACGTGATGAAATAAAATTTGTATTTTAAGGCAAAAGAATTTTTTTAAAACAAGAAATATAGTTGATTTACAATGTTAATTTCTGCTGTATAGCAAAGTGATTCAGTTTTATATATATATATATATACCCATACACACACACACATTCTTTTTCATATTCTTTTCCATTATGGTTTATCACAGGATATTGAATACTGTGTTATAGAGTAAGACCTTGTTGTTTATCCATTCTATATATAACATTGATAGTTTGTATCTGCTAATCCCAAACTTCGAACCCATCCCTCCTCCACACCCCTTGGTAACCACAAGTCTGTTCTCTATGTCTGTGAGTCTGTTTCTGTTTCATAGATAAGTTGATTTGTGTAATATTTTAGTTTCCATGTATAAGTGATGTTTGGTATTTATCTTTCTCTGACTTACTTCATTTAGTATGATAATCTCTAGGTCCATCCATGTTCCTGCAAATGTCATTATTTCATTCTTTTTTACAGCTGAGTAGTATTCCATTTTATATATATACCACTCTTCTTTATCCATTCATCTGTTGATGGACATTTAGGTTGTTTCTATGTCTTGGCTATTGTGAATAGTGCTGCTATAAACACAGGGGTGCATGTATCTTTTTAAATTATAGTTTTGTCTGGATATATGTCCAGGAGTGGGATTTCTGGATCATATGGCAACTCTATTCTTAGTTTTTTGAGGAACCTCCATACTGTTTTCCATAGTGGCTGCACCAACATTCTAACCAATAGAGTAGGAGGGTTACTTTTTCTCCACACCCTCTGCAGCATTTGTTATTTGTAGACTATTTAATGATGGCCATTCTGACCAGTGTGAGGTAGTACTCCATTGTAGTTTTTATCTGCATTTCTCATATAATTAACGATGTTGAGCACCTTGTCATGTGTAAGGCAAGATAAATTTAAACACAAATTTTTTTTCTCTGCCTGTTTGGGCCTCCTCCCTCCCCTGTAGTGTGCATCGTGCATCTGCACTATGCATTAACCAGACCACCCCAATGGCAGAAATACCTGATCAACCATAAAGATCCATTTTTCTTCTTTGGATGCCAACGATGTAACTCCCGAGAACACAACACTCCTTTATCAATCCTGTAAGGGGTCCCGATGGCCCACCACTTGCCTTGTACGTGCAGATATCTTTGGTGAAATTTACGTACAGGTATAAAGACACAGATGTAGAGAATGGACTTGAGGACACGGGGAGGGTTCCCAGGGTAAGCTGGAATGAAGTGAGAGAGTGGCATGGACATATATACACTACCAAATGTAAAACAGATAGCTAGTGGGAAGCAGCCGCATAGCACAGGGAGATCAGCTCGGTGCTTTGTGACCACCTAGAGGGGTGGGATAGGGAGGGTGGGAGGGAGGGAGATGCAAGAGGGCAGAGATATGGGGACATATGTATATGTATAGCTGATTCACTTTGTTATAAAGCAGGAACTAACACACCATTGTAAAGCAATTATACTCCAATAAAGATGTTTAAAAAAAACGTACGTACCATGCCAACATATCATTTCCCTTAAAGATAGCGACTGGTATGGAACAGACTGGGTCAGACAACCTGGGGAAATTCTAGACCCCACCTAATGGAAGTTCCTGGCTTAAACACTTACTTATGACCTTATTAATGTCACTAGCTATGTTACTTGTATTCCGCCTATTTTATAAGATTATTGTTCCTTGAATTACCAAATATGTGACTGAGTCTCTCATAAAAATAATGATGACCAGGTGACTTGAAATGACTGACCAAATATATAGTCTTATAAGATCATTAATTGTAATAGTGTAACTCTAGATATGGGAAGAAGCAACAAGAGGGAACCATATCCTGGAACATAATAGACTAGTAAAACAGGGTGTCCAGAGGCTTTGGGCTACGGTTAACAGGGTGTAGTCCAATAATAGGACACTAAGTGGCCTATCAATGAAACACTTGCTTGACCTGGGAAAGAGCATTCCTAGCACCATGGAACACATTGGTCACAAAATGTCTCCCAAACCTTGGACAAAATGAAGGCAAAAAGGGAGGGGATTGTAAAATAAAGAATACTGCGCACCATTCAGTTCTATAAGAATCAAGTCATTAGCTACTGCAGTTGCTGACCTATGATACACTCTGACGGGTGAAGATCAGGATGAGTTACTTTGTGCTCTAATAAAACTGGCACAACTAGCCCTCAAATAGTTAAATATTTTCAGGAGAAAATTTTATGAACCCAGTTTCTTGCATCTTCCCATACTTAGGAAAGTACTAAAACCATTAACTAAGATATCTGTTCCTCACGAACAGCAGTAACCTACTATCAAGACGTGTGTTTGACTGCATGTACCTTTTTACCAAAATTACATATATGCCTCCCTCTCCCCTTACCTCTTCAGAACAGTCTTCAGAGCTTTCTGAAGGACTGTCTCCCAGGTTATAATCCTCAGGTTGACTAGAACAGGCTGATCTATTTCTTTCTTAGATTGACCATTAATTACTTTTACATTGACACACTCAACAACAATTAAAACAATGTTTTTTAAAGAATTAGCAGACCCACCACCAGAGCCTCCCATGAAGCCTCTTAGATAGCCTCAGCCACCAGAGGCAAGACAGCAGAAGCAAGAAAAACTACAATCCTGCAGCCTGTGGAACAAAAACCACATTCACAGAAAGACAGACAAGATGAAAAGGCAGAGGGCTACATACCAGATGAAGGAACAAGATAAAACCCCAGAACAACAACTAACTGAAGAGGAGATAGGCAACCTTCCAGAAAAAGAATTCAGAATAATGATAGTGAAGATGATCCAGGACCTCGGAATAAGAATGGAGGCAAAGATCGAGAAGATGCAAGAAATGTTTAACAAAGACCTAGAAGAATTAAAGAACAAAAAAACAGAGATGAATAATACAATAACTGAAATGAAAACTACACTAGAAGGAATCAATAGCAGAATAACTGAGGCAGAAGAATGGATAAGTGACCTGGAAGACAGAATGGTGGAATTCACTGCTGTGGAACAGAATAAAGAAAAAAGAATGAAAAGAAATGAAGACAGCCTAAGAGACCTCTGGGACAACATTAAACGCAATAACATTCGCATTATAGGGGTCCCAGAAGGAGAAGAGAGAGAGAAAGGACCAGAGAAAATATTTGAAGAGATTATAGTCAAAAACGTCCCTAACATGGGAAAGGAAATAGCCACCCAAGTCCAGGAAGCGCAGCGAGTCCCATACAGGATAAACCCAAGGAGAAACACGCCGAGACACATAGTAATCAAAGTGGCAAAAATTAAAGACAAAGAAAAATTATTGAAAGCAGCAAGGGAAAAACGACAAATAACATACAAGGGAACTCCCATAAGGTAAACAGCTGATTTCTCAGGAGAAACTCTACAAGCCAGAAGGGAGTGGCATGATATACTTAAAGTGATGAAACGGAAGAACCTACAACCAAGGTTACTCTACCCGGCAAGGATCTCATTTAGATTTGATGGAGAAATCAAAAGCGTTACAGACAAGCAAAAGCTAAGAGAATTCAGCACCACCAAACCAGCTCCACACAAATGCTAAAGGAACTTCTCTAAGTGGGAAACACAAGAGAAGAAAAGGACCTACAAAAACAAACCCAAAACAATTAAGAAAATGGTCATGGGAACATACATATCAATAATTACCTTAAAAGTGAATGGATTAAATGCTCCAACCAAAAGACACAGGCTTGCTGAATGGATACAAAAACAAGACCCATCTATATGCTGTCTACAAGAGACCCACTTCAGACCTAGGGACACATACAGACTGAAAGTGAGGGGATGGAAAAAGATATTCCATGCAAATGGAAATCAAAAGAAAGCTGGAGTAGCAATACTCATATCAGATAAAATAGACTTTAAAATAAAGAATGTTACAAGAGACAAGGAAGGACACTACATAATGATCAAGGGATCAATCCAAGAAGAAGATATAACAATTATAAATATATATGCACCCAACATAGGAGCAACACAATACATAAGGCAACTGCTAACAGCTCTAAAAGAGGAAATCGACAGTAACACAATAATAGAGGGGGACTTTAACACCTCACTTACACCAATGGACAGATCGTCCAAAATGAAAATAAATAAGGAAACAGAAGCTTTAAATGACACAATAGACCAGATAGATTTAATTGATATTTATAGGACATTCCATCCAAAAACAGCAGATTACACTTTCTTCTCAAGTGCGCATGGAACATTCTCCAGGATAGATCACATCTTGGGTCACAAATCAAGCCTCAGTAAATTTAAGAAAATTGAAATCATATCAAGCATCTTTTCTGACCACAATGCTACAAGATTAGAAATGAATTACAGGGAAAAAAACGTGAAAAGCACAAACACATGGAGGCTAAACAATACGTTAATAAATAACCAAGAGATCACTGAAGAAATCAAAGAGGAAATCAAAAAATACCTAGAGACAAATGACAATGAAAACACGACGATCCAAAACTTATGGGATGCAGCAAAAGCAGTTCTAAGAGGGAAGTTTATAGCTATACAAGCCTACGTCAAGAAACAAGAAAAATCTCAAGTAAATAATCTAACCTTACACCTAAAGGAACTAGAGAAAGAATAACAAACAAAACCTAAAGTTAGCAGAAGGAAAGAAATCATAAAGATCAGAGCAGCAATGAATGAAATAGAAACAAAAAAAACAATAGCAAACATCAATAAAACTAAAAGCTGGTTCTTTGCGAAGATAAACAAAATTGGTAAACCATTAACCAGACTCATCAAGAAAAAGAGGGAGAGGACTCAAATCAATGAAATTAGAAATGAAAAAGGAGAAGTTACAACAGACACCACAGAAATACAAAGCATCCTAAGAGACTACTACAAGCAACTCTAGGCCAATAAAATGGACAACCTGGAAGAAATGGACAAATTCTTAGAAAGGTATAACCTTCCAAGACTGAACCAGGAAGAAACAGAAAATATGAACAGACCCATCACAAGTAATGAAATTGAAACTGTGATTAAACATCATCCAACAAACAAGAGTCCAGCACCAGATGGCTTCACAGGTGAATTCTATCAAACATTTAGAGAAGAGCTAACACCCATCCTTCTCAAACTCTTCCAAAAAACTGCAGAGGAAGGAACACTCCCAAACTCATTCTATGAGGCCACCATCACCCTGATACCAAAACCAGACAAAGTTACTACAAAAAAAGAAAATTACAGGCCAATTTCACTGATGAATATAGATGCAAAAATCCTCAACAAAATACTAGCAAACAGAATCCAACAACACATTGAAGGGATCATACACCACGATCAAGTGGGATTTATCCCACTTATGCAAGGATTCTTCACTATACGCAAATCAATCAATGTGATACACCATATTAGCAAAGTGAAGAATAAAAACCATATGATCCTCTCAGTAGATGCAGAAAAAGCTTTTGACAAAATTCAACACCGATTTATGATAAAAACTCTCCAGAAAGTGGGCATAGAGGGAACCTACCTCAACATAATAAAGGCCATATATGACAAACCCACAGCAAACATCATTCTCAATGGTGAAAAACTGAAAGCATTTCCTCTAAGATCAGGAACGAGACAAGGATGTCCACTCTCACCACTATTATTCAACATAGTTCTGGAAGTCCTAGCCACGGCAATCAGAGAAGAAAAAGAAAGAAAAGGAATACAAATTGGAAAAGAAGAAATAAAACTGTCACTGTTTGCAGATGACATGATACTATACATAGAGAATCCTAAAGATGCCACCAGAAAACTACTAGAGCTAATCAATGAATTTGGTAAAGTTGCAGGATTCAAAATTAATGCACAGAAATCTCTTGCATTCCTATACACTAACAACAAAACATCAGAAAGGGAAATTAAGGAAACAACCCCATTCACCACTGCAACAAAAAGAATAAAATACCTAGGAATAGACTTACCTAGGGAGACAAAAGACCTGTATGCAGAAAACTATAAGACACTGATTAAAGAAATTAAAGTTGATACCAACAGATGGAGAGATGTACCATGTTCTTGGAATGGAAGAATCAATATTGTGAACATTACCATACTACCCAAAGCAATCTACAGATTCAATGCAATCCCTATCAAATTACCAATGGCATTTTTTACGGAACTAGAACAAATCATCTTAAAATTTGTATGGAGACACAAAAGACCCCAAATAGCCAAAGAAGTCTTGAGGGAAAAAAACGGAGCTGGAGGAATCAGACTCCCTGACTTCAGACGATACTACAAAGCTACAGTAATCAAGACAATATGGTACTGGCACAAAAACAGAAACACAGATCAATGGAACAAGATAGAAAGCCCAGAAATAAACCCACGCACTTACGGTCAACTAATCTATGACAAAGGAGGCAAAGATATACAATGGAGAAAAGACAGTCTCTTCAATAAGTGGTGCTGGGAGAACTGGACAGCTACATGTAAAAGAATGAAATTAGAATACTCCCTAACAACATACACAAAAATAAACTCAAAATGGATTCGAGACCTAAATGTAAGACCAGATGCTGTAAGACTCTTAGAGGAAAACATAGGAAGAACACTCTTTGACATCAATCACAGCAAGATCTTTTTTGATCCACCTCCTAGAGTAATGGAAATAAAAACAAAAATAAACAAATGGGACCTAATGAAACTTCAAAACTTTTGCACAGCAAAGGAAACCATAAACAAGATGAAAAGACAACCCTCAGAATGGGAGAAAATATTTGCAAACGAATCAACGGACAAAGGATTAATCTCCAAAATATATAAACAGCTCATGCAGCTCAATATTAAAGAAACAAACAACCCAATCCAAAAATGGGCAGAAGACCTAAATAGACATTTCTCCAAAGAAGACATACAGATAGCCAAGAAGCACATGAAAAGCTGCTCAACATCACTAATTATCAGAGAAATGCACATCAAAACTACAATGAGGTATCACCTCACACCAGTTAAAATGGGCATCATCAGAAAATCTACAAACAACAAATGCTGGAGAGGGTGTGGAGAAAAGGGAACCCTCTTGCACTGTTGGTGGGAATGTAAATTGATACAGCCACTATGGAGAACAGTATGGAGGTTCCTTAAAAAACTAAAAATAGATTTACCATATGATCCAGCAATCCCACTACTGGGCGTATACCCAGAGAAAACCATAATTCAAAAAGACACATGTACCGCAATGTTCATTGCAGCATTATTTACAATAGCCAGGACATGGAAGCAACCTAAATGCCCATCGACAGACGAATGGATAAAGAAGAAGTGGTACATATATACAATGGAATATTACTCAGCCATAAAAAGTAACGAAATTGAGTCATTTGTTGAGAAGTGGATGGATCTAGAGACTGTCATACAGAGTGAAGTAAGTCAAAAAGAGAAAAACAAATATCGTATATTAATGCATGTACGTGGAAACTAGAAAAATGGTACAGATGAGCCGGTCTGCAGGGCAGAAGTTGAGACACAGATGTAGAGAATAGACATATGGATACCAAGGGGGGAAAATTGCGGTGGGGTGGGGCTGGTGGTGTGCTGAATTGGGCAATTGGGATTGACATGTATACACTGATGTGTATAAAATTGATGACTAATAAGAACCTGCAGTATAAAAAAACAAACAGGGCTTCCCTGGTGGCGCAGTGGTTAAGAGTCTGCCTGCCAATGTGGGGAACACGGGTTCGGGCCCTGGGCCAGGAGGATCCCACATGCCGTGGAGCGGCTGGGCCCATGCGCCACAACTACTGAGCCTGTGCTCTAGAGCCCGCGAGCCACAACTACTGAGCCCACGTGCCACAACTACTGAAGCCCACGTGCCTGGAGCCTGTGCTCCGCAACAAGGGAGGCCGCCGCAATGAGAAGCCCGCGCACCGCAACAAAGAGTGGCCCCTGCTCGCCACAACTAGAGAAAGCCCGCGCACAGCAACGAAGACCCAACACAGCCAAAAATAAATAAATAAAATAAATAAATTTATTTAAAAAAAACAAAAACAAACAAACAAAACAACTAATACTAAACTTTCATTGGGTTATTTGTATGGAAATATGTTAATATAAATGTTTCAGACATTACGTGAAAAAAAAAAAAAAAGAATTACCATATGATCCAGCAATCCCACTACTGGGCATATACCCAGAGAAAACCACAATTCAAAAAGACACATGCACCCCAATGTTCATTGCAGCACTATTTACAATAGCCAGGTCATGGAAGCAACCTAAATGCCCATCGACAGACGAATGGATAAAGAAGAAGTGGTACATATATACAATGGAATATTACTCAGCTGTAAAAAGGAACAAAATTGGGTCATTTGTTGAGACGTGGATGGATCTAGAGACTGTCATACAGAGTGAAGTAAGTCAGAAAGAGAAAAACAAATATCATATATTAACGCATGTATGCAGAACCTAGAAAAATGGTACAGATGAACCGGTTTGCAGGGCAGAAGTTGAGACACAGATGTAGAGAACAAACGTATGGACACCAAGGGGGGAAAGCCGTGGGGGGGTGGGGATGGTGGTGTGATGAATCGGGCGATTGGGATTGACATGTATACACTGATGTGTATAAAATTGATGACTAATAAGAACCTGCTGTATAAAAAAATAAATAAAATAAAATTCAAAAATTAAAAAAACAAAAACAAAAACAAAAATTAGAATCTTTAGACCTGGGGCTGGACACTGGTATTTTATGTAATGTCCTCAGATGAAAGTAATGTGTGGGTAGATTTTTGGCAATCACTAACTACAAGGAGATGCTCCTTTGAATAAGAATCGACAGGCAGTGAACAAACCTGCATTGCAGGGCATTGTTCTAGGTACCACAGAGGATATAAAAAACAACCAAAACTTGTCTCTGTACTCAAGGAGCTTTCAGCTACTTGTAGGAGAAAACTTCCCCTGGGAAAAAAATAAATAGCCAAAGGCTACAAGTGCTGGGTGTATGTGTGGGTAGAAACTAAATGCTGCAGAAATTTAGAGGTGAGAAGTCAATGGAAGTTGGAATAGCCAAAGGTCTCATGGCAGAGGAGGGAGGTCACTGAAGATTTAGAGGGATATGAAGTCAAGAAATGCCATCCTTGACTTTTTCACATCAACTTTGGGACATATTTTCAGGAGTATGGTGGGCTTCTTGAAACTCTCGTATGTTTGTGGCCTATATTTTTAAGACACCACAAAACCTTTGTAAATATAATTCGTTATTTCTGTAAAATTTCAATTCTCAGAACAGCTCTTGAATGCAATGCTACTGCTACTCTCTGTTTAAGAAACTGACACTTAGAAGTAAGTGATAGCTATGAGGAAGTGTGGTATATAGGCAGGTGCGTATTAGACTTGAGGGAACAAGCATGTAACCTCTGAGGATCCTATATTCAGACAACTTGCCAATGTTTCTCAGAAAAGTCAGTGTTCCTTTTGCCTTTTTGGTCTCTTCCTAGGTCACACAGGAAGGACAAACTTTCCCATAAGCAGCTGGGCAAAGCTCTAATGGCCCGATCCTCCATCTAGCAGCCTACAGCCTCCTTCTCTGTATGTGGAATTGAGATTAGTCCTTGACTGTTCTCTCGGTAAGAACCAGTAATTTCATTTCTACTCATTTCGACACAGTTTCTTTGCTGTTTGACCTAAGGGTTTTATACAGAAAAGAAAAAGCATTGATATTAATGTACATTTTGTCTCCTTTCAAGAGTATCCTTTTTCACACATGGAGTTCAAGATATCTAGACTTTAATTTCTGAGAATCACACCTTTGTAACACTTTTGTCAAAAGAAACTCATTAACTTTTCCGAATGGAAATGTTAGAGGCATCACATGCTTATTTGAAGTTTTATTCTAACAGGGTTGGCTTAAGATCCTTTTTTTGGGGGGTCTGACTGAACACTGACCCCAATTACTGGCATTTTTTGTGCTTCAGTGCTGCTGTTTCAGAATAAAAACCAATAACAACCCTACAGAAAAGCTTTATAAACTTCCCTAGTGAGTCTATAGCTCATTTCTCTTTCTTTCATGGTCACTGAATTGATTTTTCCTTGTTGCTTGTACATGGCATTCAATTATAGTGCATTGCCAGAATCAGATGACAACCTGCTATCAGAGAAACTGTAGAACTTGAAGGGAAAATACAGATTTTTAAGCCTTCTCCATGGATAACACCCCAGTCTTTGGCTTTCTATTCTGGAAAGCTTGTCACAATTTTAGGTTGCTCTATCAGGTAGTTTTGATCTTGCCTTTTTTGAGAACATATCAGTTGCCACTATTAAGAGTAATGTGTAAAATTGGTTTAATTTTCTATTTGGGGGTATCTCTAAAATATAAATGGAGTAATTGTTTTTTCAGGGGTCCTCTGGAGTTGATCTTTAAATCAGGCTATTAAAAATGAGTTAGCCTCCACCAAAAGAAAAAAGTAAAACAACAAAAAAAATTGGGTAGCCACTATGGAAAACAGTATGGAGGTTTCTCAAAAAGCTAAAAATAGAACTACCATATGACCCAGCAATCCTTCTCCTGAGTATATATCCAAAAAAACCCCCAAAACACTAACTTGAAAAGATACATGAGCCCCAATGTTCATAGTAGCATTATTTACAGTTGCCAAGATATGGAAACAACCTAAGTATTCATCAACAGATGAATGGATAAAGAAGATGTGGTGTGTGTATATACATACATACACACACACACACACACACACACACACACACACACACAACGGAATACTACTCAGCCATTAAAAAGAACAAAATTCTGTCATTTGCAGCAACATGGATGAACTTGGAGGGCATTATGCTAAGTGAAATAAGAGAAAGAAAAATACTGAATAATACCCTTATATGTGGAATCTAAAAAATACAACAAGCTAGTGAATATAACAAAAAAGCAGCAGACTCACAGATATAGAGAATAAACTAGTGGTTACCAGTGGGGAAGGTGGGGTAGGGCAATACAGGGGTGGGAGAGTGGGAGGAATAAACTATTGGGTATAAGATAGGCTCAAGGATGTATTGTATAACACGGGGAAGATGCCAATATTTTGAAATAACTGTAAATGCAAAGTAAATCTCAAAATTGTATAAAAAATAAAAAAATTTTAATTAAAAAAATGAGTTAGTCTCCTCCACCAAAAGAAAAAAGTAAAACAAAAACGAAGACATGTACCCTGGTTACAGGATTCAACCCAGTGGAATGACAAAGGATAAGAGCTGTGAAGTTTCCCTTTCAGGAAACCAGTTCAAATTGAAACAGAGGCCCAAATTGACTCTAGAAGGAAAGTATAGAAAAAAATGGAAATAAAGTATATGACAGGTTGCATTTGTGAGCAATTCTATTGAAATGCTGGGTGCTAGAGGATGTAAAAAGATGTTAAGTGTAAACACAAAGAAAACCAAGTGAATTCTTTTAAAAGAGGTAATAAATAACTAGGAAAAGCCAAAATTATGTTCAGAGAAAGAAGATAATATCATGACTCGGCACAGCAGTGAATTATATTTATATAATTACATTAACCTGAAGTTAATTCTTAAAAACATGGACATAAATACCATAAGAAACAGATAAGATACTTGAAAGTAGCTGCCTTTGGAAAATGGGGTTGATGTTGCTAGGGGTGGAGGAGCAGCTATTTGTTTGCTTGTTTTGTTTTAGTGTAAGCTGCTAGCACTATTTGACTTTTAAAACTTTGTACCTATATGATTTTGATTTAAAAATTAAACATTTAAAACACAAGTTTGTATTTCTAGCCCTCTTAGCATAAGTACAAGCTTGGCATGTTTTCCTCAGTGTTCGTGGAGCAGTGCTGAAGGAGGGAATTGGCTTTTTAAGCATATGGCCTAGCAAGACTTTGGTGGGATTGGTAGGATGGAGGAAGAGCCTTAGGACTGGGGTTCTGTCTGGAAGAGCCCTGGACAAATTTTGTTATTAACCTCTGTTGGCATTGATCCAGCCCTGATGAATAAGGAGAGAGGATTTCATCAACCTCAGAGGGCTGCGTTCTGTGTGTTCCTCTGGGCTGCTGAGCTTTTCCTTGCCATTATTGGCTATTGGCCCAAACATAATTCTCATTATGAAAAACGTTCTTCCAGGCCGCCTGGGTGTGCAATGGGCTTGTGTTTAACTCTTGGATGTGTCAAAGCACCTTGCTGGATCTAAGGTCTTTGGATGAATACGGATACAAGAGGCTGAGGAACTAGAACGCATTTTGAAAAAAAATGGACAAGGATTTATCTTGAACACCTGTCTGTGAGCAGACATGCTCTATACCTTCTTATTCATCCTTAAAGCAATTTTTCTCAGTTTGCAAAATAGCACCCAAGGCATGGTGATAAGTTTGGGTTAGTAATGACATTTTTTTCACTTGAATAAGTTTCAAAATCTTATATCAGCTGGCTTTTGTAGCATGGCTAATTATATGCATGCATTAATGTTCTGTCATGCCTTAGTCACTCAAACACAGCAAAAATGCTTCTGGGACTGGAAACTGGTCATTTGAGTTGAGGCATGTGATTTTTTAATGATCTGAAACAGTGGAGTTGTTTACACTCAGGTTAAGAATTAAAGGAGAAGCACATTCTAGTTTAGGCTCAGATTAAGAAGGAACATGATATGTGTTTGGGGAAAGAAATGAACATTAGTTAAATGTCTACAATGTACCAGGCACTTTACATATATTACTTCATTAATCCCCGAAAAAACACTGAATTATTCTTAAAGTCAAGATCCAGAAAGGTCATGTGACTTTTCTAAGGACTTCTAGCTAGTGAGTTGCGGAGCTCGAATTTTAAACAAAGTTTGGCTAGAAACCAAAAAAGAAAGAGGTTGAACAATTTTTACCAACATAAGTCCACATGCAACAAAATCACTCGTAAAACTTGCTAAAAAGTGGAAATTGTAGGGCTCCATTCCCGACCTACTAAATCAGAATTTCTGGGAGAAAGGCCAGGGAATACCCGGTGACTTTTATGTACCCCAGAGTTTGAGAACCACTATATGGTAATTGTAAACTGTGCTCCAATTATTTTGCAGAATATATGGTATTACCCTTCAATTAAACTTCCTTCAAGATTAGCCTTGTTTTATCACTTCTATTTCTCATTCTCCATGTATGCAGTCACAATTTTGGGGAACTACATACAGAAAATACCAGAAGATCACATTTTAGACTCAAATGGGGCCACAAAGAATTAGCATTTTCTCCTTAGACTAAGTTTATGGGGTAGTCATACAAAACAACAGTGGAGTAGGAAGAATAAGAGCTGAGGAATTTTCTGTGTGTGCATTCAGGGTAAGAACCGTGACTGTGCTGCGTCTGTTTACTGTGGCCTCTTAACTATTGATACTTGTTTTAACACACAAGCATAGATTTTCTCCCCGCCCATTCTGATGGATCAGTGGCTGTGTGCTAGTCCTATTTTATTCTTTCTTTCTCTTTCTTCTGTGCTTATGCATAGGTTATTCCTTGAATAGCTTAGAACTTGAGAAGACTAAATGAATGTTTCCAGAACCCCTGGAAAGGTTATTACCAGAAATTTAATAAAAACCTAAATACAGACAGAAATCAAGTGCAACGCAAAATTAAGAAAACATAGGAAAGGGGGTGAAAACAATGGGAGAGTTTGTACTGGGCCATTTTTTCCATAAACCCAAATAAAAGGGCCATGCCCTAAATATAACAGAGCAGAAACGATAGGATGAAAAGAGATAAGGGCAATGTATTCTCTTCCTACTGCGTCCCTTTCCAAAAAGGGAAATTGTTCATGTAGAAAGGTGGGAGGTTTAGATTTTGGTACCAGTTTGGTTTTCCTTTTCTAATAATTCAGTGTATTTTAAAATAGGAGAGTGTAAGGTTACCAGTTCAATCTGGGATATTCATTCTGAATTTAACAAATATTTATTGCATGGCTTCTATATTACAGTCCTCTGAGTTTTGAAATACTGAACTCCTACTCAGGGAATCAGGACACACCAGTTCTAATCTCAATTAGTTGTATGACTTCAAAATGGTCACTCATTTCCTCTGACCCTCAACCGCTTTCTCTGTAAAAGTAAAGCAGATAGTACTGAGGCTCTTTCAAGCTCTGTGAGTCTGTGTCTCGTTTACAATTGTGCCACAAGGAGAGTCTGAATATCTTCTTTGGTGGATTAGGAGATTCTGAGTGAGGTTATCATAAGTTTGTTTAAATTGATGAAAAATTATAATTGTACCAGAAGATACTTAAAGCCAAGTTGATAGTGATTATTTTAGATAATATATTCAGTTAATAGGAGTCCAATCAAGGCTCCTAGTCAGCATCTGTCTGTTTCTGAGACAGTTATCAAGTTAGTTGCTCTGCTGATAAAATAAAATGCTAACGCTTAATGTGTAAATTGGATAGGAGAAAGTGGTAAAATATTTGCACCCTCATCACCCTGAGGTGAAAACTTCTGTGCATACTATTGTATTCCAGTTGTTTCTTAACAGCTTTATTGAGGTATTTATTGATGTACAGAGAGTTTTATTGATGTACCATAATCTGCACATATTTAAAGTGTACAATCTCATAAGTTTTGACATATGACATATGTCCACATGTTAAATACGACCTATGAATCCATCACTAAAGATACTGAACATGTACAGCACTCTCAAAAGACCCCTTTTGCCCCTTTGTCATCTCTCCCACCCTTCCCCACAACACCCCGTCCTGCTCACCCACCTGGCAGCCGGTGATCTGCTTTCTATCACTATACATTAGTTTGCATTTACTAGAATTTTATATAAATAGAATTACATAGTAGTTTGTATTCTTTTTTTGTCTGGTGTCTTAAGCTGAGCATTTATTTTGAGATTCATCCATACTGTTGCATGCATCAAGAATTCATTCCTTTTATTGCTAAATAGTATTTCATTGTATGGATATAATATATTTTATTTTTCCATTGACCTATTGATGGACATCTGGGTTGATGACAGTTTGGGGCTGTTACAAATACAGCTGTTATGGACATCTGTATACAAGTCTTTATATGGACATATACTTTCATTTCTCTTGGATAAATAAACACCAAGGAGTGAAATGGCTGGGTCATATGGCAGGTATATGTTTAACTTTATAAAGAACTTCCAAGCTGTATTCCAAAGGGACTGTTGCATTTAACATTTCCACCAGCAATGTGTGATCCATTTATCATTATGAAATGATAGTGTGAGTATGGCATATCTTTTTCCATACTTTTTTTAACTTTTAACTTATTTGTGTCTTTATATTTCAAGTAGGTTTTTGGTATGCATCATATACTTGGGTCTCAGATTTTTATTCAACATGATAATCTCTGCCTTGTAATTGAGGTATTTAGATAATTTATACATCATGTACATCATTAACATGGCAAGATTTAAATCAACCTCCTATTTAATTTCTCTTTGTCCTATATGTTTTTTGTTCCCCTTTTCCTCTTTTTCTGCCTTCTTTTGGATAAGCTGGGTATTTTCTATGATTCCATTTTATCTCCTTTGTTAGCTTATTTGCTAACAATTCTTATTCTTTGTTCTGTTATTTTCAAGGGATTCTTTAGGATTTATAGTATACATGTTTAACTTACCAATTTATCTTCAAGTAATAAATATCATTTCAAATGATTTTATAAGGACCTCATAACAGTTTTACTTCCATTTCCTCCATATTAGTCTGTGTGCTATTATAGTCATATGTTTTACTTCTACATATCTTATAAATACCACATTCCACTGTTATTATTTTTACTTACGCAATTATCTTTTAAAGATATTTAAATAATAAAATACAAACGTTTATTGCCTTTGTGTAGATCCAGATTTCCAGTTGGTATCATTTTTCTTTGACCTGAAGGGTTTCTTAAAACATTTCTTGTAGTACAAGATTACTGCTTATGAATTATTTCAGTTTTTGGATATTGGAGAAAGCCTTTATGTAACATTTCTTTTTGGAAAGATATTTTCACTGGGTATGGAATTCAAGATGGACAGAGTTCTTTTGCTCTTTCAGAAATTTAAAATCGTGCTTCACTGTGTTTCCACTGGCATTGTTTTTGACAAGAAAGCTGCTATCATCCTTATCTGCATTCCTCTGTATATAATGTAACACTTTTCTCTGGCTGCTTATAAAATTTTCTCATTATCACCAGTTTTTGGGCAATTTGGTTAGGATGTACCTTGGGGTAGTATTCTTTCCATTTCTTATTCTTGGGGTTTTTGAACTTTGTGAAGGTTTATAGTTTTCATAAATTTGAAAATTTTTTGTTCACCATTTCTTTATCTTTTTCTGGTTCCTACCTTCCTGCGAACTCCCATTATGCATATATTAAGTCACTTGAAGTTGTACCACAGTTTACTGATTTTTACTGTCTTTGTAATTTTTTAGTCTTTTTTTCTCTCTGTTTCATTTTTGGATATCTATTGCTATGTCTTCAAGTTCATTAAACTTCCACACTGTTTAATCTGTAATAACCCCATTAATGTTTTTTTCATCTAGGTTTTATTTCTAGGATTTATTTTTCTGTTTTTTTGTCTCTAGAAGTTTGACATGGGTCTTTTTTTATATCTTTATCTATTTAGAATGTTTAATTTTTCCTCTGGCTTTTTGAACATATAAAATATAGTATAATGATTTTCCAATGTCCTTGTCAGTTAATTTTAACATCTCTGTCAGTTCTGGGTCAGTTTTGGCTGATTAGTTTTTCTCCTTATTATAGGTTTTCCTGTTTCTTTTTATGCCTGGCAATTTTTGATTGGATGCAAGATACTGTGTTTTACCTTGTTGGGTGCTGGATATTTTTGTATTCCTATAACGATTTTGGGGTTTTGTTCTGGGACACAGTTAAGTAATTTGGAAATAGTTTGATCCTTTCTGCCATTGCTTACAAGATTTATCAGGCAAGACCTGAGCAGTGTTTTGCCTAGGTCTAATTATTTTCTACTACTGAAGCAAGACTATTCTCAGTATTCAATCCAATGGTTCATGAATTATGAGTTTTTCCTCTCCGGTAGGGGATGGATCTAGTCCTATTCCCTAGTTTATCCTGCTGGCCCTGGCCCCATTTTGGGATCTGAGTGCTGTTGTCTCTAATCTTTTTGAGTATTTCTTTTCCTAGACTCAAAACAGTTTCTGCACATGTATGCCCTGATCATTATTTGGTTGAATACTTGAGGAAGACCCTCTGCCAATCTAGAGAGAACTCTCTCTTTGCAGACCTCTCCTCTCCAGTATTCTGTCTGCCAAATGTAAGTGCCTTGGTTTCTCTAGATTCTCAGTTCCATTTCAACTCCAGAGTTTTGCAGCCTCTGCCTGTGTTTCTCCTCAGTGTGCAATGGTCCAGAAACTTTCTCAAAGCAACAAATTTTGGCAATCCTGGGGTTCCCTCATTTGTTTGCCATCTCTTTGAGATCACTATCTTTCATTGCCTGATATCTAATAACTTGAAAATCATTTCTTAACTTACTCTGATTTTTTTTTGTTGTTTCAGGCAACGGCATAAATTCAATTCTTATTACTACTTCTTAGCCAGAACCAGAAGTCTTCCCCACTTTTTTTCTTTTAAGAAAGAGCAACCTGACTATACTAAATAGAAGAGAGGGTAGGAGCACAGAAATCACTTAGGAAAAAAATTCTACAGCATTCTGGAGAAAGAAATAACCCTAATTAATGTAAATGAGCAAATGTTTGTTTAAATATATATATGAAATAGGAAAGACTCTGAAAATCCATCTTGCAGAAAGGCTCCAGAGTAGCTTCTAGAAATATATCATTTACAAGCATGCCAATATCATTATTTTTATATATTCTCAATGCAAAAGAGAAGAGGGAAAATATCATCCCAGTCATAAAACTCTGTGTGGTTTTAAAACATGTGACTATTCCCCCTGCCCCAATGTGGCTGTGTGGATCCATTTACTATGCCCTGGGTAACTGCATCTAAGGGCACTGTAGATGGCAATGAGGTTTTTGTTTTCTTTTGTTTTTTTTAACATCTTTATTGGAGTATAATTGCTTTACAATGTTGTGTTACTTTCTGCTGTATAACAAAGTGAATCAGCTATACGTATACATATATCCCCATATCTCCGACCTCTTCTGTCTCCCTCCCACCCTCCCTATCCCACCCCTCTAGGTGGTCACAAAGCACTGAGCTGATCTCCCTGTGCTACGCAGCTGCTTCCCACTAGCTATCTATTTTACATTTGGTAGTGTATATATGTCCATGCCACTCTCTCACTTCGTCCCAGCTTACTCTTTCCCCTCCCCGTGTCCTCAAGTCCATTCTCTACATCTGCGTCTTTATTCCTGTCCTGCCCCTAGGTTCTTCAGAACCAATTTTTTTTTAGATTCCATATATATGTTAGCACACAGTATTTGTTTTTCTCTTTCTGACTTAATTCACTCTGTATGACAGACTCTAGGTCTAGCCACCTTACTACAAATAACTCAAATTTCGTTTTGTTTCTTTTCATGGCTGAGTAATATTCCATTGCATATATGTGCCACATCTTCTTTATCCATTCATCTGTCGATGGACACTTAGGTTGCTTCCATGTCCTGGCTATTGTAAATAGTGCTGCAATGAATATTGTGGTACATGACTCTTTTTGAATTACTGTTTCTCAGGGTATATAACCAGTAGTGGTATTGCTGGGTCATATGGTAGTTCTACTTTTAGTTTTTTAAGGAACCTCCATACTGTTCTCCATAGTGGCTGTACAGTCCCATCAACAGTGCAAGAGGGTTCCCTTTTCTCCACACCCTCTCCAGCATTTATTGTTTGTAGATTTTTTGATGATGGCCATTCTGACCGGTGTGAGGTGATACCTCATTGTAGTTTTGATTTGCATTTCTCTAATGATTAGTGACGTTGAGCATCCTTTCATGTGTTTGTTGACAAACTGTGTATCTTCTTTGGAGAAATGTCTATTTAGGTCTTCTGCCCATTTTTGGATTGGGTTGTTTGGTTTTTTGATATTGAGCTGCATGAGCTGCTTGTATATTTTGGAGATTAATCCTTTGTCAGTTGCTTCATTTGAAAATATTTTCTCTTATTCTGAAGAGTTGTCTTTTCGTCTTGTTTATGGTTTCCTTTGCTGTGCAAAAGCTTTGAAGTTTCATTAGGTCCCATTTGTTTATTTTTGTTTTTATTTCCATTGCTCTAGGAGGTGGGTCAAAAAGGATCTTGCTGTGACTTATGTCATTGAGTGTTCTGCCTATGTTTTCCTCTAAGAGTTTTACAGTGTCTGGACTTACATTTAGGTCTTTAATCCATTTTGAGTTTATTTTTGTGTATGGTGTTCGGAAGTGCTCTAATTTCATTCTTTTACATGTAGCTGTCCAGTTTTCCCAGCACCACTTATTGAAGAGGCTGTCTTTTCTCCATTGTATATTCTTGCCTCCTTTATCAAAGGTAAGGTGACCATATGTGCGTGGGTTTATCTCTGGGCTTTCTATCCTGTTCCACTGATCTATATTTCCATTTTTGTGCCAGTAACATACTGTCTTTTTTTTTTTTGAATTTTTGAATTTTATTTGTTTTTTTATACAGCAGGTTTTTACTAGTCATCCATTTTATACACATCAGTGTATACATGTCAATCCCAATCTCCCAATTCATCCCACCACCACCACCACCCCCCCGCCGCCTTCCCCCCTTGGTGTCCATATGTTTGTTCTCTACATCTGTGTCTCAATTTCTGCTGTGCAAACCGGTTTTCTGTACCATTTTTCTAGGTTCCACATATATGCGTTAATATACGATATTTGTTTTTCTCTTTCTGACTTCCTTTACTCTGTATGACAGTCTCTAGATGCATACACGTCTCTACAAATGACCCAATTTCGTTCCTTTTTATGGCCGAGTAATATTCCATTGTATATATGTACCACATCTTCTTTATCCATTCGTCTGTCGATGGGCATTTAGGTTGCTTCCATGACCTGGCTATTGTAAATAGTGCTGCAATGAACATTGGGGTGCATGTGTCTTTTTGAATTATGAGTACCATACAGTCTTGATGACTGCAGCTTTGTAGTACAGTCTGAAGTCGGGGAGCCAGATGCCTCCAGTTCCATTTCTCTTTCTCAAGACTGCTTTGGCTATTCAGGGTCTTTTATGTTTCCATACAAATTGTGAATTGTTTTGTTCTAGTTCTGTGAAAAATGCCATTGGTAGTTTGACAGGGATTGCATTGAATCTGTAGATTCCTTTGGGTAGTACAGTGATTTTCACAATGTTGATTCTTGCAATCCAAGAACATGGTATATCTCTTCATCTGTGTGTATCATCTTTAATTTTTTATCAGTGTCTTATAGTTTTCTGCATACAGGTCTTTTGTCTCCTTAGGTAGGTTTATTCCTAGGAATTTTATTCTTTTTGTTGCAATGGTAAATGGGAGTGTTTCCTTAATTTCTCTTTCAGTTTTGGCAATGAAGTTTTGAAAGCCTTCACGAGACCCAAGTCTCATCTTTGCAGAATGACGCAAGAGCTCATTACTGTTGATGAATTTTAAATAGAACAATCATTTTGATTGCTTAAGTCTGACTCAGTAAGCCTGCAAAAGCATTTCTCCCCTCATGCTGAATCCTCAACAAATCTCAGGATTCTACCAGACATTTTCATGAGAAAATATGAAAAATGTCCAGAGTTTCACATATTACCACCAGGCCAAAATGACTCCTTTTTCTATGCCATGGTCTATGGGCATTAACTAGAAAGAAAGAGTACTAGAGAATAGTTAGGGAGATTAAAATTAAACCTCGAACTTCATAGTTGGTTCTAACACTTCCTTTCTGCTTTTCATATATTTACTCTCATTTCTCATTACCTTTTCTGAATTCTTTTTTTAGCTTTTAAAAAGTATTTATGGTACCTCAAATTCTTTAGGAAAGAAATGGACAATAATACATGCAGTGCATGTAAATAGTATTCTAGTCTATTATAGCAGGTGGCTGACCTCTTTGGAGGGCAGACACTTCACATCTTCAGCAAGTAGAGAATCAGTCATAGCTTAATGTGATTCCAGAACTATAAAGACCTTAGTGATTTCGTGGTCTAGAGATGTTAAGATTCTGGCATAAGGGCCCTCATTCCTCTATCCCATGCTTATGGCTAATTTATCACAAAACACTCTCCCACTGCGTCAGGTTTTATCTTCGTTGTCTCAACTCAGTACCCCAGTTAGCTACTACCAACCACTCAAAGTAGGACTGTAAAATAAATCCTATTTGCAGTTCAGCACCTAGTCCATTCTCTTACTGTTACAGATATGGGAACAGAGGCTTCCAATCAGCTTCAGGGCTTAGACCAATACCTAATTCTGAGCACAGTCATTCCAGAATGTCTCCATAGTCCTAGAGGCCCAAATATTTTCATGTGAATACACAATGACAAAGTAGATATGTAGAAATAAGATGACAGAGCTGGCCTGGAAAGAAAGATTAAGAGACTTTCATCCTGTTCTGCTTGTTGCCAGACTGAAAATTTACCAAAATAACAAAAAGATTTTCAACTGATTTAGAAACTAATCTTGTTTGTCAAGCAACCCAGAAAGAAAGCGTACCATGAAATGTTTGTTTGCTTGTTTTTCTTTTTGTTTTTTTCTTATCCAGCTTTATATAGAGGCAGAAAAGAAGAATATACATATAAAAGTATTCCAGAGGCATTGGAAGTCTCCACCCACTTCAAAACCCTTCTCTCATCATCAGGTCTTGATACGTGACATTCCTTTAGTAGGTCTATAGCTCATCATTACTCACTGAATGACTATACCAAAAAACAAATTCCTGTGGAAAGAAGGAATTCTTGGTTAACGTGTCAACAAGTATCAACAGATTATTTTCTCAGGGAAGTTTGTGTAAAGAGGGGAAAAAAGAAAGAAAATACATAGTGAGAGATGTGAAAAAGGAGGCCAAGTAAGTGAGTTGCCAAAGGTCTTCCAGGTGAAATAGAATTTTGAATCCTGAATTCCTTGACCTGATTGACATTACACTCTCCTGCATTGCACACAACCCTGGCGGTTCTTCAGAGACCCTTTCCATGACCAAAAATTATCACTCCAAGTTCCAGATAAAAATCACTAATATTAAGGGAACACTTACTATGAGCTAGGCTATATGCTTACTGTTTCTTATGTGTATTACCTCACTTAGTACTCAAAGAAAACTTATGAAGTTCATTCTTTTATTATCCCTACTTTGCAGATAAGAAAATCGAGTCTTAGAGAAGTTAAGTAATTTGCCTAGGGACTTCTGGCTAGAAAGTGACAGAGCAGAGATTTGAAGCACAATCCATCTGATTGCAAGCCATACTTCTAATCACTACAGTAACCTGCTTTCAGTTGTTCCAGGGCCGAACAGAAGAATCTTAGCCTGGATTTGTATGTTCTTCAGTATTAAGAACACAATTATGGGACAATATATAAAAATTCTAAATAATTCTTATTCTTTCTTCAGTTTTGCTAAAAATCAGCAAAACATGTGAAAGGACATCTGATGTAAGATTGTGAGAGACAACTTACTGCAGAAGTCAACCACTAATCCAAGGCCCTTGATCAAGCTAACCCTCGCAGGGAGGGTAGGGATTTTAACATTTAGTTGTTCTCCTGGGCTTGCTTACTGGAGATATGCTAAATCTTAGGCCAACTGTCCCATCTTCAACAGTTGATCAAAAATGAGAAGTCTGACCAACTTCTGTTGTTGGACTTGCAAGGACCTGAACTGAGTCACAGACACTTCATCCATTAAAGCCATTCTTTCAAATGACATTTATTTGAATATCTACTAAGTTCTAGAAATGATGCTAAGTTTTGAGGATTCAAAGGTAAAACGATATGATGACAGAATTCAAGAGCTTCCTCAAGTGACAGGCTGATTGCGTCATAAGTAATAACAAAACTAAGGGTAATCGTTATCATGGAAATCAATACACACTGCAGTACAAGTATCAGAAGAGGGGTTCCTGTCCTAGTCCACCAGGGCGATAAAAGGATACCATAGACTGGGTAGCTTATAAACAATAAAAACTCATTTCTCACATTTCTGGAGCCCGGGAGTTCAAGGTCAAGGTGCCAGCAGATTTGGCATCTGGTGAGGGCCCACTTCCTGTTTTATAGACAGCTGTCTTCTGTGTCCTAACATGGTGGAAGGGACACAGGAGCTCTCCAGAGCCTCTTTTATAAGGGCGTCGTTAATCTCATTCATGAGGGCTCTGCCCTGATGATCTCATCACCTCCTAAAGGCTCCAGCTCCAAATACCATCACATTGGGGATCAGGATTTCAAAACATGAACCTTGAGGGGGAAGACAACATTTAGTCTATAGCAGTTCCTAAGTCTACCAACACAGTCTGGGAAGGCAAGAGAGAATATCATAGAAGGCTTAGGCAGAAGACATGTCTCTATTTCTCTCTTCTGGGCAGTGCTACAAAAAAGATAAAATCGCAAAGGGTAGAGGGTGAAGTTACCACCCAGGAAAAGGCATTACTAACTCTCAAAGTTGGTAAGGCCTATTCTTGTCTATGAGGGAAGTATTAAGACCCTAAATCTCTAATTACACAGCAATTTAAACATGTAAGTTCAATGATCCCAGGTCTCTCTCTGTGAATTCATATAAAATCACTTAATATTAATATTTTCATCATTTGTCCCAAGTTGCAACTGTTAATGGAGACTTCTGGTTCCTTGCAAGATTCCTCAAAAAGGTGATGGAAAGTGTGGAATTAGATAGTAGTGAAGGTTGCACAACATTAAGAATATACTAAAAGTCACAGTGTACACTTTAAAATTATTAAAATGGTGAATTTTACATTATGTAAATTTTATCTGAAAAAATAATTCCCTAAAAACATTTTCAAAACTCAAAGGATGTTATTAAAATGCTTACAAAAAGAGTCCAACACTCTTGCTCACTTCTGGCTTCTACTACACATCACTGCTTTTCAAATTTTTAAAACTCCATATAATAAAATAATTCAAAAATGCAGAAAACTGCACAAAATATCCACCATCCAGAATCATATCACCACCAAAAATCAAGAATTATTAACATTTTGCCATTTTCAGATTATTTTCACTTAAGTTTTTTTCCATTAAAAATCAAATGTAACTTACATTTGAAGACTTTTCCCATCTCATTCTCTGCTCTCTCCAAAGACAGTGATTTTTCTGAAACTGTTATGCTTCCCTTCTGTAACACATTTAAAAATATTAACCACCTGTAAGTTTTTTCACAGATTGTATACAATACCACTTCACAAGTTTAAATTTTTTTTTAAACATCTTTATTGGAGTATAATTGCTTTACAGTGTTGTGATAGTTTCTGCTGTATAACAATGTGAACCAGCTATATACATACGTATATCCCCATATACCCTCCCTCTTGCGTCTCCCTTCCACCCTCCTTATCCCACCCCTCTAGGTGGTCGCAAAGCACCGAGCTGATCTCCCTGGGCTATTTGGCTGCTTCCCACTAGTGATCTATTTTACATTTGGTAGTGTATATATGTCAATGCTACTCTCTTACTTCGCACCAGCTTACCCTTCCCCCTCCCCGTGTCCTCAAGTCCATTCTCTATGTCTGTGTCTTTATTCCTGTCCTGCCCCTAAGTTCATCAGAACCATTTTTCTTTTAGATTTGATACATATGTGTTAGCATATGGTATTTGTTTTTCTCTTTCTGACTTACTTCACTCTGTATGACAGACTCTAGGTCCATCCACCTCACTACAAATAACTCAATTTCGTTTCTTTTTAGCCAGACTCATTAAGAAAAAAAGGGAGAGGGCTCAAATCAATAAAATTAGAAATGAAAAAGGAGAAGTTACAACAGACTTACAAAGGGTCATAAGAGACTACTACAAGCAACTATATGCCAATAAAATGGACAACCTAGAAGAAATGGACAAATTCTAAGAAAGGTACAATCTTCCAAGACTGAACTAGGAAGAAATAGAAAATATGAACAGACCAATCACAAGTACTGAAATTGAAACTGTGATTTAAAAACTTCCAACAGGGGCTTCCCTGGTGGCGCAGTGGTTGAGAGTCTGCCTGCTGATGCAGGAGACACGGGTTCGAGCCCTGGTCTGGGAGGATCCCACATGCCGCGGAGCGGCTGGGCCCGTGAGCCACGGCTGCTGAGCCTGCGCTTCTGGAGCCTGTGCCCCGCGACGGGAGGGGCCGCGATAGTGAAAGGCCCGCGCACCGCGATGAAGAGCGGTCCCCGCACCGCGATGAAGAGTGGCCCCCACTTGCCGCAACTGGAGAAAGCCCTCGCACGAACCAAAGACCCAGCACAGCCAAAAATAAATAAATAAATAAATAAATAAAAAAAAAAAAAAAAAAAATTAAAAACTTCCAACAAACAGAAGTCCAGGACCAGATGGCTTTACAGGCAAATTCTATCAAACGTTTAGAGAAGAGTTAACACCTATCCTTCTGAAACTCGTCCAAAAAACTGCAGAGGAAGGAACACTCCCAGGATCATTTTATGAGGCCACCATCACCCTGATACCAAACCAAGACATAGATACCACACAAAAAAAAGAAAACTAGAGGCCAGTATCACTGATGAATATAGATGCAAAAATCCTCCACAAAATACTAGAGCAAACTAAATCCAACAATACATTAAAAGGCTCATACACCACGATCAAGTGGTATTTACCCCAGGGATGGAAGGATTTTTCAACATCTGCAAATCAATCGGTGTGATACACCACATCAACAAATTGAAGAATAAAAACCATATGATCATCTCAATAGATGCAGAAAAAGCTTCTGACAAAATTCAATACCCATTTATGATAAAAACTCTCCAGAAACTGTCATAGAGGGAACTTACTTCAACATAATAAAGGCCATATATGACAAACCTACAGCTAACATCATACTCAATGGTGAAAAGCTGAAAGCATATCCTTTAAGATCAGGAATGACACAAAGATGTCCACTCTCACCACTTTTATTCAACAGAGTTTTGGAAGTCCTAGCCACTGCAATCAGAGAAAACAAAAAAAGAAATAAAAGGAATCCAAATTGGAAAAGAAGTAAAACTGTCACTCTTTGCAGATGACATGATACTATACATAGAAAATCCTAAAGATGCTACCAGAAAACTACTAGAGCTCATTGATGAATTTGGTAAAGTTGCAGGATACAAAATTAATACACAGAAATCTCCTGCATTCCTATACACTAACAACAACAACAACAAAAGATCAGAAAGAGAAATTAAAGAAACCCATTTGAAGATGGCTCTTTGGGACATGAGCCCACCATCTTCTCAGTCTGCTGGCTTCCGAATAAAGTTGCTATTCCTTTCCCCAGCAAAAAAAAAAAAAAAAAGAGAAAGAAACCCATTTACCATCACTTCAAAAAGAATAAAATATCTAGGAATAAAACTACCTAAGGAGCCAAAAGACCTGTACTCAGAAAACTATAAGATGCTGATAAAAGAAATCAAAGATGACACAAACAGATGGAAAGATATACCATATTCTTGGATTAGAAGGATCAATATTGTCAAAATGACTATACTACCCAAGGTAATCTACAGATTCAAAGCAATCCCTATCAAATTACTAATGGCATTTTTCACAGAAGTAGAACAAAAATTTTTACAATTTGTATGGAAACACAAAAGACCCCGAATAGCCAAAGCAATCCTCAGAAAGAAAAACAGTGCTGGAGGAATCAGGCTCCCTGACTTCAGACTATACTGCAAAGTTACAGTAATCAAAAGAGTATGGTACTGCCACAAAAACAGAAATACAGATCAATGAAACAGCATTGAAAGTCCAGAAATAAACCCACATACCTATGTTCAATTAATCTATGACAAAGTAGGCAAGAACGTACAATGGAGAAAAGACAGTCTCTTCAGTAAATGGTGCTGGGAAAACTGGACAGTTACATATAAAAGAATGAAATTAGAACACTGTCTAACACCATACACAAAAATAAACTAGGGCTTCCCTGGTGGCGCAGTGGTTGAGAATCTGCCTGCCGATGCAGGGGACACGGGTTCGAGCCCTGGTCTGGGAGGATCCCACATGCCGCGGAGCAACTAGGCCCGTGAGCCACAACTACTGAGCCTGCGCGTCTGGAGCCTGTGCTCCGCAACAAGAGAGGCCGCGACAGTGAGAGGCCCACGCACCGCGATGAAGAGTGGCCCCCGCTTGCCACAACTGGAGAAAGCCCTCGCACAGAAACGAAGACCCAACACAGCCAAAAATAAATGAATAAATAAATAATTTTAAAAAAAAATAAATAAATAAACTAAAAATGGATTAAAGACCTAAGTGTAAGACCAGATACTATAAAACTCCTAGAGGAAAATGTAGGCAGAACACTCTTTGACATAAACCAGAGCAACATCTTTTTGGATCCACCTTCTATCATAATGAAAATAAAAACAAAAACAAATGGGACCTAACTGAACTTAAAAGCTTTTGCACAGCAAAGGAAACCATAAACAAAACAAAAAGACAACCTACAGAATGGGAGAAAATATTTGCAGACAAAGCAACCCACAGGGGATTAACCCTCAAAATGTACAAAAACAGCCCATACAACTCAATATCAAAAAACCAAGCAGCTCAATCAAAAAATGGCCAGAAGATCTAAATAAACATTTCCCCAAAGAAGACATACAGATGGCCAAAAAGGACATGAAAAGATGCTCAACATCTCTAATTATTAGAGAAATGCAAATCAAAACTACAATGAGGTATCAGCGCACACCAGTCAGAATGGCCATCATCAAAATGTCTATAAACAATAAATGCTGGAGAGGGTGTGGAGAAAAGGGAACCCTTCTACACTGTTGGTGGGAACATAAATTGTACAACCACTGTGGAGAACAGTACGGACGTTCCTTAGAAAAAGAAAAATACAACTACCATATGACCCAGCAATCCCACTCCTGGGCATATATCCAGAGAAAACCATACTTAGAAAAGATACATGCACCCCAATGTTCATTGCAACACTATTTACAGTAGCCAATACATGGAAGCAACCTAAATGTTCACTGACAGATGAATGGATAAAGAAGATGTGGTACATACACATAATGGAATATTACTCAGCCATAAAAAAAGAATGAAATAATGCCTTGCAGCAACATGGATGAACCTAGCGATTATCATACTAAGTGAAGTAAGTCAGACAGAGAAAGACAAGTATCATTTGATATCACTTATATGTGGAATCTAAAAATATGATACAAATGAACTTATTTATAAAACAGAAACAGACTCACAGACTTAGAAAATAAACTTATGGTTACCAAAAGGGAAAGGTGGGTGGGGGGAGGGATACGTTTGGAGGCTGGGATTGACATATACACACTACTATATATAAAATAGATAATCAACAAGGACCTACTGTATAGCACAGGTTACTCTACTCAATACTCTGTAATAACCTATATGGGAAAAGAATCTGAAAAAGAATACATACATGTATATGTATAACTAAATCACATTGCTCTACACCTGAAACTAACACAACGTTGTAATCAACTATACTCCAATATAAAATTAAAACCAAGAAAGGAAATAATTCCTCTATCTTGATAAAATACATGGCAAATTTGATGTATTCTTATTCTTTCTCTAATAAGAAATATTCCATTTGTCTGTAAATTCACTTGGAATTTTCAAGTAGAGAAAAATATCATCACTGCTATTTCTTTTTTCTTAGTTATGACAATAAAGCACAAAATTGAATAGATTCAGCAACAGTTGGCATTCCTATTCTGTTCTCAACTTCAAAGAGAATGCTAAATAATCTTAATGAGATTAAGAAAATAGGCTTCAAATCCTATTTTTTTCCTAAAAGGATTCTTTAAATCAATGTACATACTAAACATTTTAGAGATAAGATATTAATAAGTTAAGATTGATGAAGCAGGCACTTGATTAAGTAAGGACTGTTATTATCTAATTTTACCAATGAGAAAATTAAGGGAAGTAACTTGTTGAAGACCACACAGCTAGTAAATGGTAGAACTAGGATTTGAACATAGAAATCTGTCTTAATTGCACAGATGTTCTTAATGGTACACTTACTGCCTTTCTCTCAAGCTTGCTAGCAAGCTCACCTAACTTCCTTGTCACTTCACTTTGATTGTGGACTTGCCCACTCTCTGCTCGAGCCCACCAAGACCCACTGACTGGTCTGTACCAAAAACAAACATGTTCTTAATTGCACACTTACTGCCTCTCTCTCAAGCTTGCTAGCAAGCTCACCTAACTTCCTTGAAATTATTTCCTAGTATTTTATTTCTACCTTATTTTAATTTTGTCCCCTAATTTTCTTTTTTACCCAGAGTCCCAGACTAATTATAAGATTCCTTGCCACTTCCAGTCTCAGTTTTACAGAGGGGGAAACCCTTATGGCATACCATCTTTGAAATCTGTGTAAGAATCTCAGTTCTAGCTCTCTGCCTTTGATGGGGCCAAGACTAGATTTCTGCCCCTTGCCTGGGCACTAAAACCCAACTTCCTGGCTATTAGGATTGTATTTGGGAACAATACCTCATGGTCAGTCATCATGGCATTAGCTCATGTGCTTAGCATTTTGTTTTCATGTTTCTTCTTTATTTTCAACACCTAATATTTTTTCTTTTTGATTGTATTTCATTCTAATTTTTTTATTATATTTTTACCCAGTGTTTCTATGTGCTTGGAGCCATGGAAGTGGGAGGGGAGAGAGGGCCCCTCAGTGTCATGTCAGTCCCAATGTTGGCAGAATTTCCACCTCTTGTTTTGTCCCTTCTACACTCTTCTTAGCATTCACCCGGCCTCTGCCTCCAGTCACTTTGTTAACCTGGCTCAGTCACTCCGAATTTACTTAATGATGCACAGCTTTGCAGTCCTTGTGATGCCAGAAGGAGAAGATTCTCTCCTCTGTGTAACACTCAGGTGCTGGCAAAGGGACAAAGCAGTTCCCTGGGCCTAAAGATGATTCTTTCAGTGTTCTCCACATTGGAGTACGTTTCAGCCACTGGTCTGTACTCCGACCAACTGCTCCTCTCCTACCCTCAGGTCCTGTTGCTGACTCTCACTGGACCAGATTTTTCTTATCTAAAGATAAATTGGATTTCAGAGTCCCTGTCATTCCTTCCAGCCAAGCTTCTGCTAGCACCCATCCTTCCCTCCAGTCAGCATCCCCACCCACCTCCAGAAGACTCAGCAGATGCAAAGAGATACTTGAGCAGGGGCAAGGGTTGGGTGGAGAGGGGTGTCACTTCACTTTGACCGTGGACTTGCCCACTCTCTGCTCTAGCCCACCAAGACCCACTGGTCTGTACCAGAAACAAAGCAAATCAAACATGTGATGTAAATTTTGTTTTAAAAGAATATATTAAAATTTTTGTTTCAAATGGAGCTGTTTTCTATGTAGTAATGAAATCACCCATTAGTTCTCTGTTCATGAAAGATATAATAACAGAAGACCTGAATCTGGGTTCCACCTTTACAAGGCCTTAAATCAGCATTCCAAGTCAGAATGTTAAGTCTAGATAATGTGTGAATATCCACAATTAAGGAACTAATCTGTGTGGGGACCACTTCTACTTACTTGGTAAAGACAAACTTCTTCAACATTATTTATTTATTTATAACGTATGTACATTAAAACTCACCCATTCTTGAGGCGTATACAGTTCTATGAGTTCTAACACATGTCTGGATCACACAAGCATGATGATCAGAACAGACAGTGCCGTCATTGCCCAAATTCCCTCGGGCTACCTCTTATAATCACACCTTTCCCTGACCTCGTAACCCCAGCAGCCACTGATCTGTTTTCCATCACTATAGCTTTTCCTTTTCTAGAATATCATACAAAGCAATTGTACAGTATGTACTTGTTTGAGACTAGCTTGTTTCACTTTGCAGAATACATGTGAAGTTCATCCATGTTGTTACAGGTACCAGAAGTTTGCTTCTGCTTAATGCTGAATAATATTCCATTGCATGAATTTATTATAGTTTGTTTAGTCTTTTACCTGTTGTTTCTAGTTTCGGGTGATCATCAGTAATGCTGCCTAAATATTTTTGTAAAAGTTTTTTTGTGAATGTAAGTGTTCATTTCTCTCTGGTAAATACGCAGGAGTGAGACTGCTGAGTGATAATGGTGAGTGTACGTTCAACCTCACAAGAAGCCACTAAACCATTTTCTAGAGTGGCTGTGCCCCAAGCAATGTAGGAAAGTCCCCAGAGCTCCTCACCCCTGCCAGACCTTGAGAGTGCCAATTTTGTAGTATTTTGTTACTATTTTTTTTAACTTAGACATTCTATAATACGTGTGTATAGTATGGATAGTAATTAAGCACACAAAAAGATGAACACCATTAATCATTAGGAAAATGCAAATCAAGCTCTTCTAACACTCTCATGAAAAGGGTATTAGGTTTCACACTAAAGAGACAAAAAATATTTCTTTCCAGGAGGTAAATAGTATAGCAATGTCGGCAGTATGACTCTCAACTTGATGGTCTGTGGATGTGAGAAGAAAACAAGGATATTCAATAAAGATTCTGGAAGAATGCCTGGTCCCAAAATAAGAAAATACACTCTACGGTGTGCTGAAAGTCACTTGCTGGGTATCTCTAATCTGTTGTTGGAAATCGGGTGTAGAACTGATTTCCCAATAATGGATTTTTGACAGTTGTTAGAAAAAAAAAAAAAAAGGTATTACATTTGCAGTTGAAAAGTGTAACTTTTCTGTGCTGTCTGAAAATTCAATGGTCCCTTCACTACAGGAAACAATGTGTTACATACAGATAAATAGAGGGAAACTGAATTCTTGGGCATCAGTCCCACCAAAGGGTTCCATAAAATTGAGAGAGACCCTTCATGGTTTGCATTGATATAAGTGCCAGAAACTTGAGGTGAATTTATAGCCACAGACTTAAAATCCTGCCAGGAGACCTGGCCTCCTATCAGTTATCCTCCAACAAGTTCCTCTGTTTCCCTGGCCTTCTCTAGTTTCCCCTCGGCACTTTGGAATTATGAACATTATCCTCTTCCTACTTGCTTCCTTCTGAGACTTGAAGGACTTCCAATTCCAGGCCTCCTGATCTCTGGTCTTCTTTTGTATCTCATCCCGCCTCCAACTCTCCCCAAACCTTAGCCTCAGGCTTCGAGTCAAGGACACTTCCCACTCTCTCAGCCAGGCAAGGTTTGCCAAGGCTGAAGGGGCTATTTTTCTCTTTGTGGCCTCTGAAGGCCCTCACAGAGCTCCTCCAATTTTGCCTTCCTCCATTGATGATTTCATCTCAGTTTGTTGTCAGCCCTTAAGACACGTTTCTCTACTTTGAGCCTTGGCTTGAGTTACTTTTCTTTTCCTCCAGATTACAGTAAGTTTTCAATTAGTTTCTTCCTAACTTATTTCATACCTTTCTCAGCTATCCTTGATCACTTCTGTGCCAATATACACTATGGATTATTTATTTAAAGTCATTTAAGTCTAATCCTAAATTGAGGGCCCTACTGTTCAATAAATGATAAATGCAATAAGAATGCTTTCATTTTCCATTTGCTTCATTATAGGTCATTTCTACAGTACACTGCATCAGGAAGGTTCTTTGGAGTCAATTATTTTGATCTATTCTTTCTGGATATAAGAGCTAATATTCTTTAAGAGGAAGGATGGCCTGAGAGAATTTATGACAAAAGGTTGGCACTTCAAGCACAGACACATTCTAGCCCTAATTCTGTTGTTGACTCATGACAGGACCTCAAAAAAGCCATCTAGAAATACGTTGCCTGTTAAGTGAGGATGAACTGCCTCTCAGGTTTCAGTTGAGGAATAAACTGCTAAATCACTTTCCTAACGTATTGTGTTTTGTAGCTCATCCATTGTCAGGAACCTGAGCTAAAAAGGAGGGAAATGGCTCTCTGGATATCATCACACATCACTCATAGGTTGAGTCCATTCTTCTAGGCAACAGAACTCACGCATGGAACCTAGGAAAAAAATTTCAACTAAATCATAAGTGAATCAATTCTTTCAGGCCACAGAACTTACACATAGAAACTTTAAAAAGTTTTATCTAAAATGTGTTAGCTAAATTTCAGCTTAACGTAACTTATGATGTTACAAAATCGGGTTAATCTAGCCTGGAGCCCATACGGCCAGAAGTATTTAAGGATATTTCTCCTTGTACCACTGAGTGACACTGTAATTAATGAACAGATGATTTAATACCTATCTTGCTAATAGACTGCAAGTGCCATCAAAGCAGAGTTGGTGCCCTGTTGTGTTCCACAGATACCTGTTAAATGAATAAGTGAAAAAATGACTTTTTAATTAAACAGCCAAAATATGGTTTAAACGTAAAACTGATGATCAGGATTTTGCTCTGTCAGGGATTCCAAAACACTCAGGAGCTGAACATTCAGTTCCACTTGTCAAGTGCTGTTGGCACGTCTGACAACTACCATTTGGTGTGTGCAGGCAGGCACCGACTTTTTAGAGGCAGTTGGTCTACTCTTTAGTGAGATGGAAGGTTTCTGGGTTTTTTGTTTTTTAATTTTTTTTTGGAGTTTAAGTGTTCTAAGTGGAATTTATATAGCCTACAAATGTTGAACCTGAGGTATAAAAATATAAATAAAAGACTCTATTTACATAGGCTAATTAGATTGGAGGTCTGAATTGGGTTAGGTTCACAGAATTGAATCATCAGTAAAATATACCCATGCCCCTCAATCTGGCCTAGACTAATCAGTCCTGTAGGTGGAAGCACCTAATTTTTTCCAATGTGCACTTAAGTATACACAACAGCAATAGTCTCTGCCTACCTCCAGAGTTTTGTTGTATTGTGCCACTGGAACTACATAGGAATCCAACTGTAGCTACTGAGTTCCCTCTGGACATAGCTGAGGCTCTGTTGGAAGTGGATCATTACCCAAGGATCAGAGCTAGACTTGTTTCAATCTCACTGCTGTAGTAGTTGCTGACTTGGCAGCTCAGGAATAACCTCTTCTGTGGTAATCTGTAATGGCAATCCCGTATCAAAACAGAATCTTCACTATGTTGTATACTAATCTCTAAGACATTCTCTCACCTTCCTCAAATGCCTGTCAGGCAGGTGGCTCAGTTTTTCCCTCTGCCACCATTTTCCCTTTCATCTTCATAATAAGTTTTGATAACTCTTCCAACTCTCTGGTCTAAACCCTCTAAATTGTAATCCCCAATTTAGAGATCAAAATTATTAAAAACTGCTTCAGATCCTGAACCTCAAACTCCAGTATGTGAAGTGTCATTCACGTTGAGACATAAAGAATGAATAAAATCAGAGAGCCCAAAGGAATAACAATTGAGGGAAAGGAATCTGCATCTCTAAAGAATCACCAATGAATGAAAGAGAGCCCTGCTCTTTTAAGAAGCTGAAAGGCACTCAACATAGCAGGCTAAAGATGAGGGAGTAGAATCAAGAGTTTAAAGAGGAAGACAGTGCAGGGCATTGGGAGCCTTAGAAGTCACACTAAGGAGTTTGAACTTTATCTCAAAGCTATCGAAGGATTTCTCGCAGGGCTGGAACAAGATAAAATTTATAATTTTGGAAAGATCGATCTGGCTCACATATAGAGTAGGAATTTAAGGGGAATTAAGACAGGTGGCCAAGAGACCTATTGGAGGATGTTGTAGAAATCTGGGAAAGACATGTTTGCCTGAACTTGGGCAGTAGGAATGGGAGAAATGGATGAATGGATGAATCAGGGAGGATTCCAGGTAGGAGAAATGGCAAGCTTTAGTAATAAACAGAATCAAAGGGTAAGGGAGAGGGACTTGCTAAGACTGACTCTCAGGTATGTAGTTTAGGCAGTTGGATGGTGGAAGGTGGTTAATTTGACTTTAGAGAAGTTTGAAGTACCTGTCAGAAATCCACGTAGAAGTACTAGTAAGACATTTAAACAGCTGTATCTGGCTATTAAAAATAGAAGGGTTTGCTGTGGCTTGGAAATATGTCCGTACATAGATGGTATCTGAAACCAGGGTAGTGGATGAGGCTGCTAATTACAGAGGGAGAGAGACAGAGGTAGAAAGAGAGAGAGAGAGAGAGAGAGAGAGAGAGAGAGAGGGGTAGAGAGGCAGAGAGAGAGGGGGAGAGGGGGAGAGGGAGAGGGGGAGAGAAAGAGAGAGAAAGAGAGAGAGAATATTTGTCTTAGCCTTAGTTCTCCAGAAAGTAGAACTCAGGCAGAAGCTTCTGTGCTACTATGTTTTTAGCATGCACAATCCAATGAAAGCATGAGCTGAAAAAGGGAAATGAGTCAAGGAAGAAAGAAAGACTAATAGGAGTTTGCTTTACCCAGCTGGTTGTCGCTTAGTATCAAATTGGACTATTTTTCAGGAGACTGGAGATCAGCACTGTATGGGGGAGGAGTGAAAGGGAAGAAAAATGTGTCAACCTCAAATCATAGTTCCCACCTCCCACTGGTCAAAGGTTTCCCCAGTGACTTCAACTTTCCACCTTTCTCACCCTCCAATACATACATCTCCTCCACTTCTGGGTTGCTCCTTGCATAGGTGACCACTAGGATCTTTGTGGTATCTTATGAGTCACTGGCCATAAGGAAGCCCCAGATTGGGAGGCAAGAGGCACACAGTGGGCATGAGGCAAGGAACTGCAGGTCGCACCCATGTGAAGTCAGTAGTGTAGCAGCTGGCAAAGCCCACCCGGAGTTGGTCACTACAGACTGGCAGGGCTGAAAAAATTGGGCAAGGACTTCAGAGACAGGTGAAGTCAAGAAGGCTTAAGCTGGTTTATAAAAAGTGTCTGTACACTCTAGGAAAGAATATAGCAAACACCATAACCAGGGGGATGGGCAGAGGAAAATAAGTGGTATAGGGTATTAAAAAGGCTGACAAACTGCTAGAAAGGTGGGGAGTGGCAAGCAAATAGATAGGTATGCTACATTCCAGCAAAATGAGTAATTCCACAAGTTTTTCCCCTTCTGCACTACTGCTGACGATGATCCCTCTTCTTAAAGTATCTTCCCCCTCAGTTTCACTGCTAACCTTGTAATTTTATCCACTTGGCAAATAATGAATTACTTCCGCACTGAAAAAGTCTTTTATTATCCCTCTCCATCCAAACCAGAGGTCATTTCCCCTCTTCAGCCCACTTAGGGTACTTGCAAGACCTTTCCCTTTGGGCTATTGCTACCTATGTATATGCTGTAAACTCCTGGTTATCTCCTCCACTGCTGTGCCAGTCCTAGAGGACCTAGGGATCCTTGTTGGTTGTGGATTATTTGAACGATGAAATCATCATTGAAAAGCTGCACTTAGAAGTTCTCTAGCTAATCATGTCAAAGGACTGAATGTCATAAAGACAGTTCCCTGAAGCTCAGACTCTCAAGTGAACAGTAAGTTGTCTGGGTCAGGAAGTTAGATGAACTGGGCTTTACTCCCTTCATCTTCCTGTCTCACTTTCTGTCTTTCTCCTTTTGCCAGCTGCTTTTCTCTACTCTTTCCCCACATACATACTCATTCCCCATCATTTTCTTTCTTCCTTCTTCATAGCTCTCTCTCATTCTCTCTTCACTTCCTTTTTAGCCCATCTGTCCCTTCTCCTTCCCCTTTTCCCTTCCCATTTTTAGACTGTTTATTAAGCACCTATTAAGTGTAAGACACTCAAAAGGAATCAAATTACTGACCTCAAGGAAAAGAATATCTAACTAAGCAAATGGAACACAGACATGTTATTATAATCCTTCAGTAAGTGTCTGGAACATGCCTCCTACTATTTCTGCTGTCCCTTCTCCCTCGCCTGGCCACCATCATTGGTCTCCAATTTCTAACAACAACAGCTCTTTCAACTGGCCATTAAAATGCACTGTAGCTTTGGGTTTGCAACCTTGGGACTCAACCACAAGCAGGGCCAGCTCTACTACTTGCCAGCACAGTAACCATTGGCCAATTCAGCCTTGGCTTCCTCATTGGCAAAGCTGAAATAACAATAGTGTTTCTTTCTTAGGACTATTGTTAGATTTAGAGGTAATGTATATAAAGCACATAACAGAGTATCTGATACAGAAGTACTGCTCAATAAACAGAACTATGCTAATGATAATCATAATATACCGCATAGTACTGAGTCATATTTTACACTTTATGTTTGGAAACCATATTTGAGATTAATGCTTTATCGCTGTTAAAAGTAATGCACAACTAAATGAAGTTGCTTATATACCACATGGTTTTTGATAGGGGTTGGGGTGGGTAGGGGAGTTACCCATTCTATGGGAACCAGCATAGAAGCATTTTACCTAAATATGGATGAATGAGAGGCAATATCCCATCCTTTATCCCCTTAACCTCCCACCCTTTCCCTTCCAATGACTAGGGAAAGTATGCCTTCTCAAATAAAAAGGGAGAGTCTGTTTTCCTTAGGTTTAAATTTAGTTCCATGCTATAAATTTCTAACGCTACCCTGGGACATGGGCTGCTTTCTGTTAAGAAGATCCCATGAAAGGGTCAGGCTAATGTTTTCTCCAGAACTGTGTTTTTGGTATGCTATTGGCACTGACAGTCCCTATGGTTACACACTCTGTTAGCCAGAGCACTTCCTGTGAGCAAGCAGAGGAGTAGGAATCAGAGAGGAGGTGGTGGGCAAATGTCCAGCAAGCAGTCTTGTCAAGGGACAGCAATGGGGTAGGAATGAGAGACGAAAGAATGAAAGAGATGAAAGAATGGCTTGTGAAACAGAGACAAGCAAAGGCAGGAGGAATAATGACCAGGCTTAAAAGGACTCTGGAAATAAAGGGAAAAAGAAAGAATTTACCATAAAAGAACATCAGGATAAAAATACAATAATTATTAATACAAAGATGGATCACAATGAACTTTAAGCTCCTAAATTATTATGTGGAGAAGAAAGAATATTTATTTTGTGAATTTAAGACATCTGGAGTTACTTCATAGCTCCAAATATTTTTTGCATTAAAATTTGGAATTCAAATCTGATGATACAGATTCCCCTACAACTCCTAGTCCAGAGAAATGGCTCTTCAGCTTTTTGGAGCCATGAGATGCTTTTAAGAATCTGATGAGAGTTGTGGACCCTCCTCCTTAGAAAAAACCCACACTTATCAACAAAATACTACACACAGAATTTTATTCATTTATGCATATGGACATGATAAAGCTTATTCATGGATTCTAATATTCTCAGATAAAGTAACTGGAATAACATCTTTTACCCTCATTTGACTGATGTCTTAGATAAAAGAAATCAACATTTTCAGAAAGGAATCATGATATTCTCAGATGGTAAATAATGGGAAGGACAGAAAGTTTACTTAGTCCCAAACTTTAAGAAAGTATTCAAACCTTCACCCTGCTTATAATACAAATGAAATATAACATTAACAAGGCTTTCAGACTGACTTGGCAACCTCTGCTTAAGTGTTTTCTATAAGGGTCTGAATTGTGTCCAGTAAAGTGAAACCTGTACATTTCAGCTGACCTACTTTATGTACATTGCTTGCCTGGTCAGAGGCACAGGGTCTTCAGAGACAACAGGCAGGGCAGAAAGAAAGGGGGACAGAGAGGGACTGTGAATTGGAGAAAGATTTACAAATCTACTGTATATGGTGAATAAATGATAAACACAAGACATTCAGAGAATTAAAATCAGGAAATCTCCAAAACGCACAATTGACTTGATATAAGGACTCTGTAGAACATAAACCTTAAGACTCAAAAATGAGATTTTTTTTTTTAACATCTTTATTGGAGTATAATTGCTTTCCTATGGTGTGTTAGTTTCTGCTGTATAACAAAGTGAATCAGTTATACATATACATATGTTCCCGTATCTCTTCCCTCTTGCGTCTCCCTCCCTCCCACCCTCCCTATCCCACCCATCAAGGTGGTCACAAAGCACCGAGCTGATCTCCCTGTGCTATGCGGCTGCTTCCCACTAGCTATCTATATTACATTTGGTAGAGTATATAGGTCCATGCCACTCTCTCACTTCGTCCCAGCTTACCCTTCCCCCTCGCCGTGTCCTCAAGTCCATTCTCTAGTAGGTCTGCGTCTTTATTCCCGTTTTGCCCCTAGGTTCTTCATGACCTTTTTTTTTTTTTTAGATTCCATATATAGGTGTTAGCATACAGCATTTGTTTTGAAGAAACACGAATTACTAAATGAAATGTAGAATTCTAGGTTGGATCCTAGAACAAAAATAGTTCATCAATGGAAGAACTGGGGAAACCTGAATAAAGTCTATGGTTTAGTGAATAGTATTGTGCCAAGGTTAATTTATTAATTTTCATAAATATGGTCATATAAGATGTTGAGATCGGGGAAGTTGAGTACTATCTTTGCAACACTTCTGTAAATCTAAAATCCAAACTGAGAGGTTAAAAAAATTTTTTTAAAGAATCCTAAATGGAGGAACTAAAATAGATCTTGAAAAAAAATCATCAAGTCTTCAAATATGATTTTAGAAAACTAAGTGCTGACCCATCCCAGTTTGAAAGAAAGATTCCACCTGGTTCCTCAGTAAGTCTACTCTCCCATTTCATCTCCCTTATTCTCATAGTCCTCCTTTACATTTACCTTGGTATCCCTCTGACCAGGTTTCTTTTCACTCATGGGGAAAGCAAAATGCTTGGATGACCATGATTTAGCCTTTCATATTTTCGAGTTAGTGCTTCTATTTCCTGGAGCAAAAAGATTCCTTTTTAACCTTTTTCAGAAACTAAAGTAATCTAGCAATTAATCGTTTCCGTGCTGTTCAAACTTGCTTCAAAATGACAGTTTGTCCTAAGATCCTGTCTATGCACACTGAGTTTAAGTAGGTGGCAAAATATCTAACATATGTTACTAAATGGATGACTTGGAGTGTGAGCAGTCGAGGAAGAAAATACTGCTTTTTTCAATGTTTAAGCAATATATTGTCTGGCTTACTAAAAACAGATCCATTGAACATTTCTATGCAATCCAATACAACAAATGTTTATTGAGAGTCTTTTATGAGCCATGTGCTGAGCTGAGTGATGGGAAAACAAGGCTGACTAAAATGAAATCCCTGACTTCAAGGAGACTCCATTTGGGGGAGAACACAGAGAGGGAAAGAGTTAATTTCAATGTATTAAGTGCTATCAGAGAAGTACCTATAGGGTCTCATGGGATTGTACGAGAAAGGTGTAGGGACTATGGCCAAATGCACGTTTAATCATTCTTTTGCCCAGTGTTAAAACACCTGTAAAACAGATTAAAATGGTGTCTTTCCCATGGCTTTTTTAAAAAACAGATGCTTTTTCCCTACACACAAAGGATCTTTAAATTGTTCTACACTAGACACAATGCACCTATGACATGCCGTTTTCTGTGAAACACATGGTTGCATTTTTGTCTAACACGTTGTTTTCCCAATGACTATTTATCATCTGCTCTATGTTTGTCTAATGAACAAAAAGTGTGAGGCAATGAAATAAACCTCAGCAAAACAATGAAAAGGCAACCATGCATCACCGATTTAGCAGGGTAAAAAAGGAACAAATAAAAAGAACATAGAGACTCAGCTGCTTCTGAATGCCAGGAAGAGGCATCTGTGTTTCTCAACAAGTTAATAGCACCAACGGTGCCAACTAGCTGGAACCAATGAGGGAAACAAAAAGTCAGCCAGAATTTAACACAAAAAAACTATTCAGCTGTATTCAGGTGCTCCAACAGTATGTAGTCAATCAAGAAGCCAACAAAGCAGCCATGATAAGATTTCACATGTGTCCACGCACAGTAATTTCTCCTACCACCACCACTAATTCAACCAAGGAAAATATATTAGTATTTTAATATAATGAATAAAAATCTGGAACTACTCTTCATGTATCTATGGGATTTTGTTATGGCCACTCTGGATGCCACAACAAAATACCACAGACTAGGCAGATTAAACAGAAATTTATTTCTCACAGTTCTGGAGGCTGAGAAGTCCAAGATCAAGGTGCTGGGAAGAAAGGCTTCATTCTGAGGCCTCTTCTCTTGGCTTGTAGGCAGCTGTCATCTCACTGTGTGCTCACATGGCCTCTTCTTTGTGAACTGGGGTAGCTCTCTGGTACCTCCTCTCATAAGGACACTAATCCTTTCAGACCAGGGCCCTAGCCTTATAACCTCATTTAACCTTAATTATTTCCTTAAAGGCTTGTCTCCAAATAGAGCCACACTGGAGGTTAGGGCTTCAACATATGAATTTGAGGGGGACACGGTCAGTTCTTAACAACTTACAAAAGAAGAGGGAGTTGTCGGGGGGGCTGAAGAACGCACAACATCAGTCAGAAAGAATACAAGACTATAGGTTAGCAAGTTAGCTCTGGGTGCACATGTTCTAAAAGCAGTGTCAACTACAGCAACATCTCTGGAGATGTCAGTGCCTTAGGCGTACCTTCCTGAGTGTCAGAAAGAACAGTGTGTCCTGGGAAATCCACATATCACACATGATAGGAAGCAATGTAGTGGTTGAATTAGGGCTAGAAAAAATGCAGTGGATGCAAAGAAGGTGCTAGTAGAAGAATAATATTCTCCAAGAGAATATTTAAAAATCTGAGAAATAGTAACTTTCTAAACTTACATTTGAATTAAAGTAATATGTTGATGAATTTCTGAAAGTAGCTTTGGAAGCACGTTTAAAGGGGTCTTAAGAGGAGGGGTGTGTGTGTGTGTGTGTGTGTGTGTGTGTGTGTGTGTGTGTTCCCCCAGTTATACCCTGAATGTGCAGAGTGCCCTAAGGGGGAACATGTTAACTTCTCTGTGTCCAGGCCTCCATATTCATTAAGTAGAATGGCACTGATAAACATTTTCCCATAACTTATCACATTGAGACAGAGTAACATAATACATTAATAAAGAATGATTTTTTCCAACTAGGGAAAAAGGGACCCTAACACAAAAATAAATACAGCTCATACATTTGAACAATGAACTTATCATCACTAGTCATTAGATTCTTTGACTGTAAAACAAGGATGTTAAACTAAAATCTGATATCTAAGATTCCAATGAATTTTAAGACAATGTTTTTTACGTGATCAAAGTTATAAGTGTAAAAAGACTTCAGGGAATCTTTATTATTAGATAAAACTTTAACCCTATTTTCTTCCTGTTCTAACCTAAAAAAATTTCACTTTTGCCTATATTTTAGGCTTTTAAAAGAAATTTCTCTCATTTTATATTTTTTCTCACTACACTCTGTGAGAAGGATTTTAGTCTCCATTTTCAGACAAGGTAACCGAGTCCAGAGAGGTGAAATGACTTGCTCGAAGCTACATCACTAGTAAACGGCAAAGACTGAATCCATCCTTTCTACTCTACCTGTCTTAACAGTAAATTCTACTCTTCAGTCCACATAAATACCATTTTCAAATGGAAAATGAAAGTATTATTCTTCAGCCAACCATATTATTTCATTAGCATTTACTGAGTACTTATCATAAACCTGGACTGGGCTTTGAGTTTATGTTAATCGTATCCGAGTCACCGCAAGATCCTTCTCTACAAAGCAACTATGAATCCACAGACATGTTTGTAAAACTGAAGTTTCCACCAATTGATAATACTTTGCCCTCACTTACCCACCTTACTAATTTTTAGTCTTCCTAATTTCTACCCCTTCCATATGCTATGAGATAAAAGATGCCTTCTTTGACATTACTTAGAGTTTACTTATAGGTATGCACTGATTTAAAGATGGGGTAAAAGGTAAATATAAACAGGAAAGGTATAGTATTATGTATTTATTTTCTGTGTGTGGCTGCTTGGCTCTTATACATGGGAATTGGCTGCTTTGTGCTGTTAGGCGAATGTAAAATGATAGACGGTAAAGATAAAGTCTTGGTTGTGCTGGCACCTATCCAATGATGGTAGGCATGAGAGAAGTTCTGATGAAATAGAGCAATTTCACAAATAAGAATAACTCACTAAAGGAGATTCCATAACATTGTACTGTCTTGATGTGATAGAAGGATCACCTAATCTTTGCATGTTAGACCACTTGGAGTTGAACATGCTGTGTACCAGTATAATTACTGTACAGCGTTTCTGCTGTTTGAGCTATCTGTAGCTGGGAAAAGTTTAGAAAGACAGTTCCTAAATGATATTTCTCTTCATTATTAATAGAGAACTGAAAATATAGGGACCTTGAGAAAAGAATAGCTTAGTAGTTAAGAGCACTGACTGGGGAGACATGATGATATCTGAAACCATGGGATCAAAATAGAGTTGGATTTGGAAGTAGAGGACTGAATTCGAGACTTAAATTTAACAAGCTGAGAAGAGTGAAAGCTCTCTGGGTCTGGACCAGGCTGTGGCATAGGGCTGACAGGAAGGGATGGCCTGGATTTGAGATAGGGGTCACCAATGAGGCTATATAATTGGGAACTCTCATATATCCTCAATTAATCACTTGTTAAAATTTACTGAGGAAGGCCACATTCTGTTCCAATACCTCCACATGTCTAAACCAAGCTTTCTAGCAGGGTTTATTCTCAAGTCCTTCAGGCAAGACAATTACATTCTTATGTTAATTTGGTAACTGAAGTCAGAGGAAACATTCTTATGTTAATTTGGCAACTGAAGTCAGAGGAATGGCTCCATGGGAGTCTCGGGGTCAGGGAGTATTGCTAAACATACATCTCATTTCTGGCCCAAAGGACCCTTAGCATTAAAAAGAATTACTTGGTTTCACTTATATGAAAAGTCACATTTTACATTGCTGAAACACAGTTGAGAGACATTTGTATCAAATAATTCTTAGGCATAAGAGAAAATGTATGAAAAGTACCTTCATTAAAAATTAGGAGTTTGCCAATCCAATTAAAAAGTGGGCGGAAGACCTAAATAGACATTTCACCAAGGAAGACATACAGATGGCCAAGAAACACATGAAAAGATGCTCAACATCACTAATTATTAGAGAAATGCACATCAAAACTACAGTGAGGTATCACCTCACACAGGTCAAAATGGCTATTATCAAAAAATCTAGAAACAATAAATGCTGCAAAGGGTGTGGTGAAAAGGGAACCCTCTTGCACTGTTGGTGGGAATGTAAATTGATACAACCACTATGGAAAACACTATGGAGATTCCTTAAAAAACTAAAAACAGAACTACCATATGACCCAGCAATCCCACTGCTGGGCATATACCCTGAGAAAACCATAATTCAAAAAGGGACATGTACCACAATGTTCACTGCAGCACTATTTACAATAGCCAGGATATGGAAGCAACCTAAGTGTCCATCGACAGATGAATGGATAAAGATGTGGCACATATATACAATGGAATATTACTCAGTCATAAAAAGAAACGAAATTGAGTTATTTGTAGTGAGGTGGATGGACCTAGAGTCTATCATACAGAGTGAAGTAAGTCAGAAAGAGAAAAACAAATACCATATGCTAACTCATATAACGCATATATATGGTACTGATGAACCTAGTTGCAGGGCAGGAATAAAGATGTAGACACAGACAATGGACTTGAGGGCATGGGGTGGGAGGGGGAAGCTGGGGCAAAGTGAGAATAGCATCGACATATATACACTACCGAATGTAAAATAGTTAGCTAGTGGGAAGCAGCAGCATAGCACAAGGAGATCAGCTTGGTGCTTTGCGATGACCTAGAGGGGTGAGATAGGGAGGATGGGAGGGAGGCTCAAAAGGGAGGGAATATGGGGACATATGTATGCATATGGCTGATTCACTTTGGTGCACAACAGAAACTAACGCAGTATTGTGAAGCAATTATACTCCAGTAAAGATGAAAAAAATTAGGAGTTTGCGATTTAACATATACACACTACCATATATAAAACAAATAATCAACAAGGACCTACTGTATAGTACAGGGAACTCTACTCAATATTCTTTAATAACTTAAGTGGGAAAAGAATCTGAAAAAGAATAGATATATGTATATGTGTAACTGAATCACTTTGCTATACACCTGAAGCTAACACAAGATTATAAATCAACTATACTCCAATGTAAAATAAAAATTAAATTAAAAAAAAAAGGTAAGGGTTATTTTACTAGTATTCACTCTTTGCAATCATTGGTTCATAGAAAAACTGGGAAGAAAAAAATGAGGCAAGGAAAAAGAAAATGCTAATGGTTGTTATGTTTGTTTTGTGTTTTTACAACACTGTACACATGCTACACATCCCTAACTACGCTTACATAATATCAGGTTATATAAAATCTTACATGATCATTAGCTAGATTATATAGTCTTATGTTTACCATGGAAAAATCTATATTCTGCTCCTTAGGCTATGAAATGCTATTTTATGCCTTGGAAAAAGCAAGTAATGAACAGGCTAGAAATACATTTTAATTTCCTTAGAATTCATAACTAATACTGATGATTTGTTGGATTCCTCCAACTCCTCTAACAACAGAAACAGTCTAATTAAAGCAATTTCACCCACATAAAAGACATGTTTCCTCTCTAAAACAACATTTAAATTTTGTTCTAGTATGTTTAACATAAATATAAATGATCCTGTGTTTTAATTTCAGTATATCTGTATTTCAACTTTTTGATTTATTAATTGGATCTATCAGAACTTTAAGATTTCTTTGAGCTTATTTGGTTTTACTTACTTACATTTGAAAACATTAAAGCAATATGTATTTTGATTTTGCTTTTTACCAGATACACTTTGTTTTGTAACATAAATATTGAACTACTACTTTAAAAACTTGGTAAAATAACCATGAGTGATAATATTTAACTAAGCCATTCTTAGAGAAAGATCCTAGGAATAAGTTACTTATGTAAATTCTGGAATAGCATTCTCTGGAGATAATCAACTAGACTGTTAATGCCATAACCTAGGGAATCTAGCTATGTCAAATAATGATGCAGAATGGTGAACAGGAGCCATGACCACAGCTTGGTCAGATCCTATCTCCGCAGAGAGATGAGCAGGTTCTGGTTGCTATTTTGTAATCCAAGGATATTTTCTAAACATGAAATGCAAAAATCATGGGTGACTCTCATGCAATTTTTTTGGTTCAACTAATGACACCTGTGGCTTTCAGTGTTAAAAATGAGAAAGTCCCAGGCAAAATGGGTTGAGTTGGTCACCCTACTAATTATCCTTGCCTCTTCTCCTATCCCAGAAATGAACGTAATGTCTAGGGATATAGCTTTCATCTTGAGACAATAAGGGCAAAAGCTTTATGCAGACAGAAGTAAAAACAGATAGGGAAAAACCTAGGTCCCTAATTCCCTATCTGAGCAACCATATCAGCTTTGATTCGGCTACCTCTAAATTTCATATCAGGTGAGGAAATCCAACCTGGTTTTGTTCAAGTCACTGTAGTATGATTTCCTGTTAAATGAAGCCAAATGCATTTCAAACTCATGGACACATTCAGTTGGATCTAGAACTCAAAGAAACTTCTTGGAAAAGTTGATGATTAATCTGAATCTTGATCAATGAGTAAAAATTAGCAAGGCAAAGAAAAGCTTTTAGCTTGGGGTCAAGCCACAGTAGGCACTTCATGGAGTGACTAAAACTCCGCAGAAAACCCATACTGTCTCTGGCACGAAGAACCAGAGGACAAAGTCGAGGAAAACCACAGCCACTAGAAAGTAGCTATGAGTATCTGAGGTGGGGGTAGGAGGGTTGCAAAATCAGATGGAAGCTCAGAACTTGAGGAAGAAGTGAAAAAAAACTGAAACTGTAAATATATTGGTAAATATAAAAGACTATATTCTCCTCTTATTTATTAAAATAAATGACTATTTAAAAAAATTATACCATTGTGTTATGGGGTTTAATTCTGTAGATGTAATAATGATGCCTACAGTACAAAGGATGGAGAGTTACAATAAATGGCCTATATAGGTATAAGATTACTACATTTTATACAAAATAATGTTAACTCGAAGCATATTGTAAAATGTTTACTGTCTATATTTAGAAATATATCTAATAAGTCAATAAATAAACTAAAATGGAATTCTAAAAAAATTCAAGTAATCTAAAAGAAGGTAGCAAAGGAGAAACAAAGGAAAACAAAACAGAAGGGAAAAGCAAAAATCAAATAATAAAATATGAGATCCAAATTCAATCATATCAATAATTACAATAAATGTCAATGAACTAAATGATCCAATTAAAAATTAGCAAAAAACCGTAAAGGATTAACCAAAAAAGGCACAAATATATGCTCTCTACAAGAATGAACTTTAAAATACAGACACAAATAGGTTGAAAGTAAATGGATGGGAAAAATTTACTATGCAAACAGTAAGCATTAGAAAGCTGGAGGGACTCAATATCTGATAAAATAAGCTTTAAGACAGAATACAACCAGAGATAAAAAGGACACTGCTAATGATAAAGCTCGTAAGAAGTAACAATCATTAATATGTGTATACCTAATAATAGAGTTTCAAAATACAGTGGACCCTTGAATAATGCAGGGTCGCTGACCCAGAGCAGTTGAAAATCTGTGTATAGCTTTATAGTTGGTGCTTGGCACCTGCAGTTCCGCATCTGTGGATTCAACCAACCGTAGATCATGTAGTACTGTACTATATATTTACTGGAAAAAAAAATCCACATATAAGTGGACCCACACAGTTCAAACCTGGGTTGTTCAAGGGTCAACTGTATATGAAGCAAAAATTGACAGAATTAAAGGGAGATATAAACAGACAATTTCATTATCATAGTAAGAGATATCAACACCCTTCTTTCAGCATTTGATAGATCTAGGGAAAATTCGATAAAGATATAAAGATATAAGTGATATGAATTACCTGGACTTACATGATACCCCCAATAACTACAGAATACACATTATTTTCAAGTGTACATGGTATGTTCAACAATAAAGGAAATAAATTATACAAAGCATTTTTTCTGACCACAACAGAATTTAAAAAGAAATCAATATCTGTAAGATATCTCAGAATTTACTGGGGGGAGACCAGATGGATATGAGAACACAAGCTACTACAGGATGGACTGAAAGATAGTAGTGTTGAAACATATGTTCAAATATTGTCACCTGGAATTATTATTTATCAAAATAATACAAAAGTATTATAAAATGCCCAAACTCCAATTTTAGGTAATAATCAAAGCAAGGGATATCGAAATATGAAGATTCCCAAATTAAATGTCGAAGGAAGAGAAACTATCAAAAATATTAATTAGAACTTATGATAAAAATGTACATTTCTAGGAAAGGACAACTGTGGCCATTTCATTCAGAAGCCCTTGTAGAGTGTCTATATTTAGAAAAAGGAGCTTCACAACTGGTTCCTGTTCAGTTTGGGGAAACCAGAGGGCATCAATTCAACTCTTTGTATTTTACTTTCCTGTTTATTCTTTTCAACCTTGGCCATGAGATCTCAGAAGAATTAATGAATTAACAAACTGAAACCATTTCAGGTTATTTGAGAAGATGGTGTTCATTTGGGTTTTATGTCCTTAGAGTACAAGTACTACTGTATGTTCAGTGGTTATATTGTATGCTTTTCCTCTAGAGCTGAAGTCTGTGAATACAATTCTTATCTGATCACAGTCTCTTCTATCTGGTGGTGCATAAAGCTAACATTTACACCAAGAAGTCTAAAAAAAAGGGAAACCCTAGGGATTAGAAGCACAGACTTTAATCATCTCCTAGCTGACAGGCTATGAGTCGTACTTTCAGAGTTGAGCAAGTTAGTGGTGGTTAAATTCTCATGACTAAAATGGGCTCCCCCAGCCTCCACCTCCCCAAGCAACCTTGTTAGCTAGTTGTTGACTAAAGGTTACAAAGTATAGAGTCCTGATCCAATAAATCATGGCATCAGAAGCACACAGTGCTATGCATGAACCTATCTGCAGGGCAGGAATAGAAACGCGGACACAGACGTGTGGACACGGTGGGGGGGGAAGAGGAGGGTGAGATGAATTGGGAGATTAGGATTGACATAAATACACTACCATGTGTAGAACAGATAGCTAGTGGGAAGCAGCTGTATAGCACAGGGAGCTCAGCTCGGTGCTCTGTGATGACCTAGATGGGTGGGATAGTGAAGGGACGGAGGTCCAAGAAGGAGGGGATATATGTATGTATACATATAGGTTATTCACTTCTCTGTACAGCAGAAACTAACACAACACTGTAAAGCAATTATATTCCAATTTAAAAAAAAAACTAAAAAACTAAAATAAAATAAAAAGAAATAAAGCAAAAATTTCATTTCTTCCTTGGAAAACTTGTTTAATTAAAAAAAGTAAGAGTGGTTTGAAAGTGGTTATTGATTACTTAATGTACAACCATACCTGGGTGAAATATATTCATAAAACAGATTCAAGCAAGGTAACTGCAATTTGTTTGCCTTAAAAAACTATAATCAGCATTATCTGACTGGATCAAACCTTTTTATTCTACGTTTCCATAGTACCATGTTCCTGGAATTGGTTGCAATTTTAGAGTTTTTTTTTTTTTTTTTTTTTTTAAACATAGGTGTAGACGATCCTGCCCTAGACTGCACCTTTGCTCGGGGAAGGTTTTTTGTTTTTGTTTTTTAATTAATTAATTTATTTATTTTTGGCTGTGTTGGGTCTTCGTTTCTGTGCGAGGGCTTTCTCTAGTTGCGGCAAGTGGGGGCCACTCTTCATTGCGGTGTGTGGGCCTCTCACTATCGCGGCCTCTCTTGTTGCAGAGCACAGGCTCCAGACGCGCAGGCTCAGTAGTTGTGGCTCACGGGCCTAGTTGCTCCGCGGCATGTGGGATCTTCCCAGACCAGGGCTCGAACCCGTGTCCCCTGCATTGGCAGGCAGATTCTCAACCACTGCACCTTCAGGGAAGCCCTAGAGTTGTTTTTATCATTATTTGAATAATACTGTTTTCCTCTACTAGACTTTAAGTTTTAAGTGCACATAGCATGTTTATTTTCCTAACAATTATATTTCCAGCACTCAGCATAGTGACTGGCACAAAGTATGCATTCAGTAAATATTTTTAATGGAAAAAATTAATGATCAGTTGTATTCTTTCAACTCTATGTTTCCTCATCTACATAATGTGGATAATAAAACATCATTAGCAAGTATTAAAAAGATTAACTTAGATAACATATATTAATGTTCTTTATAATCAGCAAATTGTTTTGCAAATCTTATGCCACTTTATTTTTATGATATTACCCCCACCACCACCTCTCTCACTCTTTTTTTTTTTTTTTTTTTTTTTTGGAGCAGAGAAAGTTTTATTGCAGGCCCAAGCAAGGAGAATGGGTGGCTCCTGTTTAAAAACCCTGAACTCCCCAATGGTTTGGGGGAAAAAGTTTTTATAGGCAAAATTTGGAGTGAAGGCTGCAGGATGTGTGACTTTCTTCTGATTGGTTGGTGGTAAGGTAGCAGGGTGGTGCTCTGGGAATCTTGGGCTCAGCCTGAAGTTACCATCCTCCACATGGGTGGAGGCCTTAGTTCCTGCAGAAGAACTCAAAGATATTGTTATGTATATCCCTTCAGGAGGAACTGGGACCCTGCCCCATCGCTGCACTGTTGTTTCTTGACTTCTCCTCCCTAGTCTCTGCATCCCCTGCCTTCCCTGATTAGCAAATGTTTAAATATGTCCTTTGGAACTCAAGGAAGGTCAAGGAGGTTGAATGAAGCCTATTTCCTACAAGCAAGAAATCGGGGACACAGAAAGGATCTGTACCCAGGAACCCTACATGGTCCTGCTTGGTTTTAGTACCTCAGAATACGATTGTATTTGGACATAGGTTTTTTTTTTTTTTTTCCACACACACACTGTATTTTATTTTTACAAGAGATAAATAGACTGACACCAAGCATTGTACATGGATGACCACAACCAAAGCAACAATGATTGCAATTACCAAACATGAAACACACTCATACTATGTCATAATATTGACATTCAGTCCAGTAATCCTCCACTGTAACAGCTCCTTTACTTTGCAGTGAAAATTGATTTGTATATTCTTTGCCTCTGAGTCCTTGTGGGATTTTTTTTTTTTTAATTCAGACAGAAAGTCACAAAAATTATACTCATCCTCATCAGTTCACTCAGTCCCATGTGATTAATTTTTTTTTTCATCTTGATCTTTTGTTAGCACTTTTATGAGTTCATCAGTTTTTCATTAGAGTTCTGAAAATGCTTATTCATTCAGTTCAGCAGTACAGTCAGTTACCAGAAACCTGTACTTGTCAGAGTCTTTTCCATGAATTTCTTGAAGATGAAACCCTTTTATAGGAACATATTTGCAAAATCATCAGAGTACACCAAGAACTGTCTGTAAATGACAAAAGACTTAAAAATGACCATGGTTAAAGATTTGATGAAAGTTCATAATAATGCAGTTGACAAGAAAATTAGTTATTTCTGAGATATACATTTTAAAGTAATAACTAGGATTATTACTTATAACATTATACCAGAACATATAAGATTTTTAGAAGTTTCCTGTAATGTCTGAAACATTTATATTAACATATTTCCATACATATTTCCATACAAGTACAAATATAAGATTTTTAGAAATTTCATGTAATGTCTGAAACATTTATATTAACATATTTCCATACATATTTCCATACAAATACAAATATAAGATTTTTAGAAATTTCATGTAATGTCTGAAACATTTATATTAACATATTTCCATACAAATAACCCAATGAAAGTTTAGTATTAGTTGTTTTGTTTGTTTTTTTATACTGCAGGATCTTATTAGGCATCAGTTTTATACACATCAGTGTATACATGTCAATCCCAATAGCCTAATTCAGCACACCACCATCCCCACCTCTCTCACTCTTTACCGAGCATTATTGTTCCATTCCTTTCTCCACCTCTTCCCTTCCTCTGTTATGTCCCCTTCTCTGCATCCTTATCTTCTCTCTTTGGATTCATTACCTCCCACTTGGGTCCCCCTCCTTGAAATGAAGGATGATTATGGTGGTGATGGTGATGACAACAACAACCACCGCCGCTAAGAATATAAGATCATGTGGTGTTTCACCTGGATAATAAGGGTGGGAATACTAGAAATGAAAGTACACATGGTCATGGTTCCTTAAATATAGAGAACTGTATTTTTTTTGTCCTTGGAAATTTTTCTAAATCCTATGATATTATTTAATACCCACATCTTTCTCTTTTTGAGAAATGAAAGAAAAAAAAGAAAACTGTACAGTGTTAATGTCCCACCATCTCAGCACATCAGAAAGAGAAGGCTATTTTATAGCCATGTTTCTGTTCCTCCCAACTGCGTGCTATTGTGTAAGACTTAAGATTAATCCAGGTAGGGACCATCTCACTCACTCAAACCCAAAGAGTAAGTCCTTGCAGGGTGTCTTTGGATTCAGTGTTATGACTCTTTCCTCAAACTTCACATATCTGTAGCTAGTTAAATGGTGAAGCAAACCCTTATTGGTTCAATATGTAAACTGTGTCCATTAGTTTATCGGCATTTTTGTGTGGGGTTTAAATCAGGCTTAAGTATAGGTTAAAGACTCACAGAGGCCAGTACATCTTGTCATTTTATCATGTGTACATCAGGTTTTCTAATGTAATGTTACTGCACTGCAAACTACTCCCAAATTAGTAACTTAAAGGAAAAACCATTATATTTGCTCAAGAATTCAGATAGAATTCAGTTGAGTACTTTTTCTTCACCTTGTAGCATCAGCTGGGGTCATTCCCTTGGTTGCATTCAGCTAATGGATCAGTTGTATGCTACGCTTAATTGCAACGCTGAAATAGCTGAGGTTTTACTGTCCAAGACGGCTTCACTGACATATCTGGTCACTCACTTGGGATGCCTGGAACAGTTTGGGTATGGACGGGCATCTCTCTATCTGATCTCTCCAGTAAGGTAGCTGGATCTCCTTTAATGGTAGTTCAGGGCTCTAAGAAGGATGAAGCAGACACTCTCTTAAGGTCCAGAGTTGGAAGTTACACAGACCTGCTTTCAACACATTCTGTTTACCAAAGCAAGTCACAAGGCCAGCTCAGAATCAAGCAGCAGAGAAACAGGCTTTGCTTCTCAATGGGTGACTGGAAAGGCCTCCTTGCAAAAGAGCACGTGGAATGAGATATAGTTGTAACCATCTTTGGAAACAAAATCTACCACACTTGTGTTCATTTCCTGTTGGGTAGTTTTCTTCAAATAACTTTGGGATCAGTACCTTCAAAAACAAAGGAATCGGAGACCTTCAAGATGGCGGAAGAGTAAGACGTGGAGATCACCTTCCTCCCCACAAATACATCTACATGTGGAACAATTCCTACAGAACACCTACTGAATGCTAGCAGAAGACCTCAGACTTCCCACAAGGCAAAAAACTCCCCACATACCTGGGTAAGGCAAAAGAAAAAAGAAAAAACAGAGACAAGAGAATAGGGACGGGACCTGCACCTCTGGGAGGGAGCTGTGAAGGAGGAAAAGTTTCCACACACTAGGAAGCCCCTTCACTGGCAGAGACGGGGATAGCGGGGGTGAAGCTTTGGAGCCACGAGGAGAGCACAGCAACAGGGGTGCAGAGGGCAAAGCGGAGAGATTCCCGCTCACAGGACTGGTGTCGACCAGCACTCACCAGCCCGAGAAGCTTCTCTGCTCACCTGCTGGGACAGGCCGGGGCTGGGAGCTGAGGCTCGGGCTTCGGACGTCAGATCCCAGGGAGAGGAGTGGGGTTGGCTGCGTGAACACAGCCTGAAGAGGGCTAGTGCGCCACAACTAGCTGGGAGGGAGTACAGGAAAAGTCCAGACCTGCCTAAGAGGCAAGAGGCCATTGTTTCAGGGTGCACGAGGAGAGGGGATTCAGAGCACCACCTAAACAAGCTCCAGAGATGAGCGCGAGCCGTGACTATCAGCACGGACCCCAAAGACGGGCATGAGATGCTAAGGCTGCTGCTGCAGCCACCAAGAAGCATGTGTGCAAGCACAGGTCATGATCCACACCTCCCCTTCCCGGGAGCCTGTGCAGCCCGCCACTGCCAGGGTCCCGTGATCCAGGGACAACTTCCCCGGGAGAACACAAGGCACGCCTCAGGCTGGTGCAACATTACGCTGGCCTCTGCCGCTGCAGGCTCGCCCCGCACTCTGTACGCCTCCCTCCCCCCTGCCTGAGTGAGCCAGAGCCCCCTAAGCAGCCGCTCCCTTAAACCCCTCCTGTCTGAGCGAAGAACAGACACCGTCAGGCAACCAACACACAGAGGTGGGTCCAAATCCAAAGCTGAATCCCAGGAGCCATGCAAACAAAGAAGAGAAAGGGAAATCTCTCCCAGCAGCCTCAGGAGCAGCGGATTAAATCTCCACAATCAACTTGATGTGTCCTGCATCTGTGGAATACCTGAATAGACAACGAATTATCCCAAAATTGAGGTGGTGGACTTTGGGAGCAAAAATATATATATATTTCTCATTTTTCTCTTTTTGTGAGTGTGTTTGTGTATGCTTCTTTGTGTGATTTATCTGTAAAGCTTTGCTTTTACCATTTGTCCTAGGGTTCTGTCTGTCCGTTTTTTTGTTTGTTTGTTTTGGTTTTTTTTAGTATAGTTTTTAGTGCTTGTTATCATTGGTGGATTTGTTTTTTGGTTTCATTGCTCTTCTCTTTCTTTCTTTCTTTTTTACTTTTTTAACTACTTTTTAATTTTTAATAATTATTTTTTATTTTAATAACTTTTATTTATTTATTTCCTTTCTTTCTTTCTTTTTCCCTCCCTTTTCTTCTAAGCCGTGTGACTGACAGGGTCTTGGTGCTCCTGCCGGGTGTCAGGCCTGTGCCTCTAAGGTGGGAGAGCCGAGTTCAGGTCATTGGTCCACCAGAGACATCCTGGCTCCACGTAATATCAAATGGCAAAAGATCTCTCAGAGATCACCATCTCAGTGCTAAGACGCAGCTCCACTCAACGACCAGCGAGCTACAGGGCTGGACACCCTATGCCAAACAACTAGCAAGACAGGAATACAACCCCACCCGTTACCAGAGAGGCAGCCTAATATCATAATAAGCTCACATACAACCCAAAACACACCACCTGCCCAGCAGAAACACGAGATCCAGCCTCATCCACCAGAACACAAGCACTACTCCCCTCCACCAGGGAGCCTACAAAACCCACAGAACCAATCTTAGCCACTGGGGGCAAACACCAAAAATAACGGGAATTACGAACCTGTGGCCTGTGAAAGGAGACCCCAAAAACAGTAAGTTAATTAAAATGAGAAGACAAACACACAGCGGATGAAGGAGCAAGCTAAAAACCCACCAGACCTAATAAATGAAGAGGAAATAGGCAGCCTACCTGAAAAAGAATTCAGAGTAATGATAGTAAAGAGGATCCAAAATCTTGAAAATAGAATGGAAAAAATACAAGAAACATTTAACAAGGACCTAGAAGAACTAAAGAGCAAACAAACAATGATGAACAACACAATAAATGAAATTAAAAATTCTCTAGAAGGAATCAACAGCAGAATAACTGAGGCAGAAGAACGGATAAGTGACCTGGAAGATGAAATAGTGGAAATAACTACTGCAGAGCAGAATAAAGAAAAAAGAATGAAAAGAACCGAGGGCAGTCTCAGAGACCTCTGGGACAACATTAAATGCAGCAACATTCGAATTATAGGGGTCCCAGAAGAAGAAGAGAAAAAGAAAGGGACTGAGAAAATATTTGAAGACATTATAGTTGAAAACTTCCATAATATGGGAAAGGAAATAGTCAATCAACTCCAGGAAGTGCAGAGAGTCCCATACAGGATAAATCCAAGGAGAAACATGCCAAGACACATATTAATCAAAGTATCAAAAATTCAATACAAAGAAAAAATATTAAAAGCAGCAAGGGAAAAACAACAAATAACATACAAGGGAATCCCCATAAGGTTAACAGCTGATTTTTCAGCAGAAACTCTGCAAGCCAGAAGGGACTGGCAGGACATATTTAAAGTGATGAAAGGGAAAAACCTGAAAGTAATCTTTAAACCAAGATTACTCTACTCAGCAAGGACCTCATTCAGATTCGACAGAGAAATTAAAACCTTTACAGACAAGCAAAAACTAAGAGAATTCACTACCACCAAACCAGCTTTACAACAAATGCTAAAGGAACTTCTCTAGGCATGAAACACAAGACAAGGAAAAGACCTACAATAACAAACTCAAAACAATTAATAAAATGGTAATAGGAACATACATATCGATAATTACCTTAAATGTAAATGGATTAAATGCTCCAACCAAAAGACATAGACTGGCTGAACGGATACAAAAAAAGACCCGTATATATGCTGTCTACAAGAGACACTTCAGACCTAGGAACACATATAGACTGAAAGTGAGGGGATGGAAAAAGATATTCCACGCAAATGGAAATCAAAAGAAAGCTGGTGTAGCAATTCTCATATCAGACAAAACAGACTTTAAAATAAAGACTATTACAAGAGACAAAGAAGGACACTACGTAATGATCAAGGGATCAATCCAAGAAGAAGATATAACAATTGTAAATACTTATGTACCCAACATAGGAGCACCTCAGTACATAAGGCAAATGCTAACAGCCATAAAAGGGGAAATCGACAGTAACACAAATATAGTAGGGGACTTTAACACCCACTTTCACCAATGGACAGATCATCCAAAATGAAAATAAATAAGGAAACACAAGCTTTAAATGACACATTAAACAAGATGAACTTAATTGATATTTATAGGACATTCCATCCAAAAACAACAGAATACTCTTTCTTCTCAAGTGCTCATAGAACATTCTCCAGGACAGATCATATCTTGGGTCACAAATCAAGCCTTGGTAAACTTAAGAAAATTGAAATCGTGTCAAGTGTCTTTTCCAACCACAACACTATGAAACTAGACATCAATTACAGGAAGAAATCTGTAAAAAATACAAATACATGGAGGCTAAACAATACACTACGTAATAACCAAGAGATCACTAAAGAAATCAAAGAGGATATAAAAAAATATCTAGAAACAAATGACAATGAAAACACAATGACCAAAGACTTATGGAATGCAGCAAAAGCAGTTCTAAGAGGGAAGTTTATAACAATAAAATTCTACCCCAAGAAACAAGAAACATATCAAATAAACAACCTAACCTTACACCTAAAGCAATTAGAGAAAGAAGAACAAAAAAACCCCAAAGTTAGCATTAGAAAAGAAATCATAAAGATCAGATCAGAAATAAACGAAAGAAATGAAGAAAACAATAGCAAAGATCAATAAAACTAAAAGCTGGCTCTTTGAGAAGATAAACAAAATTGATAAACCATTAACCAGACTCAAAAAGAAAAAAAGGGAAGAGACTCAAATCAACAGAATTAGAAATGAAAAAGTAGAAGTAACAACTGACACTGCAGAAATACAAAGGATCATGAGATTACCACAAGCAACTATATGCCAACAAAATGGACAACCTGGAAGAAATGGACAAATTCTTAGAAAAGCACAACCTTCCAAGACTGAACCAGGAAGAAATAGAAAATATAAACAGAACAATCACAAGCACTGAAATTGAAACTGTGATCAAAAATCTTCCAACAAACAAAAGCCCAGGACCAGATGGCTTCACAGGCAAATTCTATCAAACATTTAGAGAACAGCTAACACCTATCCTTCTCAAACTCTTAAAAATATAGCAGAGGGAGGAACAATCCCAAACTCATTCTACGAGGCCACCATCACCCTGATACCAAAACCAGACAAAGGTGTCACAAAGAAGGAAAACTACAGGCCAATATCACTGATGAATATAGATGCAAAAATCCTCCACAAAATACTAGCAAACAGAATCCAACAGCACATTAAAAGGATCACACACCATGATCAGGTGGGGTTTATCCCGGGAATGCAAGCATTCTTCAATATACGCAAATCAATCAATGCGATACACCATATTAACAAACTGAAGGAGAAAAACGATATGATCATTTCAAGAGATGCAGAAAAAGCTTTGACAAAATTCAACACCCATTTATGATAAAAAAAAAACCCTCCAGAAAGTAGGCATAGAGGGAACTTACCTCAACATAATAAAGGCCATATATGACAAACCCACAGCCAACATTGTTCTCAATCGTAAAAAACTGAAACCATTTCCACTAAGATCAGGAACAAGACAAGCTTGCCCACTCTCACCACTATTATTCAACATAGTTTTGGAAGTTTTAGCCACAGCAATCAGAGAAGAAAAAGAAATAAAAGGAATCCAAATTGGAAAAGAAGTAAAGCTGTCACTGTTTGCAGATGACATGATACTATACATAGAGAATCCTAAAGACACTACCAGAAAACTACTAGAGCTAATCAATGAATTCGGTAAAGTAGCAGGAAACAAAATTAATGCACACAAATCTCTTGCATTCACCTATACACTAATGATGAAAAATCTGAAAAAGAAATTAAGGAAACACTCCCATTCACCACTGCAACAAAAAGAATAAAATACCTAGGAATAAACCTATCTAAGGAGACAAAAGACCTATAGGCAGAAAACTATAAGACACTAATGAAAGAAATTAAAGATGATACAAATAGATGGAGGGATATACTATGTTCTTGGACTGGAAGAATCAACATTGTGAAAATGACTATAGTACCCAAAGCAATCTACAGATTCAATGCAATTCCTATCAAACTACCACTGGCATTTTTCACAGAACTAGAACAAAACAGTTCACAATATGTATGGAAACACAAAAGACTCCGAATAGCCAAAGCAATTGAGAAAGAAAAGCACAGCTGGAGGAGTCAGGCTCCCAGGCTTCAGACTATATTACAAAGCTACAGTAATCAAGACAGTATGTTACTGGCACAAAAACAGGAATATAGATCAATGGAACAAGATAGAAAGCCCAGAGATAAACCCACGCACATATGGTCACCTTATCTTTGATAAAGGAGGCAAGAATATACAATGGAGAAAAGACAGCCTCTTCCATAAGTGGTGGTGGGAAAACTGGACAACTACATGTTAAAGAATGAAAGTAGAACACTTCCTAACACCATACAAAAAAATAAACTCAAAATGGATTAACGACCTAAATGTAACACCAGACACTATAAAACTCTTAGAGGAAAACATAGGCAGAACACTCTATGATATAAATCACAGCAAGATCCTTTTTGACCCACCTCCTAGAGAAATGGAAATGAAAACAAAAATTAACAAATGGGACCTAATGAAACTTAAAAGCTTTTGCACAGCAAAGGAAACCATAAACAAGACGAAAAGACAACCCTCAGAATGAGAGAAAATATTTGCAAATGAAGCAACTGACAAAGGATTAATCTCCAAAATTTACAAGCAGCTCATGCAGCTCAATATCAAAAAGAGAAACAACCCAATCCAAAAATGGGCAGAAGACCTAAGTAGATATTTCTCCAAAGAAGACATACAGATTGCCAACAAACACATGAAAGGATGCTCAACATCACTAATTATTAGAGAAATGCAAACCAAAACTACAATGAGGTATCACCTCACACCAGTCAGAATGGCCATCATCAAAAAATCTACAAGCAACAAATGCTGGAGAGGGTGTGGAGAAAAGGGAACCGTCTTGCACTGTTGATGGGAATGTAAATTGATACAGCCACTATGGAGAACAGTATGGAGGTTCCTTAAAAAACTAAAAATAGAACTACCATACGACCCAGCAATCCCACTACTTGGCATATACCCGGAGAAAGCCGTAATTCAAAAAGTCAGGTACTACAATGTTCATTTCAGCATTATTTACTATAGCCAGGACATAGAAGCAACCTAAGTGTCCATCGACTGATGAATGGATAAAGAAGATGTGGCACATATATACAATGGAATATTACTCAGCCATAAAAAGAAACGAAATTGAGTTATTTGTAGTGAGGTGGATGGACCTAGAGTCTGTCATACAGAGTGAAGTAAGTCAGAAAGAGAAAAACAAATACCGTATGCTAACACATATATATGGAATCTAAAAGGAAAAAAAAAAAAGCATGGTTCTGAAGAACCTACGGGCAGGACAGGAATAAAGATACAGATGTAGAGAATGGACTTCAGGACACGGGGACGGGGAAGGATATGCTGCGATGAAGTGAGAGAGTGGCATGGACATATATACAGTACTAAATGTAAAACAGGTAGCTAGTGGGAAGCAGCCGCATAGCACAGGAAGATCAGCTCGGTGCTTTGCGACCACCTAGAGGAGTGGGATAGGGAGGGTGGGAGGGAAATGCAAGAGGGAGGAGATATGGGGATATATGTATATGCATTCACTTTGTTATAAAGCAGAAACTAACACACCATTGTAAAGCAATTATACTCCAATAAAGATATTTAAAACAAAAATCCAAAGAACCCTAAGTTAAAATTAAAAAAAAAAAAAACCCAGAGGAATCTTAGAAGTTGCCTAGCGTAACATGTAAACTATCAATAATACTATATATAATGTCCCTGGCAGATTGTTAACCTCTCCATGCCCAACAGTTACTGTGATAGAGCAAGAAACATTTCAAGAAGCAGTTCGCATTTGGACTACTGTAATTTCCTCAGAATTTAAACAAGATCTACAAATTGCATTTAGTTGAGAAGTTCACCTTTTAATCAATAACAGAAAATTTTTTACCCTCGTTATTACTTGCCATTTATTTGATAAAGAAACTGGCTCATTTATCTTACAGAAATTCCCCCATTCTGAACTTGGCTTACTGCTTCCTTGGGATTGTTGTTTCGCATGTTCCTCTATCCTCTATATTTCCTGCAAAATGGTAATTCATGCCTAATTAAATTTCCTTTAATTTACCTGAATACATCATTGGTGGTGTTGGATGCTTATGATCAAATCACTTCAGGAGGCACATAATCCCTGGCTGTCTCTCTTTGTGTGATTTAAAATTTATCAGTGGGTTCAGGTGCAATCAGCCTAATCTCCCAAGTATTGATATGAAGTTCCCCATGAATCTTTCTTGTAGTTGTTTTAGCATTCAAAATGCATTATTTCATTAGGTGTTGCAAGCTGATTACTTCCTAATTCTATAATTCTGCGTTTATTAGCTGAAATTCTTCTCTTAAGATTATTGATTACACAGTTTGTATAGCAAGAGAAAAATAAATGCTTCATTTTTTTCCTTTTATTTTCCAGTTTTTAGAATTATGATTTGGTGACCTAGCAACCTTTGAAGGTGACCAGCAGGTTTTGTTTTGAACTCATGCATTTTAATGCATTCGCTTTAATCCATTGGAGTCATTATTCTTTTGATGCACAAATACCCATCTTTGGCCTGTAACAACCCTTTCAAAGTGGTATCCTGAGTCCTCCTGACATAACCACAGTGGTCTTGGATCATGTTCATGCTTTCCAGCATAATAAGATGTCCCAAGGTAATCTTGTACATTTCTTGCCAGGATGTGGCATTAGCCATTTCTCCTAAAAGTTTCTCCTAGTCTTAGTAAGAACAGGTATTTAGAGATCTCACTCCAGGCTCAGTGATCTATTTCTACTGTGTTGATATTACTTCCAGGAACTTTTCCATGGATAGTGCAAGGAACTAAATTTTTTTTTTTTTTTATTAATTTATGGCTGTGTTGGGTCTTCGTTTCTGTGCGAGGGCTTTCTCTAGTTGCGGCAAGTGGGGGCCACTCTTCATCACGGTGCGCGGGCCTCTCACTATCGCAGCCTCTCTTGTTGCAGAGCACAGGCTCCAGACGCGCAGGCTCAGTAATTGTGGCTTACGGGCCTAGTTGCTCCGTGGCATGTGGGATCTTCCCAGACCAGGGCTCGAACCCGTGTCCCCTGCATTGGCAGGCAGATTCTCAACCACTGCGCCACCAGGTAAGCCCCCTAAATATTTTTTAAAAGGAAAAATGCATCATGAATCTATAGTGGTATTAACAATCCAATTTAAGATTAAGGATTTTTCCTTAACTCATTTAGTATCAGTATTTGTATCTCTTTTCACTTACTCTGAAATAATAATTCCAGAAGATATGAACATAACTATTTATGGATAAAGAAAATAAGTAATGAAATTAATGAATTATATGAGAACCTAATACATATACATATTAATTATAAAGTAGCAATACCAATATGATTATTAAGTATGGATTTTTTTTTAATTTTTTTTTCTGCCTTTATTTTTTTATTTTTTATTTTTAAATTATTTATGGCTGTGTTGGGTCTTCATTTCTGTGCGAGGGCTTTCTCTAGTTGTGGCAAGTGGGGGCCACTCTTCATCGCGGTGCACAGGCCTTTCACTGTTGTGGCCTCTCTTGTTGTGGAGCACAGGCTCCAGATGCGCAGGCTCAGTAGTTGTGGCTCATGGGCCTAGCTGCTCTGCGGCATGTGGGATCTTCCCAGACCAGGGCTCGAACACGTGTCTACTGCATTAGCAGGCAGATTCTCAACCACTGCACCACCAGGGAAGCCCTAAGTATGTTTTAATTTTCTTTTTTATCTTTTTGTCATGAGGATAAATCTCCTAGGAATGTACATTCAAATTACTGAGTGTTGCAGATACTTGAAAGATTTCTTCTATGTGTGACTAAACTACCAACATGACATAGAGTTAGTCTTACTTATTTCATTTTGTTATTGACTTTTTAAAGGTATTTCTTTGTTTTTCAGATTACTTTGACCTATGATGAGTATATGTATTTTGTTTATACAATTATCTTTTCAAAACAATTTTAAGATATAACTCATATAACAAAATTCACCCATTTAAAGTATACAATAAAATGTTGATTAGTGTATTCACAGTGTCCAACCACAACCATAACCTAAGTTTAAGTCATTTTTGTTCACCCAGAAAGAAAGCCTGTATTCATCAGCAGTCACTCCCCATTCCCCACTACTTCCACGCCCTTAAGCCCTATTTAATCACCAATTTACTTTCCATCTCTATAGATCTGCCTATTCTGGACATTCCATGTGGATGGATTCATTGAATATCATTTGTGACTGGCTTCTTTCACTTATCATAATGTTTTCAAGGTTCATCCATGTTGTAGTGTCTATCAGTACTTCATTCCTTTTTATTGATGGATAATATTCCATCATGGAGGAAAGGATCAAAATGGAAGAGTAAGAAGACACTGAACTCACATCCTCCCACAGGCATACCAAAATTACAACTACTTACAGACTAACTGTCTATGAGAATGACCTGAAGACTAGCAGAAAGGATTGTCCACAACTAAAGATATAAACGAAAAGCCAAAACAGACATGTAGGAGGGGCACAGATGTGGTCTAGTCAGGACCCACACTCCCAGGCTGGCAACCCAGAAACAGGAGGGCTATCACAACCACAGAGGTCCTCCCAGAGAGGGGTCCAAGCCCTGAATCAGGTTCCCTAGCTCAGTGGTCCTGCACCCAGGAAGTCAGGCTTTGAAAACCAGCAAGGCTTATGTTTGGGAGAGCCCTAGGGCTATAAGAGACTCTGTTTTTAAAGGGCACACACAAAATCTCACATATATTGACTCCCAGAGCAAAGACAGTAATTTGAAAGGCACCTAGGTCAAACCCATGTGCTGACCCTGAAGAGCCTCCCAGAGAAGCAAGTGGTAGCTGGGACGCCCCCTGGGGACTGAGACAATGACGGCACAGCCATTTGGGGGATCTCACTCTACCATGCTGACACAATGCTGGAAAGTGTCATTTTGAGATCTCCCCTCTAGCCTTTTAGCACTGGGGGCCTGTCCCACCCACCCACAGGCCCACAGCAGTCACACACAACCAGACTGCAAGGCCAGATGCCCAAGGAGCCAGCCCCACACTTCAGCACACCTGCAGCCACTGAACAAGGAAGGGCCTCAGAGCCAGCTGGGCTAGGGGACAACACCACCTACCATCAGGCCCATAATAGTTGGCCCCATAACAACAGAAGCACACACACAGCTCACAAAGGGGACACTCTGGGAGCATCTAGCTCAGGTGGCAAGAGGGGAGTGTGATTTGGGGCCCCATAGGACAATTCCTACATAAGGCCAATTCTCCAAGATTGGGAGATGTGATAGACATAGAAATACAAATACATAGAAATAAACACAGAGAATTAGGCAAAATGAAGAGACAGAGGAATGTGTTCCAATGAAGGAATAACACAAAAACCTCAGAAAAAGTACTAAAGGAAATGGAGATGAGCAACGTCCTTGATAAAGAATCAAAATAATGATCATAAAAACGATCACTGATCTTGGGAGAAGAATGGATGTCCACAGTGAGAACTTCAACAAAGAATTAGAAAATATAAAAAAGAACCAATCAGAGCTGAAGAATACAATAACTGAATGAAAAATACACTAGAGGAAATCAATAGTAGATTAGATGATATGGAAGAATGGAACAGTGATCCGGAAGACAGGGTAGTGGAAATCACTCAAACTGAAAAGAAAAAAAAGAATTAAAAAAAATGAGAACAGCTTAAGGGACTTCTGGGACAACAGCAAGTGTACTAACATTTGCATTATAGGAGTCCCAGAGGAGAAAACAGAGAGAGAAAGGCAGAGAACTTATTTGAAGAAATAACGGCTGAAAACCTCCCTAACTTGGGAAGAAAACAGACATCCAAGACCAGGAAGTACCGAGAGTCCCAAACAAGATGAAGCCAAAGAGGTCCACACCAATACATTGTAATTAAAATATCAAAAATTAAAGATAAAGAGAGAATCTTAAAAGCAGTGAGAGAAAAGCAACTAGATACGTAAAAAGGAACTCCCATAAGACTATCAGCTACCTTTTCAGTAGGAACTTTTCAGGCCAGAAGAAAGTGGCATGATAAAGTCAAGGTGCTGAAAGAAAATTAAAAAACCTACAACCAAGAATGCTTTATCCAGCAAGGTTATCATTCAGAATTGAAGAAGAGATAAAGGGTTTTACAGTCGAACACTAGCACAGTTCATCACCACTAAACCAGCCTTAAGAAGATGTTAAAGGGACTTCTCTAAGTGGAAAAGAAAAGGCCACAATGAGAAATAAAAAAATTATGAAAGGAAAAATCTCACTGGTAAAGGCAAATATATAGTATAGGTAGTGGATAAACCATTTATAAAGCTAGCAGGAAGGTTAAAAGGCAAAAGTAATAAAATAATCTATATCTATAAGTAAAGAATACAAAATTAAAAGACGTAAAATATGACATCAAAACATAAAATGTGGGGAGTGGTAAAAATATAGGGCTGTTAGAATGTGTTCAAGCTTAAGAAATCATTAACTTAAGATAAATACCTATATATAGGTTGTTATATATGAACCTCATGGTAACCAAAATCCAAAAATCTGTAATAGATACACAAAAAATAGAGACAGGAAACCAAACATAACACTAAAGATACTCATCAAATCACAAGGGAAGAGAGCAAGAGAAGAAGAAAGGAAGAGAGAAGAACCACAAAAATAACCAGAAAAAACTAATAAAATGGCAAAAAGTACATACCTATTAATAATTACTTTAAATGAAAATGGATTAAATGTTCCAATCAAAAAACATGCAGTGTCTGACTGGATTAAAAAGAGGAAGACCCATGTATATACTGCTATAAGAGACTTACATCAGATCTTAAGACACACACAAACTGAAAGGGAGGGGATGGGAAAAGATATTCCATGCAAATGGAAATGAAAAGAAATCTGGGATACCAATACTTATATTAGAAAAAACAGACTTTAAAACAAAGACTGTAACAAGAGACAAAGAATGGAATTAAATAATAATAAAGGGATCAATCCAACAAAAAATATAATACTTACAAATATCTATGCACCCAACATAAGGGTACCCAAATTTATAAAGCAAATATTAACAGACATAAAGGGAAAAACTGACATGAATAGAATAATAGTAGAGAACTTTAACACCTGACTTACATCTGGAAAGATCATCCAGACAGAAAATCAATAAAGAAATATTGGCCTTAAATGACACATTAGACTAGATAAATTTTATAGATATATACAGAACAGTTCATCCAAAAACAGCACAATACACATTCTTTTTAAGTGTACATGGAACATTCTCCAGGATAGATCACATGCTAGGCCATGAAACAACTCTCAGTAAACTTTAGAAGACTGAAATCCTATCAAGCATCTTCTCTGAACAAAATGGTATGAGACTAGAAATTAAGCATAAGAAAAAAATGAAAAAAAAAACCCAACACATAGAGTCTAAATGATATGCTACTAAACAATGAATGGGTTACTGAAGAAATAAAAACTGAAATAAAAAACTGAACAAATGAAAACGGAAACACAACATTCCAAAATCTATGGGACACAGCAAAAGCAGTTCTAAGTGGGAAGTTTACAGTGATACAGGCCCACCTCAGGAAAATAAAAAAAAATCTCAAATAACAATCTAACCTCACACATGAAAGAAGCAGAGAAAGAAGAACAAACAAAACCCAAATTTAGTAGAAGAAAGGAAATAATATATACTCAAGTAGAAATAAATGAAATAGACTAAAAAAATAAAAAATAAAAAATAAACTGGTTGACTGGTTCTTTGAAAAGATAAACAAAATTGATCAACCTTTAGTCAGACTCATCAAGAAAAAGAGAGAAGGCCCAAATAAAAATGAAAGAGAAGTTACAACCAATACCACAGAAATATAAAAGATCATAAGAGATTACTACAAACAATTAAATGTTAACAAACTGGATAACCTAGAAGAAATGGATACATCCTTAGAAATGTACAATCTTCTAATACTGAATAAGGAAGAAACAGAAAATCTGAACAGACCAATCACTAGTAATGAAATTGAATCAGTAATCAAAAAATTCCCAACAGACAAAATTCCAGAAACAGTTTCACAGGTGAATCCGACTAAACATTTACAGAAGAGTAAACACCTATCCTTTTCAAACTACTCCAAAAAACTCTTAAGGAATGCTTCCAAATTCATTCTACAAGGCCAGCCCTGATTCAAAAATCAGATAAAGCCACCACACACAAAAAAATTACAGGCCAATATCACTGATGAATATAGATGCAGAAATCCTCAACATCATATTAGAAAGCCAAGTTTAACAATATAGTAAAAGGATCATACATCATGATGAAACGGGATTTACCCCACGGATGCAAGGATGATTCAATAACTTCAAATGAATCAATGTGATATACTACATTAACAAAATGAAAGATAAAACTCATCACCTCACTAGATGCAGAAAAAGATTTTGAAAAAATTCATCATCCATTCATGACAAAAACTATCAAAAAAGTGGGTATACAGGGATCACACCTCAACATAATAAAGGCCATATATGACAAACCCAAAGCATATATCATATGCAACAGTGACAAGCTGAAAGCATTTCCTCTAAGATTAAAAACAAGGGAATGATATCCACTCTCACATTTTTATTCAACAAACTATTGGAAGTCCTAGCCACAGCAATCAGACAAGGAAAAGAAAAAAAACACATCTAAGTTGGAATGGAACAAGTACAATGGTCACTACTTGCAGATGACATGATATTATATATAGAAAACACTAAGGACTCCACCAAAAAACTATTTATAAGGATGCAGTAAATTTCCAGGATACAAAATTAATATACATAAATCTGTTGCATTTCTATACACTAATAACACACTAACAAACATAAATTAGGAAAACAATCCCTTTTACAATTACATGAAAAAGAATAAAATACCTACTAATAAATCTAACCAAGGGAAAAAAAGAAAAAACACCATGAAAGTATCTTTTAGCAAACAGTGGTCTGTGAATTTAAAATATTGACATCTAGTGTTGAAATACATTGACATAAACTTACTAAAATTAAAAATGTAACATATTTATCTGCAAAAAAATAAATCTAACCAAGGAAGTAAAAGACCTATACACTGAAAATTATAAGATATTGATGAGAGAAACTGAAGATGACACAAGCAAATGGAAAGACATACTGTGCTCATGGATTGGAAGAATTAATATTGTTAAAGATAGTTACTGGACTTATTGTGGTGATTTCACAGTGCATTTAAATGACAAATCACTAGGCTGTACATCTGAAATTAACGTAATATTGCATATCAACTATATTTCAATAAAAAAGAATTAGTAAAACATTTCCAGTTCAAAATATATTTACTAAGTGCTTTCTCATTCTAAATAAAAGTTATTAATTAAAAATATTCTGCTATATGAATATTCCATTATATAGATATTCTGTATGTATCTTATTTATCCATGTATCATGGATATTTTGATGGATGATGGGTATTTTGGTTGTTTCCACTTTTTTGCTATTATGAATACTACTACTATGAACAGAACATTTATGTACAAACTTTTGGGTAGATATATGTTTTCACTTCTCTTGGGTGTTTAAAAGGTATGTTTCTTTCTTATTGAGAAAACAGTAGTGACTCTACTGTTTGTCATGTTATACCAGACCCAGTACTAAGAACTTACATACCACCTTATGCAATAATACAGAAAAAAATATCTTAGGTAGTTGTCCCCACTTTTTCTTACTTAGTAGATGTCCAAAGTTGCCCCCACAAAAGGGCAAAGCAAAGTAAAATCAAATTTCAGTTATATCATCTATGCCTCCTTTGATTTCTTGCCAACACTTCACAACTACCTCAACTCAGGTTTTTGACATGATTTTAGCTTTCTACCCACAGCTCAAAAATATCTTTCATGGATATTCATTTGTATATCTCTTCCTGATTGACCCAAACAATCAAAGGGTACTTACTGATAGAGGTAGAGGAAGAGGAGAATTACATAATGGGAAAAGCATGCAGTTGAAAGTCAGAGATCTGCACTCAAATCATGACTCTAACTCAGTAGCAGTCTAACCCAGAACAAATTACTACTTAGTTTCTCTGTGCCCAGGTTCATTCTCTGTAAAAAGAAGGCAAACAGAATGGAAACTACCAGAGGGTTTCTCAGGCGTGCTCTCTGTTTGCGATGTTTCTGTTTGGCTGAAGGCTTCCCTAAGAAACAAGTTCACAGAGAGACTGCTTCAAGATGGCAGAGTAGAAGGATGTGCTCTTACTCCCTCTTGCGAGAGCAGTGGAATCACAACTAACTGCTGAACAGTCACTGATAGGATGACACTAGAACTCACCAAAAAAGATACCCAACATGCAAAGACAAAGGAGAAGCCGCAATGAGATGGACTTCGACAGGACTGGGGGAAACAGAGACTCCACTCTTGGAGGGAACACACAAAGTAGTGCATGTGTCAGGACCCAGGGGAAAGGATCAGTGACCCCACAGGAGACTGAACCAGACCTACCTGCTGGTGTTGGGGGGTCTCCTGCAGAGGTGGGGGGTGGCTGTGGCTCACTGCGGGGACAAGGACACTAGCAGCAGAAGTTCTGGGAAGTATTCCTTGGCATGAGCCCTCCCAGAGTCCACAATTAGCCCCACCAAAGGGCCTGCAGCCTCCAGTGCTGGGTCACCTCAGGCCAAACACCCAACAGGGAGGGAACTCAGCCCCACCCCTCAGCACACAAACAGATTAAAGTTTTACTGAGCTCTACCCACCAGAGCAACAGCCAGCTCTACCCACCAACAGTCCCTCCCAACAGGAAGCTTGCACAAGCCTCTTAGATAGCCTCATCCACCAGAGGGCAGACAGCAGAAGAAAGAACTACAATCCTGCAGCCTGTGGAACGAAAACCACATTCACAGAAAAATAGACAAAATGAAAAGGCAGAGGACTATGTAACAGATGAAGGAACAAGACAAAACCCAAGAAAAACAATTAAATGAAGTAGAGATAAGCAACCTTACAGAAAAAGAATTTAGAATAATGACAGTGAAGATGATCCAGGACCTCAGAAAAAGAATGGAGGCAAAGATCTAGAAGATGCAAGAAATGTTTAACAAAGACCTAGAAGAATTAAAGAACACAGATGAACAATACAATAATTGAAATGAAAAATACACTAGAAGGAATAAATAGCAGAATAACTGAGGCAGAAGAATGGATAAGTGACCTGAAAGACAGAATGGTGGAATTTACGGCCATGGAACAGAAGAAAAAAGAATGAGAAGAAAATGAAGACAGCCTAAGAGACCTCTGGGACAACATTAAAGGCACCAACATTCGAATTATAGGGGTCCCAGAAGGAGAAGAGAGAGAGAAAGGACCTGAGAAAATATCTGAAGAGATTACAGTCGAAAACTTCCTTAACATGGGAAAGGAAATAGCCACCCAAGTCCAGAAAGCGCAGAGAGTCCCAGGAAGGATAAAGCCAAGGAGAAACACATCAAGACACATAGTAATCAAATTGACAAAAATTAAAGACAAAGAAAAATAATTAAAAGCAACAAGGGGAAAACGACAAATAACATACAAGGGAACTCCCATACAGTTAACAGCCGATTTCTAAGCAGAAACTCTACAAGCCAGAAGGGAGTGGCATGATATATTTAAAGTGAAGAAAGGGAAGAACGTACAATCAATAACTCTACACAGCAAGGATCTCATTCATATTCAACAGAGAAATCAAAAGCTTTACAGACAAAGCAAATGCTAAGAGAATTCAGCACCAACAAACCAGCTCTACAACAAATGCTAAAGGAACTTCTCTAAGTGGGAAACAAGAGAAAAAAAGGACGTACAAAAACAAACCCAAAACAATTAAGAAAATGGTAATAGGAACATACATAACGATAATTACCTTAAATGTGAATGGCTTAATTGCTCCAACCAAAAGACATAGGCTCACTGAATGGACACAAAAACAAGACCCATATATATGCTGTCTACAAGAGACCCACTTCAGACCTAGGGACACATACAGACTGAAAGTGAGGGGATGGAAAAAGATATTCCATGCAAATGGAAATCAAAAGAAAACTGGAGTAGCAATACTCATATCAGATGAAATAGACTTCAAAATACAGAATGTTACAAGAGACAAGGAAGAACACTACATAATGATCAACTAAGAATACTACGTCAATCCAAGAAGATATAACAATTATAAATATATATGCACCCAACATAGGAGCACCTCGATACATAAGGCAAATGCTAACAGCTATAAAAGAGGAAATCGACAGTAACACAATCATAGTGGGGGACTTTAAAACCTCACTTACACCAATGGACAGATCCAGACAGAAAATTAATAAGGAAACACAAGCTTTAAATGACACAATAGACCAGACAGATTTAATTGATATTTATAGGACATTCCATCCAAAAACAGCAGATTACACTTTCTTCTTAAGGGCACATGGAACATTCTCCAGGATAGATCACATCTTGCGTCACAAATCAAGCCTTGGTAAATTTAAGAAAACTGAAATCATATCAAGCATCTTTTCTGACCACAATGCTTTGAGATTGGAAATCAATTACAGGGAAAAAAATGTAAAAAACACAAATACATGGAGGCTAAACAATATGTTACTAAATAACCAGGAGATCACTGAAGAAATCAAAGAGAAAATCAAAATATACCTAGAGACAAATGACCAACAAAAACACGACGATCCAAAACCTATGGGATGCAGCAAAAGCAGTTCTAAGAGGGAAGTTTATAGCAATACAATCCTACCTCAAGAAATAAAAAAATCTCAAATAAACAATCTAACCTTACACCTAAGGAACTAGAGAAAGAAGAAAAACAAAACCCAAAATTAGTAGAAGGAAATAAATGATAAAGATCAGAGCAGAAATAAATGAAATAGAAACAAAGAAAACAATAGCAAAGATCAATAAAACTAAAAGCTGGTTCTTTGAGAAGATAAACAAAATTGATAAACCTTTAGCCAGACTCATCAGGAAACAGAGGGAGAGGACTCAGATCAATAAAATTAGAAATGAAAAAGGAGAAGTTACAACGGACACCACAGAAATACAAAGCATCATAAGCAACTAGTACAAGCAACTCTATGCCAATAAAATGGACAACCTGGAAGAAATGGACACATTCTTAGAAAGGTAAAACCTTCCAAGACTGAACCAGGAAGAAACAGAAAATATGAACAGACCAATCACAAGCACTGAGATTGAAACTGTGATTAAAAACCTTCCAACAAACAGAAGTCCAGGACCAGATGGCTGCACAGTTGAATTCTATCAAACATTTACAGAAGAGCTAACACCCATCCTTCTCAAACTCTTCCAAAAATTGCAGAGGAAGGAACACTCCCACACTCATTCTATGAGGACACCATCACCGTGATACCAAAACCTGGAAAATATACTATAAAAAAATGAAAATTACACACCAATATCGTTGATGAATATAGATGCAAAAATCCTCAACAAAATACTAGCAAGTAGAATGCAACAACACATTAAAAGGATCATACACCATGATCAACTGGGGTTTATTACAGGGATACAAGGATTCTTCAATATATGCAAATCAATCAATGTGATACACCATATTAACAAATTGAAGAAGAAAAACCATATGATCCTCTCAATAGATGCAGAAGAAGCTTTTGACAAAATTCAACACCCATTTATGATAAAAACTCTCCAGAAAGTGGGCATAGAGGGAACCTACCTCAACATAATAAAGGCCATATACGACAAACCCACAGCAAACATCATTCTCAATGGTGAAAAACTGAAAGCATTTCCTCTAAGATCAGGAACAAGACAAGGATGTCTAACCTCGTCACTATTATTCAACATAGTTTTCAAAGTCCTAGCCATGGCAATCAGAGAAGAAAAAGAAAGAAAAGGAATACAAATTGGAAAAGAAGAAGTAAAACTGTCACTGTTTGCAGATGACATGATACTATACATAGAGAATCCTAAAACTGCCACCAGAAAACTACTAGAGCTGATCAATGAATTTGGTAAAGTTGCAGGATACAAAATTAATGCACAGAAATCTCTTGCATTCTTATACACTAACAACAAAACATCAGAAAGGGAAATTAAGGAAACAATCCCATTCACCACTGCAACAAAAAGAACAAAATACCTAGGAATAAACCTACCTAAGGAGGTAAAAAACTGGTACTCAGAAAACTATAAGACACTGATGAAAGAAATCAAAGATGACACAAACAGATGGAGAGATATACCATGTTCTTGGATTGCAAGAATCAACATTGTGAAAATGACTATACTACCCAAAGCAATCTACAGATTCAATGAAATCCCTATCAAATTACCAATGGCACTTTTTACACAACTAGAAAAAAAAAATCTTAAAATCTGTATGGAGACACAAAAGACCCTGAATAGCCAATGAAATCTTGAGCGAAAAAAACGGAGCTGGAGGAATCAGACTCCCTGACTTCAGACTATTCTACAAAGCTACAGTAATCAAGACAATATGGTACTGGCACAAAAACAGAAATATAGCTCAAAGGAACAGGATAGAAAGCCCAGAGATAAACCCACACACCTATGGTCAACTAATCTATGACAAAGGAGACAAGAATATACAATGGAGAAAAGACAGTCTCTTCAATAAGTGGTGCTGGGAAAACTGGACAGCTACATGGAAAAGAATGAAATTAGAACACTCCCTAATACGATACACAAAAATAAACTCAAAATGGATTCAAGACCTAAATGTAAGGCCAGACACCATCAAACTCTTAGAGGAAAACATAGGCAGAACACTATGATATAAATCACAGCAAGATCCTTTTTGACCCACCTCCTAGAGAAACGGAAATAAAAACAAAAATAAACAAATGGGACCTAATGAAACTTAAAAGCTTTTGCACAGCAAAGGAAACCATAAACAAGACGAAAAGACAACCCTTCAGGATGGGAGAAAATATTTGCAAACAAAGCAACTGACAAAGGATTAATCTCCAAAATATACAAGCAGCTCATGCAGCTCAATATTAAAAAAACAAACAACCCAATCAAAAAATGGCAGAAGACCTAAATAGACCTTTCTCCAAAGAAGACATACAGATGGCCAAGGGGCACATGAAAAGCTGCTCAACATCACTAATTGTTAGAGACATGCAAATCAAAACTACAATGAGGTATCACCTCACACCAGTTAGAATGGGCATCATCAGAAAATCTACAAACAACAAATGCTGGAGAGGGTGTGGAGAAAAGGGAACCCTCTTGCACTGTTGGCGGGAATGTAAATTGATACAGCCACTACAGAGAAGAGTATGGAGGTTCCTTAAAAAACTAAAAATAGAATTATCATATGACCCAGCAATCCCACTACTGGGCATATACCCAGAGAAAACCGTAATTCAAAAAGACACATGCACCCGAATGTTCATTGCAGCACTATTTACAATAGCCAGGTCATGGAAGCAACCTAAATGTCCATCGACAGATAAATGGATAAAGAAGATGTGGTACATATATATAATGGAATATTACTCAGCCATAAAAAGGAATGAAATTGGGTCATTTGTAGACATGGATCGACCTAGAGACTGTCACACAGAGTGAAGTAAGTCAGAAAAACAAATTTCATATATTAATGCACATATGTGGAATCTAGAAAAATGGTACAGATGAATCGGTTTGCAAGGCAAAAATACAGACACAGATGTAGAGAACAAACGTATGAACACCAAGGGGGGAAAGCAGGGTGGTGGTGGATGAATTGGGAGATTGGGATTGACATATATACACCAATATTTATAAAATTGATAACTAATAAGAACCTGCTATATAAAAAAATTAAATTCAAATTTTAAAAAAAAGGCAAACAACACAGAACTCCCTAATCTTATAAAGATTAAATTTAAATATCAGGAAGTCCATAGCAGGATGCATTGCTTTGTCTATGTACCTAACAAATGCTGGTCATAGTTATTTTTTATTACATAATTTCAGTTTAAGAGTAAATGATAATAAGATTTAGTGAAAAGAGTTTAGTAACTGCATTGAATTCTTATTCTACAGGCTATATAATTTATTATCACCAACTCAACAGAGGTTTAGAACTGTCATAGTAGTGAGTTGTACACTGAGTTGCCTTGACAAATTATTGTGGGAAAGTTGTAAATGTTCTTTTTCCGGCAATTTGGTTTTTTTCCCCTTCCTTTCACGTACCATAATAAAACACTTGGAACATGACTCAACGGGACAGATGAGAAGGTGTCCTTAAAAGTGACTACAGGGCTTCCCTGGTGGCGCAGTGGTTGAGAACCTGCCTGCTAATGCAGGAGACGCAGGTTCGGGCCCTGGCCTGGGAAGATCCCACGTGCCGCGGAGCGGCTGGGCCCGTGAGCCACAGTTGCTGAGCCTGCGCGTCTGGAGCCTGTGCTCCGCAGCGGGAGAGGCCGCGATGGTGAGAGGCCTGCGCAGCGCGATGAAGAGTGGCCCCCGCTTGCCACAACCGGAGAAGGCCCTCGCACAGAAACGAAGACCCAACACAGCCAAAAATAAATAAATAAATTAATTAATTAATTAAAAAAAAAAAAAAAAAAAGTAACTGAAGTGAAAAACCAATTGAGGACACAAAACAAGGCAAAAATATTAAAAAAAAAAAAAAAAGTGACTACAGATAAGACTCCCGAAGCTTGGCCTCTGCCCCCAGTTTCTTGATTAGTTAAATATATGTACCCGCATTTGGCTTTCTCCATTGAGACTTAAATCTCTTCTAGTAATAGCATCTCCCATGCCTGTTATCCTTAGGAGAAATAAAATTAATTTCTCTAGGTTGAGTTCCTATTAATATCATTATAATGGGTTTCTCTCTTCAATCACTGAACCTAAATCAGTTGGTCATGACCCAGCCCCATTTTTTTCAAATTATATTTGCCAAGTTAAGTTTATTCATAAATTTTCCCAGGTGTCCAAGGGTCTATATTATGCTCATAAATTTGTTAGGATTGCAATGCAAATGTAAGCTTAGCAACGTTTTAGATTATATTTGCATTTATTCCATTTAACATTGTGAATTGCAGGGCTAGCAATAAGCCAAAACATCTTTCATAATTCTGACAAAATCACTGTGTTTTACAAAATTGCTCTCTAGTTGACATTTCCTTATTTGCTAATGGGAAATGACCAATTTTCTAAAATAACTATTCTATAGCAATAAACTTTCCAGAGACTTTATTCATCGCTACTGTTTTCGTAACTAAAAACGTAAACAAATCTGTAATGCCCTATAGCTGGGGTCCATTTAAAGAATCATTGTTTATCTCCTACAAATAAAATGTGTTGTAAAAAATAACATTCGCAAGATCAAAATGCATAATTTAGTAGCTTTTTTGAGGTATAGTCAACATACAATAAATGTACAAACTTGAAACATACAACTTCACACATTTTGACATATGTATATATTCCCCATGAAACCATCAACATAATAAAAAATCATTCCCAATGGTTTTCTCATGCCCCTTTGTAATCCCTCTCTTCCACTCCTCTCCCACTCTCCCACTGCCAACTCATCCCTTGGCCATTACTGATTTGCTTTCTGTCCCTATAAATTTGCTTGTAATATAAATGCATTATATAAATAAAATCAGTATTCCTTTTTTGTCTGTTTTCTTTCACTTAGAATAATTATTTTGAGATTCACCCATGTTGTAATATATCACAGTTTCTTTATCAATTCACCTGTTCATGAACATTTGGGTTATTTTCAGCTGGGCTATTTTAAATAGCGCTGCTGCGAACATTTGCCAGAAGTCTTTATACCGTCAAATCCTTTTGTTCAACTTAGGTAAACAGAAGAAGTAGAGTGGCTGACTCATATAGTACATGAATGGTTAGTTTTTTAATAAACTGCCCATTTTTCAAAGTGGTTGTACCATTTTACATTCTCATCAGCAGTGTATCAGAGTTCCAGTACATCCACATACTTGTCAACACTTAGTACAATCAGTCTTTTTAATTTCAGCCATTCTCACAAGTGTGTAGTGGTAACTCATTGTGGTTTAAATTTTCATTTCCCTAACAATTCATGATGTTGAGCATCTTTTTGAATACTTATTTAGCATTTGCACATCTTTATTTAGTTGTCAGTTTCCTTACTACTGAGTTTTAGGGAGTAATTTTTTTTTTTTTTAATTTTTATTTATTTATGGCTGTGTTGGGTCTTCGTTTCTGTGCAAGGGCTTTCTCTAGTTGTGGCAAGCGGGGGCCACTCTTCATCGCGGTGCGCGGGCCTCTCACTATCGCGGCCTCTCTTCTTGCGGAGCACAGGCTCCAGACGCGCAGGCTCAGTAACTGTGGCTCACGGGCCCAGTTGCTCCGCGGCATGTGGGATCCTCCCAGACCAGGGCTCGAACCCGCGTCCCCTGCATTGGCAGGCAGACTCTCAACCACTGCGCCACCAGGGAAGCCCCGGGAGTAATTTTTATATTCTGGATACAAGTCTTTTATCAGGCATATGAATTTAAAATATTTTTCCAGAGTCTGTGGCTTTTCTTTTCATTTGCCTAAAAGTGCCTTTTGAAGATCTGAAGTTTTTCATTTTGATGAAGCTCAGTTTTCATGGATTGTACTTTTGATGTCATGTTGAGGAAATGTCTGCCTAACGTGAGATCACAAAGATTTTCTCTGAAGTTTTCTTCTAGAAGTTTTATAGTTTCAGTTTTTACATTTAAATTTATGATCCATTTTGACTTAATTTTTGTATATAGACGAGGTATGGATTGAGGTTCCTTTCTTTGTTGGGGGCGGGGTATAAACTTCTAATTGTTCCAGCATCTTTTGTTAAAAAGACTATTCTTTCTCCACTGAATTACATTTTAGCCATAGTCTAAAATCAGTTTCCCAAATATATGTACATCAATTGCTGTCAGAAAAATGAGAAAGTTTCTTTCCAATCTTTTAGCTCATAAATTTTCTGATTTCCCTCTTGATCTTCTTATCCCTAGGTAAACACACCAGTTATTTCAATTGTTATTCCCTGGTCACAATACAATGATGGATATTTTTCCAGGTTGGGAGTGAGAAGAATGAAAAGCAACAGTCTATTGCCGACTTTAATTCTGTTTGCTTTTGGTACTGTTTGTTGTTTTATTACTTGTCTTAGAAATACAACAATTTGGAAAATGTTGCCCCCATGTCTATGATTATAACTGAGGTACTAAGTCCATCATTCGTCAGTGAGACACAAACTAAGGCATCAAAAACCCTCTTGTGCACATGTAACGTCTCTTCAGAAAAATCAGGCTGAAATGGCAGGAGGGTACACATTTCACGAACCTTTCTACACATCTATTGTGCCTGAACCAGCCAGGCAGATGAGTCCCCCTTTATCAGGACAGGACAAAAACATGCACAGAATTAAAAGCTTGCAGACAGAGAAGTAGGAAGACAGGTACAAAAAAAGAAAGACAAAGACAATAATAGGGGCAATGGTAGGATTGTGCCTATCCCTACAGTATGTTCTCCTATAGTCTATTCCTAGAGAATCAGCAATCCCTGATATCACATGTAAATATTCAACCTTTCACAGGACAATGATCAGATCATGAGGCTACTGTAAGACACCACTCAGAATACCTATGTGCACACACTCACACACAACCTAGACTGAGTTTCTGAAACAATCATTTAGCTTTGACTCACAAGAAAGCTGCTGAGTCACTTAAGGTAAAATTCTAACAATGACATTAAATTGATAGCTAACTGGTTTTCAGGGTCTTTGCCATACTGCTATATCTTATTCATATTTTTTTTTATAAATTTATTTTATTTTATTTTTGGCTGCATTGGGTCTTCATTGTTGCGCACGGGCTTTCTCCAGTTGCGGCAAGCGGGGGCTACTCTTCCTTGCAGTGTGCAGGCTTCTCGTTGCGGTGGCTTCTTTTGTTGCGGAGCATGGGCTCTAGGCATGTGGTTTTCAGTAGTTGTGGCACGTGGGCTCAGTAGTTGTGGCTTGCGGACTCTAGAGCTCAGGCTCAGTAGTTGTGGCACACGGGCTTAGTTGCTCCACGGCATGTGGCATCTTCCTGGACCAGGGCTTGAACCCATGTCCCCTGCATTGGCAAGCAGATTCTTAACCACTGTGCCACCAAGGAAGTCCCCTTATTCATATTTTTAAAAATATTTTCTCCTTATATTCAAATACCTACTTGATGAGGTATTTGAATATACCTCAAATATACCTATAAAGAAATAATTACAGAACCCAACAGGTGAAACAAATTAAATAATTTCTTTAATTCTTATTATCTGCTAAATGCTGGTACCAGTGGAAAAGACTCTATGTAAATAATATAACTAACCCTTCCCTACATCATCCACATGAGTCAATGGCTGTACTTATAAATTCAGCCCTAATTGATTTGTGTGGGGTTTTTTTCTTATCTATGGTTTTCATCATGTAAGGTATTTTTGCTCCTTCGCACAAAAAGCTGAGGGGAGGGGGTCAGAATTTTTAAATCTTGCATTATCATTAGAAATCAATAATGATAATGAGTTGGCCTACTATTTTTATATGTAAACTTAGGTGATAGTTATATGATCAGAATAACAATGCATGAGATTCATATTTGATACAACTTAGTGAGCAAATGTCCATAATTTTCCTCCTATGGAAACACATCACCTAGGAAGCTACATACACTCAAGCCATACTAATAATCGTATTTGCTAAATAATAGAATAAGAATAGATTATAGTCGCAGCCAATGGGTTTCTCAATAGCCTAGAGCGAAAGTAAACAGTACACTGCAATTGTCATTAGTATTTTATAAAACACAACTAAATTGTCCTTTGCTTTATACAGTTCTCTATGTTTTTAAAGCTTGGTTACATCTAAAACCTCAAATCAAATTATTCTCACCCATAATTACTTCTGAGTCACTAGATAAAGAGACATGTAAGAAATTAGGGACAACTCCATTGGGATCCTGTATATTTAATTATACAATAAAATACTCATAGTTCTTTAATTGTATTTAAAAAATATAAGCACCATACACCTTAGGGCAAGGTGCCTTTCTGGGTTTTGATCCCAACTAGGTCATCCAAAGGGCTTTGGCCAAACAGCCACCTGCTCACACAGGACATCATTTAGTTGGCTCTCTTAATGATCCAAATAGGTCACTGCACAATTGATTTGTATGAGACACATTCAGATAGACTGAATAAATTCCCCAGTTCCATTATGTTTGGTCATTTTTCAATTGCCAAAAGATCGTGCAATGTGTGCACAATTAAAAATTGAGGAATACCAGTTTGGGACACACTTGCCCCAAAGTTTAAATTTTTCTGAAGAATGAAAATATAAGTTACTTTAAATATTATTAACTAAACAAAGTTTTGACTGAAAATGTGTAAGAAATGACAGACCCACCTTTCTGTTGCTTTGGGGAAGAAAACCCCTATCTTTTGATACAAAGAGGGAATAGCTACAAATATTTAAATAATACCTACCATGTACCAGGTAATTTTCTATACATTTTACATTCATTACATTCATTATTGCACAACAACTATATGAAATGGATCCAATTATTATCCCATTTTACAGAGGTGGAAACCAAGGCACAAAGAGGTTAAATAACTTGCTCAAAGTCTCACAGTAGTAACTGGCAGAGCTGGAATTTGGATCTTAACAGTTTGACTTCTGAGCCTGTGCCCTCAACCATTAGGCAACACTGTCTCTCTTTCCTTTTGCCTCCTTCTTCTAATTTCCCTCTTTCTAAGTTTAAGCTTCACTCTGATTTCCAAAGAGACTTTTCACCACTGCTATCCCTTTATCAACGTGCCCTCTTGCACACAGGATGGGGTGGGGATGGGCCAGAAAACAGTTGGGTTGAGAAGAAATGAGCTCAACGATCACAAACGGTTTTTATTAATTAATATAAGGAGCTAACAGATAGTGAAATTTCAAAGAGTAGCAATGGCAAAAGTTTTAGGAAGTCAAAAAAGTTGGAGATTCATTTCTCCAAACAAGAGGATACACTATCTCCCTGGATTTGAAAGAATATAACATGGGCAATTTAATGATCTATCTGTGATCCCTGAGATGGCACAGAAGTCCTCATTAAGCAATGTGAATCTCTAAAAACACCAACTACTGGCAAATCATATTTTAAATATATTTCTGAAATCCTACAATTGGTAGTTCAAGTGACAATACTAGGGTGCAGGACTAGCAGTGGCATAGAGCAACAGCCAATTAGCTTTGCGGTGGTGTGTTGATAAAGGTTTTAACAACTAGCTGGGAGGGAGTAAGAGGATTCCTGATTTGTAGCATTAGTTAACTGATTTCTGTGGAATAAATGCTCCCACTATGGCCAATTTCAAGCTACTAACCTGACATCACTGAACACAGAGTTTAGAAGAGACATGCAACAGCACACTGTTTTACGGTGCTTCCTCCATACAGATAAAATCTGTATTTTACAGATAAAAATATGGTGCTTCCTCCATACAGATAAAATAGATGTCAATAAACTCAAAAACAAAGATAATAGTAAAATGTAGCAAAATAATGTTTTTTGAGTATTTATAACCTTTGTGTATACTTTATTTGTATGTTTATATAATTTAATTTTTAATAATGGCTGTGTTTAGCAACCAGCTTGCAAAATTCCTAAAAATTTACTAATCATCTCTTGGGAGCTGATATGAACTGACTACAACACTCTACTGCCACCAAAAAATGTACAGATGACTTTACAGGGCATAATGTCAAAAAATAAAAGTCCACTAAATTTCACGGGCCTGATATCAAGTACCTAATTACAGGTAGGACACATCTCCTAGTTGTCTTACTCTGGAATCCAAAAACAAATTCTGTATTATAATCAATCCCTGAGAAGGCAAAAATGTTTATTAAGAATGCTCTCCTAGGGCTTCCCTGGTGGCGCAGTGGTTGAGAGTCTGCCTGCCAATGCAGGGGACACGGGTTCGAGCCCTGGTCTGGGAAGATCCCACATGCCGTGGAGCAACTAGGCCCGTGAGCCACAACTACTGAGCCTGCGCGTCTGGAGCTTGTGCTCCGCAACAAGAGAGGCCGCGACAGTGAGAGGCCCGCGCACCGCGATGAAGAGTGGCCCCCACTTGCCACAACTTGAGAAAGCCCACGCACAGAAACGAAGACCCAACACAGCCAAAAATAAATAAATAAATTAATTAATTAATTAAAAAAAAAAAAAAAGAATGTTCTCCTAGCCAAGAATATTTAATGTAGAAGATGTTGTTTGGCAGAAAACTATTTTCCAGAATTGTCTTAACTGAAACAACTCAGTGTTTAGAAATTCTATAATCACTAGAAAAGGAACATAGATGTGCTATCACAGACTATATAACTGGCTGATAACACACCACTGATTCTAAAAGAGACAAAGTGTAGCATAGTATTGAAAACCACAAACACCAGAGTTAGATAACCTGGCTTCAAATCCTGCTTCTTGCACTCATTATCTGTGTGGAGTTGAGCAAATAATTGTGTCTATTTTTTTCACCTGTCAGGTGGGAATCAACATAGTATTGTATCTACTGCAAAAGACTGTCGTCAGAATTAAATAAGTTAATACATGTAAGTTCTGAAAACAGTACCTGGCACATAGTAAGCACTCATTTAGTGATCGCCTATTGTTAAGAAAAGAAAATATATCCTTGCACTATTTTTAAACATTTTTTCTGATCTTTTTTCTTCATTTAGTGTCATACAGCAGTAGTAACAGCCACCACTGACTGAGCACCTATTTTTGCTAAGCCTTTCATGTATATATGTGTGTGTCACGAGTGTATTCGTGCATGGTTGCTCATAATTTACAACCAAACTTAAGAAAAACATATATTACCTCTTCTTTATAGGTGAGAAAAAATGAGCTTTAGTGAGGTAACATGACTTTCACAGCTGACACAGCTAGTAGGTGGTGAAGATAATTTAAACTCAGTTCTCTCTGCCTCCAAAGACTGAACATACCTTTACCCTATTTAACACTGCCTCTCTATAATATCCCATAATTTGATGCTCTTGATCACAACCTATTTCTTGAAATATTCTTTCCATGGTTGCTGTGACACAACTTTTCCTGATTCTCCTGACTCTATTTCTACCTAATCATCCCTATCTCAGTGAGTCATAGTCACACATTATAAACCATGTTCACATGGTGTTTACTCTGTGTGCATGTCTATCTCTGTGTCCAAATTTGTCCTTTTTTATAAGGACAACATTCATATCAGACTAGGGCTCATTCTAATAACCTTAACTTGACTACATCTACAAAGACCCTATTTTCAAATAAGGTCACATTTTGAGGTACTGGGGGTTATGACTTCAACATATGAATGTTTTAGGGGAGACACCATTCAAACTATAGCAATGCTTACCCCTATACTTATTTTCTCACAATCAGAATTTTCTCTTTGGGATTTTATTGTCTACCCATGCTTTTTATCTGGGCTTTCATTGAAAAATATATAGATTGGCAAAAAAACGTAAACTTCTCAATTGTTTATTTACATCCTACCTCTTCCAAAGTGAATTAGCAATTATTTAAAATACAGCAAAATGGATAGACTAGATATATAAAATAATAAATGTGACGATAAAATGAGTATGGAAGTATAAATACAGAAGTTTCTTTTTTACTTTTTATAACTTTCAAGTGTACAGCATTATAATTTGACATCTGTATACACTACAAAGTGATCATCACAAGTCTAATGACCATTCATCACCATACAGTTGACCCCCTTCACCCATTTTGTCCACCTCCCAATCCCCTTCCCCTCTGGTAACCACTAATCAACTCCCTGTATCTATGAGTTTATTTTTTAAAGTTCTGTTTGTTTGTTGTGTTTTTTTAGACTCCACATGAGTAAAAAATATGGTATTTATCTTTCTCATCTGACTTATTTCGCTTAGCATAATACCTTCAAGGTCCATACATGTTGTTGCAAATGTCAGGATTTCATTCTTTTTTATGGCTGTATAATATTCCATTGCATATAAATACCACATCTTCTTTATCCATTCATCAGGTGATGAGCAGTTAGGTTTTTCCACTTCTTGGCTATTGTAAATAATGCTGTGATGAACATAGGGATTAATATATCTCTTCAAATTACAATTTTAATGTTCTTCAGATAAATACCCAGAAGTGGAATAGCTGGGCCATATGGTACTTCTTAATTTTTTGAGCAATCTCCATACTGTTTTCCATACTGGTTGCACAAATTTACAGTCCCACCCATGGTGCATGAGGGTTCTCTTTTCTTCACATCCTCTCCAACATTTATTATTTCTTGTCTTTTCAATAATAACTATTCTAACAGGTGTGAGGTGATACTTCATTGTGGTTTTGATTTGCATTTCCCTAATAGTTAGTGATGTTGAACATCTTTTAATGCATCTGTTGGCCATCTATATTATGTCTTCTTTGGCAAAATGCCTATTCAGATCCTTTGCCCATTTTTTAATTGTTTTTTGTTGTTGTTGTTGTTGTTGTTGTTGTTGTTGAGTTGTGTGAGTTCCTTATATATTTTGGATATTAACCCCTGGTAGTTTCTTTTTACTTTACATGTCATATATTATGCTCAACAACTAGAGATGAGTTTCAAGTATGGATTATATCGATTCAATATTTTAAAGAAATTTCATGATTGTAAAGTAACACATTAATTGTAGAAATTTGAAAAATTCAAAGAAAGCATTAAACCCATATTCAATCCCACCACTATGAACATTTTGATATGTATCATCCCAAACTACACTATATCAATAAATAGACATATATTTGTAATTTGGAAGTTAATGCTGTATATAATTCTGTAGGCTTTTTAATTTATTATATTGTGAGCATCATTCTATAGTTTATTACCACTAAAATTTATTTAACTCATGTGATTTAAATTTTATTATAAATGAGTTACTAAGGGCATTGTACTTTTTTTAAGAGTTTGACTAAAGATTATAAAATCAACAACTAGATGTTAAAATTCAATTTTATCCAAACAGAATAGGCAGAGCTGAATATAATTTAGCAATACTCCACTGAAAAACATAAATTACCAAAGACAGCATTTCAGTTGAATCTCATACAGCAAAAGGGCACCAATAATTTTTGAAAGACCCTCACTCTATCTAATCCATTGATAGCTTTCAGGACATAGATTGAGCAAAATTACTCATGTTCAGTAACTTCTTTTTGACACACACTGTTCCATTCTATTAGAACTGCTTCTTATGGAGAGATATATGCTATTACTGTCAAAAAGTACAAAAGCCCTGAGATTTTTACCCTGCTTACAAGCTAATAAGCTAATCTGATACTGTTTCACGTATGCTAGCAGAAGACACAAGATTCCTAGATCAGAGACAAAGGACTTTATTACTCATGACAAAGCAGTAGCCAGAACTTCCTGTTGGTTTGCTTTCATTCCCCATGCCCTTCCAAATCCCACAGGGATAATGCAAGTGGGCCTAAATGGATGCCTTCATAAACAGGTGCTGCATTTCTGGAGAGGAACACTGAGCTTGGGGAATTTACTACTTTCATAGTAGGTAAAAGTAAACTTGTTCTTTGTGTGAAGAAAGACATCACCTAATCCCTCTAGGTTGTTCACTGCAAACACAAAGCTGAGGAGTGGCCTGAGCAAAATGCAGTCAGGGTCTTGCATTCTTTGCATACCAAGTCAGAAAGTACAGAAACCTTCATGGCCCATGGCAGATGGCTCTCCTAACAATCTCCATTTTCTAGTTATAAACTCAATCTCACCAAATCTTGGTATTTATGAGACTGTGTTTCTCCCCTTTGTTTAAATGTTTAGATTTGCTTTTGTACAGGCCTTTAAAAATAGGCTTTATTGATATTTTAAAAGTTTTTTGAAGCTCTATATATACATTTACATTAATAACTATAAATAGTTATTGAGCACCTATTATGTCAGGAAACGTGGGACATCTGAACTAGCCTTGCTGCTGATTCTCACCTCTATTATTTTCTCTCAAGAATTACTAGACATGCAATATGTTTGTTTTTCCTTGATATTTACCAAAGTATCAGATTTTATAGTTTTTTTCTTCATATATTTTCTTCCTCAAATTTGATCTTTCCTAATCAGATTAAATTTTTTTTCATGTATGCTCTTTCCAGTCTTTCACTGCCTACTATCCTACACCCAATCAGGAATCCATCAAAATAGCATAACAAATCATCACAAAGAAAATAAAACCCTATTTTTCAATAGCATCTGCATAAGCAGTATATGACTTTTGCATTCTGCTTTTTGTGCCAAAGTCACAACCTTCAACTTGATATCTAAATCCATCTGTGCTCCCCTTAGTCTTCCAGATTCCCTCTGCAAATCTCCAAGTCACTACAACTATGTTCCAGGTTCCTTCTGGCTCCCTCAATACTTGTGTAAACTTGTCTCCATGAAGAGCAGTTGGCAGGTTTCATGTATCCTGGCAAGCTTTCTCATACATCTTAGGTGCTTACTCCAGGAAGCGGGCACACATTCCAAATGACAATTCAATTTCAGGCTTATATATGCCTACCTCACTCCACTTTCCATTGAAGAGCTACATACTACACTATTTTTCTCTTCCTCCAAGAAGTGGTAAGTTGATTCCAAACACCTGTAATTGCCCATGGCCCTCCTTTTCTTGGTCTGTGAAGCAAGGAATGTCGAGTCATCTTCAGAATGTACAAATTCACAATTAACGTATTGCATTTCTACCCCTCCTTCTACTCTGTGGCAGGTTCTACTCCATGTTACCCTCTTGGCACTGAGTTTGATTGCTTTTTACTCCTTGAATCTTTCTTCTTTCTGACTTGCTTTCTGATTTTTTTCCCATCTTATCTAAGAAGCCTTTGTCCTAACATGTAAATCAGGTGTTTACAGGCATCCCTCAATTCCCTCAATTTCACCCTTAGCAAGAAAGCTAGCTTGCAAAAATATGCTAGATAGAAAAGCAAAAATTCGTATCTCTGCTAGTAATTTAAATAGATCCCCTAAATTTACACTTACGGATCCCAAGTTGAAATTTTCTCCTTAGAAACTGTTGGAGTAATGATTTGGGGGGCCTGTTTTCTGGAGATCAAAGGGACCCTACAAACATTGCCTTAACCTTGCTTGGCCACTCTGTTCCCCTTCCAGATATCTCTGCTAACACTTAAAAATAACTATTATAAAAAAAATAATAACTATTATAACTAATTCTACCAGAACATCAACTTCATTTTTCCTTAGTAAACAAATAGCTATGTTACATGATTCTGACATTTAATGAATACCTACTGTGTCCCAAGTACTTTATTTATCAAATTCTAGTATAGATAGCTCTTACAATGTGTGCTGTAAGTGAAAACTACATAATTCTAAGTGCTTTCAAGTATTAAAATGGTGGAGCTGGGAATCAACACCAGTCAGTCAGATTCCAGATCTGTGCTCTTAATCACTGATATATATTTAATTTTCACAATAACCCTGCAAGGCTAGTTATCCACAATTTAAAAATGAGAAAACTTAAGCAGAAAGGGGTTGAATAAATTTCTCAGGGTCATCCACCTATAAGTGGTAGATCTCAGATTCAAACCTAGGTTTCACTGCTCTCTTTCCACAAGCATATTGCCTCTTGTGTAAATTATTTTATTCCTAATTAAAACTTGACAACTAACAGCATTATTGTATCAGTTATCTATTAACAAAATATTGCTACATAACAAAGAACCACAAAACTTCAGTGAATACATTAAAAATGTATTTATCTCCTATGTCCCTATGGCTCCACGTACTTGGGCTGGGCTTGTTCATGCATCTGTACTCATCAATAGGTCAGGTAAACAAATTTGTGATTCTGGCTGGGCTCACTCACGTGTCTTGGGATTGGCTGACTGTCAGCTGACTTAGGATGGTATTAGTTTCAATGCAGGAAAATTTGGCTTTGCTAGACTGAATATGTTCTAATGGCAATAGCAGAAGTTCAAGAGAAAGAGTGGAAATATGGTCTTTTTCAAGCTTCCACTTGTATCATGATTGATAACATCCCATTGGTCAAAGCAAGTCACTTGGCTGGTTCAAGAATATCAGTGGCAGCACGTTACAAGGCCACATGGCAAAGGATGTGGATACACAAGGGGTGAAGCACTGGGGCCATAACATAATCAGTCTACTGCAGTTACATCATTGGGACTAAGTAACCAAGTCATATAATTATGCATTTAGTTGTATGAGAGTACTAAATTTTCATAAATTTTGCAAGGCAGTTGCTAAACCATTAGTAGCTTGAAATCAACCCATGATAAGAGTATTTATACCACAAAACTAGTCAAATGTTACAAATCAAGGCTTTGTATAGCCAATTTACCAGCACACTTCTGTATGCATCTCAAAACTTTAAGTCTAATGCTTCTCCTAAGTATAGAAAAATTCAAGTGATTGTGATCAAGTTACATTTCTATTTTGCATCAAAAAATTATATATGTATTATTATCAGGGTGCTGTTATATTTTCTTTTCCTTAGTTACCTTCTATGTATGCAGATAGCTTAAGATAGTTCTAAAGATAGATGGCTCATCATTCCTTAAAAAGGTAGGGTAACAACAGTAGTTAAGTAAACATCATCAAAGAAATTACTTATGAGTCTAAAGATTCCAATTTGCTATTTTTAAGGGTATTTTAATTCTCATTCATTCTGTTTTCAGCAAATCTGCTGTAGATAATCCCAGGGGCAGCATTAGGTTACAGAATCTATTAATTATGTCTGAAGACAGTTGAAATAGTAATTTAGACTGACCTAGAATCACAGATCATATGTGGAGTTCCTTCTATCACTCAAGGCTTTGTGCATAGGTGTGTCTTTCTTCATAAACAAAATAAAAATTCATTCTATTTCAAATACAAGTAAAACTTTCACAAACTGTGCCTGATGAAGCTGGGGAGGCAGGAAATGAAAACTTTTCTAGCCTTTTAGCCATTCCCCAAGTCTCTAGTATACCATCACTGTCATCATCAAGGAAGGAAGGAAGGAAGGAAGAGGGGGAAGGGAGAAAGGGAAGGGGAAAGAAAAGAGAAGAAAAGCTGCCAACAGGTCACAATTCAAAACATTAAATAATACTGAAAAGAGTTGAAAATGACTATGTATTAGTGTTTTTCTTTCCTCAGTGGTAAGGAAATTGTGACGTGAGTCTTCTTTCTCTATGAAATTTTAACTATGGTAGTAAGTTATGAAATTGTACCCAGTATTTCTTTCTTATTAAGAAATGATAACACTGAGTTTGAGCACATATACATATTCTCTCTTCCTCCCTTTCTTTCTCTTTCTCTTTCTCTGCCTGTATGTGTGTGTATCTTTCTTTTCTTTTTTATTTTTTTATTTTTAGCTGTGTTGGGTCTTCGTTTCCGTGTGAAGGCTTTCTCTAGTTGCGGCGAGCGGGGGCCACTCTTCATTGCGGTGCGCGGGCCTCTCACTATCGCGGCCTCTGTTGTTGGGGAGCACAGGCTCCAGACGCGCAGGCTCAGTAGTTATGGCTCACGGGCCCAGTTGCTCCGCGGCATGTGGGATCTTCCCAGACCAGGGCTCGAACCCGTGTCCCCTGCATTGGCAGGCAGATTCTCAACCACTGCACCACCAGGGAAGCCCCTGTATCTTTTCTTTTCTTCCCTTTTTTGAATATAAAGATACAAATTATGCCTGATATACCCAGAGAAAACCATAATTCAAAAAGACACATGCACCCCAATGTTCACTGCAGCACTATTTACAATAGCCAAGACATGGAAGCAACCTAAATGTCCATCAACAGAGGAATGGATAAAGAAGATGTGGTACATATATACAATGGAATATTTTGAGTCATTTGTAGAGACATGGATGGATCTAGAGACTGTCATACAGAGTAAAGTAAGTCAGAAAGAGAAAAACAAATATTGTATATTAACGCAGACATGTGGAATCTGAAAAAATTGGTATAGACGATCTTATTTACAAAGCAGAAATAGAGACACAGGCATAGAGAACAAATGTATGGATACCAAGGGGGAAGGCAGGGGGTGGGATGAATTGAGAGACTGGGATTGACATACATACACTATTGATACTATGTATAAAATAGATAGTATCTAATGAGAACTAATGAAAATCGATTATATAGCACAGGGAACTCTACTCAGTGCTCTGTGGTGACCTAAATGAGAAGGAAATCCAAAAAAGAGGGGATATATGTATACGTATAGCTGATTCACTTTGCTGTACAGTATAAACTAACACAATATTGTAAAGCAACTATACCCCAATAAAATTTTTTTTAAAATTATGCCTGAAGCCAAACTATTTCAGTTCAGATTCAAGCTCTGGGACTCTGAGCAAGTATTTAACCTCTGCGTTCATTTTCTTCATTTGTAAAATGTGGATAAAAATAGTATTCACTTCAAGGGTTGTTATGAGTATTAAAAGAATTAATACATATAAAGTATTTAGAACAGTGCCTATAAATTCTGAAAAAATGTTGCGTGCATTATATGATACCCAAACCATTTTCATTCAAGTCAGTTTTAAAAAGCAAATCAAACTAGAACATTCTCTAACACCACACACAAAAATAACCTCAAAATGGATTAAAGACCTAAATGTAAGACCAGATACTATAAAACTCCTAGAGGAAAACACAGGCAGAACACTCTTCTACATAAATTGCAGCAATATCTTTTTTGATCCACCTCCTACAGTAATGAAAATAAAAACAAAAATAAACAAATGGGACTTAATTAAACTTAAAAGCTTTTGCACAGCAAAGGAAACCATAAACAAGACGTAAAGACAACCCACGGAATGGGAGAAAATATTTGCAAATGAAGCAACCGACAAGGATTAATCTCCAGAATATACAAGTATCTCAATATCAAAAAAAACCCACAACCCAATCAAAAAATGGGCAGAAGATCTAAATAAACATTTCTCCAGGGAAGACATACAGATGGCCAAAAAGCACATGAAAAGATGTTCAACATCGTTGATTATCAGAGAATTGCAAAGCAAAACTACAATGAGGTATCACCTCACACTGGTCAGAATGGCCATCATCAAAAAGTCTATGAACAACAAATCCTAGAGAGGGTGTGGAGAAAAGGGAACCCTCCTACACTGTTGGTGGGAATGTAAATGGTACAGCCAATATGGAGAACAGTATGGAGGTTCCTTGAAAAACTAAAAATAGAACTACCATGTGATCCAGCAATCCCACTCCTGGGCATATATCCAGGGAAAACCTTACTTAGAAAAGATACATGCACCCCAACGTTCACTGCAGCATTATTTACAATAGCCAGGACATGGAAGCAACCTAAATGTCCATTGACAGAGGAATGGATAAAGAAGATGTGGTACATATACAATGGGATATTACTCAGCCATAAACAAAGAATGAAATAATGCCATTTGCAGCAACATGGATGAGATTATCATACTAAATGAAGTAAGTCAGATAGAGAAAGACAAATATCACATAACTCATATGTGGAATCTAAAAATATGATGCAAATACAAATGAACTTATTTACAAAACAGAAAGAGACTCACAGACTTCGAAAAAAAGGGTTACCAAAGGGGAAAGGTCGGGGGTAGGGATAAATTAGTAGTTTAGGATTAACATATACACACTACTGTATACAAAATAAACAACGAGGACCTACTGTATAACGCAGGGAACTCAATGTTCTGTAATAACCTATATGGGAAAAGAATCTGAAAAAGAATGGATATATGTATATTTATAACTGAATCACTTTGCTGTACACCTGAAACTAATACATTGAAAATCAACTATACCCCAATATAAAATAAAAATTAAATTTAAAAAAACAGTTAACTCTGAAACTTTAATCATATTAGTTGTCATTTTTAAAGATATTTCTTTATTCCTCAATATTTCTTTATTTCTCAATATTTCTTTAGTTCTCTGTGTTACACCACTATAGTTTAGGAATGTGTAGACAGTCTGAGGAGGGCATCAGCAGCTCATACTCAGGGTAAAGACAAGGACCTCCCACTTCAGCTTTGATGGTCATGTATATTAATATATACAGAAGTATATATAATAAAGACTTTATGAAAACATGTGGTATCTGTGTCACTTTATAACCTTATATCCCTGAAATTATAGGATATAGAAAAGATCTACGTGTGCTTATTATTTATTCCTACTTTAGATATCTTTTAACTAGGAAAATAATCTTAGATGTATTAGAAATATTTACATGTATTTTTATCTTTTCATAAATGTAATTTCACACTGGGGTCAAAGAGAAAGTGTGAACTGTTATCTCTTGATGGTATATGCTTGGCAAAAGCCCAGAAGACATAATGGGAAAAGAGAAGAGTGAATGGTCCTGGTAACAGAATATGAATTATTATAAAAGATGATTTTACAATTTTATAATGTACTGAGCTGAGATAAAAAAGACTTTTATATTTTGTAAGTGTGGAGCTTAATTATATAGAATAGATAGTTGGAAATCTCACATTAAGACAAAGACATGCATATCTCAATGAAAAACTCACTGAGGTAAAAATTGGCAATTGAAAATTTATATCCTCTAAAATTATTTTATTATATACACTGCTTGCAGTTAGAGCAAAATATAGACTAGTGATGCTATTTATAAATCTGTTTGGAAGTCATGTGCTGTGGCACTATTAGGTAGCACCTATAAAACAGGTCCTATTCGTTTTTCTAGGCTTTATTTGAAGGCATGGGCAGAGAATAGAATTATTGAGGTTATAAACATGGAAACTGCTATGGTTTTAATTAATATAAATATATACTCTTATGTGGTATATAGAATTATATATAGATATATAATATATATTTATATAAATTATAGAATATACATTTATTCTTATATTTTAGTTAAGAGAAATATAAATCATATTTATATTTATAGGAGATTAAATAGCCTCAGACACTTTTATTATAATAGTCACAGAATATATCGTAAGAAAACAATATTTGATAATTTTAATTTTAATTTAAAAATTAAAACTTATGGCATCATAGGTTATCACTCAGAATCAACCAGAGTTGAGTCAATATTCAGAAGCCCAGATTTTCAAAGAATAGCACTGCCAGACCAATCTTATAATGTAATGTCATGTAATCCTTATAGGTGAAACAAGAAAATAAAGACTTTAAATATAAGCCTTTATAATAGTATGGAGGTATTTTATGGTATATACAATACTTTCATTACATTAAATGAGATTAAAGTTGTCTGTATAACTGACCTCATTATTCACCATTGTTAAATGGCCTCTGCACATAGAGCACTCATCCCCCCTACTCATTAAAAGGACCCAACCTGGGCTTCCCTCGTGGCACAGTGGTTGAGAATCTGCCTGCCAATGCAGGGTATACGGGTTCGTGCCCTGGTCTGGGAAGATCCCACATGCCACGGAGCAACTAGGCCCGTGAGCCACAATTGCTGAGCCTGCGCGTCTGGAGCCTGTGCTCCGCAACAAGAGAGGCCGTGATAGTGAGAAGCCCGCGCACCGCGATGAAGAGTGGCCCCCGCTTGCCACAACTAGAGAAAGCCCTCGCACAGAAACGAAGACCCAACACAGCCATAAATAAAAAGGACCCAACCTGAAAGAACATAACAGGTATGTTGACAATGGGCCATTTAATCAGTCTGTTTTTTCCTGATATATGTATAAAACAGAAAAAAAATGTTTTGGGGATAAGAGGAATGCTTCTGTGGACGCCTCTACAGATTACAGCGGTTGACTCAGCAGCACGCTGAGTACAACATGGAGCCTAGAGAAGCAACCTGATGCCACTTTAGTTTACTGTACTTAATGGCACTCAGGGCAAGCATTTTATTCACATAGATTTCCCCTAGCTGAAATTAATTTCTTCCTTCTTTGTGCTTGCACAGCACACAATTTCTTCCCCTCCTACAGCATTTGCCACATTTTGCCTTATTCTAAGCTCTACTTTTTTGTGTAAAAAGGTGAAACATCAATACTTACAAATATCTTGATAAAAATTTTAAGGTTTTTCTGTATCTTCCCTCCTTCTCCATATGCCCTTCTCCTCTAAATCAGTATTATAAAGCACATGCTTGCTACACAGAATTCAAGTATAGATCAATTATTACCACTATAAAACAAACCAACAACATGGAAAATGAAAGAAGAGTGAATTAGGAGGAAGTGTCATATTTTATATATATTTTAGGCTATATACTGGCATACCAGAAAACTATTAATGTCTTTCTTTCTGACCAAAAATTGGTTATAGCATATACTATATCATACTATATCATGAAAAGCAAATTATTTGTGTGAATTTGAGGTCTCTTCAATAGCAGGAGACTGTTACCTTCTCATGAGTAAATTCAATCTCAGAATAAAGTCTTATACTCTGTGTCCTAGTTCTTAGTGCCCTACATAGGAAGTACTAAAAATCTTTGTTAAATTGCATTAATCAAACCAATGGAGTTTACTTTTGTTGATTCTAGTCTATAAGTCAATGATCTGGCAAACATTCTCCTTCTACTCAGTATCCACAGGCCACTACCATCCAAAACAAAAAACAAAAACAAACAAACAAAAAAAGTGTTTAACTGATTTAGCTTTAGCTGCCTTCTTTGTAGTCTGAGGAACTAAAGGATAGAGAGCAGATAGATATAGTCAAGGGGTCAAGGATGAAACCTGAAAGCTAAATTATCTTATAACTCAGCTATAAAAACAATTCCACAAGTTTACCCTTTCAAATCATTCAGAGGCCATTATCTTGATAAAGGCACTGAAGCCTTAGTAGTGAGAAAGAAGAATACCTTGAAATAGAAACTTAGTATATCCAAATTAAGTCTTCATGTGAGGTGGCAGAAGAAAAAAATCAATCATAGGTTTTGACCCATAAGGGTTTTTCTGCTCATCCATAAGAAGGTGAATGAGATCAGTAAAAATATCATTTGTACCATTTACTACTATAGATTCTCAGCCTCTTATGAAGACATGAGACAGAGTCATTATGAGCTGTGTCTTAAGAAACTCTAGCACAGTTTCAATAAGATGTTCAAAAAAGTATTTTAAAACTATAAAACAAATTAGATACTTGATTTGTTCATATGACACCAGACAAATTAGTTTGAGTGAATACATATTAATATATTTCCTGAAGTAAACAGTTGTTTGGGCCACCTATAAAGACATCCTTAAGAAAGAGAAATAGAGGAGCTGACTACTGAGGGCCTACAATGGTCCTATTAAGTATCATAACTGTTTTGTTTTGTCTTCTTTTCCTCCCCCTGCCCCCATACCACTAGGGATATTTAGTTTCTATGATATAAAAGAAAGAAAGAAAGAAAAAGATCTAGAAAGAGTGACTGATGCATGGATGTAAAACAGTGAAATAATATGGAATAGAAACCAGGGCAACAAAATGTAGTGTGTGGCAAGAATAAAACTAAATGTGCCTAGTCTCTTAAAAGCTCAATTTTGCCAGGTGATGGCTTAGACTTTAACTTTGTATTTGTATCAGTCTGGTTCCTGGGAGTATTAGGACCTTTTCAGTAGGCTTACTGTCTATGTAGTGTCTCTGTAGACAGTCTCTCTCTTGGCTATGTTTGATTATTCCCTTTATTCCTCAGTTCTGTGATATCTTAAACAGTCAAACTACTAGTTTAGTTGAGCAACATTTTTGTGGAGGAAAAACTAAATGCACTGTCGGACTACACTGTAATAAATAAGCATCACATAAGAGACTAAAGAAATATTCTCCCTTATCATTATAACAGTATCAACTAAATCCTTATAAGGCTGTCAGGTTTTTCCTGTGAATATCTGAAATAAGGCTTCTTTATTGCATTTCATGAACTGTCAACACCTTCCACACCATGGAAGACTAGCCCACGATCTGTCCCACAAAATGTGTGAATCCACAGATACTGTGTGGTTATACGACACTTATCATAAACAGAAAATCTTATTATCAAATTTCATGACATACTGTGTCATTTAAAGGTCTTAAGGACCACAGAGTAATCAAGAGACTACATAAAATATAACTATATTGCAGTAGTTATCCCATTTTTACATGTTATGCATAATTAGCTTTAATATCATCTGTGATTTGTAAAAATGAGAACAGTAGGCATTTCTTTCAGCTTAAAAAACAAAAGTTCAAGAAAGTTGTTGTGAGGAATAATAAATGAAAGTTACTGGGAAGGACTTTCCAAATATGAATAGACATACACTGTCAAATAATAATCAAATAACATTTTTAATGTGAATGCACTGGCAATTTATGTACTTATTTATAATTAAACAGTTCAGATAAGTTGCTCTATTGTAATCAGACCTCCTCCATTATATTGTGTTTAGTCCTGGACATTGTATTTTCAGAATGAAATATATAATTTTAGAGCATATTCAGAGGAAACCAAGGACTCAATATGCTTTGAGTCAAGCTGCAATATGAGAAGATTCAGACTAGAGAAAAGACGAATCAGAAGAGACAACAATGTTTTGAATTATACACATACGGCTGTCATGTGAAGAAGAATTAACTGTTCTCTGTGTCTTCAAGATAAGTGGGGAAACATTGACAGTGGAGGAAGTTTTGGATTCCATACAATGCTGACTCTGGAGCTCTCTCTAGATACAACAGACTACTTCAAGAGGAAATAGTTTTCTAGCTGCAAGGCATAATCACATACGATTTGGCTTAGCTATTGTGGAGAAGTTTCAAACAAGGAAATGGTAAAACAAATATTCCAATCTTTAAAGCATTTAACACCTTTACAAATATTATACAATGAATATGAACACATATTGGGACAATAAATAGTCTCATTTATGTGTCTGAATGATGGGGATTTATTAGGAAGAGCAGAAGGTGATAGTTATCTGTCTCCATGGCTTCACTATTGCCACTTTCTAGTTGAAGCCCCTCCTGTGAATAGCTGCTGCGCTAATTTTTATGATGCTATCTACTCTTGCTAAAATTAGCTAGAAGCAACTCCATTTATCTGTATTATAGGATAACAGCAATAACATGGTGTAAGGGGAAATGTTGACATGGGCAGTGTCTTTGTATCATCACAGAAAATCTAATGGCACTCAATAATGTGCACTGACTTGGGTTTAAAGACGGAAGAAGTATGTTCAATACATTTTTCTTGCCTCATTTGCTATAGGATGCTGTACTACAATATTAATATTTATAGTATATAACCATCAATAATATGAGTGAACAATTGAATCTTTTAAAGTGTCAAAATATTGAAGGACCTCTCCTTTTTGTGATTTTTAAAAATAACCTCAGAAAACAACAGTATAACACCACTCTCTCAAATCCATTGCTTCCTTTACATTACCAATTCTAATGTCTTAGTCTATAATACATTATGTTTTTTGCCTGGACTATAATAATCTCCTAAACGCCTGTCTTCCTCCATTACGTTTATCCCATGAAACATGGACAGATTAATCTTACAACATTGCTTTGCAATTGTCATATAACTGCCTGAAAAACTTCAGTAACTGCAGAACAAAAATAAGTAGCCACTGTAATTTATAGAGCAAGTTCTGATCAATAAAGTGCTTTAGCGGGTCAATCTTAGTAGCAGCATGATTGAAGAAGGGAGGTAGGAAGACTATGCACATAGTAATTTCAAAAATCTGGTCAAAAATGATGAGAACTTAATGTGTTAGCAGTACTTATAATTCAGGAAAAAATCACACATCCAAGAACTATTGCAAAATTTTAATTATTTTCAGGATAGTTTCATTGAAAGAGGAAAAGAGAAAATCAGAAAATTGGGTAATACTGGGTGACTAAAAGGATACTGTTGCCAGTGATTACAATGGAAGAAATCAGAAAAGGTAATCAGCTTTCAAGATGAACAGATCAATTAGAAATGGTTATGGGAATGTAAATAAAAATGTTCATTAACATTTTTAGGGCAATAGGGAAATAGGGCAATGGCTTTTATTTATAGTTGGGAACTTGAGATACGGATTTGACGTTAAAGGTGAGAATTTAAACATTAAGAAGACATTAAAATTCATGGGAATGCATGCATCCTCAGAGGAAATGGCTTTAAACAGGGAAGAACATAATGTCAGAGGCTGAACTTTAACAAACACCTACACTCAAGAGGGTAGCTTAGAAGCTAGATAAACATTAAGCACACGTGAAAGAAGAGATGCAATAGAGTTCAGTGCTAAAGAAGTTCAGCAGAAGTAAACTGCTGAAATATCAAAGAGGATGCAGATGCTAAAAGGCCTTTATACTTGGTGATGTGAAAAATCTTGCAGAAAAAAAAAAAAAGAAAAATCTCATGAAATCCAAAGATGATTTTGAAGAGTAAGAATCAGAGTGGTAGAGATGGGTGATAAACTGTATGAGGATTAAAAGGAAATAAAGGCAATGAATAACACTTTTATGACACTTCACAATTTATAATGGGATCCTTATTTACCTAAGAAAATTCAAATATTGGATAGTAACAGGTTGGTTCAAGTAAGATAATTTTTTAAATCAAGGAGATTTGGAACAAATACTGTCAGTAAACACATACTCAGAACTAGGCTTTATTTGTTTGAGAAAAATAAAGCAAGGTGAAATTAGATGACATTACATAGTGGAGCAAATTATTTTGTGTGTGTGTTATTTATAAATGTACATATATTTATGCACACATATCTATGAGATGCTGGCAGAAAACACACTGAAATATTAACTGAGTTCTAAAAAGAAACCCTGCCTTCGTTACTTTCCATCTGAGGAAGCAGCTTTTGGAACTGAAACCTTGGGAAGAGCAGCTCCCCTAGATGAGTTTGATGTTCTTCCACATTTATCTTGGGATTTATAAGATCTGATGAGCATCAGGGCCAGCGTTGAAGATGAAACATTTCCATCCTTTCCATTGACCTGTGTGTGGTATGTCCCCTTCCATTCAGCCCTGGAGAGCAAGGCAGAGTGAACTGACCTGAAGTGTGTTGTGGGAATCAAAATTCAGTTATAATCCAGCATACTGTGTCAGTGTTTCATGGTACCTAGTTTTAAACGTTGAAGTGTTTCTGGCAAGGGTGTATTTTATGTTTATGTATAATGCTAACATACTAGCAAGGGATTTAGTTGTGACCATTCAGAAATAATTTATCTGTTAAACCCTAATTTAAAATAAAATGATGTTTAATCAAGAAAAAAGAATCAGGGAGATTTGGTAATGTTTAAAAACAAAAAAGAGAATCAGAGGAAAGAAAAAGACCAAAACAGGTGGAGGGGGTAAAAACAGGGAGTTAACTATATTCTGCAATACACAGGCACTGAATGGAGAGCACAGATGAAGGAAGGCAAAGTAGCAAGTTTTACCAGGACCTACTGAGCTAAAGGTAAGAACAAAAGAGAAACTTCACTCTGCCTTCCTTTTTTTTTCCAGGAAAGAGAGACAGAGAGATCATCTTTTGAAAGTGAGAGTAGAGCTGGGGGATTTCAAAGAGAAGTGGTCTGCAATAGCCATTGAATTGTTAAGCAAGCTGAATTTTGACAGCATGGATTTATAATGGATCAGGTCATTATAGTTCTCTACGTTCTCCCATCAGTGTTTGGTGATACAGAATTAGGAGTGTAGAAATCAAATACTGGGCAGGGATTCAATGTTGAATATTTGCTTATGGGTTTGGCAAAAATCTATCACTAAGATAAAACCCAAAGCAAACAAAACGAGGCATAATTTTTAAGGGCCCCAACATACTGAATCATAAAGATATTCTAAATATGGAAGTTCTTAATGTTTTGAAATAGCTATTAAAATATATCCAGAAATTTGTACTGTAAAATTGACAGGAAATCCTTTCTTAATGGCATTCTTAGTGCCCAGTAATAACAACATCCTAACTTTCTGAAGTGCCTCACAGCTCACACAACACTTTCATATGCATTATCTCATTTGATCTTCACAAGTCCAGACTCTACTCAACTTGAATCAAATTAAAGAATTTAGAGTATTTGAGTTGCTTTCAAGTTTGTCTCTATCAATCATGAGTTTTCTTTCATGCTACCATTTATAATAAGAGCTTAGGAAAAGTTACAGTAATGTTATGAGATAAAGAAAAAACACTCCTTCATTTACTATGCATTTTTTTGAGTTTGCTTCTACCTATGGTTTTGGTTCTCACGCTTTGCCTTCTGCCTAATAATAAAAAGCTGGGTTGTGCCTACAGCTGTGGGTCCTATAAGAATGACCTCTGCACTTAAAAACTTACCTAAAGGACTTTTGTAACCTACTCTTTCTTTGGGTTTGAGAAAATCCTAGGCTAGTTGCAACAATTTAATTAAACACATTAAAAGTACTGAATGAACTTCAATCAAATAATTTAGCAAATTGTACTGAGTATCTTCTCTATGCAAATACTATAATATGTACTCAAAACTTACAACATCAAGGGGGGAATTAAGAAATGTTCAGGGAAGAAGGATAGGTTTTATCTGACTGTAAGCTCAGGACGTGTAAGCAGAGTGATAACACTGTCAGAAAAGCTAATGTGTTCCTGGGCTGTGTTACAAGATGTCTGGCATATAGAGCAAAGACAGTGATAGACTACTGTGTATTTCCCTATATATATTTGTAATATCATTTATAATATTTGTATTATATATTATTATATTTCTACCCCTAGTGTGTTCACCTATGAACTCTTACAAAAATTAGAGCTATCCAGAGGACAGTGTCCAGAGTGAGAGAGGGACTCAAAGCAATGTGATATCAGAAATGTTTGAAAGAACTAGCAGCATTTACCCAGAGAATTGAATATATATGTGCAGAAGGAAGCAGGATTATCATGATTGTGTATGACTGACAGAGGGGAAAATTAAGGCCTTTGTACTGACCTTACAGTAGGCATGTTTGGGCTCAGAATGAGTAAGACTTTAGATTACTTCATTAGGATTTTAATTTACCATTTATTCAAAGGTAAACAACTTCTTGTCAAGGGCTTCAGCACTGGATAAGGGATTGAATTAGGATATATTTAAGATCCTTTTCAAATTTGAGCCTGATTTTTCATGTATAATAATAACTTATAAATCATAGTGTGACTATGTCTGTAGATAAATATAAAGCCCCATGTAAATAAAACAAAAAGATTTTTGGCAGTGGGAATACTCTTTATAGAGAATGTACCATTTGAGTTCGAGCTTGAATGATTGGTAGGATCTTGACTGTAATAGTGGGCACCTCAAGCTAACAATTAAATGATGTAAGTGTATGGGGATTACAATTACTCCCACTGCAACTTAGGTATGAGAAGAAAAGAATTTTCATTTTCTTATGTAATAATCTAAATCCTCAGCAGAAAGGTGCTTAGGATTGAAGAGGTCTTATGCCCAGAAAATCACATTACTATTTCTCAAAACATTACCCCCTTTCTCATTACACACATTTTCTGTGTAATGGTAAAAAATCTGATCATGGTAATTTCCTTTTTAAAGCCTTTCACACATTTCCCATTCCTTTAACATAAAATCCTTTTAGAGGCTTTCCTAACTAACCAAACTACGGTGGGGTCCCTGTGTGCACTTCCACAAGCTCCCATACTTCCTCTTCCGTAACACATCATTTTACTTTTTCAATGTCTATCTTTCCTCATAGATATGAACTCAAATTTTCCAACATCTAGTGTATTGTCCTTGGACACAGCAGGTGCTTCCTAAATATCTGTATAAGTTATAATTTTAATTATATGCATGAATTATATGTCTCATCTGTAAATCAATAAATTGGTCATCTATCTTACATAGTTCCTTTTAAGATTTGTAAGTTTACCACCACTCCGAAAGATGAACCCACTGTGGTTGGGCTGACAATATCAATTTCTAGTTGAAACCGTGTTCGTCTTTGGAACACAGGAAATTCACTAATAAGCCCCATCTTGTCATATTTCTTGACAAGTAAAAATTTATCCTCTCCTTGGGGACACTCCTACCTTGACACAAAAGTTCTCTCAAACTACACGAAGGCAATCCATCTTCATTAATACCTAAGTTCATAATGAGGACGTTTCCCTTTAAGAGACCCAGTTATCTTCCACAGATTTTTAACAACTTGCAGTCGTGCCAAATTGTCTCACAGGCTTGTTTTACCCTAAGTTGGTTCATCTGTTTTATGAGGCGTCAATTAACTAGATTTAGTCCTGTTATGGCTAAATGGATGTGACTAGAAAGGGTAGTATACAGCAATCTTTATGTAAATTGTTACTCTATTGGTTAACATCTAGGTTTGAAGTTGGAAAATCAGTGAAAAGGAACTTTAATTTCAAGTAAGAATCCACACTCAGAAGGGGAGCGGTCACTACTTTTGATCCCCAGATAGCAACGAAACTAAAAACTATTCCAAAGACGCAAATGGCAACAGAGATCAACAGGCTGTGACCTCTGTTTTCTTTTTAAAAATCATTTGCACCTCCACTGAGTGACTTATTGCTAAATCTTAAGTGACATTTTAAAAAAATGGGCAGACAAGTGTAGGGTAGCTTAAGGAAGCACATTTTCCACGTGGAGAAGGTTCCTTCCATATCCTTGAGGGCAGGTACCGTCTCTTCCACCTTCACTGGCGCCCAGAACAAAGCCTGGCACAGAGTAAGCGCTTATCACTTATTTGGTGGGTGAATAAATGGATGAATGAATGAAGACAGACTGAGAAGTTTGGGGTGGGGAGCTGGGGCCCCCAAAGCACGTCTGCTGCCTTTCCAGCAGGCTGGCGGGCATCTCCTCATTCCCTCACTTTCCTGGCAGGTCTGAACTCCCCTGTCTGCCCCTCCTTCGGGACGACCAAAATCCTGTCCCTAAACCATGCCACTCAGTTAATCCGCTCATTTCTCACACAGACGCAGCTGTTTCTGAGGAATGGCTGGCGGAACACGTTAAGTCTGGGCTGCGCGTAGCCCGGGACCTTGAGGGGGCGAAGGTAGCCTGCTGGCTCCAAAACCCTATATAAAAGGGTCTGGACCCTCATTCTTCCAATCCTTGATAAACAAACAAACTGCTCACTCTCACCTCCTCGTGCAGACGCCGCAGTGCCAACCTGGTCCGACTAACACTGTGAGGAGGGAAAGAACGCCGAACCGCCCTCGCCAGCAGAGATGGACAGGCGAGCGCCTCCGCCACGCCCCGCCACGCCCGCCGTTCCGGCGCGCTCAGCCGTCCGACGCCTCACGCGCGGGGTTGCGAGCGCCGAGGCACGAGGGGCCCCCGGGCCGCGTACGCGCGGAAGGCCGAGGGGTTGGGGGGCAGGGAGCGCCGCGCGCCAGCAGGTGGGCGCGTCCTCTCGCGCGCGTGCGCGCCCCGTGCCTTCTCCCTCACGTTCCCCGCGCGCCGCGTCCCCTCCCCGCCGGGAGCGCGCCGCCTCCCGCCCTCGCGCCGGGTCTGTCTCGGCTTCTCAGAGCCGCACGCTCCGTGGAGCTCCCGCCACTGCCGTCGCCTCGGCTCCTCGGTGCCGCGTCCCAGGCCTCTTCCCCTCCTCCGCCACTCCCTTTCCCTTTCCCGCCCTTCTCTCTCACACGGTCCACGGAGAGAGCCTGGATACGAAGCAGGCGGACGTGAGAAGGGGGTTAGAAAAATGGAGGTGCCGCGCCTGGATCATCCCCTCAGCAGCCCCACCAGCCCCTGTGAGGAGGTGATCAAAAACCTCAGTCTGGAGGCCATTCAGCTGTGCGACCGGGACGGTAAGAGTGGCCGGGACGGTGAGGAGCGGGGGGTCGAGCCCACGGCCAGGCACCGCGGCCGCTCTGGCTCAGCCGCCCCTGCCCGCCCGGGCGGCAGGGTCTTTTGTTGTCCCCCCTGTGCAAATGAATGCCGGTGGGGGCTCCCCTTCGCCCACCCTCCGGCCCCTCAGACCCCAAAAACAAAAGCACCTCGGGGCTCGCCCGTTGGCGGGGAGAGTCGCCGTCGTCCCCGGCCTCGGCGCCCCTCGCCGGCCTCGCCCCCCGCCTGGCCCCGGCCGAGGGCTGCCCTCGCGAGGGCGCCGTTCCCGCCCGCGGCTCCTGCCCGGGACGCGGCGCTTTTGATCTTTGCCGCAGTCCCGCCGTCCTGGGTCTCCCGGCATCGAAGGGGAGATGCGCTCAGGGGGTTTCCAGCCTGCGCGCCCCCCCGCCTCTCCCCGCACACACACTAGTTAGCGGTCTCTGCCCAGAAACTTACCGGTTCCTTTTTCGAACATCTACATTTACAAGTGTTTTTATCCTCTCAAAATGGGATTGGGGTGACAGTTTTTTCAGTTAGGGGGCAGAAAAAGAGTGCATTTCAGCACCAAGGACAGCCACCAGCTTCGCCGTTTGGGGCTGTGATTCAGAAACTGTCCAATATCTGTGAAGGAAGTGGCCTCGTACATCTGCCGTGATTCAGAATATGGGGCGAGTACTCGCCATTGTGTCCTGATATTATACCGCTTATTCTGTGGTTAAAGTTGGCAGTCTCCTGAAGAAGGACGTTGATTAAACGTCGGTCTGAGCGTTAAAGAGAGAAACCGGTGGTAGTACGTGCAGCACGGGTAGTCACAGTGCTTCTGTCTTAGTTGGAGTAGTTGGAGAGTCAGTGCTATTTCAGTAATGCGGAAAAAACTTCATTTGTAAAGAAGCCATCTGATTCGTATTGATTGGCCTAATAATTGTAAAAATTATACATGTGACAAAGGAAAAACAATTTATGTGTTGTCAAGATGAACAGTTTTGGCCATACATGAAATTAATGTTTAACTGTATATAGAGACGATGATTTGAAAATGGTTTTTTAGCCAAGGTTATGTAGATATACTAATATACTCACAATAAGGTCATAAAATTGATCAGTATGTAATCCAAGTAGAGAGCAGAGGTTTTGTTTCAGTCCATTAAAATAGTAATAACTTGGTTAGGCGTTGCTATACAGTACGGTTTAGGTCAACTGAACACCGAGTTTCCGTTTAATAATAACTTTAGGACAATGGGTCTTTGATTAATTGCTCTTTGAAGCCAGAGCTGCTTTAAATAATTATGAAACAGGTGTAGTATGGATAATAAATATTCTTGCAAAAGCTGCTTATATTTTCTTTATCCTTAAATTGTTTTGGTCACCATAGTATTAAGTGCACATATTTATGGTATTAAAAAGATTCATTGTTTTGTTATTCCATATATAAGGTTGCATTATTAGACTATACAGATTATTTTTAACATACCACATAGGAAGTCCTGTAGTCCTATGGGTTTGTTTATACTTTTGTGAAATGACTTTTTGTAATGTTACCACTGTAAATATTTTTATTTTCCTGGACTGGTTTGACAGAAAACCAAGAATCTAATAAAATAAAGGCAGATTTTATTTTCATTTACTTCAGTGATTTATCAAAAGCTCATTACTGTAGTTATTGGAAATGGGCAATTCATGGTTGCTCCTCAGAAGCCAGTAATCAATACTTAAAATTGCATTTACCACCTGTTTCCAAGATACTAAGAAAAATAAAGTTTTTAAAATGACCTTTACAGAGTTAATAATGTAGAGTACAAAACTTAATGTGCTGCATTTACCATGGTCTCTCCTCCTAGAGTAGAAGTTATTTTATTTTGGTAATATTTTTTAGTTGTTTTAGTTCACATTACTAATCCTTGCAAAATGAGCAAATTATGTAACATTTAATGGGGGGGGTATTGGCACTAGGCAGTATCTATGAAAATTAATACTTATTTGCAGACTTCTGAGTCAACACAGATTAATTAAGTAGGGTTTCATTTTATAAAATAGCTTATGCCAACAAATACAGAGGGCTAACTCTTCTATTAAAAGATGTGTAAAATTTGAAAATAGCTAGTGTAAAGATGTTGTTAAATGCCTAACTTTTCATTTTGTGACTCTACTTTATATGTCAATTCCAAAAATGTTAAGTTGGTGTCATAGGAATAATTTAGAGAAGGTGATATGGTTATTTTTACAGAACAATTTTTAAATGCTGCATTAAGTTTTTCAACCAGATCTTATTTATCATAATTTTATATTGAGAAATTTTCAGCTAGATGCATTTGCTTCCTTCACTCCCTTACTTTCACTCCCTCTCAGGTCTCATTATTTTACTGCTGAAAATATATAACATAGAAAAATTAGTATGTGGTAGATCTATTATGTGCTTAAGTACATAATAAGTGCTATATTTTCATAATTTTATTATAGAAATAGATTTGTCTTTTTTGCTCTTTACTTACTTTATTTTACCCTAATATTAATCTGATGATGGGAAAAATTAGAGCAATATTAATTCCTTAGAAGTGGAATAAAGTAGAATAAGAGAAAGTATCATATGATTGTTTAATAAACATTTCCTTTTACCTTCTCCACTGATAGACATTTTTAATTTTATAATGTTTTGCATATTGCATCAACCAAGATCTATAGCTGCTGGTAAACATAACTGTATGTCTTATGCTTCCCTGGCTCTCGTCTTTTATGTTTTTTTTTTTCTGTCACTTGCCTTTTTTCTTACAATCTGTTTACATTATTAGCAACAATTCACAATGCTTCTTTTTCTCATCGTTCCTCAAAATATTTAATAGTCTCTGAAGAATATGGAATAGAGTCCAAGTGGTCATATAATTGGATTTTTTAATTAAGCAAGAGGGTTCTTATACACACATATTATCTCATGTGTGCTTTTATCCTAGGCATGTGTGCTTTGGTTGCTAATACATGGCCCTGCCTAGATGTTACTTGTAGTTCAAAATGAGGATTCTGGATCGACTTCTATTAGGAAACCTCTGAAGATGTGCTGTAAATCTAGTAGTTTCTATAATCTCTGTTGTAAGTAAAAGAGTGTTTCTGTTATTCGCCTCTGCTGTGCTGAAGTAGCCTCAAGTTGCATATATGATGTACTTTAATTGTGGCTTTTCAAAAAAAATCCAAGAAAAAAACATTAATTTTTCATCGGGAAGCATTAGTAATATGGGAACTTATTTCCAGTTTGTTTCTTCACATAGATACTTCAGACCCTCACTGACCTGTGACACGACAAAACAGCTCTGACCCCACATATAGAATTCTACGTACTTCTCTTCATCTTTTCTCATCATACATATACATATTGAAGCTTTATTTCCTTGCCGAGAAGGAAAGATTTATCTTTATGTTGCTTTATATGCATCCAAGCTCCCTGCACTCTTGTTATAATAGTAAAGAAGAAAATACAAAGTTAATTTGTTGTATAGCATTTAATCCACCCCCAAGGCTTTCTAGCTTTAATAAGTATTATTTCCATGATTCGGGCATTTTATGACTGCCTAGATACGGTTTGTGGAGTGTATGATGCTAGTCAGCAAGGGAACACATTTTAAAGGAATTGCACAGGCAGAAGCTGACAGATTTCCCTGTCTTTGTCTAACAGTAGTTTGCGGAAGAAAAGGGAAAAGGTTTTCTCTTTTTTTAACATATTTTAAAAGGTAAATTCCTTTGAATTTGGACTCTATCATATTTATTTAAATTATAAATCAGTTGAGACTTTCTTTATGCTTACTGATGTGTGAATTAAATTTTAATTTTGGAAACAAATGGTAATACAGGAGTGCTTAGTAACACAACGCTGTATTAGATAATTCTTGGACATATTTTCTAAAGCAGACATCTAGGACAAATACCCTTAACTATTACCTTTCATAGTACAAGAATGTAAGGTAGGCATTACTCAGTCTCACTGACATGCAAATAGCATGGTGGTAATACCATTTTAGAATCAGACCTCTCATACAATATTTACTCTTGATAGATATGTTATCTTAGGCAAATTACTTAACCATTTTTTAGCCTCAAGCTTTCTCATGTAATATGGGTATAATAATGTCAGTCCTGTAGGATTGCTGAGATATTCAGTGAAGTATTATATACCATTTCTCACAGTTCTTGACACAAAATAGAGAATAATAATTATTTTTAATGGACTGTTATTCTCCACATACCTTCTTGAGTTGAACTGCTTTTTAATTCTTATTTTTTGGCCAATGTTTAGATCTTTTTTTAAAATTTCAGTTGTGTTTTGTTTACATAGTAAATCCTTCTTATGTCACTTCAACTTCATGAGTAGTCAATGGAAACTGTAAATTCTGAATTTGAAAAGAACAGTAAAATCACAGTTACAGTACTCTATCCTTTGCTTATATTTTTCTATCGCATCAGTAATATCATTCTCAGCATTAATCCTAAAAGCTATTTTCAGCTTCTATTTTGAACCTACTGTTTGCTGTTTTTCATGTACCTTGTGACCTTGATACCTGCTTTGGTAGGTATTTGCATCAGAGCCCTTCTCTGTTCTTGATTTAGCAATTGTTTTCTTTATGATTTTTTTCTAAGTATAGATCTATACCAACACATGTGATCTCTGGGTTCATTTCTTTGACCCTGATATGACTATAGAGATGCTGTAAATTTTCATTAGTGAGTATGAAACAAAACAAAAAGAAAAGAAAAACTAAAAGAAACAAGCAAAAGGCTTGAAAACCATCACATTATGTTAAACGAATTTATATTCTTGGTAGGGGTTCTAATTCATTCCCAGAGGAGACCAGGAAGTTTTTAAAGTCACATCAAAGGATATGTGACCAGGCTCCCTCCAGTGGTAGAATGACCGATATGTCGTAAGTGGTAACATTCTTGCCTAGGTAAGTAAGCCAGTTAGAAATTCACTCTATAGAACACTATCTAGGCAACTTCCAAGTCACTTTTTTTTTTTTTTCCAAGTCACTTAAAAAAAAAAAATTGCTGCTGATGTTTCCCTCTGTTTAGGCCTAAGCTTGATTTTTCCCTTAACTTATGTGAGTATAGTTTCATGATGACATTTATGTTTTATCCTGGGCTTTGGTAATAACAGCAGCTGCATCAGTTACTGCAGTAAGCATGATCCTTCTAGTTTTTGGTTTTCCTTCTCTGCCCTTAAATGTATAACTTAAGTTCTCCTTATAGCATTTGCCTCTTTCTTGGGTTTGTTTTACATTTCTTTTAACTTTCTCTATAAAGAATCTTTTTATTATTTATAAATTATTTAAATTCTGTCTTTACTACTCTAAAGCATTTGCCTCATTTTTAACTGTTTTAAGTATTTTATTATTACTAGACAATAGTTAAACTGTCTTATTAAGAAGACTGTATTTTATACACATACATTTGAGAAGTAAAATTAGTATTGGGGGAGGACTTCTAGCAGAAATGTATTAGAAGATTTGAAGAGTCTCAACAGGAAAAATAGGCAGCCTCAGCCTGTTCTCCATGGGAGGATAGTGAGTGGCAATGGTATAAGAAAAATCTAAAAGTAATTACCAATAATTTGTGATTGATTGAATTTTCAAGCAAAATGAAAAGTGACCGGGGGTAACTTTAGGATTTTACGTCTAGGAAATCTGAAGAATCATTGACAAGAATGAAAAAAAGGAGAAAGGAAAGAGTATTTAGACATTGTGATGACAGTATTTTACATCTCAAATTTTAGGTCTCAGTGGACATCTAAATATGTCCCTAGCCCTTTTCCAGGGGTGCTTCCCTCTCAGAAAAATCATTCCCAGAACAGTATTATATACTGCGTTCTCATTATTGTTTCAATGTGGATCCCCACAAGAGAACCCATTTACATTCTTCTTAGACTCTCCTTTTTCTTGATTCCCACTATTCCCACTCTTTAGGGCTACTTAACATCCAGTGATAATATTTTGAGAATCATTACTAAACCACTTGATACCTTATAGAGGATTATGACATAGAGATTTTTGAGTCATCTGAATAAAGGTAGTTTTGGAGTCTTAGGAGACTTTTCACAGGGATTTAGTATAAAGTGAAAAGAACATGTACATAAAGACATTTGAAATCTAACATAAGAGACTTCCTTGGAAACTTATATTAAACCTTTAGCAGTTCCTCTTATGTTCTGGGGAAAAGAGTTCTAGAATGAGGAAGAGAATTGTTCATAGAACTATGTATTTCACTGGGGAGGCTAGAACTTAGGTGAAAAAGGAAGTCTAGAATTTGACTTCAGTTTTAGAGTGACCTCTGATGAGCTTTGTGTCTCACCCCTTGAAGGTAAGGAATTATCACATCCTGGGGAAGGCCAATTTTGAACCCCAAAGATGAAATAAATCTACGATCCAGGCTTGTTAATGCAAACAAGTGCTCTACATTTTGAAGTCCCTCACTAGATGTGAGTTGAACAAAAAGCATCATACTCTGAATCGTGGTTAGTTTTGTTTGTGATATTGTGACTATCTGGGCCAAGTTTGTGGTTCATTTTAAACGGGTTGTGGGAGTTTTGCATATACACTACTAGTTGCAGCGGTAGTGGCAACTACTGTAAATAAATCTGTCTTTTTGTTTTCTATAGCCTATGCGAGTGTTGCTATCTAATAATGGTATGAAAGGCTTATAACTTTCCTAGACGCATGCCATTAAAGACAAGCTGCAAAATATTTTTTCAATATACTTACTGTGATTTTTCTTGAAAAATAGTGTCTTACCTTCTCTAAGACTGAATGTTGGTAAATCTCTCAGTCTTTAAAGTTTTTAAAGCTGTTGATAAATGCAAAGAAAAATGACAGTTTTTGAGCATCAGGTATGTGATATGTTCTTTATGATTGCATTTTAGAGTTGTGTCTATGATGTAGAACAGGGATCAGCAAGTTACAGTCCTTGGGCCAAATCCAAACACCTGCTGCCAGGTTTTAAAGTAAAATTTTACTGGAATAAAGCCATGCTCATTTGTTTATATATTGTCTATGGCTGCTTTCTTACTAAAACATCATTTAGAAAGAAATACTAGTTATACATTAGTATTTCCAGGTATGCTTACAATTCCATTAATAAATATGTTTTAAAGTATCAAAAATGATAACATGAACTTTGAGAAATACTGATAGTTATATTGATACATATTATAAAATTTTATGTGTATATCATATTCTTCCTTCTAAACTAAATTCTCATTGAAAAAGAGGCAAGATCTTACTCATCTTTCTATTTCCATAGTTTCATACACTGCTTCCCAATCTATCTGTATTTTGTTGGGTTTTTTTGAATATTCAATCTATCACTTAGACATTATAAAAATACAATAAAAATGAATTATTAGAAAAATGAAATTTAAAAGATCCAAAAAGATTCAGCAGACATAAAACTTACTGTCAGATTCCTATAAAAGTTTCTAAATGCTCAATCCTAATTTTTATATTTATCTCATCACAGACTGGTAAATAGTTTGCAGACCTCACTTTGAGTACAATAGCTAGAGGACAGTGCCGTTCTATTCTTGTTCAAAGGTTAATTTTTAGGTACTAAGCCAGTTAATATTTGCACTTTGTTTCCTTCTGTTTTTTTACTTGCCTGGTATTTTTACTGTTTATACATGTATCGCAACTTTAGGGTCTATATTAAGAACGGGGAAAAAGGACCCAAGAATGAATGGAACTTGGATCCTGCATTCAAAGGAATTGCTGACAATTAGGGAGATGATATATTTAAATAGATGAATATAATATGGGATAAGGATATAATAAGAGTAGATGCAGCTCAGTATCAAAAAAACAAGCAACCCAATCCAAAAATGGGCAGAACACCTAAATAGACATTTCTCCAAAGAAGATATACAGATTGCCAATGAACACATGAAAATATGTTCAACATCATTAATCATTAGAGAAATGCATATCAAAACTACAATGAGATATCATCTCACACCGGTCAGAATGGCCATCATCAAAAAATCTACAAACAATAAATGCTGGAGAGGGTGTGGAGAAAAGGGAACCCTCTTGCACTGTTGGTGGGAATGTAAATTGATACATCCACTATGGAGAACAGCATGGAGGTTCCTTAAAAAACTAAAAATAGAACTACCATACGACCCAGCAATCCCACTACTGGGCATATACCCTGAGAAAACCATAATTTAAGAAGAGTCATGTACCAAAATGTTCATTGCAGCTCTATTTACAATAGCCAGGACATGGAAGCAACCTAAGTGTCCATCAACAGATGAATGGATAAAGAAGATGTGGCACATATATACAATAGAATATTACTCAGCCATAAAAAGGAATGAAACTGAGTTATTTGTAGTGAGGTGGATGGACCTAGAGACTGTCATACAGAGTGAAGTAAGTCAGAAAGAGAAAAATACTGTATGCTCACACATATATATGGAATCTAAAAAAAAAAGAAGAAGAAAAAATTGGTCAGAAGAACCTAGGGGCAAGACGGGAATAAAGATGCATACCTATAGAGAATGGACTTGAGGATATGGGGAGGGGAAGGGTAATCTGGGAGAAAGTGAGAGAGTGGCATGGACATATATACACTACCAAATGTAAAATAGCTAGTAGGAATGAAGCAGCCGCATAGCACGGGGAGATAAGCTCGGTGCTTTATGACCACCTAGAGGAGTGGGATAGGGAGGGTGGGAGGGAGGGAGATGCAAGAGGGAAGAGATATGGGGACATATGTAGATGTATAACTGATTCGCTTTGTTATAAAGCAGAAACTAACACACCATTGTAAAGTAATTATACTCCAATAAAGATGTTTAAAAATAAATAAATAAATAAGAGTAGAGAAGAAAAAGTGGTTAATTCTGTCCTGAGCCTCTCAGATGGCTTCATAGAGAGAAACAACATTTTTTCTGGGTATTAAAAGTAAAGTAAAAAATTTCTAGAAGCAGGATAAAGGAATTTCCAGCAGGATAAGTGCATATATAAAGGCATAACACCATGTATGTCCTAGGAATACATAGCATTTAGTATTGCTGAAGGAAAGAAGTGCTACTTGTGAGAAAATAAACTAAACGCTAGTTAGGGCTAGCTAGATTATGCCATGATCTATAGTTTGGATTTATCTAGTTTGAAATCTTATTAGTAGATTTCAAATTTTCTAATTTGTAGAGAACCTTTTAAAACAAAAATACCACATTTTACAAAACTCTAACAAGTAAAAGTAGCATTTTATTAGTATACATTTATCCTGGAATTTCAAACATGCATCGTTTTTCAAATTAAGTCGATTAAGTGAGAAATTAAAATTAGCGGTTATACTTTAAAATTGTTATTTAATATCAGCCTCAGCATCCACTTTATTTCTGAATTTTATTTTTATTGCATTGTCCGTAGGAAATTCTGATTCATACAAATAAGTAGTGGCAAATGGTATGGTTTTTCTTTTAAACTTATTTTGCCTTCTCAGGATACTCTTCAAATAAATTGATTCAGACTTTAGAGAAATAGTAAGATTTCTTCCCCCAAAATGAATCAAATTAAGTCCCAATTGAATAAATCCTTTTGGAGGGAAGTGATAGAATTGATTCATCCATCAGTTCATTTTTTCATTGTTCAGTGCAAAAATAATGTATCTTAAAATATTCTAAGATATTCATTGACAACATTTTTAAATGCTCATATTTTTTCACTGGTCTCTTAAAATTTCAGAACAGCTTAATTTAATTTACTTGAATGATGACTGTTAACTGTAAGGATCAGTTTCATTACTGATACTTTATCTGCATTTATAAGCTTGGTAATGTTTGTGACTGTTTTGTCAGATTGAGTTTTTCAACTTGTTACAAAGCTATATAATCATATTAGTGTGCCTATTATTTATATTTGAAAGATTTATAAAAGGGCTTTTTAATGAATAAATAAAGTATTTCTTGTTTCTTTCGAAATATTCATACCTTGCTTCAGGACACCTATCTAAGTTTGGTGTGAAAAAAATGAATTTTGAAATTTTCTATCTGTAACATTACAGCTAACTTCAGAAAAAAAAAGGAGAAAAATCCATCAATTTAAATGATAGTCTGTATGTGATGAGGAAAAACTATTTTGAAGTATCTTAATAGCCATTCCTTATTAGTGAACAGTTGCTACCTAATGAAAGCTGACAACAGCTTTTATAGGAGCTACCACCTGAGATTTTAAAAATTTTACCTGCTTCCTTTAATAGAGTTGTCTCAACAATTCTGACAGTTTAGTTGATGATGTGTAAAAACCTGATGCAGACATTAAAATTGTCTTGTCCATTGTGTGTTGTTTTAGCATCCTTGAATTGACCTATTTGAGAAACTTCTACAAAAGTAAATGGAGAGATCTGCCACATTCATATTCTAATGCAGTTAAATTGGAAAGATTTTATATAATTTCAGTATTTGAATTAATCAAGCATATGTGATGAATAATATTGTATTCTCTGCATTTTTAGACATGTACCAATATTTATTTCAGTTTTTTGATAAGTTTACTAATTTAACATATTTGTTACACTGTCATGCAGGATTTAATAAGATTTTCCTCCAATCATATATGCTGTTGTTCATGGGTAAAATGGTGACTTTGTTCTGAGCACATTTTATTTTAATTCCAAGATTTACAATAACTTCAGGCACACTTTTTTTCAAAATTATGGAACTTGTCAAAGACTGTATCATTACAGGTTCCTCTCGATATCCAAAAGTAGAGCTTTCTTCTGAAAGCTTTAGTAAGCCAAAATGGTATAAAGTGAAGAAGCAGTTACCTTAGGACACATCTTGCTAATCATGCACAGAATAAATCCAGATAAAGCACAGATGCTCACAGACACAGTTCAGAGCTCTGCAGGCTTGATGCTGCGGTTCAGAGTGTAGTTCCCAGGGAAGGAACTTGGCAGTGCAGCTCTCCTGGTTTGGGGTGCACACTGCCTCAATAATGGCTCTCTGCAAAACAAACGCTGAAAGCTATTCTTTGCTTTTTGCCTCTTTTTGTAGAAGGGAAAAATCCTCTTTGGATTTTTTTTGGTTGGCAAAAACAGGTACTAGTGTAGATATTTCGTGAAAGTGAAGTGACATGAAGCAAACTTTTGGAAGGCAAAGGGTATCTTTATTTGCAAACCTTGACGTATGAAACCCAATGAAAATTTATCATTTAAAATTTATCAGTACATGGGGCTTCCCTGGTGGCGCAGTGGTTGAGAGTCTGCCTGCCAATGCAGGGCACACGGGTTCGAGCCCTGGTCTGGGAAGATCCCACATGCCGCGGAGCAACTGGGCCCGTGAGCCACAGCTACTGAGCCTGCGCGTCTGGAGCATGTGCTCCGCAACAAGAGAGGCCGCGATAGTGAGAGGCCCGCGCACCGCGATGAAGAGTGGCCCCCGCTCGCTGCAACTGGAGAAAGCCCTCGCACAGAAACGAAGACCCAACACAGCCATAAATAAAATAAATAAATAAATTTATAAAAAAAAAAAAAAAAAATTTATCAGTACAATGTACATTCTACTGACCAGATGACTATCATTGAAATTTAGCATCATGTTTTAGCTTTGGTGAGAGCTCCCAAATGTTAGCTGAAAGATCAGCTGTTACTAATTAGTAGTAAAACTTTGAGACGTCTTGAACCAAATCAGTCTCAGTACATCCATGTTAACATTTATTCAGCATTCCTGCTTTTAACTAGGGATCCATTTCTAGTTTTATAGGTAATTATTTCATAACCTATACTGGAAAAAAGTGTAACTATAACCCAAACTTAGAATAACTTTATCACAAACATCAAGAAGTACACAAAATTCATAATAAGCCCTTCTATTTAATTTGTTCTGTTGAGCTGAAGGGACAAAGAGATGCACCTGAGCCTTGCCTGCAACTAATTGAACACTGCATGTAAACACATAATGTTTGCAAAATTTTACTTGAGTATATACTTGCTGTCTTGAATTTAAAAAACAAACATGAAACATGATCAGAGCCGTAACCTTTTTATACATTGTGCCATTTCGTGCACTGAAGTAGCAGGCAAATTTTTATTTTGATGTTTAACCCAAATCACATGATACAGCACAATTTGATGTATGCTATTTGTATTCAGTTTTCAAAATAGTTCAAAAATTAAGAAGAAAGTTAAATGATAATGCTTGCTGAACATCTTAATCACCTTTGTGTTAAAAATAAATAAATAATTTGTCAGAACCAACTTAAACCATGGAATCTCAACATTTATCACCAAGAGGGCTTCTTAAAACAGATTGCTCGGCCCCACCCCCTAGAGTTTCTGATCCCTTAGTTCTGGGGTGGAGCCCAAGAATTTGCATTTCTAACAAGTTTCCAGGTGATGCTAATGTTGGTGATTCGGAGACCACACTTGGAGAACCACTGCAGTAGGCAGCACGACCAAAGAAGTTCTTAGGTAAGGAAGAGATATTGCATATTTTGTTTTAATAAATATACTCATTTGGGGAATGAACTGAGATATTGAGCTCAGGAATCTAACCACTTACAGAGCAATTATAGATAATAGGATTGTTAAGAAGAAGATAAAAATTGGGGGTGGAATTGAATAACATTTTTGAAGTAAAAATCTGTTGACTTTGTGATTAAATTGGAAGTGTGAGACGTGAAAAAGGAGTTGTTGTTGATGGCTAAATTTTCTAGATTGGGAGATTGGGTACATTTTGATGCCAGGAAATAAAGTAGTAATTGTTGGTTGGAGTGAATGTGAAGGCGAAGCCTTGTTAACAAGCTATTAACAAGCTATTAAAGTCTTTTCTGGGCAAGCTAGGTTTCAGATATTTGTGGAATACCTAGATGGAAACATCCAGGAGGCTGTTAGAAATATCTGTCTATGTCTCATAGGGAGTGCGTTTGAGGATAAAGATGGAATTTGGTAGTCCTTTTCAAGCTGTTTTCTATTGCTCCTTTATCAAGTGTTTTTTCCTTCATCTTCTAGTCAGTCTTTTAGACTCATGCCAAATTGTTGAACTGCTCGTTAGAATGAATAAATTCAAATGTTGGTGTCCTTTTTTGTGGTGTCTAAAAGGAGCATTTGAAAATTAATGACTTTTATATAATTAAATTTGGCTTGGGAGTAGTTTTTTGGGGCAGTTAACATGGAGGAAATACAATTGACCTAAGCTCTATACTTGATAGATTTCTCTCTCTTATATCCACTGGAAAGAGAGTTAAGTATATAATTTTCTGTGCTTACTGTGGAAATACACTGGACTAATTTTTCCCTCCTTGACAACAGTCTACAGTGCATAAAGTAAACACTTGAGACTACAGAAACTAAAATCTTCACCAAAGCTATTTCTAAAACTTTCATACTGAACATGTATTTCCAAGATTTTCTTTTGACTTCGAACCTACTAAATTTAATGTTTGCTATGGTATGTATTGAATGCTAGCCTAAATAAGACATTGTCTTTTTTCACTTAATTTTTGTTCCTTGCAGATTTTTTGGTATAAGTTTAGGTAAACCTTCCATTTTAATACATATAGTTTTGTATAACGTTTTCGAGCTGTGCTAAGGTTGGGTATTTGAGCCTATTTTTACATATTTTAGTACAGTTCAGTATGTCCAATATTAATTTCCCTGGAGCTTGCTATGCTTTTTTGGTTGTTATTTTTAGTGATTAAAGAAAAATGAAAACAGGAAAGCCTAATGACTAAAAAGGCAGTGATTCTGGAATTTGCTGTTTGCATTATTTGTTTTGCTAAAAGCTTTATTCATTCAAATTCTAATAATAAAATTTACAGTAATAAAATTTGAGGTTGAAATAATGATAAATGTTCCAAATACAATCTAGCCACCTCTACCAGAATTTTTATTCTGCACTATGTATTATAGAAGAGTATCTTCATTTATATAAATATTTTTAAGAGCTTCACAGATATTTCTAAAAGCTTCATATGGGTCAGCAGTCACTGAACTTTTTCTTCACTGATTTCACAGTAATTTGAAAAATATTTTTACCAGTAATTTTGCTTTTAGTATTAATATATTACTATTTAAATTTTTTGACATACAAGAAGACCACTTAGTTTCATTATGATGTATTAATATTTTAATGAAAAAATTAAATGTATTTTCCTGGATACATGCATGATGCTATTTAGCACAAACAAAATGTATGTATGTGTGTGTACTTACTTATATTCATTACACTTTAAAATGCAGATATGCTGTCCTTTAAGAAAATCTAAAATATGAAATCTAAACTTACAAAACACATTAATCAACCACTGTAGTGCTCGCTGTCATTTCTCTAGTGTTCTTGTTTCCTTCTGAAAAATTTGACAGAAGGGCAAAATGGCAGTGAGATGTAATACCAACTAAATTGTCTTAAACTATGCTTTCTTAAATTATTTCTGAAATTTTTATGAGGGAAAGTAAATAGTAGACATTGGAAATACAAAGATATAACATTTTTATCTTCATCTATTTATAGGCCATGTCAAAGATAGCTAAATTGTTACTGTGCTGATAGTTAAATTTCAAAAACACTCTAGAATGCTGCATTTGTATCATTTACCTAAGAGTTTGCAAAGTTTTTTGCCCAGCATTTCTATCAACATTTCTTTAATTTTTTCTCTGAGCACACAGAACTGTTGTGAAATGTCAAAAACGTTGTTTTTAAGTAAAAAATGACTCCTAGGAAAGCGAAGTGTGATGATGTAAGGAAGCAGAAAGGAGAAGAGGGATTTTTACCCAGAATAGTTTTTGTTAAATTGAAAAGTAGTTTTGCAAAATTTTTGCATTGACTACTGTTATTATACTAACAGTATAAGGTATCATAATTTATTATGGTGTCAAAATTTACTTTAGTTGCTTTTAAAATGACTTTCACAGTCCTGTATTATCATTAAGAGTCTGCAAATGGCTTACTTACATTTTTCTGTTATACTCTGCTACTTTTTATGGGAAAGTTATATGGTTTGTTTCTACAATGTAAGGACTTTCAAGAGTGTTGTGTAAATGCTATGGGTATACTGTGTATGAACGCTAGAGGTCATATAAGATAATTAATTGGGCCATGGAAGAAAGTAATAGAAGTTCTAGTAATATTTATTTTTATCTTATCTAATATAAGAAAAAGTAAGTTCGATTAATTTTACTTATATAGATTAATACTTGGTATATCAAACTGTCATCTATACTGTATGTGCCTGGGGTGCCTTTATATGATTGGTGTATGGAATTGAGAAATAAAAAAATATTAATATTTAGTAAGACACCTACTGATGCACTTTCTCCATTCTGATGTACCCATTCTTGTGTGATATCTTTTGCAAGTGTGACAGCCCTCAAAACAGGTAAAAAATAAATCAAGTTTAGAGGTTGTCATTTGAATTGCTATGTCACAAAATATTAAAATAGATTATCAAAATAAGAACACATACTCATATACTTATTTTAGTAATAAAATTTTTAAAATATGTATTTTATTATTTTAAATTTCTATTTTGTCCTTAATCTATAATGTTCGTAATACGGTTGACCCTTGAACAACTCAGGTTTGAACTACACAGGTCCACTTATACACAGATTTTTTTCAATAAATACTACAGTTCTATACCATCCACAGTTGGTTGAATCCCAGATGTGAAACCTCGGATACAGAAGGCTGACTCTGGGACTTCAGCATCTGTGGATTTTGATATCCACAGTGGGTCCTGGAATGAGTCTCTTTCAGATACCAAGGGGTGACTGTATATTTCGTACGATAGTATTTGTGTATTATTTATGAAGAAATACCTGCACTTATGAGTACACTCTCAGCACTTTTTTGTATAGGAGTACAAGATCAAAAAAAGTTTTAAGAATGAATTTTTATTATATTCTGTTTTTACACATCTTGCTTTACATAGCAAGGTATATCTGTATAAATCCACTCAATGTTCAAAGGTGGATATTAAGATTACATAACATAATTAAGTATTCTTTACCATCAAAAACATTCCTTAAATGTATTTTATAGAGGTATAGTTGACATAACATTATATTAGTTTCAGGAATACAATGTAATGATTTCATATTTGTATATATTGGAAAATGATCACAAAATAAGTCCAGTTAACATCCATCACCATACTTAGTTATAATTTTTTTCTCGTGATGAGAACTTTCAAGATCTAGCTACTTTCTTTTTAGATTTTATCATATTATTTATTATATTTTATTTTTGGCTGCATCTGGTCTTAGTTGTGGCATGTGGGATCTTCACTGAGGCATGCAGGATCTTTCGTTGCAGCGCGGGCTCTTTGTTGCAGTGCGTGAACTTCTCTCTAGTTATGGCGTGCGGGTTTTTTTTTTTTCTTTTCTCTCTCTCTAGTTGTTGCCTGGGGGCTCCAGAGTGCATGGGCTCTGTAGTTGTGTCGCGTGGGTTCCAGAGTGCATGGGCTCTGTAGTTTGCAGCATGCAGGCTCTCTAGTTGAGGAGCGCAAGCTCAGTAGTTGTGGCGCACAGGCTTAGTTGCCCGGCAGCATGTGGGATCTTAGTTCCCTGACCAGGGATCGAACCTGCATCCCTGCATTGTAAGACGGATTCTTTACCACTGGACCACCTTGGAAGTCCTGATCTGGCTATTTTCAAATATGCAATAGAGTATTATTAACTACAGTCTGTTTTTTGTTTGTTTACTTTTTGGTTTAGTTTTTGTTTTTTAGATTCCACATAAAAGTGAGATACGGTATTTGTTGTTTTCTATCAGATCTACTTCACTAAGCATAATGCCCTCGCAAACCATCTATGTTGTTGCAAATGGCAAGATTTCATTCTTTTTTATGGCTGAATAATATTCCAGTGTGTGTCTGTGTGTGTGTGTGTACACACATTTTCTTTATCCACTCATCCATTGATGGACATTTAGGTTGTTTCCATGTGTTGACTATTGTAAACAATGCTGCAATGAACATGGTGATGCATATATCTCTTTGAATTAGTGGTTTTGTTTTCTTCAGATAAATTCTCAGAGATGGAATTGCTAGGGCTTCCCTGGTGGCGCAGTGGTTGAGAGTTTGCCTGCCAATGGAGGGGACACGGGTTCGAGCCCTGGTGTGGGAAGATCCCACATGCCGCGGAGCAAATGGGCCCATGAGCCACAATTACTGAGCCTGTGCGTCTGGAGCCTATGCTCCGCAACAAGAGAGGCCGCGATAGTGAGAGGCCCGCGCACCGTGATGAAGGGTGGCCCCCGCTTGCCGCAACTAGAGAAAGCCCTCGCACAGAAACAAAGACCTAACACAGCCATAAATAAATAAATAAAAATAAAATAAAAAATAATCAGGTACTTATTTTAAAAAAAAAGAAATGGAATAGCTAGATCATATGGTACTTGTATTTTTAATTTTTGAGGAATCTCAATACTGTTTCCATAGTGGCTACCCCAATTTGCATTCCTACCAACAGTGCCCAAGAGCTCCCTTTTCTCCACATCCTCACAAACCCTTGTTATTTCTTGTCTTTTTGATAATAACCATTCTGACAGATGTGAGGCAATATCTCATTATGGTTTTGATTTGCATTTCCCTGATGAATTGTGATGTTGAGCATCTTTTCATGTACCTCTTGGTTATTTGTATGTCTTCTTTAGAAAAATGTCTATTGAGACTCTCTGCCCATTTTTAATTTGTATTGTTTATTGTTTTGCTATTGAACTTTGTGAGTTTTTAATATATTTTATCAGATACCTTATCAAATATATGATTTGCAGGTTTTATCTCCCATTCAGTACAGTGCCTTTTTCATTTTGTTGATGGTTTTCTTTGCTGTGAAGAAGCTTTTGTTTATTTATTTATTTATTTATTTTTGGATGCTCTGAATGGCTTGTGGGATCTTAGTTCCCCAACCAGGGATTGAACCCAGGCCCTTGGCAGTGAAAGTGTGGAGTCCTAACCACTGGACCACCAAGGAATTCCCAGAAGCTTTTTAGTTTGATGTAGTCCTGCTTATTTATTTTTGCCTCCATTACCAAATCAAAAAAATCCTTGTCAAGATGGCTCTCAAGGTGCTTACAGCCTATGTTTTCTTGTAAAGTGTTAGGGTTTCAGGTCTTACATTCAAGTCTTTAATCCATTCTGAGTTAATTTTTGTGTATGGTTAAAGATAGTAGTTTAGGCTGTCCAGTTTGCCAACACCATTTATGGAAGAGACTGTCTTTTTCTGATTGTATATTGTTGACCCCTTTGTCATAAATTAATTGACAGTATATGCATGTGTTTATTTCTGGGCTCTGTATGCTGTTCGATTGATCTGTGTCTTTTTATGCTCAATATCATAGTGTTTTGATCTCTATAGCTTTGTTATATAGTTTGAAATCAGGGAGCATTATGCCTCCAGCTTTGTTGTTGTTTCTCAAGATTGCTTTGGTTAATCAAATTCCTTTGTGGTTCCATATAAATTTTAGGACTGTTTTTTTCTACTTCTGTGAAAAATGCCATTGATCTTTTCATAGGGAATGCATTGAATCTGCAGATTGTTTTGGGTAGTGTGAACATTTTAACAAAATTATTTCAATCTATGAGTATAGATTACCTTTCCTTTATTTGTATTGTCTTAAATTTCTTTTTTGTTTTGTTTTGTTTTAATTTATTTTATTGAAGTATAGTTGATTTACAGTGTTGTGTTAGTTTCTGGTATACCACAAAGTGCTTCACTTTTATTTATATATGTATATGTATATACATATATTCTTTATCATTATGGTTTATTGAATATAGTTCCCTGTGCTATACAGTAGGACCCTGTTGTTTATCCATTCTATATATAATATTTTGCATCTGCTAATCCCAAATGCCCAATCCATCCTTCCCCCCACCCACCCTCCCCCTTGGCAACCACAAGTCTGTTCTCTATATGTGTGAGTCTGTTTCTGTTTCATAGATATGTTTATTTGTGTCATATTTTAGATTCCACATATAAGTGATACCATATGGTATTCGTCTTTCTTTTTCTGACTTCACTTAGTGTGATAATCTCTAGGTCCATCCATGTTGCTGCTAATGGCATTATTTCATTCTTTTTTTATGGCTGAGTAATATTCCATAGTGTAAATATACCACATTTTCTTTATCCACTCACCTTTTGATGGACATTTAGGTTGTTTCCATGTCTCAGCTATTGTAAGTAGTGCTGCTATGAACATAGGGGTGCATATATCTTTTCAGATTAGAGTTTTGTCCAGATACATGTCCAGGAGTGTGATTGCTGGATCATATGGCAACTGTATTTTTAGTTTTTTGAGGAACCTCCATGCTGTTTTCCCTAGTGGCTGCACTACTACATTCCCACCAACAGTGTGAGAGAGTTCCCTTTTCTCTGCACAGTCTCCAGCATTTATTGTGTGTGGACTTATTCATGATGGCCATTCTGACTGGTGTGAGTGATACCTCGTTGTAGTTTTGATTTGCATTTCTCTAATAATTAGTGATGTCGAGCATCTTTTTATGTGCCTGTTGGCCATCCATATGTCTTGTTTGAAGAAATGTCTACTTAGGTCTTCTGCCCATTTTTTGATTGGGTTGTTTGGTTTTTTATTACTGAGTTGTATGAGCTGTTTGTATATTTTGAAAATTAAGCCCTTGTTAGTTGCATTATTTGCAGGTATTTTCTCCCAGTCCATAGGTTGTCATTTTGTTTATGGTTTCCTTTGCTGTGCAAAAACTTGTTAGTTTGATTACGTCCCATTTGTTTATTTTTGCTTTTATTTCTATGGCCTTGATAGACTGACCTACGAAAACATTGGTACAATTTATGTCAGAGAATATTTGCCTATGTTCCCTTCTAGGAGTTTTATGGTGTCATGTATTATATTTAAGTCTTTAAGCCATTTGAGTTTATTTTTGTGTAAGGTGTGAGAGTGTGTTCTAACTTCATTGATTTACATGTGGCTCTCCAGCTTTCCCAACACCACTTGCTGAAGATAACTGTCTTTTCTCCATTGCATATTCTTGCCTCCTTTGTTGAAGATTAATTGACCATAAGCGTATGAGTTTATTTCTGGGCTCTCTGTTCTGTTCCACTGATCCATATGTCTGTTTTTGTGTCAGTATCACACTGTTTTGTTTACTGTAGCTTTGTAGTATTGTCTGAAGTGTGTGAGGGTTATGCCTCCAGCTTTGTTCTTTTTCCTCAGGATTGCTTTAGCAATTCTTAGGGGTTTTTTGTGGCTTCACTGGGGAATTCTACCAAACATACAAAGAAGAACTTAAACCGATTCTTCCCAAACTCTTCCAAAATATTGAAGAGAAGGGAACACTCCCAAATTCATTCTATGAAGCCACCATTACCCTGATACTAAAACCAAAGACACCTCCAAAAAAGAAAATTACAGGCCAATATCTTTGAATATAGATGCAAAGACTCTCAACAAAATATTAGCAAACTGAGTCCAACAACATGTAACAAAGATCATACATCACAATCAAGTTGGATTCATCCCAGAGTCACAAGGATGGTTCAACGTATGTAAATCAATCAATGTGATACACCATATCAACAAAAGACAAAAACCACATGATCATCTCAAGAGATGTAGAAAAAGCATTTGATAAAATTCAACATCCACTCATGATAGAAACTCTTACCAAAGTGGGTATAGGAGTAACATATCTCAACATAATAAAAGTTATTTATGACAGACTCACAGCCAACATAATACTAAAAGGTGAAAAGCTGAAAGCCTTCCTGCTAAAATCTGGAAGAAGAGGATTCCCACTTGCATACAACATAGTATTGGAAGTCCTAGCCACGGCAATCAGACCAGAGAAAGAAATAAAAGGTGTCTTAAATTTCTTTCATTAACGTTTTATAGTTTTCAGTGTACAGATCTTTCACCTCCTTGGTTAGATTTATTTCTAGGCATTTTATTCTTTTTGATGGAATTGTAAAGGGGATTGTTTTCTTAATTCCTCTTTCTGATAGTGTGTTATTAATGTATAGAAACGCAACAGATTTCTGTATATTGACTTTGCATCCTGCAACTTTAGTGAATTCGTTTATCAGTTCTAACAGTTTTTTGGTGTTTTCTATATATAATATCATGTCATCTGCAAATAGTGATAGTTTTCCTTGTTCCATTACAATTTAGATGCCTTCTATTTCTTTTTCTTGCCTAATTTCTCAGGCAAGGATTTGCAATACTATGTTGAATAAGAGTGGCAAGAGTGGGCATCCTTGTCTTATTCCTGACCTTAGAGGTAAAGCTTTCAGGATTTCACCATTGAGTATGATGCTAGCTGTGGACTTATTATATATGGCTTTATTATTTTTGAGGTGCATTTCCTCTATATGCACTTTGTTGAGAGTTTTTGTCATAAATGGATGTTGAATTTTGTCAAACACTTTTTGTACATCTATTAATATGATCATACGATTTTTATCCTTAATTTTGTTAATGTGGTATATTATATTGATTTGTGAATGTTGATACATCCTTGAATGGTATATGATTCTTTTAATGTATTGTTGAATTTGGTTTAAAAATATTTTGTTGGTGATGTTTGTATCTATGTTCATCAGTGATACTGGCCTGTAATTATCTTTTCTTGTGGCATCCTTGTCTGGTTTTGGTATCAGGGTAATGCTGGCTTTGTAAAATGAGTTTGGAAGTGTTCTCTCCTCTTCTATTCTTTGGAGAAATTTGAGAAGGATTGTTATTAATTCTTTGAATGTTTGGTAGAATCCACCAGTGAACCCATCTGGTCCTGGACTTTTGTTTGCTGAGAGGTTTTTGATTACTTATTCAATCTCCTTACTAGTAATCAGTCTGTTCAGATTTCCTGTCTCTCATGATTCAGTCTTGGTAGATTGTATGTTCCTAGGAATTTACCCATTTTTTCTAAGTTTTCAAATTTATTGGCATATAATTGTTTATAGTAGTCACTTACTATCCTTTGTATTCTTGTGGGATCCACTGTAATGTCACCTCTTTCATTTTTTATTTTATTTATTTGCGTTCTCTTTTTTTCTTGGTGAGTCTAGCTAAAGTTTTGTCAGTTCTGTTTATCTTTTCAAATAACCAGCTTAGTTTCATTAATCTTTTCTGTCTTTTTAGTCTCTACTTCATTTCTGCTCTGATCTTTATTTCCTTTCATCATAACTTTTGACTTCATTTATTCTTCCTTTTCTAGTTCCTTGAGATGTGAAGTTAGGATGTTTGTTTGAAATTTTTCTTGTTTATTGATATAGGTAGTTATTGCAATGAACTTCCATCTTAGAATTGCTTTTGCTGAATCTGTAAGTTTTGGCATCCTGTATTTCCATCTTCATTACTCTCAAGGTACTTTTTATTTCTCTTTTTTAAAATAAATTTATTTATCTTATTTATTTATTTTTGGCTGTGTTGGGTCTTTGTTGCTGAGCACGGGCTTTCTTTAATTGCGGTGAGCAGGGGCTACTCTTCATTGTGGTGCACGGGCTTCTCATTGTGGTGGCTTCTCTTGTTGTGGAGCATGGGATCTAGGCACGCGGGCTTCGGTAATCGCGGCACGTAGGCTTCAGTAGTCGCAGCACGCGGGCTCAGTAGTTGTGGCTCACAGGCTCTAGAGGACAGGCTCAGTAGTAGTGGTGCATGGGCTTAGTTGCTCCACAGCATGTGGGATCTTCCCAGACCAGGGCTCAAACCCGTGTCCTCTGCATTGGCAGGTGGATTCTCAACCACTGCGCCACCAGGGAAGCCCTACTTTCTCTTTTGATTTCTTCTTTGACCCGTTAGTTATTCAGTAGCATGTTGTTTAATCTCCACATATTTGAATTTTTCAGTTTTCTTCTTCTAATTGTTTTCTGATTTCATACCATTGTGGTAGGAGAAGATGCTTGATTATGATTTCAGTCTTTTTAAATTTATGAAGACTTGTTTTACGGGCTAACATATGATCTGTCCTACAGAATGTTGCATGTACACTTGAGAAGAATGTGTATTCTGTTGCTTTTGGTTGGAATGTTCTGTGTATATCTGTTACATCTATTTGGAAGAAGGTGTCATTTAAGGCTGATGCTTCCTTATTATTTTTCTGTTTGGATGATCTATTCATTGATATAAGTGGGGTATTAAAGTCCCCTACAATTATTGTATTGCAATCTATTTCTCCCTTTAGGTCTGTTAATATTTGCTTTATCTATCTAGATGTTCCTATGTTGGGTGCATAAATATTTACAAATGTTATATCTTCTGGTTGGGTTGACCCTTTTATCGTTTTGTAACACTCTTCTTTGTCTCTTGATATAGTCTTTGTTTTAAAGTTTATTTTGTCTGACATAACTATAACTACTTCAGTTTTTTTGGTTTCCATTTGCATGGAACATCTTTTTTCCATCCCTTAACTTTCAGTCTGTGTGTGTCCTTACATCTGAAGTGAGTCTCTAGTAGGCAGCATATAGATAGGTCTTTAAGTTAGCTTCACTTTTTTTCATTCTTTTTTTTCTGCCCTGAATGGGTGAGTCCCACTGTCCTGTCCTTGAGTTCACTGATCCTTTCTTTGTTTCATCTGGTCTGCTTTTGAACCCCTCTAGTGTATTTTTCAGTTCAGCCATTGTATGCTTCACCTCTATGACTTCTATTTGGTACTATCTTACATTATCTCTCTTTGTTAAAGTTCTCACTACATTTATCTATTCTTTTCCCACGTTTAGTTCGCATTTTTATGATCATTACTTTGAACTCTTTATCAGATAAATTACTTATCTTTGTTTCATTAAGGATTTTTAACGTTTTTTCTAGGTACTTTATTTGGAGCATATCCCTGTGTTTCTTCAATTTGCTTGACTGTCTGTGTTGGCTTTTAAGCATTAGATTAAACAGCTACCTCTTCCAGTCTTGTAGGAGTGGTCTCATGTGGGAGATGAACGCTGTCATCCAACCATGCCCTAGCTCTTGGTTGTTTCTCAAATCTTTGTGATTGTTCAAGTAGACTATTTTATTTTTAATGACTCCCAGTAGTTGAGGGTGTCAGTGTCCCAAAGGGGAGGATTTCAGTCAGCACCTAGATTCAGGCTGATTTGGAAGCCAGACCCTCAAAAAGCAGCTTTTAGAGTATGCAAATATATACAGTCCTGTGGGACCACTAGTGTAAACCCCACTGGCCCCCAGAACCAGGTGATCTGGAGGTGTGACCTCAATGGCAGTCACAAAAGTTGGGGCTCCAGATGAGTGTATAAGTATAACCTCCTTTCTAGGACATATTGGTGACGTGTAGGAAGGTAGAGGGAGACTGCAAAGGTGGCATCCATTGGCTTTTGTTCCCTGTGAACACCTCCGTAGGTCCCTGTTGTGTGCCAGTCCTGAAGCCTGCCCCTTAGGTCAAAGCCCTAGGACAAATAAGCCTCTTTCACAGAAAGACTGGAGTGTGTTCCAGTCAACTGTCTGCACAGTACCCTGGGAGTAGTGGCCTGCCAAGAACTGTCTCTCTTATTGGAACAATCCCATAGGACCCAAGAACACAAACCCCCTTGGCCACCAGAACCAGATCATCAAGGAGCATCCACTGGGTGGCAGCTGCAAAAACTGGGGCACCAGAGTTGTGTAAAAGCTCACCTCAGGGAGATACTCATGGTCTGGAGCACAACAGAGGGAGAGCGTGAAGATGGCACCCACTGACTGGAATGAGGCAGAGGGAGAGTATATAGATGGCACCCACCAGGAAAGAGGGTAATAGAAAGATGGTACCTGCTGGCTAGAGAGAGCGCAAAGATAACACTTGCTTCCTGGAATGAGACAAAAGGAGAGCATATAGATGGTGCCAACAGAAAAAGAAAAAGAAAAAAAGCATAGCTTAAGAAAAAAAAGATGGCACCCACTAGCTAGAGCAAAGCTGAGGTAGAGTGTGAAGATGGTGACCCCCAGCCGGCAGGCCCCTGGATGTGTGGTAAATTAGATGCCTGCATCTAAAGCTCAGGCCAGAGCTTTATGATTAGCAAATGGATGTCATTCACATAAAGTCTGGGTGCTTCTCTAGTGGCTGCCACTTGCTCTGAGCCCTGGGGTGGGTGAGTCTGAACACTTGAGCCCTTTAAGAGCCATTTCTCAAGTCATTACAGTCTTGTGGATGCAAGTCTTGTTGGTTTTCAAAGCTAGATGCTTTGGGGCTCATCTCTCAGGTGCAGGACTTATAAGTTGGGGTGCTCAGTGTAGGGTTCAAGCCCTTTACTGCTCAGGGAGAAGCTCTGGGTTCTAAGTTCCCTCCTGATCGTTGGTCACTGCAACAGGGATGGATTTCATGGCAAAATTGTGTCCCAGGCTCTCCTACCAACTTCGATGAGAGACTTCTTTCATTCATCCGATGCACAGGAGTCACTCAGACAGCTTTTAGGTTTTTTCCAGAGGAAGCTGTTCTATATTACGTGCAAGTTTGGTCTGTTTATGGGAGGAGGTGAGCTTAGGATCCTCCTAAATCACCATCTTGAACCGGAACTTTAAATGTGTTTTTTTTAACATGATGCTGTATGATGAATTCCCTGGGTTAAAAAAAAAAAAAAAAACATTAGTTATGTGTATGAAATCAAAGTTTAGCTGCTCATCAAGGAACTAAAACACCACAACAAATTTAGAAACATCTTGCTATCCACTACTCCCATTAATAGTTCTCTTTTCCAGATGTTCTCATTATCCTCCCCAACTACCAAGGCATTGATATTTAGAGACATGTTTAATATAAAATCTTAACATAATATCCCTTGAATTATTTCTCTTCATTGGCCTAATCTGATTTTATCTTTCATAACTTTGTAACTGAATAACTTTGAAAGCCTCCTTGACGATCTAATATCACTAGTCTTTCTTCCAATCATATCTTATTCTTGGTCTAAAAGTAATCTTTTTTTTGGCAAGAGGTTTTCAGTATCTGTCTTCCCTGTTAACAAACTTTAATTGAACTGCAATACACTTGCAGAGTTTCATGAAGGCTATTTCAACCTTCCCTCTTTTAGGGTTATTTGGTTTGGACACATGTCACCCCATTGTTCACCAAGCTCACCTAGCTGACTAGTCACCTATGCTGTTTTTCCCCCTACATTCCATGTGTTTTCTTCCAAAATTTTGCCAAGTTCGAAGTGAACTGCTTTACCATGTACAAGTCATTGTACCACACTGCCAGGGCCAGCATTGCCTACTTTCACTCTTGTCCCACAATTTACCAATGTCGTCTTCTATTCTGGCTGTGCTACCAGATCTATTGTCTTTTGCTTAAGGCTTTACTTCCTACTTCTGTGGGATTGTACATGTTTGATCCCCTCCATAATTCAAGAGGCTGCTTTCCTTTAAATTCAGTCTTAAAACACAGTTATCCCTATTTTAATTATCATTTATTTTATTGCCAAAATTATTTTGTGCTCCTCTTGCACCTTACTTGTATTCATTACTTTTTGTTTTATCTTAGGTCAAATACAGTTGCATTTGTGTGTTTTTGTTGCTAAGTACTCAGGGTTGTATCTGAGGCTTGATTTGCATTTGTGCCCTCTTGTGGGATGAAACACTAAGGAAGAGTGAGCATAGGAAGAAGAGTTGGAATTGGATCTGTATGATACTTGCCTTCTCATTTTTGTAGTAATCTGGCTATGATACAATGATTTTGAGGAATCAGAATGTCATAAAGCCTTTCCCATTCCAGTTTTAGCCTTTGAATAATGAAAGTTCAAATTAAACTGAAAAACTTAATGATTTATGAAAATTATAAATTGAAAATATTGGAGGTAAATCTGGGCCTTTGTTTTTTACTTAAAAATGTATGTGAAATCTTATTTGAAGATTAAAGGTTTATCATTTATTCTTTATTCATCTAACAGAAATAGGTAGGAAGGTCTCCTAGATGACTTGTTGGGGGAGGGTCAGGAGAGTAAAGTAACTTGAAGGATGAGTAGAGATTAGGATGGCAAAAAATTCCTGGAGATGTTGATAGGGAGAGAGAAATAAGATAGGCAGTACTAAGCCAGGTATGAGAAATCACTCCAACAGAGGCTTAATAGTGACTGTTGAGAGTGAGAATGGGAGTTAGAAGAGCTTAGGCCAGAGAGGACAATATACCAGATCTTGAAGGGTCAATTTAGATAGTTATCCCATATTAATAACTATATCACAAGGTTATCCAAGGAAGGATTTAAAGAATGAGAGTAACATTATCTTCACATGAATGGTTAAGAGGAGAATTTAAACAATTGATGTTCAGATAATTAAAACTAAGTCATTGATATCTTCACATGAATGGTTAAGAGGAGAATTTAAACAATTGTTGTTCAGATAATTAAAACTAAGTCATTTAGCAATGACTTAGCTAATTTAGGGATGTGTGTGTGTGTGTGTGTGTGTGTGTGTGTGTGTGTGTGTGTGTGTGTGTATGTTTCCCTGTTCTGAATGATACTACTTCACTTTTATACCATTTTGGTGCATTGAGTGCTTAAGTAGTATTAAATTTATAACTAGAATTAAGGAAACAGAATTTTAGAGCTTAGAGAATACCTTTAAAATCATCTAATTCAAACTTCCATTTTTTAGATGTGAAAATCAAGGACTACTGAAGTTAAGTAACCTTTCTAATGTTGTATAGCTAGTAAATAGCGGAGTCAGGATTTGTATCGGTTTTATCTAATTCCTATGCTCCTAACCAATATATCATCCCACAAAATAAAATCAATAATAGGTATACTTAAGACATTTTTTTTCAAACTGTTTTATTAATATGATTTTATTTTGCAATTTACACCACTATGTACATATTGTAGTTCACAGATTAAAAGTCACACTAACATAAACTGCAGTACGCATCTCAGCTTTGACAGACTAGTGATTACTTAAGAGACCATAGATTATGGTAAATTGTTCAGTTGGCTGCATGGAGAAGAGTTCCTTTCCGGTGACTAGAAAGGGAGCAAAAGAGGGCTAAACGGTTTCATTGTTATAGAAATCTACATCAAGGTCAAATTCCATGAAAAGTCTTTATATAGCTATAGAATGTGTAGTGTTTATAGAATGTTGATAGGGTTTATGCCAATAAACCAAGTTTCTGATAAACTTTATAAAAAGACCTATCAAAAGAAGGTAAAACAAGTCACAAAATATGCTTTCAGTATATCCAAATATTAAATTTTAAAAGTTCTAACTTGCTGGGAGACCAGACCTTAAGTTAAACCTGAAATATGAAAATTCGTAACTAACTGCTGCTATTTAAATTGTATGTAACTATTAGGGTACATGGTATTTTTTGACAGGCCAGTTCATAACCATTCTAAATAGTCTAAGTAGTTACAATGTTAAAAGTCATATTTTATTATATAGTGAGTCTAGGTGTGATGACTTTTAACAGATCCCTTTTTTATGAGGCTTTAAATTTCCCCTGTCAGTCAAATGAGAATTCATTTATTTAAAAAAGAAGAAGAAGGATGAAGAGTTTCATTAACTTTAAAGTCCCTGGGTTAGTACAAATTTAATTTGGTTCTGTTCCCATGTCATCTGGGGGAACTGGAGGCCCAGCTTCTCACTTAATGTAGATTTCTTTCCCTTTTGAGTAAATATCTTCTGTGTGACTTTTTATTGGCTTTTAATCTCAAATCTTTTTCTTAACATATTAAGTACTGCCAGCCTTGGTGGAGAGTGCCATCTCCAGTATGCTTTAGTCGTATATTCATGTTTTCATATTCCTCATTCATGCATTTATTTTTTTAAATTTATTTATTTATTTATGTATTTATGGCTGCGTTGGGTCTTCATTGCCGCGCGTGGGCTTTCTCTAGTTGCGGCGAGCAGGGGCTCCTCTTCATTGAGGTGCACGGGCTTCTCATTGCAGTGGCTTCTCTTTGTTGTGGAGCACGGGCTCTAGGTGTGTGGGCTCAGTAGTTGTGGTTTGCAGGCTCTAGAGCACAGGCTTAGTAGTTGTGGGATATGGGCTTAGTTGCTCTGCAGCATGTGAGATCTTCCTGAACCAGGGCTCGAACCCATGTAACCCTGCATTGGTAGGCGGGTTCTTAACCACTGCGCCACCAGGGAAGTCCTCATGCATTTATTATTCACTCAACAAATATTTATTAGTGCCAGGCACTCAGGGTCAGTAGAAAGGAGTCTCATAAAGTTGTTAAAAGAATATAAAGTCATTGTACTTAAAGTTAGACTATGAGAAGATGTTCCAATTCCTTGTGGTTGCTTATTGTCTATATTCTTAAATATTAACTCTGTAACATTAAAAATACTCTGTGATTTTATCCTTGTCTCCTAAACCAGCCTTATTTCCTGCCATTTCTCCTGTCTTTTTCTAACCATATCATAATGCTTGGTTTGCCTTCAACACCCCATGCTATCTTTTAAAGCTTCAGAATATTTCTAGAAAAATAATATTTAAAAGGTAGTTTCAAATGTTAAGATAACCAACTGTAGGTATATTTACCCTCTGAAATGAATATATATATATATATAAAAATATATATATATATAATATATAAAATGAGGTGATATGAGCTTATGGTTAGTGATACATGTTAAGAGTCAATTACTAAAGATAGTAGTGAAAATTCTGGTAATTATAATTACAGACATGAGTTTCAGCTACAGAATGTAGAGCAGAGACCCATAGGCTAGAGTTTTGGGAATACTCACCATTGAATTATGGGAGAAAAATCATATTGTGTAAGTTAGGCTTCTTGGCTGCATACAGCCAAAACTACTTTGATTAAAAAACAAAACACAATATATTAGAAAAAATTCAAGTGACTCTTAATCAGTGTTAAATCCAGAGGATCTAGGTTGGGCAGAAAACAAAGGATGTAACACAGCTAAGATTCTGCCACAGCAATAGTCTACTTTAGGTACTACTACTAGTGCCATTGCCAGTAGATACTCTCAGCCATTGTCACTAACTCTCCTGCCACTAGAAACTCCTGCTGTGAGTCTGGACTCCTAATAAATGGTGATATTTCTAATCTATGAGGAAAAATATGGATTATTCAATAAAATAAACTAGGTAGCCATTTGGACAAAAAAATAAATAAAATGGATTCCTCCTCTACCATAATTCCATACAGATCAAAGTTTTAAACGTTTAGAGAATAAAATCATAAAAGTACAAGGAAAAAAGCATGAATGAATATTTTAAAATATGTACTCTTGGAATGAAGAAGACGCTCAGGGATGACACAAAACCAAGAAATCATAGGAAAGATACCTTTTACTACAGTAAAAACAAAAAGAGCCCTAAAATTTAAAATAAAGTAAATCAATTTGAACCTCAAAATTTATCCAATTGGTGGCATAATCACACAGAGAGGAAGTATTCCAAGTGATTTAAAAACACAGCTGTTAGAATGCACCTCCCTAGTGACATATACCCTACAGAAAAAAGAACTGAAAAAAGAAACAACTGTTTAACAACTATTTACAGAAATCATATAGTTGATATAATGTTAGTATTCTTATTCTCAGACTGTTATGTGTGGATTGTGGGATTTTTAAAAAATGAGTAAATAAGGAGTATTCTAATTTTATCATCCTGGTCCCCTTGAGAACCAGGCATGGGAGAAAGGAAATATGAATATAAGATGGAAGGGTTAAATTAAAACCCTGTAGTACTGAACTTGAATTAGAAGTATTAGTAGAACTCATAATAACTTTTCTCTTTAAGAATAAAACAATTATTTCCTAGCTCTGTCAAATGAAAAATCCTAGAAACAAAGATCCATCCAAAGGAACGAACATCCTTAGTGCCCAGATTATGCTCTTAAAATGTCATTTTCCATGAAAAACCTCTAGGGATCCTAGAAAAAATGGTTGATTACAGACCTGGAAAGGGCAGATAACAAGACTATGTGTGTAGAATATTCTGGAAGAATACACAGAAAAACTGTTAATAACGGTTGTTGCTGGGGAGGGGAATTGAGGGCTTTCTATCCTTTTTTGCATATTGTGCATTCTTTGTTTTCAGCATGATAAAATCATTAAAAATTATTTGGAGAGATAAATTCTTACTCATTGTTATTGTATGCCTGAAAGAGCATGTTACTTGGGGTTGAGGTTGGCAGAATTTACCCATTTAATGTGATAGAAAAACATTGTAGTGTCATATGTGTGTTTTAAAGTATACTTATTAACTTCTTTATTGGATCTACAGAAGTGAGCATTACCTTCTAATAGGTTACCACATGAGTAGTACAAGAAAAAATTTGGATAATTTGTTATGAACCTTTGGGAATCAAATGATTAATAATTAAAATTTCCTTTGTCAATTAATAAAGTGGTATTTTAGAACCATAAAAATAATGTCCTATTTCTGAATTTGAGGAATGGATGGATTCCTTTACTTAAGTAGTCATGTATTCAATAAATATTTATTTTAACACTGTGAAAATATTGGTAACAGGATGGACATGATCCCTGCATTCATATCTTATGATCAAGTTGGAAAAACAGATTAAAGATAAAAATAGACAAATACAAATTATGGAAGTGCTGTGAAGAAAATAAATAAGGAGCTTATGGAGAGTATCAGTACTATGGAGACAAACTTGCTTTAGATAAGAGACCTGAAGGCTGAGAAGTAGCTTTTAAATAACTGGAGGTAAAGCATTATAAGACAGGAGAATCAGCCTTCAGGGAGAAAGGAGCTTAGATTTTTAAAGAATTGAAAAAAGATTAGTTAACCTTTATTAGTTGTTGAAGTATAAAATTTCTAGATGGAGCATCTGGGTAGATGCTGATGCCGTTTACTAAAATGGGAGAATACTGGGTTGGAGCATAAGTCTGAGAAGGAAAATCAAGAGTTCTGTTTCAGATATTTTAAATTTTAGATGTCTGTGTGACATCCAAGTGGAGGTTTAAATACACTTTAGATTTTGAGATATAAATTTGGAAATTATAAGCAAACAGATGATAGATCACTTTTAAGGAGAGGAAAGAAAAGCAGACATTCTTTAGAGCTGTGTTGTCCAGTGTAGTAGCCATTAGGGTCAAATGGCTCTTCAAATTTAAATTAATTAAAATTACATCAAACTTAGTGTATTTCATCATCAACAGTAGCCACATTCCAAGTGCTCAACGGTCACATGTGGTTGGTAGCAACCATACTAAACAGCACATATAAAAAATTTTCATCATTGCAGAAAGTTCTGTTGGACAGCACTAGTGTAGATCCCTGAGAAACAGTAACTTCTGGTTAGGCACAAAGGTCTGGAGAATATGAAGGAGTAGTGAAAAAGAAAAACTAAGAGCATGTTTTAAGAAGCAGCAAATGGTCAACTGTGTTAAATGCTGTTGAGAGGAAAAGTCAGGGGGAGTATCCATTGGATTTGCTACCATGTAGTTTATTGGCAACATGACAAGAAGACTTGTCTGAGCTGGTGGAGGCAGAAACTAGATTTAAATGGGTTTAAAAGTGAATAGATGGTGAAGAAATGGAGATAGCGTATTTTGACAGTTCAGAGAAGTTTGGTTATGAAGGGAAGCAATGAAATAGATCACTATCTGAAAGGGTATATAGGACTAAGAGCTTTAAAAATTGACATATATTTATAAATAAACACACAAACACTTATGTACATATATATGCATATATATGTGTCTACTAGATTGTAATGTAAGCTCCTTGAAAGAATGAACTCTAGTGTCTCATTGAATCATGTCTTTTTAAATTTTATTTTATATTGGAGTATATCTGATTTACAATGTTGTGTCAGTTTCAGGTGTACAGCAATGTGATTTAGTGATACATATATCTCTTCTTTTTCAGATTGTTTTCCCATAGAGGATATTATAGAGTATTGAGTAGAGTTCCCTGTGCTATACAGTACATCCTTGTTGATTATTTTATTTATAGTAATGTGTATATGTTAATCCCAAGCTCCTAATTTATCCCTCCCCACCCCCACCTTTCCCCTTTGGTAAGTGTAAGTTTGTTTTCTAAGTCTGTGAGTCTGTTTCTGCTTTGTAAATAAATTCACTTGTATCATTTTTTTGATTCCACGTATAAGTGATATGATATTTGTTTTCCTCTGTTTGACTTCACTTAGTATGATAATCTCTAGATCCATCCATGTTGCTGCAAATGGCATTATTTCATTCTTTTTTATGGCTGAGTAATACTCCATTGTGTATATGTACCACATCTTCTTTATCCATTCCTCTGTCAATGGACATTTTGGTTGCTTCCATGTCTTGGCTATTGTAAATAGTGCTACAATGAACATTGAGGTGCATGTATCTTTTCAAAGTATGGTTTTCTCTAGATATATGCCCAGGAGTGGGATTGCTGGGTCATATGGTAGTTCTATGTTTAGTTTTGTAAGGACCTGCACACTGTTCTCCATAGTGATTGTACCAATTTATATTCCCACCAACAGTGTAGGAAGGTTCCCTTTTCTCCACACCTTCTCCAGTATTTACTGTTTGTAGACTTTTTGATGATGGCCGTTCTGACTGGTGTGAGGCGATATCTCATTGTAGTTTTGATTTGCATTGCTCTAATAATTAGTGATGTTGAGCATCTTTCCATGTGCCTCTTGGCCATCTTTGGCCTGCTCTGTCTTCTTTGGAGAAATGTCTATTTAGGACTTCCACCCATTTTTCAATTGGTTTGTTTGTTTGATATTGAGCTGCATGAGCTATTTGTATATTTTGGAGATTAATCCCTTGTCGGTGGCTCTGTTTGCAAATATTTTCTCCCATTCTGAGGGTTGTCTTTTCGTTTTGTTTATGGTTTCCTTTGATGTGCAAAAGCTTTTCAGTTTAATTAAGTCCATTTGTTTATTTTTGTTTTTATTTTCATTACTCTAGGAGGTGGGTTAAGAAAGATACTGCTGCGATTTATGTCAAAAATTGTTCTGCCTATGTTTTTCTCTAAGAGATTTATAGTATCTGGCCGTAGATTTATTGATAGGTCTTTAATCCAATATGTATTTATTTTTTGTGTATAGTGTTACAGACTGTTCTAATTTCATTCTTTAAATGTAGCTGTCCAGTTTTCCCAGCACCACTTACTGAAGAAACTGTCTTTTCTCCGTTGTATAGTCTTGCCTCCTTTGTCATAGATTAATTGACCATAGGTGTGTAGGTTTATTTCTGGACTTTCTTTCCTGGTCCATTGATCTATATTTCTGTTTTTGTGCCAGTACCATACTGCTTTGATGACTGTAGCTTTGTAATGTAGTCTGAAGTCAGGGAGCCTGACTTTCAGAGTACAAGTCTTTGGCCTCCTTAGGTAGGTTTATTCCTAGGTATTTTATTTCTTTTTGATGTGATGGTAAATGGGATTGTTTCCTTAATTTCTCTTTCTGATCTTTCATTGTTAGTGTATAGGAATGCAAGAGATTTCTGTGTATTAATTTTGTATCCTGCAACTTTACCAAATTCATTGATAAGCTCTAGTTGTTTTCTGGTGGCATCTTTAGGACTTTCTATGTATAGTATCATGTCATCTGCAAAGAGTGACAGTTTTATTTCTTCCTTTCCCATTTGTATTCGTTTTATTTCTTTTTCTTCTCTGATTGCTGTGGCTAGGACTTCCAAAACTATGTTGAATAAAAGTGGCGAGAGTGGACATCCTTGTCTCATTCCTCATCTTAGAGGAAATGCTTTCAGCTTTTCACCATTGAGTACGATTTTAGCTGTGGGTTTGTCATATATGGCCTTTATTATGTTGAGGTAGGTTCCCTCTATGCAGACTTTCTGGAGCGTTTTTATCATAAATGGATGTTGGGTTTTCTCAAAAGCTTTTTCTGCATCTATTGAGATGATCATATTGCTTTTATTCTTCAGTTTGTTACTGTGGTATATCACACTGATTGATTTGTGGATACTGAAGAATCCTTGCATCCCCGGGATAAATCTGACTTGATCATGGTGTATGATCCTTTTAATGTATTGTTGGATTCTGTTTGCTAGTATTTTGTTGAGGATTTTGCGTGTGTGTTCATCAGTGATATTGGCCTGTAATTTTCTTTTTTTTGTGTTATCTTTGTCTGGTTTTGGTATCAGGGTGATGGTGGCCTCATAGAATTAGTTAGGGAGTGTTCCTTCCTCTGCAGTTTTTTGGAAGAGTTTCTGAAGCATAGGTGTTAACTCTTCTCTAAATGTTTGATAGAACTTGCCTGTGAAGTCATCTGGTCCCGGACTTTTGTTTGTTGGGATTTTTTTAATCCCAGTTTCAATTTCAGTACTTGTAATTGGTCTGTTCATATTTTCTGTTTCTTCCTGTTTCAGTCTTGGAAGTTTGTACATTTCTCAGAATTTGTTTATTTCTTCTAGGTTGTCTATTTTATTGGCATATAGTTGCTTGTAGTAGTCTGTTAATGATCCTTTGTATTTCTGTGATGTCCGTTGTAACTTCTCCTTTTTTATTTCTAACTTTTTTGATTTGAGCCCTCTCCCTTTTTTTCCTTGATAAGTCTGGCTAAAGGTTTGTCAATTTTGTTTATCTTTTCAAAGAACCAACTTTTAGTTTCATTGATCTTTTCTGTTGTTTTCTTTGTCTCTGATGTTTATGATTTCTTTCCTTCTGCTAACTTTGGATTTTCTTTGTTCTTCTTTCTGTAGTTGGTTTAGGTTTAAGTTTAGGTTGTTTATTGGGGATTTTTCGTGTTTCCTGAGGTAAGACTGTATTGCTATAAACTTCCCTCTTATGCTGCATCCCATAGGTTTTGGATTATCGTGTTTTTGTTGTCATTTGTCTGTAGGTACTTTTTAATTTCCTATTTGATTTCTTCATTGATCCATTGGTTGTTTAGTAGCATATTGTTTAGCCTCCATGTGTTTGTGTTCTTTACAGCTTTTTTTCTTGTAATTGATTTCTAATCTCATAGCGTTGTGGTCAGAAAAGATGCTTGATGTAATTTCAATTTTCTTAAATTTATCAAAGCTCGCTTTATGGCCCAGCATGTGATCTATCCTGGAGAATGTCCTATGTGCACTTGAGAAAAAAGTGTATCCTGCTGCTTTCATATGGGATGCTCTATAAATATCACTTAAGTTCATTTGGTCTAATGTGTCATTTAAGGCCTGTGTTTCCTTTTTGATTTTCTATCTGGATGATCTGTCCACTAATGAAAGGGGTGTTAAATCCCCCATGATTATTGTGTTACTGTCAATTTTTCCTTTAATGGCTGTTAGCATTTGCCTTACATATTGAGGTGTTCCTATATTAGTTGCATATATATTTACAATTGTTATATCTGCTTCTTGGATTGATCCCTTGATCATTATGGAGTGTCCTTCTTTGTCTCTTGTAACATTCTTTGTTTTAAGGTCTATTTTGTCTGATGTGACTATTGCTACTCCAGCTTGCTTTTAATTTCCATTTGCATGGAATAACTTTTTCCATCCCCTCACTTTCAGTCTGTATGTATCCCTAGATCTGAAGTGGGTCTCTTTAGACAGCATATATATGGGTCCTGTTTTTATATCCATTCAGCCAGTCTATCTTTTGGTTGGAGCATTTAATCCATTTACATTTAAGGTAATTATTGATATGTATTTTCTTATTGCCATTTTGTTAATTGCCTTGGGATTGTTTTCGTAGGTCTTTTTCTTCCTTCCTCTTTTGTTTTCTGCTCTTGTGATTTGATGACTATCTTTAGTGTTGTGTTTGGATTCCTTTCTATTTTTGTGTGTGTATCTATTGTAGATTTTTGGTTTGCTGTTACCATCAGGTTTGGATACTGCAGTCTATATATATACAGGATTGTTTAAAGTTGCTAATCTCTTAATTTCAAATGCATTTCCAATATCCTGCATTTGTACTCTCCTCATCACTGCTGGTTTTGATATCATATTTGTGTGTGGATTATTTCCTACCTTTACTGTATGTTTGCCTTTACTGGTGAGCTTTCCCATTTTTAATATTCTTGTTTCTAGTTGAGGCCTTTTCTTTTCTGCCTAGAGGAGTTCCTTTAGCCTTTGTTGTAAAGCTGGTTTGGTAGTGCTGAATTCTCTTAAATTTTCCTTGTCTGTAAAGCTTTTGATTTCTATGTCAAATCTGAATGAGAGCCTTGCTGAGTACTGTAATGTTGGTTGTAGGTTTTTCCCTTTCATCACTTTAAATATATCGTGCCACTCCCTTCTGGCCTGTCGTTGATTCATCTTTTAATCCTCTTACCCTTAGGCATTCAACCAATATCTGTTGAACATAGCAATTAGCCTTCTAACTGTATCTGAGAAAACAGTTTATAATATTTTATTTTGCTATTCTTGGAGTGAGATTCTCATCCTCAAAATTTATATATTTACTTACGGAGAACTGCCTTTTCATATTCTTGAGATGACAAGTAATAGTACACTAGACCACCTTTTACAAAAACACATTTTCTCCAATATTTATTTTGCAACCAAATGCTTTTTAGCCTTCAAGTATAAAGGGAATTTGAAGTGAGAAGGGAAAATGGTCCTTTTTTTTCTTATTTTTAGGAAGATAAATTTCATTGTGCTGATCAATTTTATAACAGTGCTCTGAATCCAGATAGAGGCTCAGTTTTAAAAGAAAACACTGTTTGATGCAGTAGCTTCTCTAGTGTTTACAAGCATACTTGCTGGTGAAAACTGGAATAAAAGAAAATGAGTAAGTAATTTGCCAATCACTATTATGTATATTTTTTTCAATTTTTCATTTTTTGAATTTCTAATGCTGAAAAAAAATACACCTTTTTTCCTCATAAATTTTCTTTTTAAAATTTCCTCATCTATCTTCTCTATAAAACACAGTTGTGGTATTTGTAGTTGAAAGAAATATTTGCTTTTGAAATGTTTTAGCTCTTTCTGTGCATAGTGATACCTGTGATGGTCTTCGTTTCTTAATGTATTTTGCATTTTTAAATATTTTTGCATAAAGTTATTATGCATCACAGTGAAGGGGCAGATGTGGAGAAAATATATAAAAATATGGTACATAACAAATTACATCTTATAAACCATTATTCACTTTTAAAAATGAAATTTGGATAATTTTAATGTACGATGATTCATAACCAAAAATGTAAGGAAAACTGAATGTATAACACTTCCTACTAAATGGATGTAATAACATGCCATCATTCTTACCTTTATTTGAGAAACAGTTCTTTTTAAGGATGTTTACCAGAAGAAAGAGAGATTCAGGTATGGTGCCAGCATAATCCTTTATGACCTTGATTTAGATCAAAAATTTATTTTATCTTCACTCAGTGTTACCTTCCAGTTGACTGTGTAAAGAATAATTTTCTGAGAAGCAAGAAGAACTACAATCCTGCAGCCTGTGGAACAAAAACCACATTCACAGAAAGATAGACAAGATGAAAAGGCAGAGGGCTATGTACCACATGAAGGAACAAGATAAAACCGCAGAAAAACAACTAAATAAAGTGGAGATAGGCAACCTTCCAGAAAAAGAATTCAGAATAATGATAGCAAAGATGATCCAGGACCTCGGAAAAAGAATGGAGGCAAAGATCGAGAAGATGCAAGAAATGTTTAACAAAGACCTAGAAGAATTAAAAAACAAACAGAGATGAACAATGTGGTAACTGAAAGGAAAACTACACTAGAAGGAATCAATAGCAGAATAACTGAGGCAGAAGAACGGATAGGTGACCTGGAAGACAGAATGGTGGAATTCACTGCTGCGGAACAGAATAAAGAAAAAAGAATGAAGACAGCCTAAGAGACCTCTGGGACAACATTAAACGCAACAACATTCACATTATAGGGGTCCTAGAAGGAGAAGAGAGGGAGACAGGACCAGAGAAAACATTTGAAGAGATTATAGTCGAAAAATTCCCTAACATGGGAAAGGAAATAGCCACCCAAGTCCAGGAAGCGCAGCGAGTCCCATACAGGATAAATCCAAGGAGAAACACGCTGAGACACATAGTAATCAAATTGGCAAAAATTAAAGACAAAGAAAAATTATTGAAAGCAGCAAGGGAAAAATGACAAATAACATACAAGGGAACTCCCATAAGGTTAACAGCTGATTTCTCAGCAGAAACTCTACAAGTCAGAAGGGAGTGGCATGATATACTTAAAGTGATGAAAGGGAAGAACCTACAACCAAGATTACTCTACCCAGCAAGGATCTCATTCAGAGTTGATGGAGAAATCAAAAGCTTTACAGACAAGCAAAAGCTAAGAGAATTCAGCACCACCAAACCAGCTCTACAACAAATGCTAAAGGAACTTCTCTAAGTGGGAAACACAAGAGAAGAAAAGGACCTCCAAAAACAAACCCAAAACAATTAAGAAAATGGTAAAAGGAACATACATATCAATAATTACCTTAAACGTGAATGGATTAAATGCTCCAACCAAAAGACACAGGCTTGCTGAATGGATACAAAAACAAGACTCATATATATGCTGTCTACAAGAGACCCACTTCAGACCTAGGGACACATACAGACTGAAAGTGAGGGGATGGAAAAAGATATTCCATGCAAATGGAAATCAAAAGAAAGCTGGAGTAGCAATACTCATATCAGATAAAATAGACTTTAAAATAAAGAATGTTACAAGAGGCAAGGAAGGACACTACATAATGATCAAGGGATCAATCCAAGAAGAAGATATAACAATTATAAATATATATGCACCCAACATAGGAGCAGCTCAATACATAAGGCAACTGCTAACAGCTATAAAAGAGGAAATCGACAGTGACACAGTAATAGTGGGGGACTTTAACACCTCACTTACACCAATGGATAGATCGTCCAAAATGAAAATAAATAAGGAAACAGAAGCTTTAAATGACACAATAGACCAGATAGATTTAATTGATATTTATAGGACATTCCATCCAAAAACAACAGATTACACTCTCTTCTCAAGTGTGCACGGAACATTCTCCAGGGTAGATCACATCTTGGGTCACAAATCAAGCCTCAGTAAATTTAAGAAAATTGAAATCATATCAAGCATCTTTTCTGACCACAATGCTATGAGATTAGAAATGAATTACAGGGAAAAAAACGTGAAAAGCACAAACACATGGAGGCTAAACAATACGTTACTAAATAACCAAGAGATCACTGAAGAAATCAAAGAGGAAACCAAAAAATACCTAGAGACAAATGACAATGAAAACACGAAAATCCAAAACCTATGGGATGCAGCAAAAGCAGTTCTAAGAGGGAAGTTTATAGTTATACAAGCCTACCTCAAGAAACAAGAAAAATCTCAAATAAGTAATCTGACCTTACACCTAAAGGAACTAGAGAAAGAAGAACAAAAAATACCCAAAGTTAGCAGAAGGAAAGAAATCATAAAGATCAGAGCAGCAATAAATGAAATAGAAACAAAGAAAACAGTAGCAAAGATCAATAAAACTAAAAGCTGGTGTTTGAGAAGATAAACAAAATTGATAAACCATTAACCACACTCATCAAGAAAAAGAGGGAGAGGACTCAAATCAATAAAATTAAATGAAAAAGGAGAAGTTACAACAGACACCGCAGAAATACAAAGCATCCTAAGAGACTACTACAAGAAACTCTATGCCAGTAAAATGGACAACCTGGAAGAAATGGACAAATTCTTAGAAAGGTATAACCTTCCAAGACTGAACCAGGAAGAAACAGAAAATATGAACAGAGCAATCACAAGTAATGAAATTGAAACTGTGATTAAAAATCTTACAACAAACAAAAGTCCAGGACCAGTTGGCTTCACAGGTGAATTCTATCAAACATTTAGGGAAGAGCTAACACCCATCCTTCTCAAACTCTTCCAAAAAATTGCAGAGGAAGGAACACTCCCAAACTCATTCTGTGAGGCCACCATCACCCTGATACCAAAACCTGACAAAGATAACACAAAAAAAGAAAATTACAGACCAATATCACTGATGAATATAGATGCAAAAATCCTCAACAAAATACTAGCAAACAGAATCCAACAACACATTAAAATGATCATACACCATGATCAAGTGGGATTTATCCCAGGGATGCAAGGATTCTTCAATATACGCAAATCAATCAATGTGATACACCATATTAACAAATTGAAGGAGAAAAACCATATGTTCATCTCAATAGATGCAGAAAAAGCTTTTGACATAATTCAACATCTATTTATGATAAAAACTCTCCAGAAAGTGGGCATAGAGGGAACCTACCTCAACATAATAAAGGCCATATACAACAAACCCACAGCATACACCATTCTCAATGGTGAAAAACTGAAAGCATTTCCTCTAAGATCAGGAACAAGACAAGGATGTCCACTCTCACCACTATTATTCAACATAGCTTTGGAAGTCCTAGCCTTGGCAATCAGAGAAGAGGAAGAAATAAAAGGAATAAAAATTGGAAAAGAAGAAGTAAAACTGTCACTGTTTGCAGATGACATGATACTATACATAGAGAATCCTAAAGATGCCACTAGAAAACTACTAGAGCTAATCAATGAATTTGGTAAAGTTGCAGCATACAAAATTAATACACAGAAATCTCTTGCATTCCTATACACTAATGATGAAAAATCTGAAAGAGAAATGAAGGAAACACTCCCATTTACCATTGCAACAAAAAGAATAAAATACCTAGGAATAAACCTACCTAGGGAGACAAAAGACCTGTATGCAGACAACTATAAGACACTGATGAAAGAAATTAAGGATGATACCAACAGCTGCAGACATATACCATTTTCTTGGATTGGAAGAATCAATATTGTGAAAATGTCTATACTACCCAAAGCAATCTACAGATTCAATGCAATCCCTACCAAATTACCAATGGCATTTTTTACGGAACTGGAACAAAAAATCTTAAAATTTGTATAGAGACACAAAAGACCCAGAATAGCCAAAGCAGTCTTGAGGGGAAAAAACGGAGCTGGAGGAATCAGACTCCCTGACTTCAGACTATACTACAAAGCTACAGTAATCAAGACAATATGGTACTGGCACAAAAACAGAAACATAGATCAATGGAACAAGATAGAAAGCCCAGAGGTAAACCCACGCATCTATGGTCAACTAATCTATGACAAAGGAGGCAAGGATATACAATGGAGAAAAGACAGTCTCTTCAATAAGTGGTGCTGGGAAAACTGGACAGCTACATGGAAAAGAATGAAATTGGAACACTTCCTAACACCATACACAAAAATAAACTCAAAATGGATTAGAGACCTAAATGTAAGACCAGACACTATAAAACTCTTAGAGGAAAACATAGGAAGAACACTCTTTGACATAAATCACAGCAAGATCTTTTTTGATCCACCTCCTAGAGTAATGGAAGTAAAACCAAAAATAAACAAATGGGACCTAATGAAACTTAAAAGCTTTTGCACAGCAAAGGAAACCATAAACAAGATGAAAAGACAACCCTCAGAATGGGAGAAAATATTTGTAAACGAATCAACGGACAAAGGATTAATCTCCAAAATATATAAACAGCTCATGCAGCTCAATATTAAAGAAACAAACAACCCAATCCAAAAATGGGCAGAAGACCTAAATAGACATTTCTCCAAAGAAGACATACAGATGGCCAAGAAGCCCATGAAAAGCTGCTCAACATCACTAATTATTAGAGAAATGCAAATCAAAACTACAGTGAGGTATCACCTCACACTAGTTAGAATGGGCATCATGAGAAAATCTACAAACAACAAATGCTGGAGAGGGTGTGGAGAAAAGGGAACCCTCTTGCACTGTTGGTGGGAATGTAAATTGATACAGCCACTATGGAGAACAGTATGGAGGTTCCTTAAAAACTAAAAAAAGAATTACCATATGATCCAGTAATCCCACTACTGGGCATATACCCAGAGAAAACCACAATTCAAAAAGATACATTCACCCCAATGTTCATTGCAGCACTATTTACAATAGCCAGGTCATGGAAGCAACCTAAATGCCAATCCACAGACGAATGGATAAAGAAGTTGTGGTACATATATACAATGGAATATTACTCAGCCATAAAACCGAACAAAATTGGGTCGTTTGTTGAGACGTGGGTGGGTCTAGAGACTGTCATACAGAGTGAAGTAAGTCAGAAAGAGCAAAACAAATATCGTATATTAACGCATGTATGTGGAACCTAGAAAAATGGTACAGATTAACTGGTTTGCAGGGCAGAAATTGAGACACAGTTGTAGAGAGCAAACGTATGGACACCAAGGGGGGAAAGCCACGGGGTGGTGGGTGTGGTGGTGTGATGCATTGGGCGATTGGGATTGACATGTATACACTGATGTGTATAAAATTCATGACTAATAAGGACCTGCTGTATAAAAAATAAAAAAATAAAAAGAATAATTTTCTAAGATTAACATAAGTTTCATTGAAATCTAAACCAAGGGTGCCACTCCACTGCCAATGCTCTGAGTCATCCAAGTCCCTGAGCTAAGGATTTTTGCTTAACTAGCTATTCTTGTTTTTGAACATGTTGGGTTTGCATATTTATATATATATTTTTTACTCTAGAGAGGCATGGATCCAAATTTCATGGTGACTGAAGTTTATACAAGTTTAGATGTCTTATTTGAGAAAAAATAATATAAAATTATGGGTGTAAAATCAAGTACCAGAAACAAGAACAAGTAAAGAGCCTTAGAAGCTTAAGTTTCATTAGTTTCCTGGTAAATTCCTCTCATGATGTAGTGTTATTCTCCCCATTTTCAAGGTGAATCACTTGAGGCCAAATAATTTAATATCCCCAAGATCACAGAACTAGAAGTGACAGAGATATCAAAGTCTTGTCTAATTTCAAAGCCCATATAATAGAGAAATAGGGTAGCCTAGAAAAATCTGTGGACTACACAGTTACAACAGAAAGTTCTATAAGAGTTCTGAGAGAAGCCTTTTGTAGATCCTGGAGTCATCAGGATAGACTTTCAGAGATGTTGTATAAGATCAACTTTGAAGAATAGGTTACATTTTTTGAGGAACCTTCATACTGTTTTCCATAATGGCTGTACCAATTTATATTCCCACCAACAGTTTAGAAGGATTCCCTTTTCTCTATATCCTCACTAACACTTATCTCTTTACTTTTTCATAGTAACCATCCTAACAGGTGTGAGATAATATCTCATTGTGGTTTTGATTTCCATTTCCCTGATGATTAGTGATAATTGAGCACGTTTTCATCTACCTGTCTGTTAAGTGTGTCTTCTTTGGAAAAATGTCTGTTCAGGTCCTTTGTTCATTTTTAATGGAATTACTTGGATTTTTTATTTGTTTGTTTTTGGGATTTTGTTTGTTTGTTTTGCTATTATGAGTTCCTTACGTATTTTGGATATTAACCCCTTATCAGATACATGGTTTGCTAATATTTCCTCCCTATCTGTAGGTTGCCTTTTCATTTTGTTGAATGTTTCTTTTGTTGTTCAGAAGCTTTTTCATTGAATATAGTTCCACTTGTTTATTTTTGCTTTTGTTACCTGAGCTTTTGGTGTCATATTCAAAAATAATTGCCAAAGCCAGTGTCAAGGAGCTTTTTCCTTGTGTTTCCTTCTAGGAGTTTTATGGCTTCAGGTCTTATGTGTAAGTCTTTAATCCATTTTGAGTTGATTTTTGTGTATGATTTAAGATAAGGGTCCAGTTTCGTTCTTTTGTGTGTAGACATTCAGTTTTCCCAGCACCATTTGTTAAAGAGACTACCCTTTCCTCATTGTGTATTCTTCATGCCCTTGTGGAAAATTAGTTGGCTATATGTGCTTGGGTTTATTCCTGGGCTCTCTGTTTTGTTCTGTTGGTCTATGTGTCTGTTTTGATGCCATTACCATACTGTTTTGATTACTCAAGCTTTGTGATTTAACTTGAAATCAGGAGGGGTGATTCCTCCAACCCTGTTGTTTTTTCTCAGAATTGTTTTGGCTATTTGGGGTCTTTTGTTGTTCCGGATGAATTTTAGGATTGTTTTTTCTATTACTGTGAAAACTGCCAGTGGAAATTTGATAGGGATTATTTTGAATCTGTGTATTGTTTTTGGTAGTGTGTACATTTTAGCAATATTAGTTCTTTTAATTCTTGAATACAGTATATCTTTCCATTTATTTGTGTCTTCTTCAATTTCTTTTGTCAGTGTTTTATAGTCTTCAGTGTACAGATATTTCACGTCCTTGGTTAAGATTATTCCTAAGTATTTTATTCTTTTCGATGGTATTGTAAATGAGATTATTTTTTTGCTCTTCTTTTCAGATAGGTCATTATTGGTGTAAAGAAATGCATCTGATTTTTGTATGTTGATTTTTATGTCCTACAACTATACTAAATTCATTTATTAGTTTGAACCATTTTTTTGTTGATCCTTTAGGATTTTCTACATATAGGATTTTGTCATTTGTAAACAGAGGTAACTTTACTTCTTTCTTTCTGATTGGGATGCATTTTATTTTTTCTTGTCTGATTGCTCTTGATACTGTATGATCCAGCAGTTCTTCTCTTGGGTATATACCCAGAGGAAATGAAATCAGTACCTCAAAGAGATAGCCACATTCCCATATTTATTGCAGCCTTACTCACAGTAGCTATGTTATGGACACAACCTAAGTGTCTGTCAATGAATAAATGGATAAAATAATTGTGCTATACATATAAACAATGGAATGTTACTCAGCCTTAAAGGAGGAGATCTTGTCATTTGCAGCAACATTGATGAACTTGAAGGACATTATGCTTAGTGAAATAAGCCAGACACATAAAGAAAATAACTACAGATTGTCTCCAACTTTCAGTGGTTCAATTTAGGATTTTTTTTTTTTTTTACATTATGATGGTGCAAAAGCAATATGCATTCAGTAGAAGCTGTACTTCAAATTTTGAATTTCAGTCATTTCCTGGGCTACCAATATGCAGTACTATACACTCTTATGATGTTGGGCAGTAGCATTGAGCCACAGCTCCCAGTTAGCCACAAGGGTAAACAACCAGTACACTTAAAACCATTCTGTTTTTCACTTTCAGTATAGTATTCAGTAAGTTACATGAGATATTCAACACTTTATTATAAAATTGGCCTTCTGTTAGATGATTTTGCCCAACTGTAGGCTAAGTGTTCTGAGCATGTTTAAGGTGGCTATGCTATGATGTCCGATAGGTTAGGCATATTAAATGCATTTTCAGTTTACAACATTTTCAGTTTACAATGGGTTTATCAGTACGTAATCCCATTGTAAGTCGAGAAAGATTTGTATATGATCTCACTTATATGTGGAATCTAAAAAAGTTGAGTACATAGAAGCAGAGAGTAGAAGGAATGATGGTTACCAGGGGCAGGAAGGTAAGGGAAATGGAGAGATACTGGTCAAAGAGTAAAAAGTTACTGTTATGTAGGATGAATAAATCTAGAGATCTAATGTACAGCATGATGACTATAGTTAACAATACTATATCAAGTACTGGAAATTTGCTAAGAGAAGATTTCAGGTTTCACCATTAAAAAAAGAAGGTAACTATGAGATGTTATGTTAATTAGCTTGACTGTAATTATCATTTCACTATGTATATGTGTATCAAATAATCATGTTGTGTACCTTATATAAAAGTGTATTAAAGTATACACCTTGTGTACAGTTGTATAAAGGTGTATTTTTATTTTAAAATTAAAAAAAGAATAGGTTAAAAATTGGCTAGATTCATTCAAAAAACATTTAATCCTACTCTGGAGGAGTGGATCTAAATATTGTGTCACCTCAATGTTATATTTATAATTTGGAAGACCCTCTTTAGAAAAAAGAATACATAATTATAAATAAAATATTATGTATTGGGCCATGTAAGAGGACCATGAGAATGAGGGGCCCTGAATATTAAGCTTCATTAACCTTATGATAAAGCATCTCATTACAATGTAGAAGTACAGATTTTGTATGCAGTGTTCTGGTGGGAGGGGGCAGGAAAGCTGTGGAATTATCATACTGTGTAAGCTTGCTTGAAATTAGCTGGTGTTGACCACATGCAGAAAAATTATATTCTAAGTATTTTAAGAGACTTTTTGATATCCGTTTGTCATGCTGGGACTGTTGCCTGCATGTATTCATAAATAAATAAGAAAGTGCTATTTAAAAAATGATAAAAAATAGAAAGCCAAATAAACAGAGTTACAAATAAATTATAGTGTTAATAGCATAATGCCTTGCATATGTCAGTATTTTTTAGATAGTTTTATATTTATGTTCTGAAGTGTGATATGTAAAACTGAAGTATCCATGTATAGGTTTCCTACAATAAAAGTGTTTTTAGTTATACCTAGGTGGGAATAAGTAAATTAAAATTTGGCTCACTAACTAGTCTCTCCACATAGTTTCATGCAGCAGGCTTATTTTATACCCCAAACTGTTCTATCCATAATTGCTTTTATAAGTCACAACATAATGCTAATTGGATCCATTTATATGTAAAGTTATTAATTTATTTTCATTTTGATATGAATTGTGACCACTATTTTGCTGGAAGTTTTAGACTTGATAATTGATGCTCATTTTATTTTACTACATGGAAGTACCTTCATATATGTCAATTAAATGAATTTGCTTATAGCTTGATAATTTTTCAAGATTACTAATACACGGGGGGAACAAGGGTCATTATTAGAGAAAGGGAAAGAGAGAAGAACTCTTAGTTGGCATCCATAATGGACAGTATCTATTTCCCTAAGAAAGGATTATTTCATGCAGTAATTCCACTTCAAATGCATATCTTCCTCTGAGTTTCTAGTATACTACAAGATATTAAGCACAAAACACAGGCCTTACTGAATTCATATAAAAATAACAAAGGGCCAGGTAAATTGAAAAAAGCAGAGAATAGGATTATGCAAACAAATTGTGTTTGTTCTGTAGTCTTGGCAAAAGGAGCAGCAAAAGCAGTTCAGACCTTAAGTTTAATGTAAATTCTGCCTCTTTTCACACCATTTTTATGCCGAATTGCTAATAACTAACAAAATAAATTGATATGCCTCTTGCCTATTTTACCGGCCCCTGGGTGTCCTTGTAGAGTATTTAATACTATAAAATGGCAAAAATCAGGCATAAATGGTCAACTTTTAAGTAAATTAAAGTTGATCAGTTCTGTTTTTTGTCATTTAAGACTTTTCAAATCAAGAACAACAATATAATATCTCTAAAAATAATGGAACACACTGACCAGTCCCCTCAACTTAAAGAGGAACTTGAGTTCAAGAGAAGTTAAGTGACTTAGCTAACGAAGATCGTTGTCAGTAAGAGAGCTTGGACTAGATACTAAGCTTCTCTATTCCTACTGCACTACACCATGGTGTCCCAATTAGTTGCCCTATGGCAAGGAAATATAATCAGAAAAGAATTGAGTTCCTGGATATAAAGATATTTAATTTGGTCATGAGGTAATGGAAAGTACTGTTAACTAATAATACATGCAAGAAGCTTAAAATTGCACTTGAGAAAAATAGTGATAGCTAAGTGTGGAGTTGTAAGTGACTTTAGAGAGAATCTATTGCAGATCAGTTCTCTTATTTTACAAATGAGGAAACAATGAAGGTTAGGTGATTTGCCCAAAACAATACAAATAATTCTAGAACAACTATCAGAAGGCAGCTGTAGTTACAGTGGTTAAGAGCCTACAATTTAATGCCTGCCTCCTGGGTTGAAATTTTGGCTTCTACATCAGTTATTTGACCTTGGGCAAATCCTGTAAACTCTTTTTATCTCAGTTTCCTCATCTGTTAAAATGGGATGATAATGATAATAATAATACTAATTCATAAATTTTATGAGGATTAAAAAATATATTCAGAACACTGCATAGCAGGCATGTGTTCAATGAATGTTTCTGTTGCTAAAAGATTTTGATTGAATGCTTTATTTAAATATTGTCTATTTTAGTTAACCAAAAAACCTTTTATACCTTGATTTGCCTAATTATTGGGAGAACCTAGGCTAGACCCTTGATGTCTACAGTTGTCATCTAGTGTTTTTCTTTTCAATCATATAAAATTTTTTCTTTTGTTACAGATTTGTTTTATTATGTAATTATTTGCCAAGGTTTTTTTCAGTTTTACTCTCTGAATACTTTTAACATTTGAGTAGTGAAAAAAGTGAAAAACAAATTTATCTTATCTTTAAAACTTGTTTAACAAAGTGCGCTCATTTTCTCATTGCCATTTTGGCTTTTATAAGGAGAAATGACAAAAGAAATCATTGGTATTTTATTTACTGTTTTTAGACCATGTATATATATTTTGAGTAATTTAACTGCACAAGAGATACCGAATGAGTTTCACTTTTTCATTTACTACTCATTTACTAGTGTTTCAGTTCAACTTTAGTGGCAGGGATCACATCCATTTTAAAACTGATTAGACAGTTTAATTTGGAATTTAACACTGGATATGGCCAAAAGAGATAAGCCCACAAATAGTGTGAAACATTAATCTTGTGCTGCTTCTTATGTCAGTGAAAGCCAGCATCTTGTGTTTCTGCTGTGAACTGGAGTATCCAGTGCTATCTGTGAAGGGTCAGCACCACAGAGATCAACCGGTTTTCTTGGTTTTACACAAAACATCAAAACTCTGTAAAGTCCATGAGCATTGTAATTAAACTACATTCGGATTCTTTTGAATATTGGTGACTTGGACTTCAGAGTCTGAGGTTCCAGGGTGGTCATATTCCCCTGCTTTTGACCACATAGATTTCCTTTACAAAGAGGAAAAGTTTTCATTAATATTCAGGTGCCAGTGTTCCCTGTAGAATAGTTTTCCTAATATTGTGACAGTTGAATTTTTATGTCCTCCATTTGTAACTCCTAACCTCTAGAGTAATGAGAAGCTGTGAAAAAGTATTGGTATCAAGAGGTTTCAATAGCCCTGCAGCTGGTTCAGTAAGTGCAGTTTCATCATTGGTGAAGAATAAAATAGTACCTCATAAAAGTTTCTTGAAAAGTGAACTGGAATTCCCTTAATAAAGAAGTGCTGTTACGTGGATTTAAAAGAACCCCAGGAACGATAATCACAGAAAAGAGATTTAAGATCCAAAATTGGGGTGAAATGCTATTTGGATACTATGGTTATTGGGAAATATGCTTTCAAAAAATCTCTATTAATGATTTGGATGTGAAATAACCATGAAAAAGGTACAGATAATTAGGATGTGCTATAAGCATTAATCTAAGAGAAATAATTCAGAAAGAGAGGTTTAAGGATTAGGTGCATAGAAAAGAAGTTAATAAAAAGTGATATACTGTGAAAAAATAAAAACTAGAAGCCTGTGGAAAGAAAGAATACTGCAAGCAGGGTGGCAAGCTGTAAGATTAAATAACACTTTAAAAACAGGAAATTAGATATGATCTACAGTGATTTGGTTTTAAAAAATGGTTAAGAGTATATTTGAGTGGGAAGCATGAGGTAATTTAGAGATTATTTATACTCAGATATCACATCAAGATTAGGAAATTATAGCCTCTTTCAGCATATATGGATTTATTCAAAAATACTTGCATATATCTGGACACTAATGAATGTCAGCATATTTAAAGGATTTCGAAAGAAAATAATCATTCAAGACTTGAAGGAATAATCATTCAAGACTGACATTCTGGAGTGAATTAGAAAAGTTATTCATTAATTATACTAAAGGATAGAGTCAATTAGTATTGCTTTTTCTATCAAAGTAATGTTAAGTTAGCTAACATTTATTGTCTACTACATGCTAGATACTATCTATATTAAATGTTTTCTATGTCTACATTGCCTCATTTAATACTCATTGACCCTCTGAGAAAATGGAGGCTTAGCAGGTTATAATATTTACACAAGATCAGACAATTCCTTGTGGCATAGCTAGAATTCAAACCCTTGTCTGTCTAACTAGTATAAACAATCTTAGCCAATCTGTAATTAATAGTTGTATACTTATTTATATGAGATATAGCTATCAACGTAGGAAATTAATTTGAGTATTAGCACAATGGAGATGCGTAATTTGTGATAAATATTCAGAGATATACAAACAAATGCAGTTTACCTTATTGAAAATGAGACTTAAAAAATTTGAATTGCTTTTGGCCCACCTCTGAGATTGCTCATGGGTTCTATTTCTTTTCTTAACTGTGTCCTGTTTCACATTTCCCTTCCTGGATCAGTCCTGCAATTCATTCTTGGCTCTTCCCCTTTGTCCTCTTTTGAATGCTGCCTCAGTATGCAAGCCTATTCTTACCTCTCTTGTGTAGTGTAGCATAATCCTTGCCTCCTGTCCTCCATCTTATCTTCTGTCTATTTTAATACCTAAGGAACATTTATTCTCAGTTCCTAGATTCCTTTAATTCTGGAAGTTGGATATCCATAATTGTAATTTATCTTAAATCTGAAAAACACATATTCAGGTAGATGGGCTACCACTAAATAATTTATAGTAAAACAATAATAATATTAAAAAATAATAATGAGTTCAATGATATCAAAAACAGCAGTTAAATTATTAACTGTTTAGTTTATTTTCCAAAGGATATATACATTAACATTAAGCAATTGACTTATTTGAGGTTTCTAACTTAACTGACTGAATTGATTAGATATTTTATTTCATAGACTGATGAAGCTTCAAAATGTAAACTCACCAGATGCCAACAGCACCCTCCCCATGTTGTACTGATCAAAAATACCTCCAGACATTGCCAGATATCCCCTGGGTGGGGGCTGAGGGGTCAAAATTAGTAAAGGTATAGACTAATATACATTTTTATTAGAAACTCATTCAATTTAATTCCAGACTTAAGAAATTAATGAATTCAGTGAAAGAGTCAGAGAAACAGTACCATGTGAAATTAGATGAGTTCAGTATGAATTACCATTAAGCTGTTCAGTTAGATTGCAAAGATGTTAAGGGCTGTGATCATCTTTTAGGCTTCATGCAAAACAGCCTCTAGAGCACCCAAATAATTTAGTTGATCTTACCACTGTCATCTTTGCCCACACTTCCCTGATCACACATATAACACACAATGTTCAAAATAGAAAACCAGCAAGAAACTAAACTGGGAAAGACAACATAATGTAATGAAAAAAATCCATGGACTTGGATTAAAAAAAAAGCAAAAAACATGGATTTACATTTTTTTGTGTTCGTTTACTTACCCAGTCTTTAACTGTAGCCCCATCATTTAGTTTCCCTGAGCCCTAGTTTATCTATCTACAAAGAAGGGAAATTGAACTATGTATCAAATGGTTGTCAAATATCAGTGCTTAGAACTAGTACCAAGCCATAGAGAAGTTTTCATTAGTCTTCTGTTAAATGCGAAAATATAGAAAATTTAGTCATTTCTTCATAAAGTTAATTTATTCAGTTTTAGAAGACTTTTTATTCTGAGATCAGGTATTTTGACATTTGATGTTAAAATGTAATTTCTTTTATTATAATTGTGATTGTAATAAACTACAGTTTTGTTTTTACTCTTCACAAAATAAAAACAATTCTCTTAGTTTTGTATGAAATTTTGCTAATCTGTTGAATGAAAAGATTTGAGAACTATTGACTGGATCTCCAAGGCCAGGCTCAGAAAGAAGAGTGTATAATTCTACAAACATGTAAATATAGCTCTACTGTTTACTTTTATCTGATAATATTATAATAAATTGCATAAGGGTAGTCTGGTGAATGCTGCCACAAAGAATTCAAGTTAAAAAAACAAAAAGGATGAGAAATTACTACTTTGTAAGTGAATTAAAGAATCTCAATAAGATGGTCATTTTGAGCATAAATATCAAACTAATCTTGTCTACAAGATCTTGGCCAAAATGAATAAGGAAAAATTAAAATAGAGGAAAAATGTCTTTAATACTAAACATGATGGAAAACTTCCATCGGCATTCCACTCACTGGGGTGTCTCTGTTATATAATTTACACATGAAATCCCCATTGTAGAAAGGAGCTTATAATTTTGACTCCTTTTCCTCAGAAAACCATGTGGTATTGCAGGAAAAATAGTGGAGAAGCTCTTAGAAGGGACCTGTTCTAGAACCCTCTGATTTGGTGGATAGCGGGGTGGATAGGGAGCACAACTCCACTTGAATTTTCCCTTGTTGCTGTGGGTCAGTAGTTCTTGAAAGCAGGTGTGCTGGGGGCCACAGAAAGTGAAGTTATCCACCAGTACCACCTGGTGGGCAATGAGGCATATCCCTAAAGTAGTAAGACACTTTTCTAATGTGAGAACCAGCAATTTAATAAAAAGAATCCAAACTTAGCTATATATTGTAACTGGAGGAAGCAGTCAGACCACACAGAATGCTAGAGGTGGCAAACCTGCCCCTGCTCATTCGTTAGCCAAAACCAAGAAAATAAGCTAAGATGAAGTTTCTGTCCTCGAATTATCCATGCCTCTGGTTCTTTTCCTCTTCACACAGACTTCAGAATTCCTTAACCAGAAAAATAAACATACAATTGCCCCTTTAGATTAAGATCTAAGAGCAAAATTTTGATAGTGTTCTCTTACAGCAAGTGAGGAGATCTATCCTATGCCAAACCTAAAGATGTGTTCTTGTTCAAGGATAAATACACAGAAAAGTTAAAATGAGACCTAGCTATGAAAAGAGTCTACAAAGAAATAGGTGGAGAAAAATTTAGCAATTAGAAGCAGAATAGCATTTATGAGAAAGATTTTCTGTAGTAAAACCATGTAAGTTTTATAGATTCTGATTTATATATTCTCAGTAAAATTCAAAATTAGATTTAATAAAACAAAAAAATGAAAGATTAGATAATAAACCAATATATAAAGAGACCTAATTGTGAACAGGAGAGAATATAAGAAAATTAATAATGCTATACCAACTAAAATTCCATTAGCAGCAAAGAATGGAAGGCACACTGAAGAAAATAAATCAGAGATATGGAGGAAACACTTAGGATTTTTTGCTGAGAATGTAAAGGAAAAGTCAAAAATGAAAATAGAAGATAGTATATATATGGAGTTCAGAAACAGATGCACCTAAACAAAAGATACACCTAAAACAAATTTACCCAAAAAGATTTAAAGTGAAAAATAAAATGCAGGAATGAGCAAAAATTTTCATACACATGCAAATTGAAATAAAACAGGATATAAATTATTTCAGAGTATAATTAATATATTACACTTACTAAGATGAAAATGGTCATTTTTAATTAAAAAGGCTATAATGCCCAATGAAGCTATAACTATATGCAAACACATACACACACACACACACACACACACACACACACACACACAATGTGGCATCAAGATATAGAAAGTAAAAAGGAGAAATTAGCTAAAACAATGGTAGAAGGGCACTTCTGTGGTTTTTATGTTTTACATTTAAGTTTTTTAATCAATTTGAGCTAATTTTGTGTAAGGTGTGCAGGTTAACTAAAGTCTCATTTTTTGTTTTTTTAAGATAAAGATTCCAATTTTTGCCCATCAAAACACGTGGACATTGTAAATAGTAGTAAATGGAATTGATAAAGGTGCAAAAAATAGACACTCAAAAACTAGTTGCGAATACAAATCGATGAAACCAAATGTGATTCAACATTTGCAGTTTGTGGGATTTATCCAAAAATAAATAATCATAGATATGCACAAAAATTTACATAGAATAGTGTTAACTGAGTGTTATTACAGGAAAACACTGGAAACAATCAATCTACATGTCCAGTATTAGGATGACTGATTGGTAGAATAGAATACACAAGATTAGAATGATATGTAGCCATAGGAAATTGTTCATAATATAGTAAGTGAAAAACAAGTTACAAAACAATATTCTATAATATGTTAATAGTATAGGGAATTAAAAATGATTTTTATTTTCTTTGTGTTTTTTCCTAAGAGTTCCAACAATATTCAATGCTACCACTAAGAGTATTTTTATTTTGGGAGTTTATTGTGAATAAAGCAGAGAACAGTTTCAGGTTTTGTTGTGGTTACTATTTTGAGTTTTATTACTGTCTTAATGAGTTTTTCTTTCATGACTTTAAAAGTACTGCAACATCTTAAAGTTGTTTTTATGAAGAGAAAAGTATTTTTACCCCAGCAGACTGTATCTCTTATTTTTATAATGAAAATTATTAACATATATATTTATTTAAACATATATACATATATAATTTTAATTATAAAATTATAATAAGTCTTCCTTTTTGTACTATGTTAGCTGATTTTTCATCACTAAAACTTAAGGAAGGAAAAAAAGATATGGTATGAGGAAATTGCTCCTAATTGCTGTTTTTAAGGGAAGTGAACCTAACACCTGCAATTTTTTTCTTAGAAGGACAGCCCAGCACTTATTTTTAAAAGTAACTACATTTATTAACTTTTTAAAACCCTCTTACTTTATTCAAACTGAGTCACTTATGCCCTTTTATCTACTGTAACTAAGATTTTAGATTGGCTTCTATTATAGCACTCTAGAGAAGATAATATGAGGAAGAAAAATTACTCATTTTTACAAAACTTGGGGGGCCAAGGGACAATGGTGTAAAATTCTTGCTAAAAACATAGAGGTCCTCAATAAATAGAAACATGTTCTGTTGCAATGTTTGTCCGAGTACATCTGTTTATTAGGTGGGTGAAATTTTTAATCTTTATTCAAGATAAAACTGCATTTTTGGATTAATCAAATTGGGGGATATACTTCATGAGGTAATCTTGATAACCGAGTAACTTTTTTCTCTTATATATCTTTCAAAAAGATAAATATAAAGACATCTCAGGTTGTAAGGAATTTAGCTAAGGACTTTGATAGGTAAATAATTTAAATCTCTGTCCAAAGCTATCAAAAAGAAAAAGTATTACATATGTGTGTATTATATATTCAAACAAATGAATGTGCATACATGTATATAATGAGACAAAAAGATTATGTTGCAAGATTTCTATTCTGAACATGGCCCTAAAATGAAGGAGTAAGGGTTATAATGTGTAATGTTTGTTAGAGTAACTTTTCTACTTCTTGAGAGGGAAAAGGAAAAATATGCAAACTTGAAGAATCTCTTTCTTATAAAATGGATAATTTATGGAATATATTGACAGTATTCTAGCGATATATATAAACTCATAATGATGCAGTAACTGGTTTTATATGCATAGATTGTAGTATGTGATACTAAGTGTAGATGCAAAGTGAGTTTATTATCCTTTTATACACTTAAAAGGTTTTAGTCTAGATCCTTTTAAGTTCCTTTAGATACAGAGTTTGTGTGTGCACTTCACAGATATCTTCTTAAATACATGGAATTACACTGGATATTCATGGATATTTAAAAATTGCTTTCTTGGTATATTTGAAGGGCACATTTGAACTAACTATGAGTCTGAGGATACATTTTAGTGAAATTTTATCTTTTGTGCTGTACCTGTTGAACTCCACGTTAAGCAACCATTAGTTTTTTCTCTTAGAAATAATTCCTCAACTTTGTTGACAACATTTCTAGTCTCTTTTAGAATTCTAACTCAGTATTTTCTTCATATACAATATGCTGAATTAACTAAAATGAAAATACACTTTTTCTTAATGCTTTTTCTGTTGCCTCCATTTAGAATGCCATGTCCTCAGCTTTTTCACTACTGTCTTCAGCTGTTGAAATTCTGCTTCTCCCACAGCATTGTTATTAGAGCTAATAAGACTGTTATGTACTTCAGAGTTGCTGAGAAGCTAGATCTTAATTGTTCTCACCACAGAAAGGAAATGATAATTATGGGACATGATGGAGGTATTAGCTGACTCTGCAGTGGTAATCATATTGCAATATATAAATTATATTAACATATGTATCAAACCAACACAGTTGTACACCTGAAACAATGTTACATGTCAATTATATATTGATATTAATAAATTGTTTTTACTTCTCCTACAAGGAAGAGTGTCACATATTTTCTGAAACACTTCTTGATTCCCTTAATGTTGTCTTTCAGTTAGATTATGTGATAACTTTTAATACTGCATTTTCCACATTCTTCCCCATTTTATATTCTTGAGACAGTAGCTAGTTTATACATCTTTGCACCTCTTCTGTTGTATGCTCTTGATATGTAAATAATTGGTACTTAATAAAAGTTGTAATAAGTAAAAAATATATATATATATGAAGGGACACACATTTAAGTAGCAGAATGGTAAGCATCCTCAACCAGTTTTACAAATCTGAATGATTTGTCAAAGTCAATGTGAGAAGCCACTTAGTTCAACCACCTGCTAAAAATATAGCTAAAAATCATCCAAGGTAGAGATTTCACTTCAAAATCTTCCTTTCAGGAAGTTTTACTAAAATTAAAAATACAAAAAATTCTTTCCAACAATGATTCAACTTAACACAAGATAAAAATAAGTGAATGAATCTGATTTCTAAATAGCTGAATCTGAATCTCCCAACCCAGATATTAGGTAGAGATTAACAGCAACAACAACAAAAAATATATATCATGACCTAAATCCCACACCTTCAGAATAACTTTAAACTGAGAACGTATAACCTTCAAATTACCTCTAAGTTAAAAAAAAAAAAAAAAAATCAGTGCAGCTATTTCTCAAACTCCTTTCCAAAGTCCATCCCTAGAGCAACTGGAAAGAGAAGGGGAGATGCAGCGAAACTTGAGGAATGAGAAAAGAGGAGAATGGAGGGTCTAAGATGGAATAATTGGAGAATCTTTAGGAAAGATACGGGAGCACTTAGTACTATTCTTGCAACTTTTCTGTAAGTCTGAAATTATATATATATATATATTTTAATGATAACTATTTTTTTAATTAATTTATTTATTTTTTGGCTGTGTTGGGGTCTTCGTTTCTATGCAAGGGCTTCCTCTAGTTGCGGCAAGCAGGGGCCACTCTTCATCGCGGTGCGCTGGCCTCTCACTATCGCGGCCTCTCTTGTTGCGGAGAACAGGCTCCAGACGCGCAGGCTCAGTAGTTGTGGCTTGCGGGCCTGCTTGCTCCGCGGCATGTGGGATCTTCCCAGACCAGGGCTTGAACCCGTGTCCCCTGCATTGGCAGGCAGATTCTCAACCACTGCGCCACCAGGGAAGCCCTGAAATTATATTTTAAAATACCATCAAAAAATTAAAAGGTGAATATAAGTAGGTGGTAAATAGATGAAACAAAACTGGCAAAATGTTAATAATTGTTGAAGCTGGGTGATATGTACATGGGGATTCATTATATTTGTTTCTAAACTTGGTGTATGTTTGTTAACTTCCATAGTAGAAAGACTTTTAACAAGGAATGAATTTACAGTGATCTTTTCATTGATAATGTAAATTTACTTCCTCATTAAATACTTTTAAGGCATTTAGATCTGGTCATGTTGAAATAAACTGAAGACCTAAATAAATGGCAGTCATCTTTATGGATTGGAATACCATATCATTAAGATGACAGTATCACTCAAATTGATCTATAGGTTCAACTCAGTCTCTATCAAAGTTTCACCTAACTTCTTTGCAGAAATTGAAAAGCTGATCCTAAAATTCACGTAGAAAGTCAAGGGACCCAGAATAGCCAAAATAATCTTGAAAAAGAACAAAATTAGAGGACTCACACTACTCAATTTCAAAATATACTACACTGCTACTACAGTATTCAAGACAATGTGGTAATGGAATAGAATTGAGAGCCTAGAAATAAATCATACAATAGCCAATTGATTTTTGACAATAGTGCCAAAGCAATTAAATGAGGAAAAAAATAATCTTTTTAAATAAACGGTGCTGAGATCACTGCATATGCACATGAAAAAGAATGAACTTGGACCCCTACTGTACACCATCTATAAAAATTAACTGAGTATGGATCCAAAACTTAAATGTAAGTGTTACAACTATAAAACTCTTAGAAGAAAATTTAGGTGTAAATCTTTGTGACCTTGAATTAGGCAGTGGTCTCTTAGATATGACACCAAAAGTACAAGTTAGATAGTAAGAAGTGTGGATGAGGCTGTGGAGAAATTGGAACCCACGTACACTGCTGGTGGGATTGTAAAATGGCGTAGCCACTTTGAAAAACAGTTTGGCAGTTCCTTAGCGAGTTAAACACAAAGTTACCATATGAACCAACAGTTCAACTCCTAGGCATACACTCAAGAGAAGAGAAAATATATGTTCACACAAAAACTTGTACATGAGGACTTCCCTGCTTGCGCAGTGGTTAAGCAATGCAGGGGACATGGGTTCGAGCCCTGGTCGGGAAGATCCCACATGCCGCAGAGCACCTAAGCCCGTGAGCCACAACTACTGAGCCTGCGTGCCACAACTACTGAAGCCTGTGTGCCTAGAGCCTGTGCTCTGCAACAAGAGGAGCCACCGCAACGAGAAGCCCGTGCACTGCAATGAAGAGTAGTCCCTGCACGCCACAACTAGGGAAAGTCCACACAGCAACGAAGACCCAATGCAGCCAAAAATAGATAGACAGATAGATAGATAGATAAATTTATTAAAAAAAAAAACTTGTATGTGAATGTTCATAGTAACACTATATATAATAGCCAAAAAGTAGTAACAAATCAAATGTCCATCAGCTGACAAGTAAATAAACAAAAGCTGGTATATCCATACAATGAAATATTATTCAGCAATAAAAAGAAATAAAGTCTTTTTACAACATGGATGAACCTTGAAAATATTATGCTAAGTGAAAGAAGCCAGTCACAAAAGACCACTTATTATATGATACCATTTAAATGAAATACCCAGTATAGGCAAATCCAGAGACAGGAAACTGATTAGGAGTTGAGGGAAGAGGGGAAATGGAGAGGTTGGGCTTGGAGAGTGACAACTAAGGTGTGCAGGGTTTCTTCTGCTATTAAAAAAAAAAGATGTTCTGTGATTGATAGCGGGGACGGATGCACAACTCTGAATCTACTAAAAGCCGTTGAATTGTACACGTAAAACGAATGGCTGTATGGTAAGTGAATTATATTTCAATAAATCTTTTTTTAAAATATCTGATCATTTTTTGCAAGGCAACTTAAGTTCAGTGAGAGAAGAGCCAAACATATAAAATATATCAGTATAATTTGGCTATGTTTTCAGTTTACATTTTAATAATTGCTGTTGTTGGAAAAGTGCTTTTGAAATGTTTGTTCTGAAAAAGCAGTTTTCATCTTTTGGATGGATAGAAAGTGCCACTTATTTGTTCTCCATTCAGTATTACCAGTGAGCAGCATAGCCAGAGTTATTAGAATTATTTGGCGTGTAAAGTAGAGAAATGTAGCTAGAATTACCTTTAAGATGAAGTCTTACTAAAAAAGGGAAGCTGCATTTGGAAGTACACTTGATCGTATAGATCTAAGGTAGTATTGGCTGGTTATTGAATATTAACATCATGTGGATCACTGTTGTTTCACCGGTTTTAAAGACAGAATCATTGTCTTCTTTCACTTATCTCAAAATCTCAGTTAAAAATTGATTCACACAGCATGAGTAGGAAGCAAGTTACGTGTAAACTGGTAGGAATTATTAAATTAAATTCTTATCTTTTTCATCCCAAGTAAGAAAGCCGCATAGAGGCTAAGTAGGTTTGTTAAGAACTGGGATTATGATAAGTAGCTTGAAAATGAGGGATCTTGATATAGCATATCCTTTATAGGTTTGAGCTTTATATTCTGAATAGCAAAATATGATACAAGCAGAAGTTTCCACCTTTCAATAAAGGTAACAAAATTTTAATCAAGTTTTAACAGTTAAGTAGAAGAGAAACCATATAAAACAAAGTATTATATTCTAGAAAATAATTGTTTATAACTTTAAGGTTGAAAAGATAACAATACTGGAAGTTTAAATGGCAAAATATAGTATTTTAGATACTGTCAATATATTGAAGTTGTATTTTCATTAAATTGGATCAAATGCTAAATAGCTTTATTTTTTTCTTAAAAAACAATTTTTTCACTGTTGTTTGAAAGTATGTAGACAGTCATAATGCATACGATTTCTTTTTTAATTTAATTTTTATTTTATATTGGATAGTTGATTTACAATGTTATGTTAGTTTCAGGAATAGAGCTAAGTGAGTCAGTTATACATATACATATATCGATTCTTTTTCAGATTCTTTTCCCATATAGGCTATTTCAGAATATTTGAGTAGAGTTCCCTGTGCTGTACAGTAGGTCCTTGTTCATTATCTATTTTATCCATAGTAGTGTATAAATGTTAATCACAACCTCCTAACATATCCCTCCCTACCACCTTTCCCCTTTGGTAACCATAAGTTTGTTTTCTAAGTCTGTGAGTCTCTATTTTGTAAATAAGCTCATTTGTATCATTTTTTGAATTAGTTTCCACGTATAAGTGATATCATATGATATTTGCCTTTCTCTGACTTACTTCACATAGTATGATAATCTCTAGGTTCATCCATGTTGCTGCAAATGGAATTATTTCATTTTTTATTTCTGAGTAATATTCCGTTGAATATGTGTACCCTATCTTCTTTAGTCATTCCTCTGTCAAGGGACATTTAGGTTGCTTCCATGTCTTGGCTATTGTAAATAGTGTTGCAATGAACATTGGGGTGCATTTATCTTTTCGAAGCATGATTTTCTCCAGATATATGTCCAGGAGTGGGATTACTGGATCATATGGTAGCTCTATTTTTAGGTTTTTTTTAATCTTTATTTTATTTATTTGTTTATTTGGCTGCATGGGGTCTTATTTGCAGCACACAGGATATTTGTTGCAAGGTGCAGGATCTTTGTTGTGGCGTGTGGGATCTTTTTTGGGTTTTTTTTCTTTTTTTTTGTTTTTTTAATTGCGGCATGCAGAATCTTTAGTTGTGGCATGTGAACTCTTAGCTGCGGCATGTGGGATCTAGTTCCCTGACCAGAGATTGAACCCGGGCCCCCTGTATTGGGAGTGCGGAGTCTTACCACAGGACCACCAGGGAAGTTCCTCTATTTTTAGTTTTTTAAGGAACCTCCATACTGTTCTCCATAGTGGCTGTACCAATTTACATTCCCACCAAAAGTGTAGAAGGGTTCCCTTTTCTCCACACCCTCTGCAGCATTTATTGTTTATAGACTTTCTGGTGATGGCCATTCTGACCGGTGTGAGGTGATACCACATTGTAGTTTTGATTTGCATTTCTCTGATAATTAGTGTTGTTGAGCATCTTTTCATGTGCCTCTTGGCCATCTGTATGTCTTCTTCTTTTTTTTTTTTTTGTATGTCTTCTTTGGAGAAATGTCGGTTTAGATCTCCTGCCCATTTTTTGATTGGGTTGTTTGTTTTTTTGATATTGAGCTGCATAAGCTGTTTGTATAATTTGGAGATTAATCCCTTGTCAGTTGCTTCATTTGCAAATATTTTCTTCCATTCTGAGAGTTGTCTTTTCATTGTGTTTATGGTTTCCTTTGCTGTGTAAAAGATTTTCAGTTTAATTAGGTCGCATTTGTTTATCTTTGTTTTTACTTTCATTTCTCTAGGAGGTGGGTCAAAAAAGATATTGCTGCAATTTATGTCAAAGAGTGTTCTGCCTATGTTTTCCTCTAAAAGTTTTATAGTATCCGGCCTTACATTTGGGTCTTTAATCCATTTTGAGTTTATGTGTGTGTAACGTGTTAGGGAGTGTTCTAATTTCATTCATTTACATGTAGCTGTCCAGTTTTCCCAGCACCACTTACTGAAGAGACTGTCTTTTCTTCATTGTATATTCTTGCCTCCTTTGTCATAAATTAGGTGACGATAGGTGCGTGAGTTTATCTCTGGGCTTTCTATCCTGTTCCATTGATCTGTATTTCTGTGTTTGTGTTAGTACCATACTGTTTTGATGACTGTAGCTTTGTAGTATAGTTTGAAATCAGGGAGCCTGATTCCTCCAGCTCCGTTTTTCTTTCTCAAGATTGCTTTGGCTATTCAGGGTCTTCTGTGTTTCCATACAAATTAAAAATTTTTTTTGTTCTAGTTCTGTGAAAAATGCCATCGTTAATTTGATAGGAATTGCATCGAATCTGTAGATTGCTTTGGGTAGTATAGTCATTTTCACAATATTGATTCTTCCAATCCAAGAACATGTTGTATCTCTCCATCTGTTTGTGTCATCTTCAGTTTCTTTCATCAATATCTTATAGTTTTCTGAGTACAGGTCTTTTGCCTCCTTGGGTAGGTTTATTCCTAGGTATTTTATTCTTTTTGATGTGATGGTAAATGGGATTGTTTCCTTGATTTCTCTTTCTGATCTTTCATTGTTAGTGTATAGGAATGCAAGAGATTTCTGTGTATTAATTTTGTATCCTGCAACTTTACCAAATTTATTCATAAGCTCTAGTCGTTTTCTGGTAGCATCTTTAGGATTTTCTATGCATAGTATCAGGTCATCTGCAAACAGTGACAGTTTTACTTCTTCCTTTCCCATTTGGATTCCTTTTATTTTTTTTTTCTTCTCTGATTGCCATGGCTAGGACTTCCAAACTATGTTGAATAATAGTGGCGAGAGTTGACATCCTTGTCTCATTCCTGATCTTAAAGGAAATGCTTTCAGTTTTTCACCATTGACAGTGATGTTTGCTGTGGGTTTGTCATATATGGCCTTTATTATGTTGAGGTATGTTCCCTCTATGCCCACGTTCTGGAGAGTTTTTATCATAATCGGATGTTGAATTTTGTCAAAAGTATTTTCTGCATCTATTGAGATAATTATATGGTTTTTATTCTTCAATTTGTTGATGTGGTATATCACACTGATTTTTGTAGATATTGAAAACTCCTTGCATCCCTGGGATAAATCCCACTTCATCATGGTGTATGATCCTTTTAATGCGTTGTTGGATTCAGTTTGCTAGTATTTTGTTGAGAATTTTTGCGTCTGTGTTCATCTGTGATATTGGCCTGTAATTTTCTTTTTGTGTGTTATCTTTGTCTGGTTTTGGTATTAGGGTGATGGTGGCCTCGTAGAATGAGCTTGGGAGTGTTCCTTTCTCTGCAATTTTTTGGAAGAATTTCAGAAGAGTAGATGTTAACTCTTCTCTAATGTTTGATAGAATTTGCCTGTGAAGTTATCTGGTCCTGGACTTTTGTTTGTTGGATTTTTAATCACAGTTTCAATTTCAGAACTTGTTATTGGTCTGTTCATATTTTCTATTTCTTCCTGGTTCAGTCTTGGAAGGTTGTACGTTTCTAAGAATGTGTCCATTTCTTCTAGGTTGTCCATTTTATTGGTGTATAGTTGTAGTAGTCTCTTATGATCCTTTGTATTTCTGTGGTGTCCGTTGTAACTTATCCTTTTTCTATTCTAATTTTGTTTTTTTGAGGCCTCTCCCTTTTTTTCTTGATGAGTCTGGCTAAAGGCTTATCAATTTTGTTTATCTTCTCAAAGAACCAGCTTTTAGTTTCAATGATATGAGATTTTTCTTGTTTCTTGAGGTAATATTGTATTGCTATAAACTTCACTTTTAGTACGGCTTTTGGTGTGTCACATAGGTTTTGGATCATCGTGTTTTCATTGTCATTTGTCTCTAGGTATTTTTTGATTTCCTCTTTGATTTCTTCAGTGATCCATTGGTTGTTTAGTAACATATTGTTTAGTCTCCAGGTGTTTGTGTTTTTTACATTTTATTTTCTGTAATTCATTTCTAATCTCATAATGTTGTGGTCAGAAAAGATGCCTGAAATGATTTCAATTTTCTTAAATTTATCGAGCCTTGATTTGGGACCCAAGATGTGATCTATCCTGGAGAATATTCCATGTGCATTTGAGAAGAAAGTGTATTCTGCTGCTTTTGGATGGACTATCCTATAAATATCAATTAAGTCTATCTGGTCTAATGTGTCATTTAAGGCTTGTGTTTCCTTATTAATTTTCTGTTTGGATGATCTGTCCACTGTTGTAAGTGGGGTGTTAAAGTCCCCCAGTATTATTGTATTACTGTCGATTTCCCCTTTTATGGCCATTAGCATTTGCCTTACATATAGAGCTGCTCCTGTGTTGGGTGCATATATATTTACAATTGTATCATTTTCTTCCTGGATTGATCCCTTGATCATTATGTAGTGTCCTTCCTTGTCTCTTGTAACAGTCTTTATTTTAAAGTCTATTTTGTCTGATATGAGTATTGCTACTCCAGCTTTCTTTGATTTCCATTTTCATAGAATACCTTTTTCCATCCCCTCACTTTCAGTCTGTATGTGTCCCTAGGTCTGAAGTGGGTCTCTTGAAGACAGTATATATACAAGTCTTGTTTTTTTTTAATCTATTTAGCCAGTCTGTGTCTTTTGGTTGGACTCTAATAATCCATTTACCTTTAAGGCAATTATCGATTTGTATGATCTTATTGCCATTGTGTTAATTGTTTTGGGATTGTTTTTGTAGGTCTTTTTTCTTCCCTTCCTCTTTTGTCCTCTTCTCTTGTGATTTGATGACTATCTTTAGTGTATGTTTGGATTCCTCTTTCTTTTTAGTGTGTATATATCTATTGTAGTTTTTTGGTTTGTGGTTACCATGAGGTTTTGATATAGCAGTCTATATGTAAACAAGATTGTTTTAAGTTGCTAGTCTTTTAATTTCAAATGCATTTCCAATATCCTACAGTTGTACTCTCCTCTTCTCACAATTGCTGGTTTTGATATCATGTTTGTGTGTGGATGATTTCCTTTCCTTCCTGTATGTTTGCCTTTATTGTTGAGCTTTCCTATTCGTAATTTTCTTGTTCTATTTGTGGCCTTTTCTTTTGCATCTAGAGAAGTTCCTTGAGCATTTGTTGTAAAGCTGGTTTGGTGGTGCTGAATTCTCTTAGCTTTTGCTTATCTGTAAAGCTTTTGATTTTTCTGTCGAAGCTGAACGAGAGCCTTGCTGGGTAGAATATTCTTGGTTGTAAATGTATTGTGCCACTCCTTTCTGGCCTGCAGAGTTTCTGCTGAAAAATCAGCTGATAACCTTATGGGAGTTCCCTTGTATGGTTTTGTTTGTTTGTTTGTTTGTTTTTGGTATAATACTGAATGTTTATTCAAGACTAGTATGTAAAATATTTACAAATAGTCCCATGGAGGATTCACAAATATTTTAAATTCAAGATGTGGGTTTAACATTCACAGTGCATAAGGCGAAAGGTATATCAACTATATATCTGCAACTTAATGTGAAAGAGAATTTTACTTTAGCAAATACTTTCTCTACATTGAGGAAAATATCGTTAAACATATCTTCTTTAATTTTAGTATACTCAGAGTAGGGATAAAACAGAGTTTCCTTTTATACAGGTCTCAAGAATTAAATAAAATTGACTCCATAGATCAGGGTTAAGAAACACATGGTAAAGTATGGTTTCAAAATACTTATATTTTTGTTTTCAATTAAATTCCCCCAAATTTATTTTCTTTAACAACGAATAGTCTTTATTCCACTTGATAACATTTTTCATGTTAAGCAACATTATATGCTTGTCCTCTTTAAACATTTAAAACAATTAGGACATGGGACATTATCTAAAGTTTCAAACTGACAGAGAAGTCAGTTTACACACCTCCATCTTATGAATAGTTAATAAAATAAGGTATATTCTGCTGTGAATGTAATGAGAAAAAGTACTCTTACAGCAATAAAGTAGCCCTCCCTCTTTACCATTACTTGAATTCCATCACACAGAAGGCAAAGAAAACAATTCCAATACTTCAATATCTGCTAAGGATGATCTATGGCCCTTGGAGTATGTGTATATATGGACACACCCCACACACACATCTATGTAAGTATGTATGTCTGGATGCATTTAATCAATACAACTGGAGAAATCACATACAACCATGAAAAAATACAATAAAAGCAATAAATGAAAAATACTAAGTGAATAAAAGTTAACATAAGCCATAGGAGATATCAGAGAAGGGACAGTCCCATGGATAAGAGATTAAGACTTCAAGGTGAAAGTGAGACTTGTTCTGAACCCTAAAGGACAACTATAACTGAAAGGCTGGGAGATGAAGGTAGGATATTCCAGCTTCAGAACTGTGAATTAAGATTTTTAAAGATGCATGCCCACCAAAGCATTTCAGTGAAAAAAATAAAAAAATGGGGAGATCATAGTGGAAGGGGGAAAAGAGCAATCTATGGAGGAGACCTTATATGCCTTTAAATTTGAACTCAATTCTGGAATTAACAATGAACCATTAGTGGAATTTTAAACAAAGAAGTAATATGGTCAAAGCAGTCCCTTAAGGTCAAAAGGCAGGTATGCAGGCAATATTGGATAAGGTAGAGGCTGAAGGCAGTAAGTCATAATCAAAATGGTTTAGGAGAAAGTGACAGATTTAATATACTTTTGTTTATACTACTGGCATACAAAGGACAGGGAAGAATGCCAAAAACTCTCAGCCTATCACAGGTATGACTCACTTAACAGCAGTGCGGTTTTTGTAAATCCATTAATATCCAAAGATATTTTGATCTTTTGATTCTCAGTTATTCAGAGCCCACACTTATGGGTGAACTTCAGCTTCCTCATCAGAGAGCTAAAATCTCTAAAGCAGTATGTATGTAATAGTGTATCTAGCTTCTTTAAGATACCCCAGGGCTAAATGTGAATCTGTATCCCCTAGCAGTGTCTCTCAAGCTTTTTATTGAGCCAAAGAATTACCAGGGAAGCTATTTAAAATGCAGATTTCTAATCTTCATTTTAGACCTACAGAATATACGTTTTTTTAAGATGTATCCCAGGTAATTCCTCGAGTCCATCTTAGACAAGTCATTTAAGCTCCCTAGCTTTGATATCATTACCTGTAAAATAGGTACAATATCACTATCTTACAGAGGTGTAAGAATTAAATGATATAATATGTATTATTAAGTATCCAGGAATAGCTCTGGCACTTTGTAGATGCTAATATGATAGCTCTACTGTCTCCTTAACGTGTTAATTTTGGATTTACCGATACTAGGTTTCTTAAGACTGGAGGACAGTTTCCCAGTAGACTTACAGGCTCCCTATTTGTTCTATTAACTAATAAAGGAATATGGCACCTTAGGAGAAGCTTTTCTCTTCCTCTTTCTTTTCCACTCCAAAGAAGGTAGTTACTTGTGGTTTTCTTCTGTCTCTTCTCACAAAAAAAGACTGGCCTTCAAACTTGGATCAAATAAGCAACACAGAGAAAGTAAGCCAAAATGAGTGAGGGAAGATGAACTATTAAGCCCATCCACTTCCAGAACTCTTCCCTAAAACTTTTCTCCTCTTTTGCCAGTTTCTTGGCAAATTGGACCAAGGCTGTGATGGTTAAGAGTTGAGGCTAGACACAGGGGTGCTGTAGGTGCTATCACCCTTCCAGAGTGTGCTTAACCTCCTGGTTCGCAGAGGGCAATGGCATGTGTTCACTTGGATGCTAAAGACAAGCCCGTTTCTTGGCCAGGGGGTCTGACTACATGAGGCAGGACACTGTACCAGAGGCCTCACATCTGACTCCCATTTAGAGTACAGAAGGTCCACTCTTGCAGCCATATCCTACATCCTGGCCCTTTAGTTACTTCTAGGAGGTCTTGTTGGTATATTAAGGAAGGAAAATAGGGTCAAATCCTAGCTTCACCACTGACTTAGCTGTGTAACACTGAACAAGTTATTTAACCCCAAATTCAGTTTTCTCAAGTTAATTTGAAGCTGTTCTGTAGGCAGTGGGGAACTGATGGTTTTTGAGGAGGAAAGTAACAATCAAAATTAGCTCCCTTAACCTGCTGTATAGCACAGGGAGCTCAGCTCGGCACTCTGTGATGGCCCAGTTGGGTGGGATGGGGGGTGGGGGGGAGAGAGGCCCAAGAGGGAGGGGATGTGTGTATGATTATGGCCCATTCACTTCACTGTGCAGCAGAAACTAAGACAACATTGCAAAGCCAACCATACTCCAACAAAAATTTTTAAAAAATAAAAAAATTTTTAAAAATTTAGCTCCCTTCCCCCAAAACAGTGGCCCTACAAAAAAACCAAACACAGACTAATTTTTTAATTTACATTTTTTCTGTTAAAATAAAAAACTAGAGTTAAATCCTCAAAGTCTAAATTAGACTAAATATAAAACTGCTATACAACCCACTGAATGGATTTATAGTTAGTGTCCCTCAAAAGTATCTAGTCATCTTCCACCTTCTTCCTATTTTCTAAATTCATTCTGCTCCAGTCTTCACTATCATCACATGCACTTTATTCCATCAAACATCATTTTTCGGGATCAACCTACCTGAATAATCATTAAGCCTCTTTAGAGCTTTCCCAAACTTAAATATTGTCATTTTGATTATACACCCCAAAGCATTACTTTCCTCACGTTTTTTGTTTAGTACCAGAATGTTCTAAAAAGAAACAATAAAAGTTGTTTATTTCCCTAAAAAGAAAGATCAGTATATCCAATGACTATTAAGTTAACCACTTAATAAAACACATCAAAAACTACTCCTCCTTATGTTAATTATCTGCAATTAGAGCATAATGAATTAGTTAACCTAATACTTTGCCATTTACTTCATGCTTACAAGATTATGTAAGAAACCAAAATGGCTTCTCATAACTTGTTTGCTTTCCAAATACTTCACATTTCAACCCCATATCCATACAGAGAGAGAAAATCCAAACATGCTCTCCTTACCTAAAATCAGTAGAGAGGGCTAAAAAGCATTATTTAGGACTTTTTTAGACCTTGAAAAACAGTTACACTTCCAATGTGTATTCAAATTACACTGTGCATAGGACTATTTGGTTCCAGTTTAAAATTGGCCTCTGTACTACTGGAGCTATAAGACTTAAGTGACCAACTTCTTATGGAAGAGTTTCATGTAATATGCCAAAATCACTATCTTTAAAACTGGAACTAATTCCACTTGATATCTGAAAAGAGTTCCATAACATACTTTTATGCATGGAAAGATCTTTGTAAGAAGCTTTCGAGTGGTCTGATATTTTAATATACTCTTCTTCACTGCTACCTATCACATCTCTCCTATTGCCTACAGCAGGGGAGAATGTCTCTATTTGGCTAGTTTCTAACAGCTTGTTCTGTAAAGCTGTACATTCCAAATCTTGCTTACAAATTATGTCCTTATTTAACAAATCTGACAGATTTTGTGTTGTTGGTTCACCTATGCAACTGGTCAGCACAGGTTTCTGAAGCACACACTTGAGGCAATCTGAAAAAACTTTCTCTTCAGGCAAATGAGAATGGCTAGAATCGGACACAGTGGTTGCTGAGAAAAAACTGGCCATGTTAAACTCTTTTTGATTATGCACCACAGGTAAGGATTCTGGCAATACTTCTGTATGTTCAGTATCCATTTGAATTGGTTCTGTACTTCTGTTATCTTCTATTTTAACAGCTTTTCTCCATGAGCTCCTGCTTTCACTTATCAAGTTTTCTGGAGTTTGGGGGATTTGATTCCTTGTTAAGAATGGGTTAGAAACTAGAGAGTCAATTAGTTCCTCTAATATTACTTCTTTTCCTTTAGAAGACTGTGGTGAATCAGATAAAACTGCCCTTGCAACCTCTTCTACCAGATGATCTTGCTCTTTTAGGAATGGATCACTTTTTTTAGCTGGCAGAGACCCTCCAAATGCACTACTCTTTGAAATATTTGATGATGAAGAGTCTTCCACTTCAGATTCTGGTGTTTTCTTAGAAACTGTTTCATTTTTCTCTCTAGGAGTTGTGGACTTTGTGTCCTTTTCAAGTAGTGTAACACTGTTTCTATCTAATGGTGAAATGGGCTGCCACAGGAAAGAAGCAGGGCTGTTGGCTAGATCACATTTAGTTTCCAGTATATCACTTGCCCTTCTGCAATCATTTTCCTGGATATGTTACTTAGGTGTATCTGGAAGTGAAGCAGGGTGCTGCAAAAGAATACTCTTCATATATGCTTCTTCTGAGGCAGGATCAAATGAAAGGGTAGACATAGGTGATAAAAGATCCACAGCTGGAGTCCAACCTTTAATTAGACTGAAAGGAGGCCGAGAAATTCTTTCCAATTTTTATGCCATTCTTCTTGTTTTTCAACAATAGAATGTCTTATAGTTGTGAGATCTTCTTTTATTTTATACCTCATATGCTTCAGATCTGACAGTCTTTCTCTCTGAAATTTGGTCTCTTTTTCAAGGAAGTGAAGGTCTGTTGTCAGTCTTGCTTGGTTAGCCTGACAATGTTCATATTTCGTTACTTTCAAGACTTCATTTAATAACTGAATAACTGTTAAGAGATTCAATTTTCCAGCCTCTTAAACATTTCCTATGTGCAGCTGACACATTTGTTTCTCAATTTTGTCAAGTAAGAGCCTTGGAATATTGATAGCAACATTAGTTCCATCTAAAGTATATTGGTTAACAAGACTAAGGACTGAACCAGCAACTTCTCTCTCTTTTTCCAAAGCTGTGAGTGTTTCATTCACTGAAGCCCACAAAGACCGAACCTTTTGGATTTTCTCTTGTATATTACTTTGGTCATCATAGGGTTCCATTTTTTTTATTTGGTTTTGCTGTCTTATACATTCTGATCTCAAATTTCGTATTTGTTTAACTGACAATTGTGCGTTTTCCTGGTATTTTCGGGTAACACAATCTTCTCTTTGCAAAATTTGTAAAAATCTGTTACGTGCTACATGGCATCTGGCAATGCACTTGCACATATCTTGTGGCTTTACGTTAAATGTCTATGTAAAATGTACAGAAGAATTTTTAGAATGGGTTTTTATATAATTTATTGCAACAAATCTTGCAAAGTGATACATCAGATGAATAAACTTAGGACCACCAGGAGAAAGAAATAGTGAACCAACAACTTGAGGAAAGCTACTTCCACATTCAGCAGAAATCTTTCTTAACCATTCACAGCAATGTTTTCGGAATTCATTGTCACTTTTTTGGTCAAATGGAGGCCAACAAAGTTTGAAAACTTCTTTAGTGAGAGACTGGTCAAGCGTTTGAAACAAAAAATAAGAAGCTATCTGAAAGGCATCACTGTTCAACTTGTCAAACATGTTCACTCCGAGGTGTGTGTGGGACACGATCCTTCCACCGGCTACAGTCGCCGAGCCCGGCTCGAAGCTAAGTGCCTGCAGATACATCCAGAGATGCTCCTTCTCAAAAGAAGTGACCCAGGCCGAACTCATCTTCGCGGTAGGCAGGGCCCGGCAAAGGAAAGCGCAGTCTCCAACGACTGAGAGGGCCCCTCAGGCTTTTTCCCTACGGGCATCCTGAGATGGCAGCAGCCCCTCCATTGCCACCACCTGATCCTCTCGCCCGGAACCATTTCGCCTCACATGCCTCAAGTGGCCTGAGACTCTAAAGTCTCAGGGAATTAGAGCCTCTAACGGTAGTACTGCACAGCGGCCAAAGAGAAGTCACCACCCCTTGTATGTTATTTGTGCTTTCTCTTGTTGCTTTTACTATTTTTTCTTTGTCTTTAATTTTTGTCAATTTGATTAACATGTGTCTCGGCCTGTTGCTACTTGGGTTTATCCTGCATGGGACTCTATGCTTTCGAGACTGAATGTTTCCTCTCCCACGTTAGGGAAGTTTTTGGCTGTCATCTCTTCAAATAATTTCTTGGACCTTTCTCTTTCTCTTTTCCTTCTGGGACCCCTATAATGTGAATTTATTGCATTTATTGCTGCCCCAGAGGTCTCTGGTACTGCTCACTTACCCGTTCTTCTGCCTCATTTATTCCACTATAGATTCCTTCTAGTGCATTTTTCATTCCAGTTATTGTATTGTTCATCTGTGTTTGTTCTTTAAATCTTCTAGGACTTGTTAAACATTTCTTGCGTCTTCTTGATCTGTGCCTCCATTCTTTTTCTAAGATATTGGATCATCTTTACTCTGAATTATTTTTTGGGAAGATTGCCTAACTCCACTTCACTTACTTGTTCTTCTGGGTTTTTATCTTGTTCCTTCATCTGGAATATACTCCTCTGCCGTCTCATTTTGTCTGACTTTTCTGTGTTTGCGGTCTCCTTTCCACAGGCTGCAGAATCATAGTTTCTCTTACTTCTGGTGTTTGCACCCTTGTGGGTGAGTTTGGGTCAGGGGCTTGTGCAGGTTTCCTGGAGGGAGGGACTGGTGCCTGCCCACTGGTGTGTGGAACTGTGTGTTGTCCCTCTGGTTGACAGGGCCACGTCAAGGGGTGTGTTTAGAAGTGGCTGTGAGCTCAGTACCACTTTAGGCAGCCTGTCTGCTGATGGTTGGGGCTGTGTTCCCCCTTTGCTGGTTGTTTGGCCTGAGGCATCCCAGCACTGGAGCCTGCAGGCTGTTGGGTGGAGCCAGGTCTCAGTGCCGAAATGGCCACCTCTCGGACAGCTCGTGCCAATCAATATGTTATGGGGCCTCCACCTCCAGTCTCCTTGCGCCCGCTCTGCACCACAGCCAACCCACACCTCCCCAGGAGACCCTCCACACCACACAGGGTGGTCTAGCCCAGGCTCCTGTGGAGTCACTGCTTTGTTCTGGGTCCCAGTGTACGTGAAATCTTGTGTGCACCCTCCAAGAGTGCAGTTTCTATTTCTCCCAGTCCTGTGGAGCTCCTGCACTCAAGCCCTGCTGGCCTTCAAAGCCAAATGCTCTGGGGGCTCCTCCTTCTGATGCCAGACCCTCAGGCTATGGAGCCTGACCTGGGGCTCAGAACTATCACTACTGTGGGAGAACCTCTGGGATATAATTATTTTCCAATTTGTGGGTCTCTCACCCAAAGGGTATGGGATTTGATTATATCACGTCAGCGCCCCTCCTACCGACTTGTTGTGGCTTCTTCTTTGTCTTTGGGTGTAGAATATTTTTTTTGGTAGGTTCCAGTGTTTTTTGTTGATGGTTGTTCAGCAGTTAGTTGTGATTTTGGTGTTTTTGTAAGAGGAGGTGAGCTCAAGTTCTTCTACTCCACCATCTTGTCCAGAATTGAGGGGCTACTTTTAGTTTGGATGCTTTCTGCCTCTTTCGTCAGTGTGTACTGGCCATTATCCCCTTGATATGGGGTGCATAGGTGCAGCGGCCCTTGCGTGCTCTCCTGGTATGGCAGGGGCATTGGTCCGCCCCCAACCATGGGTCTCTCAGTGGCAGCACTGGCCACGCGCCCCCAGGACAGCAGGGGCATCGATTGGCATCTGCTCCTGGGTCTCCCAGTGGTGGCTACGGCCCACGCATTCCCGGGACAGCAGGGGCAGTGATTGGTGCCTGCTCACCCCCCGTGCGTGCTCCCCATACGGCAGGGGCAGCAACTAGCTTCTGTTCCCAGGCCTCCTAGCTGCGGCAGGGCCCACTCACCCCCAGGACAGTGGGGACAGCAATTGGCGCCTGCTCACAGGTCCCCTAGTTTCGGTAGCAGCCCATGCCCACTTCTGGAGCCCATGATGATGGTGACAGCTCATGCCCACCCCAAGAGCTCATATAGTTGGTGTTCTGTTGCCTGAGAGCATGCACACAGGGAAAGTAGCTCCTATGGCAGTCCCACCCCTGTCCTCGTGCACCCCCCAGTAATGGTGCCTTGCCCCTCTGGCACGCCCAGGTTCTTCCAAGTACACCCTCAGTTGCCACAGTCCAGCCTCTTCAGGCTGTCTCCCCACAGGCAACGCTGTTCCTCTCCCTGGGTCTGACCTCTGAAGCCCAAGCTTCAGCACGCAGCCCCCGCCCATACCAGTGGATGAGCATCTCAGGCTGGGGAGCACAGGGTGGCAGTAGGTTACTCGGTTTTGCCTTCCGCAGACTGGTTGCTGCACTCTCCTCAGAGGCTCTGAAGCTCCCCCTCCAGGCTGATCTCCCTGCCGGTGAGGGGACTTCCTAGGGTGCGAGAACCTTTCCTCCTTCACAACTCCCTCCCTGGGGCACAGGTCCCATCCCGACTCCTTTTTCTTTTTCTTTTTTCTTTTCTCCTACCTGGTTATGTGGAGGTTTTCTTGCCCTTTCGGAAGTCTGAGGTCTTCTGCCAGTGTTCAGTAGATGTTCTGTGCAAATTGTTCCACTTGAAGATGTGTTTTGGATGTGTTTGTGGAAGGAGGTGAGCTCCACATCCTACTCCTCAGGCATCTTGATTCCTCCTCATAATGCATATAATTTGTACAAAAATTTCTGCTATTAGTCCAGAAAGTTTTTCATTTAACGTTGCTTACATTTTAAAGATAACTGCAGTCAGAATAATAGGTTAAAATGTGAGCTTTTATAAATAGAACAAAAATTACTGTTTGTATATTTATTGCCTTTCCCTTTCCCAAGGCCACTAAAGAGATTCCACTTTGTTTCTTCCCTGCACTTGACTTCTGAAAGGCTTTAGCAGGAAGCAATTTTGGGATTCTACGAGGGCGGGTGGGGAGGGAAAAAAGGGTGAGGGAGGAATTTTTCTGGGAGCTTTATGGAGTGGGAATCTGGGAAAGCCTGGGTGTGAAGGGACTACATGAGAGAAGAAAGAAGGATTTTTAAAAGTATTGTTCAAGAAATGACAATAAAGAACTTCAGTTATTTCGAAATTAGTCTTTGACTGTCATCGGGTTCCTCTGGCCACAACACAGCTTGTGATGAGAGAACATAGGTGAATGATTTAATAAGACTGGGAATATCAAAAGATTTATATCAGTAATTGAGATGGGAGTGTGGGGACAGAGAGCACAAGCTAATATGGAAGTGGAAGGTGTTGCTACATTGATTACTGTTCCTTTCAGTTATTGTCGATCAAGATTTGTTTATTCTTTTTTTTTAATTTATTTATTTTTTATTTATTTATTTTTGGCTCTGTTGAGTCTTCGTTGCTGCACGTGGGCTTTCTCTAGTTGTGGCGATCAGGGGCTGCTCTTCATTGTGGTGTGCGGGCTTCTCACTGCAGTGGCTTCTCTTGTTGCGGAGCATGGGCTCTAGGTGCGTGGGCTTCAGTAGTTATGGCATGCAGGCTCAGTAGTTGTGGCTCAGGGGCTCTAGAGTGCAAGCTCAGTAGCTGTGGCACACAGGCTTAGTTGCTCCGCGGCATGTGGGATCTTCCTGAACCAGGGATCGAACCCATGTCTCCTGCATTGGCAGGTGGATTCTTAACTACTGTGCCACCAGGGAAGTCCCTGTTTATTCTTTTAAGGAACAAATTATGTAGCTGATTTATGACCTACAACTTTTATAATATAAATAACAATTACACTTTTTTTTCTTGGGCACTGAATTTTATGTTGGCTTTGGGGAAGGGAACATAGGAAGGAGAAGTGGAGTAAAATTTCACTCAGTATGTCTTTCCTACATATGAAACAAACTTGGCAAGTCTATATTTTCTCTTTTTGTCCTGTCATCCATCATATTCTGCTCTATAATATTAGCCAAAGTGATAACATTTTCTCTAATTGGAAATGTAGGACATAGTCTGTAAAGTAACTAGACGTCAGATGCGTTCTTCAAGATTTTAATGATATCAATCAACATGGCAGTCATTTTCTTTCTTTTAACCTTATCTGTTGTTTCAGCTTTCAAAATTAAATTTAGGAAGATACAACAGGTAAAAAGATTCCTAGAAGATTCCTAGAGTAATCCTTGACATAGTAACTGTTAAGAGAATGGTCTTTGATATTATTTATGTATGTAGCATAAACATTACATGCTATTTCTATATATAAATTTCCAAAAGGGGGAAGGGAGAGCAATTTTTATAGACTCACTGATACCTCACATTTTTTTAAAAGAAACATTCCCTTTATTTGACTGGACTGTTTCATTTCATTATCAACATTTCTGATTTCATCTGGCTTAAAACACCTAGTATTACTTTAGAGAAGAATCGATTGGTCATGTAAGAAAAACGGTTGCTTGGGGCCTTTCAGCAGAACCTACCATGTAAGGCTAATCTTTCATAGATTAGAAAGATGGATCACCAGTGTTCTTGTTTTTATTTCTGTGAACGCAGAAAAAGGAATTGAAAACGTAGAGGTGATAAGGACTAATTAATTTATGCATTTTGTTGGTAATATGATCTTATAATGATAGTTTTACTATCATTAACACTCAAATTACTTCATGAACAAAATGAAATCTCAAATTTAGTAATTAGGTGAATTCAGAAACAGGTACACAGCTAATGGTCTTGCAAACTAGAAAAAATCCATTAGTTGGAAATTATCTGTGCATTGTTTTCTTGCAGGGAACAAATCACAAGACAGTGGCATAGCAGAGATGGAAGAACTTCCCGTACCACATAACATCAAAATAAGCAACATTACATGTGACTCATTCAAGATTTCATGGGAAATGGATTCAAAATCAAAAGACCGTATTACACACTATTTCATTGACCTCAATAAGAAAGAGAACAAGAACTCCAATAAATTTAAACACAAGGTAAAATTCTAACACATCCTTATATACATTTGTATCTTAAAACTTTCTAAGTATGAGGACATTTTGAAAGAAGGAATAATGTTCTATTAATTACTAATATGATATATTTGACATTGAGAAGAATAAAAATTATATGTCATTTAAAAGCCCTATTCCTTCAAGAAATTGTGTAAGAAAATGAAATGCCAAACATATGGGTAAAATACATTTTTTTCTGGGGAAGCTGAAATCTTGACTCTCAGACAGACATAAAAATTAACATGTGTTAAAGATTTTCTTTAACACATTAATGAGGTAACTGATGAGGTATTACAGCCAATTCAAAGGATGATCCAGAAAAAGACATTTTTATGGATCAGGATATTGAAATAAATGTTTAAGTGGAGGCAGAACTGGTATGGGGTGGGGGAAGAGCAAGGGCAGGCGAGGAGGGTTTTACTTCCACTGGGCAAAATTCACTTGCATGTACTTAGACAAGAATAACTGAATTGTTATCAGTTGTCTACAAATTACAGAGTTGTAAAATAGATTCCACAAAATCAGAAGATAGCCAGAAGAGTGTGCTGTAAACAATTCATAGTTTTCCACTGAAGCACACATTGTTCCCTGTAATAACTGCCAAATGAAGAATGTGAGGGCAGCTTATAAACTGTAGGATATTTGTTAAAATACTTAAGGGCTGAAAATTGCTTTATGTGGTCAATTTTATTTTATGGTTTGAGAATAAAAATTAACCTTTAGGTGTTTTAGACATGTAACAATTCTCTGATATTTATTCTCTTACCTGTCTGCTTATCACATATCTTTTCTGATACATACCTCCCTTCAGAAGTAGCTGTAGAGAGGATAATAGTTATCTGGCTTAAGAATTCTTTCTTATGTTTCAGTATTTTCACTGATATGAAACTGATCTTATTTTAATAGTGATACTAAATTTTAACTTGGCAAATCTTTTGGAAGATTTGTCTTATCTTGTCTGGAAATTATGCATTTTACTAGATGTGTAATCACACATACTAATGGTAAGTGAGGCTTTTACACACAGATAAGTGTGATAGAGAGAACAAGATTGATGTCATTATTTTCCCATGTTCCAATTTTAATTATTCCTTCTAGTGTTGGATATCCTCTTTGCTGACATTTGCTTTCTTAAATTAGCTTTGAAATATTTAGTATTAAATGGTGAGGAGTCAAGATTTGACCCCCTTTCTTCATTCCACACTTAGAATACCATATCTTTGGAAATATAGTGAATACTCAACTAGCAGGTTTATTTACCTTATTAATCATTGTTTAAAAATACCTAAACTTTTCTGTGACACATAGGCTCCATACTTGAATACAAGTAAAGCAAATGTTACCTCATTTGTATGTAAAACTGAATCATTTAAAAATATTTATTTAAAAAACATTCTGTCCCTTCACATATAAAATATTTAGTAATGGGCTACTCTGATAAAATTATTGTGTAGTATATATTAAACAAATATAATATTTTAAAATGCTAAATCTGTTAAATTTTTATTTCATGTTTCTGTTTTTATATTGTTTTATCATTTAGGTTTACAATATTGCATTTTAAGGAGCATATTAAGGAGTGTACAGAGAATAACATTATACTAGAAATCAAGTAAACAAATCCAAGTACATTTATGTCATTAGCTTAGCTGTATGATCTTGGCATGTCTCTTGATCAAATTGGGCCTTAATTTTTACATCTGAAGAATAAGAGATTTGAATATAGTAATTGCTAAATACCTTTAAAAAGGAAACTTGTGTCATTAGCCAGGAATTTAATAAGTTACTCCACATTGTTTACAATTGATTCCAGTTATACTACTGAATTAATTCATTTCCTTCCTCCCTCCCTTCCTTCCTTTCTTTCTACTTTTCTTTCTTCCTTTCTTAGGATGTTCCAACAAAACTGGTGGCAAAAGCTGTTCCCTTGCCGATGACTGTCCGTGGACACTGGTTTTTGAGCCCAAGAACTGAGTATACAGTAGCAGTGCAGACCGCCTCAAAACAAGTTGATGGTGATTATGTTGTGTCTGAATGGAGTGAAATTATAGAATTCTGCACAGCAGGTAAGAGAACTGGGTACAAATACAGGAAAAAAAAAAACACCTTATTTAATAGTTCCTGGAAAACTAATTATAGAAAATACATTCTTTTTTATAATTATGAAGTGATATGTATTGCATTGGTCATTTTTGCATTGCTAGTAGCATCGTGTGACAGAACAAATTGATTAGAAGGAGCGGAGGTTCTCAGCAAAAACTGGGTAATGGCATAAAATTATTTCTGTGCTACATGCACAGTCTGATTTTTCAAAGTAAAGGCTTTGCAAATAAAAATTGATGCAGTATAAAAATATACTCAGCATATTTTGAGATTCATTCTGAGAGAGAGAGAGCTTTTTCCTTCCTCTTTTTTTTTTTTTCATTTCTTACTTTCACAGTCTTGAAAGAAAAAAGCCAGGAACATCATTCTCTAATTTAAGGGAATGGAGGCAGATTGCAATGACTTTACCTAGCAGATATGTTACTGGATTTTTCAGTTGAATGCTGATAATCTATCTCTAAACTAGTGTCATGTGAGAGAGAGAGAGAGAGAGTGTGTGTGTGTATGTCTTTGCATCATTAGAAAGTACTGCATAGGTTCCTCAAAAAACTAAAAATAGAACTACCATACGACCCAGCAATCCCACTACTGGGCATATACCCTGAGAAAACCATAATTCAAAAAGAGTCATGTACCACAATGTTCATTGCAGCTCTGTTTACAATAGCCAGGACATGGAAGCAACCTAAGTGTCCATCAACAGATGAAGGGATAAAGAAGATGTGGCACATATATACAATGGAATATTACTCAGCCATAAAAAGAAACGAAATGGAGGTATTTGTAATGAGGTGGATGGAGTTAGAGTCTGTCATACAGAGTGAAGTAAGTCAGAAAGAGAAAAACAAATACAGTATGCTAACACATATATATGGAATCTAAAAAAAAAAATTGCTTCTGAAGAACCTAGGGGCAGGACAGGAATAAAGACGCAGACGTAGAGAATGGACTTGAGGACATGGTGAGGGGGAAGGGTAAGCTGGGACGAAGTGAGAAAGTAGCATGGACATATATACACTACCAAATGTAAAATAGATAGCTAGTGGGAAGCAGCTGCATAGCACAGGGAGATCAGCTCCATGCTTTGTGACCACCTAGAGGGGTGGGATAGGGAAGGTGGGAGGGAGACGCAAGAGGGAGGAGATATGAGGATATATGTATATGTATAGCTGCTTCCACTTTGTTATAAAGCAGAAACTAACACACCATTGTAAAGCAATCATACTCCAATAAAGATGTTAAAAAAAAAAAAAGTACCTCATAGCCATTTGGCATTGGGATATCTGATGTAGAAAGCCCATCCCCTTTGATCTTGAACTGTACCTTCATAGCCCACTGGGTTGTAAATGTTACCATTCATCTTATGCATTTATCTATTTTTTAAATTCATTCACTCAAGAAACAAACATTTATCGAGCACTTAAATAGGTGGTGAAGGGACACAAAGATCTCTCTACCTGAACACATCTGTCATCCACTCTTTTTGTCTCTTAGAGAGAGAGGCTGTTTCAACACACAGGAGCTCGTAGAAAAAGTCATAAAAACAGTTTGCCTCACCTATTGCAGGTTGCCTAGCAACTTTCCCCAGCTGAGGCATCCTTCAGATAAATCAGCTGTTTTTTTCCCATAGCCTCACACTAGATTTATTTCAGACTCAGGATGTGCTTAGCTACTGCTTTATCTCAATATCTTCTGTTTTCTTCTTAATTTCAAACTCAGTATAAAACTTCTCATGTGGATATGTAGAACAGATGAGAGTTTAATTCTAAGTTACTGTGAATTTATCTTCAAACCCCTTTTGTTTATTCTATGAGGAAGTTGCTAAGGATTGCAACATTCTTTATTGCTAAGGATCTCAGTGTATTAGAGCAAGGAAAATAGTATCTCTCTGGTACTATATTTCTTCCTAAGATGTCATTGATTATAAGATCCACCATTTTATGTATTGCTAAGAAAAAATTAAACTGCCAGTTAAACTATGAACTCTTTTCTTATCACATTTATTGTCAGACTCATGCCAGAGATGCTAAAATGTGAAAAAAATACATTTTATAATAGATGAAATATCATAGTCCAGTAATCAGTAATTAAATAGTTAAAGATTTCAATGCTGTATTAATAGTGTGTAAAGAATTCTCATGTTTACCTGCATTTGGTGTGTCACATTAGAATTAATATATCCCCTTAACTTTTTTCCTAAATTAAAATTCCTCCTTGGAATCTACCTTATGCTTCACATCTTTCCATTTACTTTTATTGCATCCTACCAGAGAGGTAGACACAGTAAAAGACATGGTATCTTTTGACATTATTTTAATACATGCTATTTTCCATAGGACAGCACCAAACAGCATCATAGTATTTGTTCATTTTTTTAAAAAAAGAGCTATTATTTACTTGCTAAAACCCCATTTGACATTAGGGAAAGGCATGAAATAGTATTTTTTCTTTAGCTTAAGGAAGACCTTTGGCATTTTCAGTTCAGAAATATCCATCTATCTAGATGCACACATTCACTCTTTTCTATAATCTATATAACTCCATGAGTACATGTTTTATTTCTATGTATATAAAGAAAAACCTTTTTGTCTTCTTTCTTTCCTTTAGATTGATCTCCCTATTGCTCTTTTATTCAAATACATCCCATAATTCTTCTAAGGAATTTATGGGGTAAATAATAAGGAAAATGCCAGCTTATTTTAAATGTTCCACAATATTTTTCTGTAAATTATTTTGCATTTTTATTTTTATGAGTAAAATCTAAGGGGAACTTAGGCTGCTCAAAGCTTGTTGTTTCAGTTTATTAAAATAATTCAGAGCCTGTTTCACCTAAGCTTTATCAATAACATTGACTCTGTAAATTTTGAGAAAGCTATTTTATATATATTATCTTTTAATCTAGACATCTAATTCACTCAAAATTTATTGAGCACATATTGTATGCTATGCACTGTGCAAAGTATTGGAAATAAAACAGAATGCCACTGCCTACTTCTAGGCTAATCCATGACAGAGATGAAACCCCATAATAAGTCATAGTTGTCTATATATTTACTTCTTCCCTTAGACTGTGAATTCTTTGAGAGAAAGAAGAATAATTTTTTTTATCTTTTAACCTGATCATTTAATTTTGCATGATGCCTTGTACATCATGTTTTGATCTAAATAAATATTTGTTGAACCACTGAAGCAGTTAGTAAACAAACTATGCTGCCATGAGTAGTTCAACTAGGTTGCTTTTGTTTGAAAAGTCTTAAAATCTTTATAGACCAAAATTTTTGCTTAGATTCTAGTACAGGAGTTTGGCAACAATCCTCAATTTTCAAAACAAAAAGTTGGTGAAAAGATCAGATTACTTTGAGAGATGCTTTAAACTTTCACGAGTCTTGTGTACTCAGAAACTACCAGCTAGGAGCCAGAGACCTAGTCTCTAAGTTACTAGCTTTATGAACATTTGGCAAATCATTAAACTGTGACAAGCCTCAATCTCTGCATCAATAAAATGGTCATACTTAATCTACCTTGCCAACCTCATAGATTTAGGGAGTAAATTAAATGAACATTATTATTATTACTCCTTTAAATTCTATTTGCTATTGCTTGCAGCTTACAAGCTTCTTTTATTTGATTCATCAGCTGATTGAAGAAAGGCTACTATGGTGCTGATTGACATTACTCGGGTTATGCAGAGGCTGTATTCCTTATTTAACATTTTGGTTTCAGGATCTTTAATTTCAACGAGTGAAAAAAATGCAACGGTATTCATAAAAGCAACCGTAAACTATAACAAAAATATTTTTGTAGAAAGAAAAAATGTGCCACACAACGACAATGAATGTTTTCTTTTTTAAGTGCAGTTTCCTATTCACTAAGATGAATTTCCTAAAAGTAAATTTTAATAATCTACAATTTATTAAGCATGTAGTTGATACTTTTGATAATGTATTTTTAATAACAGACTGCTTTTTGTTATTTTCAGACTATTCAAAAGTTCATCTAACACAACTGTTGGAGAAGGCCGAAGTGATTGCAGGACGGATGCTTAAATTTTCTGTTTTTTATCGTAACCAGCACAAAGAATATTTTGACTACATTCGGTAAGAATCAAAAAATATATATACTGATTTGCTTTACTAAGTGCCATTCCAAATTCTAGGCTCAGGTTTCTCTTGAGTCTGCTTCTGTGAAATAGCAATTTTTAGTTTTCTTCTCAAAATAATTATACTGTGACTTTATTTCCCAGAAAAATTAAGTAGAAAAAATCAGATCATGGGATTTTTTTCCACTTCACTTAGATTCCTTTCCGTGACTGCTTGTAATACCAGTTCCTGTCTATTTGAGTGGACGATCTTGAACCTCCAGGGTTAAGGTTGATGAGCGTGGCTTGTACAGATACACGCTCCTCTAATTCCCAGTAACCCAGTACCTTCTGTCTCATACCAACTACTAAATTTTCTCCTCCTCCTGTGGGTCATTGAAAATGAGAGAATAAAAGGGTGACTGGTTCATGAAACATGGTGAGTCACGTGGGATTTTCGGGCTTCTGCCTACGTAGAAATCTCTCAGCCATTATCTTGGGTTAATTATTCATGAGGAAAATCTCCTTTGTTTACCTTTGAATTCTAGTGTTCAGTAGTATTTCTAAGATATCCTATGTTTGTCCCTGAAAGCAGTTTCCAAGAATTCAAAAGAATTCCATGTCACAAGTAGTATAGCCCTTTCATATTTGTAGAAGAAAATTTCAAGAGAGTAAATAGGCAGATGTGTGTTTTAAAGTGAGACTGAAGCTTTTAAATTGATATAGGTTCTAAAACTTTTACACAGCAATCCCTATAATTTGTCATTTTAAAAGCCTTGATCTCACTTTGTAAACTCTAAAGTATTCTTGACAGGATTTTATGTGAAAAAAAAATTAGGAAGTTCTGTTGTGGTTTTTTTGTTTGTTTCATAACTCTCCAGTTTTTCTTAAATCAAGATCATGGTTACAGATCTAAATAAACTCCAAGCTGTGGAAAATGCAAAGAGAATCAAAGAGAGAAAGGTGAATTTAGGCATGTGTGTTCTTCAAATTAAGTACTTTGCAATATCATGTATTTTGATATATTTTGATCATGAAAACTATTCCTGCCTTATGTTTGAATATCCTATAAATACAGAGTTCAGTCCATAATTCCCTTTGCTGGCAAATTATTTACCCTTGAGTCTATATAATTCATAGTAGATGCCATTCACTAAATTAAGTGAATATGAGCTGAGAGATAGAACACAAATTATTATACTTGTCAATTGTTGAATGGGAATGACCATATATGACTTAACAAAAAAGGTACTTTTTTATATTTGTTAAGGGTAAAATTAGAAATAAAAAAGATCCACAGTTGCTATTTTGTTTAATAATAAATATGTCAATAGAATAAATAAATACATATTTGGTACTAGGTTTAGATTCCCAGAACATTGCCAGTGTCTATTTTAGGTGGCCACTGGAGGTCACTATTTCTCTGATTTTTCTCTGTCCTTTGGGTGGGAATTGACCTTCTGTTTTCAGGTCCTTAGATACTCTAGAATTTGCTCCATCTGTCTTCAAAAATTCTTCCAAGAAGAAAAAAGATAAAGACGGGGAGCATGGAAAATGGAAAAAAATTATTGTATATATTGTATGATTGATTCTAATATACTAGTATAAAAGATGTATTTACTAACAAGGAAATTTACCTTTGTTGGATTTTCAATGATAGTTGTAAAATCCATGTAAATTATATTTTGATGCAGTATATATACATATACTGCAGTATATATACATAAAAAAATATACTTGCCAAGGCATGGGTACAGTTTTTCAACATTGCTTTTTTAAAAAGCTCTATTAACTGAAGCCATCTTAGCATCAGTGGATCTTGATTTTCTTTAAATCTTCTAGGACTTGTTAAACATTTCTTGCGTCTTCTTGATCTGTGCCTCCATTCTTTTTCTAAGATATTGGATCATCTTTACTCTGAATTATTTTTTGGGAAGATTGCCTAACTCCACTTCACTTACTTGTTCTTCTGGGTTTTTATCTTGTTCCTTCATCTGGAATATACTCCTCTGCCGTCTCATTTTGTCTGACTTTTCTGTGTTTGCGGTCTCCTTTCCGCAGGCTGCAGGATCGTAGTTTCTCTTACTTCTGGTGTTTGCACCCTTGTGGGTGAGTTTGGGTCAGGGGCTTGTGCAGGTTTCCTGGAGGGAGGGACTGGTGCCTGCCCACTGGTGTGTGGAACTGTGTGTTGTCCCTCTGGTTGACAGGGCCACGTCAAGGGGTGTGTTTAGAAGTGGCTGTGAGCTCAGTACCACTTTAGGCAGCCTGTCTGCTGATGGTTGGGGCTGTGTTCCCCCTTTGCTGGTTGTTTGGCCTGAGGCATCCCAGCACTGGAGCCTGCAGGCTGTTGGGTGGAGCCAGGTCTCAGTGCCGAAATGGCCACCTCTCGGACAGCTCGTGCCAATCAATATGTTATGGGGCCTCCACCTCCAGTCTCCTTGCGCCCGCTCTGCACCACAGCCAACCCACACCTCCCCAGGAGACCCTCCACACCACACAGGGTGGTCTAGCCCAGGCTCCTGTGGAGTCACTGCTTTGTTCTGGGTCCCAGTGTACATGAAATCTTGTGTGCAGTTTCTATTTCTCCCAGTCCTGTGGAGCTCCTGCACTCAAGCCCTGCTGGCCTTCAAAGCCAAATGCTCTGGAGGCTTCTCCTTCTGATGCCAGACCCTCAGGCTATGGAGCCTGACCTGGGGCTCAGAACTATCACTACTGTGGGAGAACCTCTGGGATATAATTATTTTCCAATTTGTGGGTCTCTCACCCAAAGGGTATGGGATTTGATTATATCACGGAAGCGCCCCTCCTACCGACTCATTGTGGCTTCTTCTTTGTCTTTGGGTGTAAAATATTTTTTTCATCTTTTCCAGTTATATGCCCAGAAGTGGGATTGCTGGATCATATGCTAACTCTATTTTTAGTTTTTTAAGGAACCTCCATACTGTTCTCCATAGTGGCTGTACCAATTTACATTCCCACCAACAGAGTAGAAGGGTTCTCTTTTCTCCACACCCTCACCACCATTTATTGTTTATAGACATTTTGATGATGGCCATTCTGACTGGTGTGAGGTGATATCTCATTGTAGTTTTGTTTTGCATTTCTCTGATAATTAGTGACATTGAGCATATGCTCATGTGCCTATTGGCCATCTGTATGCTTCTTGGGAGAAATGTCAATTTAGATCTTCTGCCTATTTTTTGATTGGGTTGTTTGTTTTCTATTGTTGAGTTGTATGAGCTGTTTGTATATTTTGGAAATTAAGCCCTTGTCAGTCGCATTGTTTGCAAATATTTTTTCCCACTCTGTAGGTTGTCTTTTCATTTTGTTTTTGGTTTCCTTTGCTGTGCAAAAGCTTATAAGTTTGATTAGGTCCCATTTGTTTATCTTTGCTTTTATTTTATTGCCTTGGGAGACTGACATAGGAAAGCATTGGTACAATTTACATCAGAGAATGTTTTGCCTGTGATCTGTTCTAGGAGTTTTTGGTGTCCTGTCTTATATTTAAGTCTTTAAGCCACTTTGCATTTATTTTTGTGTATGGTGTGAGGCAGTGTTCTAACTTCATTGATTTACGAGCCTGTCGAGCTTTCCCAACGCCACTTGCTGAAGAGACTCTTTTCTCCATTATGTATTCTTGCCTCCTGTGTCAAAGATTAATTGACCGTAGGTGTGTGGGTTTATTTCTGGGGTCTCTATTCTCTTCCATTGATCCATATGTCTGTTTTTGTGCCAATACCATGCTGTTCTGATTCCTGTAGCTTTGTAGTATTGTCCGAAGTGTGGAAGGGTTATGCCTCCAGCTTTGTTCTTTTTCCTCAAGATTGCTTTGGCTATTCGGGGTCTTTTGTGTTTCCATACAAATTGTGAAATTTTTTGTTCTAGTTCTGTGAAAAATGTCATGGGTAATTTGATAGGGATCGCATTAAATCTGTAGATGGCTATGGATAGTATGGCCATTTTAACAATATTAATTCTTCCAATCCAAGAGCATGGGATACCCGTCCGTTTCTCTTATTGTGTCTCCCATTAGTATAACTGAAATGAAAGGGACCAAGGAACAGGAAGAACTGGATGATACAGTCCTAGCCCACAGTGGAAGGTGAGAAGGGTAGAGAATAGATATAAGAGTGGGGTAAAGGGAGATAACCAGCTCTATTCTAAGGAAAACGCAGGCAAGAGGACCTGATTAGTGAACTGTGTCTGGGTAAAAAAAAACTAAAGCAAAAAAAGAAACAAGATGCTTTTGTACCAATGTACATGGACAACATTCATTTTAGATCTAAATTCTGGCATACTTTAAAGAAACATTCAACATATTTAACCAGTGTTGTTAATCCAGTTTTCTCTTTGCCAAGCCACTTCTAAAATCCAGTAGGCATATAATGGATGTGATTTCAGCCATAAGATTTCTAATTTCACTTTGGTTTTTCTGGTCAGGAAATTTATTATGTAAAAGACCTCTGAGGTTTGTAGCAGAGGATCCTTACCTTAGGGTCAAGGCTAAAATTTAGCCTTCTATAGGAAATGTTAAAAGACGTACTCTCCTTGATCTGATGGTAGGATGGATGAGCACTCAGGCTTTTAATAGTAGACAGTTGACCTTTAGGCCTATCACCATTAAACTCTGTAAATCAGTAGCTTTACCACTGTCATACCAAGCAGTGACCATTTATTTTCTCTTGCAGAGAACATCATGGGAATGCTATGCAGCCCTCTGTCAAGGATAACAGTGGTAGCCATGGCTCTCCTATCAGTGGAAAATTAGAAGGCATCTTCTTCAGCTGCAGCACTGAATTCAATACTGGGAAGCCACCCCAGGATTCACCTTACGGAAGATACAGGTTTGAGATTGCAGCAGAAAAACTTTTTAACCCCAATACTAACTTATACTTTGGGGACTTCTACTGTATGTACACTGCTTATCATTATGTGATTCTTGTCATTGCCCCTGTGGGATCACCAGGAGATGAATTTTGTAAGCAGCGCCTTCCTCAACTAAATTCCAAGGATAATAAATTTTTGACCTGCAGAGAAGAAGATGGGATGCTGGTTTACCACCATGCCCAGGATGTCATTTTAGAAGTCATTTACACTGACCCTGTGGATCTTTCTCTAGGCACCGTGGCAGAAATCACTGGTCATCAGCTCATGAGTTTATCTACTGCAAATGCAAAGAAAGATCCCAGCTGCAAAACCTGTAATATTAGTGTTGGACGTTAATGCCCACTTTTCTTATTCTTAGTCCCCTTTCTTCCCTTAGGAGCATTGATCCTCTGTTGTCCATTTTCATCACCAGATGTTTTCCACTGAAGCATGCACATGCCGCTCTCACCAAAAGCAAACTGCCACTTACCAAATTTCATTCAGAGCTGTTTTAGTGTTTCCTATTCCCTACCCTTCCCCCTCCTTTCAATGCTGAAATATCCTAAGTTGTCCTTCTGACACTCTGTTGCCTAGATGCTGCAATGTTTTAATTTTTCCTTTATGCCAAACAAACATAACCAATTATATAAACTGCTTTAGCAAAGTACAAAATAATGGAAAATAATGGCTTATAAATGGTGTTTAAATATGCACTCATTTTAATCTACTGAGCAAATATTGGGATTATTCCAAACCGCATGAAAGGGTGTAATTGCAGCATGAGTTAAATCTTGAAGCCTAGAATTGTCAGCACTTCCAACTTGTTGTTTGACAGTGTTATTTATGTTATTTATATGAGCTAACAGGAAACAACTACTGTGTTTCAACATAATAAATATAATAGAAAAATATTTTATTTGTATTGTTGTATAAAATATTTACAATCTTATAGAATATATAGAGTTACATTTTAACAGCAATTGTATACATGTCACGAAACCATTTTCCCTTATCAAAGATGTAGTTTGTAAACCTCAAATAGTTGTGTATCTATCTGTTCTGTTACAAGTAGATGCCTTTAATTAAACAAATTTATGAAGGACATTATGCTGATTTATAAAATATCAGGTAAATACAGAGAAAACAATAAGCCTCTGAAATAGTCTGCTTCAGAAATAGTCAATATTCTTCCCATCCAAACTATGTGAAAGTGTGAATTTGTTCAACATCATGCTTAAACATTACAGAAAAGAGAAATATAAACATGGTTGGTACAAGAGAAAATGTGGACCTTTTACTTATTTTTACAAAAGCAAAAGTAATAAACAGGTGGTTGGTTTAGTACAAAATAACAAAACTGCACACGCTAAAGTGGATGAAGCAAATAAAATATCCTGGCTTCTTTCCCAAGGTGTCGTAGCAACAATTTCTAAACCTTTCATTTTATACAGAATGGAGAACAACTATATAGTTCATGGGAAAGTTTTTTGACTTCACAAAGTATAGACCTTGGAACATTAAAAAAAAAATTTCCAATGGAAAAATAGTTATATAATCTTATAGTAAACAAAGATTAGCAATCATAACTATGATCACATTAGATTATATACTAGACACATCTATCCAAAATACCTATTTTCAAATTTTAATACAATATTTTATTTTAATATAAACATCTGTTATATAGACAAAGATAATTCACAAAGTACATGCTATCAGAATGAACTTTGGTAATCAGAAATGTAAAATTTTAAGTAACAGATAAAATAATGTGCTATTTTTATATAGAAATAAAAAATTATCAGTGACACATTCTAGTATATTTTAGGGTGCTGAAAGCCTAGCAAATTTAAGGAACAAGGTAGTAGATTTTTTTTATCACTTAAAAATCTATTAGAAGTTTCAAATAAATTACATTCTTACTAGCTGTATTCCTTCCTACATAAAATAAAGTTTCTTTTCTTCCTCTTACTGATTTTTTAAAATTATGCTCTCTTCCATATGTCAATATAAGCAATCTTTGGACACTAAGTAGACTTTCTTAACCAGTAGCCCATTTAAACAGGTGGATTCTTTGTGTTATTTAGATTTGATAAAATAGATGCTTTCTGAAATAATTATATTGACTGTGCATTTTCTCCCTGGCATGGAGAAGGCTGAATTTTATCTTCCAATTATACTGTTCCTTGTTGTATCTCCTCCCTTTTTAATCCCTTCTACTCATTTATAATTACACTTGCCATTCATTCTTAAAAACAGCTAATACACTAAAGTGCTTCAATTTTCATTTGTCATAACTACTTAGCAAGAACGGCAGAGGAAAATAAACTTGACTTATCTTGGGTCAAAGTGATCACAAACATTTCCTGAACCTCAAATAGTTTTGGCCACATCTTGCTTGCTGATGAGGACCTCTAATAGTCTCAGTTTGGCTTTTATATGCTTGTATTCGTAGTACTCATCTGCCATTGGTATCCTATCTTCCTTTTGTGGACTTCTGCAAAAAAGAAAATATCGTCCATTAGTTAATAATGAACCAAGTCATTAAAAATCCTTTTCTAACTCTTACATGAGAAAAGTACAGGGTAGCAGTTTCCACTTGATTTTTTCATCATGTCTTTTTTTCCCTTCCCTTTTACCTTCATTCACTCCTTCTTCCACGTGTTACTAGGTTTCAATATAACAGTACTCTGAGAAGTTAAATATTCTAAGTGTTTTGCAAATATATCCAGTGCATAAACATACAATGTTGGGGCAAGTGAAAAGTTCCGAGGGAAATAAACAAAAACCAGAACCCTCAAGGCATTCTTATCTAGTCATTCTCCCATGATCCATGCCTGTGTAGAATGTTCAGCCCTTACTGTGATAGTTGTATTTTAAAATATCAACCTAAAGATACTACAGAAATTACATTAACAGAAATAACTTATAAATTTATGGTAATAGGAGAAGAAACTAAGTAGTTACCTTACAAACATGAAATATTTTCTAAGTTTTCCTGTAATTATAATACCTAACTCTGCTAATGTATAGTAGAATCAGATAAGTTTTTTTAAGGAATTTGAGTCTAAATTCCAGTGGTTCTCTTTGCACACTAATTGTACTAAGACTAGGCATATGATGATGCATATATTTTTATACATATGCCTTCTAACTACCAGATGTTCTTGACACTTATTTTGAAGAATAATTGGATAGCATCTGGAGTTAAAACCATTGCCTTCCCAGAAAAATACATTGCCAGGATATGTTTTCTAAAGGAAAGTAGTTACTTCAGGATCTCAGAAGGGTCTTTCCTCCTTTGTTAATAAAGATGGCCAATTGCTTTTAAAATATTTCCACCATGACTTTGAAATACAAGGGGTGAGTACACAGGTGAAGTCACCACAATTGCCACTGAATATAAATACAGATACTCTCCAATATTAGTATGGCTGAAAACACTTAATATTTTACCTATACCCCTTCTCTTTTCCCAGTACTGATAAAGATATATTTATATTACTTCCAAATAAAAGAACAGCTAATCTATAAAGATTCCCTACGAATGTAGTTACCTACTTATGTTGTAACACTACATATACTGCCCTGAAATTTCTAGTTCAGGACTCAGAACAGCACACAAATCTTTAGACAGGGTTCCTCTTCAATGTTGTCTCAATTATTTAACATAACTGCCTTGCCTCCCTTCAATATTCTGAGCCAGACTTATCATAACTGGGTGTCTAAATACCACCTTAATTTGTGTAAACATATCTAAGTGAAGAAATGTTCTAATTTATAGGGAAATACTATAAGCCATTATGCAATTGTCCCTGGTCCTGCATACTCCGTTTTGGCTAATAAACAAGAGATCATTGGCCAGAGTGAAAATTTTTGCTAACTATTTCCTTAAGTAGTTTTCTCATTATATAAAACATACTAAAGTGTTTAGCACCATTCCTGGCTCATAACTGTTAATGTCATATCTAGATAATTATGCTTCTCACATGGTGAATGTTACCAAGAACACTTATAGTACCTTAAAATTTTTAGTAATCCATTTGCATGGTTATTTTAGCTATATACAGTTAACCCTTCCCAATGAAATGTTTTAGGAAAACAAGATCCATATTTCCTAGCCATTCAACTATTTGATTTTACTTGTAATATAGCACTACTTCTGCATTTAAAGTGTATTACCACAAGAGGGCATATAACCTCAATCAAGTATTAGGCATATCTGAAGTGAGTTTAGGACTCACTGGTGCATTAGAATACTATACACATAACATAACTAACTTCCCTGTATGTCAAAGGCATGCCAAGTACCAGTGCAGACCCATTTGGCAGGACTAGTAACACACTGGGAAGTTCTCAAACTCTTTAAATTTCTGGGTTCAGATAGGTTAAAAAAAAAATGTAAAAGTTGTATGGAAATTTTGTATATGAAAAAATGGAAATGGAGAAAGAAAACAAGAAATTATGTTTTATATTCTAAATTTAACAACCGTGTAACATTTCTCACTAGATAATATCAGCAGAAAGGTAAGTAACTTGGACTTATAACAGTCAACTTGAAGATTCCCCTAGAAAACTAGGTGGGTTACATCTGTACTTGCTAAATGCAAAAAGTTTGAGAGGTCCAGTCCTAGTGAACAGCCCTGGAGGACTGAAATAGAAAGTTACTAAGAGGTGAGTAGACCAAACTTGCAGGATGCTTTTAGAAAATAGTCTCTTCTCCATCAGGGCAGCCCTCAGGCTGCTGAAATCAAAGCAATTCAAGAAAGGCAGATACCTAGATGGAGAAGAATACTGAGGAGCCAGTGTATCACTGACTCCTACCTCTGCCAGCCTAATAACTCTGTGACTTTGGGAAAGTTACACCCTTTAAAATCTTTTTAAAGACTGACGTCCCACACGACAACTATAGCTTCCCAATGTATCCCAGGAACTCTAATTATTTCCTCTTACAACTGTGGAAACAGGCTCAGGATAGCTAATTGGCTTGTCTCTGTCTCTTCCAGAAGTAGATTAATAATCCTTTTCTCATGATTTTATATATATGCATATATATAATTTTGTTCACAATACACCAAAATTTAGAAGAAACTAATGGAGTGCATAGTGAGACTGGGTTGACACAGAAAAAGAGAGGATATAGCTAAACATTTATTTAAGGGATAGAAAGAATAGGAATGAACTCTTGACCAAATCCTGAAATAAAATAATTAAGGGCAGATCCTGAAGCTTAAAGAATATATTTAAAGCAAATGAAGAATTATTTAATAAAGTAGGGAGTAACCTGTGGAACTAAGTAACCGAGAACAAAGAAGTTATATGGGCTGAAAAATCAAATATTATAGTTTTTTTTTTAAAGGTTTAGGTACATTCAATTGTAATGAGATTTATTATGCAAAGTTAGGGATTTGGGGAGTTCATCTTTTATTTTTTAAAGCTTTGATGTCTCATACTTGATAGCTACAGCCTCCCATAAAACATACCCAATAATGGTACTACCCAAATGTTGCATTAGACAAATCCTGGGTCTAAGTCACTTTGGAAATTATTTGTCTTGTATAAAGTCACTGTTCTGAAAACATTACAGCTCACTCTTAACAGCAGTTCTCTAGGAAATATTAGCTTAAAAAATATCTCTGCCCACACTTACCTTCCTGTTTGTTTAAAAAACTGTTCCTCAAATTCTCTTAAGGCTTTCCGAAGTCTCTTCTTGTCAGCCCTAGTTTCTCGGAGATGGTCAAGAAGTACAGGCCTGTATCAGGTAAAATATATATGCTCTGGCATAACTGAGAGCTCATCATGAGCAGAGTTACCTATTTAGCAAAAGCATATTATGATACAGAAGTGTTCTGCCTAAAAGTGTGTCTTTTGATTAAATATGACACATGTAGAGCATGACCACAGGGGAGCACATCACCGAGGACATTACTTGATGAAAATAATGTCCTAGGAAAATGGAAAGGGCAGACAGGAGGCAAGCAGACTGAGTCCATTATAAAAAGTGGTGAGGGTAAAGGCCACATGAATGCATGAGGGAGAGACAGACATTTTGGAGGAATACTCGTCAGCATTTGGTGATAGACTAAACATAAGAGGCACAAAAGGGAGAGATTTGAAAGAAAATTCGACCCTTAATCTAGAGTATAGGGGGAATGGCAAAACCCTTGGGAATGAAACAAAGACCCAGAGAAAGCTATAATTATGTCACAGATTCTACTCACTTCATTCTAAGACAGGAGAGAAAAGTCAGATACTTCAGAGCAGGAATTTTTATCTGGGGAACTAGTGTCTGGTTCCAGAAAGTTTGTGAACTCCCTGAAATTACATATGGGCATTTTCTAAAAAGTAAAAGATTCCATTGCTTTCAAAAAAGTCCAACATCCCCCAAGAAGTTAAGAACAGCTGCTTTAGAACAGCCAGCCAGCCAACCAACCAACCAAGAAAGAAAGAGAAGAAGAGGAGGGAAGAAGAAAAGGAGAAAGGGAGCCAGGGAGGGAGGGAAAGAGGAGGAAAGGGAGGGAAGAAGGAAGGATTGATGTTCTGCTTCCAAACAGGTCACTCTTCTCTGAGCTGAAATTAGGGTACCAACTGATACAAGCACACTAAAATCTCAGCTTGCAACTTAGTGCTTGGTCTTGCCTCATATTTATGGGGATTCCATCCCTATCTTGGGGCATATACTCACCACACTATTATACATGTTAAAGAAAATCTCATGATCTGGCCTGTAATATACAAACCAAAGAAGGCCAAATGATCAAGAGGAGTGCCAGCTACTGAATAATGATAATAACAATAACGATAATACTAATGAAAATCCAAACGGCCCCTGACTGAGTGGCCATTAGGAGGAAAAAGGTCAGCTCATTTACTTAAGTCCCAATCTGGAGAAACCATTTTATCTAAATAGACTAGACTAGGATAAAGGCCCTGACAACTGCTGAGCCAACACAGGATCCCAATTCCTTTTGGTCCAGCATTTTCAAAGGCCAACTCCGCTTTACACGCTGCCAAGCATTAGATTGGTGCCAGACCCTGCTGAAAAGATGTGCAAGTGTAGCAAATGGACCATTAGCATTTATGACATCTTTGGGACCTTATTGGGAGCCTTGGTTCCTCATGGTTTTGTCTTCTCAATTTTCCTGTTAAAAGGATAACCAGATTATGCTTTCTGCTGGATAGCATTTTTTAGAGCGTGTAATAGCTCTTCTGAATTTTGTGTGTACGGACATATAATGTCCCCCAGACCAGAAGGAGTTAAAAGGAGACTCCACACTTAGGATTCACACTCACATGGTGGCCTCATGTAAATTGGACATGGAGAGAGCTGGTTGTTTGATTTCTTTCTTTTCATCTGGTAGCAGGAGCCTAACAGGCTCAGTCTCATTAGAGTAGGTGAGGTGGTCGCCAACAGGAAGGTGGGATGCTGGGTTTGGCAAAGAAGGTTGTTGGCTTCCCTGTGGACAGTCTTCATCAGAGTCTTCTTCCTCCTGCTTATCATAGGAAGAATTAAAGTTACAAAATGCTAAGTGCCTCTTGAGGAAGCAAAAACAGGAAGGGGAACCATAAATAGACACAATGAAAACAGTAGATGATCCCTGTGCCTACTGAGAACCAAGAAGGAGGCAACCAAGAGGAAGTCTTGCTCAGTTGCATCAAAAAACTTGCAGAAGTTAATGAGCAAAGAAGCACCCATCCTGGGCTAAAATGCTCACCAAGCTCAGATCTCTCTGCTGGGCCAAAGCAGGCACAGACATCTAGGATATGTTCCAATCTGGGCTGCATTGCCTAGTAATTCTTCCCTTTCACCCAGGCCTTCTGGGCCCCAGCTTCTTAACAGTTACATGGGTTAGGGTGAGATGGACCAGAGACTTCTTTTGTCATCCAGAAATACCCCAAATCAGGTCCTGGTGTGGGCCACTCTCAGATACAGAGAATACTCAGATAATTGACAAATTCAGGGAAGAGCTCTATGAAGGCCAAAACAAAATGGAGTTACTGCTTAACCTGTTCAGGTAATGCTTATCACAACCAAAAGATTTTCTTGCAAGGAAATCTGAAAATCATACCCCATTTAAAATTATGCTTCCTTAATTGGAACATTTCAAAGAGTATGAATCACTATTGTCTTTGTCTTTAGAGTTGTGGAAATACAAATGTACTGAAGTATACTTAAATTTGAATTTGTTAATATTTCTTTTAATATTGATATCTTGAGCAAGTGACTGTTCTAATATTGATGGAGTAGGATCTGTGGTGCTTTTCAAGTTCTGTATTCCCATAAATCATTCTTTATTAAAAGTAGTCTAACTCAGTTTCAGTATTCATATTTTCTATTGAAATAAATCTACTTATATCTTGCACAGAGATGGTCAAATGGTACCAAAAACAAATGCTGCATTATATCAAGGAACATACTATCAATTTTCTTATTAAAGGAGAAAAATTAACAACACGCAGACTAGAACAGCTCTGTTCTGTCTAGCTGTGTTGTTGTAAATTAGGTAATGCCAAACTGAAATCCATCATGTGTTCTCCTCACCCAAGCAATGAAAGCAAGTGTAATAACTGGCTTCAAAAATAGAATTGCTATCTATTCCTGTTTCACAATAGTTTTAATTATCAGCCACTGTTAAGTGTAGTATTGGAGTTGAGGGAGACCACGTTTCTACTTTGTGAAATAACAACTGGCCTTGTTAGCAGCATATCCTGCAAAGAAGGCTCCTTTATAACTCTCATGGTGCTGCCTCCCTAACTAAACATCAATACAAAGCACAAGGACAGATTTCTAGTTCATGCAAACATCCCAACTTACAATTGTTGGAATAAGGGAAGGCGTGGACAAGATTTGCTTGATAATTCTGTATCTGTCATAAAGAGGCTTTATGAGGTTCTTGTCTTGCTTAGTTACCTGGAAAACATGAAATTAATTATTGTTCCTTTCTCGAACAAGAATGAAAACACATCAATGTTTTTAGCAGGCCAAAAAAAAAAAATTTTGAAGCCTCTAAGGGATTACAATACTAAAATGCAACAGTAATTTTCAAAAGGTAAGTCATTTATAAGACACTGTATGAAGCACACGCCAATTTTCTTCTAGGAAAGTTTCTTTAAGGATAGGTCCAAGTTTAGAAATACGTTTTTAAAGCTTACTGAAGGAGTCCTCAATGTTTAAATGGTAAGGAGCCTGTTCTTTAATTACTTCTTTATTCTTAAAAGACCAATGGGTGATCCAAGAGCTATTGATTTTTCTTCTGAAACATGTATTTTATCTGACTTTCAAGATCTTTATATCCACAGACACCAACCTTGTCCAGGTCTTCATCACTACATACTTGGATTATATGCTAGCTTACTGGCTAAATCTGACATAAACTAAATATTTTGGATAAAACAGTTAACCTCTCTGAATTCTCAATTTCCTACCTATACAACAAGGAAGTTGGAGTTAAAAAGTTCCTTCCAACCAAAAAGTTTCATAACCTCTTATTTACTAATGTATTCTATTACCCTGCTGCTCTTTGACTCATCCCTAAGCACCATTTTTAACATGTCACAAAGTACATAAAATTTTAAATAGTTTCCTACTTATCTATTAATCATCTACCTACCTACCTATCCCAACCTATCTACCTCTCCAGCCAAAATGACCGAACTCCTCTGCTTGCCTTCGTTTTCCTCCCTGATGTGTGTCCTGCATTAAGTTTTCTACATATTTACTACACACAACCTCCTTTTCATTCTAGTCCAATGGTTCTCACTCAGCAGGTAGTGGGAAGGAAATGGTAGAAATAGCACATAGCATAATTGCCCAAGTGTCCTATCTGACTCTGCCTTCCAGATCCCCTCTGAGAATCCTGAAGGAAAAGAAAATGGCTCAAGCAGGTATATTTTTTAAGCTTTCTAGTTATTCTCATGTTACCTTACCCCATCCCAGTTGAGAACCATTCTGGCCTATTTGATCTTCCTTTTCTCTGAACTTCTCTGTGTCTCACTGTCTGGGCCTTAACTGTTTTCTGTGTTTCAGTCTTGTCTGCCCAAATAAATTATATCACATATTTCTTCAAATTCTCACAGTACCCAATGTATCCCCTTTCCTACTACCCATCTAACAACCCAGGTTCATATGCAAAAGTAGTCTAATTTTTAGAGGTCTTCATATAAATTCCACAGGCTATATAACCCAAGGCTCTTTTATTTTCAGTAGAAAGAAAGACCACCTCTCTCTGTAGAGCATTTTAAGTATTGGTTAAGTAACTCCAAGAGCCTTTCATTTTCTAGCTCAATCATTCCTTAAACATTTTCTTAGTCATGACACATTTTTACACATAAAATAAAAAATTCTTTCATGTATTCCATGGGATTTTAATAGGTGACAAAGAAAAAGAAATCTCTAAGTTCAGAAAACACTCAAATAATGTTTTTTATTCATTATCTTATTGGGACTTATATTCCAGAGAAAGCACTTCAGAAAATGATGCATTTAACTATTATTGGCATCTCTATTGCAGTTTGATTTTTTTTGTTTTACTTATTTTTAGTATATTGTCTGGATTCTAGAAAAGCTAAATTTAGTCTTAAAAGAGAAAAAGAAAAGAGTGACCAAAAAGCAAGTTAGAATGATGAATGCCATTATAAAAAAGTTCCTTCCACAGATGCTAGATAAAAGTCAGGGTACAGGTACAATTATGGCACTCATCTTTCACTCTCATGATTCTATGATTTTACTTTTAGGATCATTATTAAAGTAATCCCCAAAGACAGATGTGAGGGTTCAATGGCCGTAAGTACAGGACTTCAATGCCGTAAGTGCTTATCCTCAAATATATGTGCACAGGAAGGCACGCTGCCTGAAGAAGAAGAGTTAGTGGTGAGATTATGTGCCAGGAGCTGTCTTCTACTCAGGGGCCTACGGACACCAGCTATTATGAGGCCTGCAATGTCAGTCTTCATGGTGGAAAATGAGTCAAGATGTAGGCTCTGCAGGATAGGTACCTCAAATCTAAGGGGCAGAAATACATTAGACTTTGCTATTCCTCGGCCACTTTCTACTAAGAATCAGACCATTCTTTCCTCTTAATTCAATGGCTCTGTTTCTGAAATGCATCCTCCCCCCCTAATTCTGCATATTGGTGGCTGACTGTGGTATGTTAGTAGTATCTAACTTATGATTTTTATTTAAATGGGGAAAACAAGGACTGTGTAGAATAACCTGCAAGAGCCAGAGAGAGATATCCAGCGCATGAATGGGGTTGTCAGATTTTAAAGATAAATATAAGGAGATAAACCCCAAAGCTAATTATCCTTACTTCCTGCTCCTCCATTTTATATGGCATCAGAAGAAATGAAACTTAAAGGAGGTTGAGCAAGAAGGGGCTGTGCATAGAACAAAATTTGATATACTTTGTTGATAGCCTGACAATTCCGTCATGAAAAACTCCTGGCCCCCTCTGCAGTAGGTTACTCGAATTATCAAGATCTGGAATAGTACCCCCCAAACAAGCTGGCTTTCCAAGCAGAACTGCTGCTGAGTGGTCAGCCCAAATCTTATTTCTTTCTAGCCCTGGTCAGAAAGTTGTTTGGGGAAGAAACTGCCACAGCTTAAGTGCTTTTACCACCACGCTTGTTTTCCGCTCTCCCCATGGCACTGGTCCCATGTATTCTTTCACAGTAAACCATGAAAACATAAAAATCAGTCAAACCGTCACCATAAACAAGCTCTCTCCTTGAGAGGGAGGTAAAACTGACGTTCTCCTCTCTGGACAGTGAGTGATGAGAATCTATTACTCTTTAGCTTTAGGGACTCAAGTCTTGCCAAACTTTCCCTGTGCCTAAGTCTCCCCAGCCCCTCACTGAGGGAGACAGTATACGTGGAACAAGTCTGACAGCTTGAACTAACCAGTCAGTCCAACAACATGGGAAGTCAATAATGAACATAATCATACAAAGCAACTGCTGAAGAGAATGGCTTGGTCAATTCAGATTTCTAAGCATACTGCCAATTAATATTGGCCTTGAAAAGATAGGTCATGAGTTCAGATAACTGGCTTCAAGAATTACACACTATTTTACATTTGGTAGTGTATATATGTCCATGCCACTCTCTCACCCTGTCACATCTTACCCCTCCCCCTCCCCATATCCTCAAGTCCATTCTCTAGTAGGTCTGTGTCTTTATTCCCGTCTTGCCACTAGGTTCTTCATGACTTTTTTTTCCCCCTTAGATTCCATATATATGTGTTAGCATACTGTATTTGTTTTTCTCTTTCTGACTTACTTCACTCTGTATGACAGACTCTAACTCCATCCACCTTACTACAAATACCTCCATTTCGTTTCTTTTTATGGCTGAGTAATATTCCATTGCATATATGTGCCACATCTTCTTTATCCATATATACACTACCAAATGTAAAATAGATAGCTAGTGGGAAGCAGCCGCATAGCACAGGGAGATCAGCTCGGTGCTTTGTGACCACCTAGAGGGGTGGGATAGGGAGGGTGGGAGGGAGGGAGACGCAAGAGGGAAGAGATATGGGAACATATGTATATGTATAACTGATTCACTTTGTTATAAAGCAGAAACTAACACACCATTGTAAAGCAATTATACTCCAATAAAGATGTTAATAAATAAATAAATAAATACTTCTTGAATATCTTTAAAAAAAAGAATTACACACTATTTTTAATTTGGAAAGTTATGGAATCTCTGAACCTTAGATTCTTAATGTGCAAATTCTTAATATACAGAATGAGGATCATTTTTAATTATCTTATGTAAATGTCCCTGGCACAGAGTCAGGCATACTAAATGTTATTTAAGCTATCAAACTAGTTGATTTGAGGGTTACTATCAATGTTGTAAATTACTAATAAAGGAATAATCATGGTGCTATTAAAGCATAAATTTTAAAGATAAAAAAATTGAGAAGCACTCTATGTCTTGATATAAAAAGCTATCTAGAATATGCAAAGTGAAAAAAGGATACATAATTATGTAGCCTGCTACCTTTTTTCAAAAGGGGCAAATTAAGAATGTGTATTGATACTTTCTTGTATATGCTTTATATAGAAACTCCAAAAGGACACCTAAAACATTCATAACAATAGTTACACCTGCTTAGAGTGGGAGACCTCAGAACTGGAGCTGGCAGATGGGGTGGGAAGGAGTCTTTTTAATGTGTAACCTTTTATATTTTTTGAACTATGTGAGAAAGTATTACCTATTCAGCAAATTAAATTTCTGTTGAAAGGGTAAGTAGAAGAACTTGACGGGATCTTCCTTTTGGTGCATTTTACCTGTAAGTCTTCTCTCTCTCCAATGCACAACTACTCACTAATCAGTTACCAAATTTTTACTTGATTTAAAAAAAATAAAATGAATTGTTATGTTTTTTAAAAATCTGCTTTTCTACACGACGCCCCAAAACCTATGGGATGCAGCAAAAGCAGTTCTAAGAGGGAAGTTTATAGCAATACAATCCTACCTCAAGAAACAAGAAACATGTCAAATAAACAGCCTAACCTTACACCTAAAGCAATTAGAGAAAGAAGAATGAAAAACCCCCAAAGTTAGCAGAAGGCAAGAAATCATAAAGATCAGATCAGAAATAAATGAAAAAGAAGTGAAGGAAACGATAGCAAAGATCAATAAAACTAAAAGCTGGTTCTTTGAGAAGATAAACAAAATTGATAAACCATTAGCCAGACTCATCAAGAAAAAAAGGGAGAAGACTCAAATCAATAGAATTAGAAATGAAAAGCAGTATGGAGGTTCCTTAAAAAACTTAAAAATAGGACTACCATACAACACAGCAATCCCACTACTGGACATATACCCTGAGAAAACCATAATTCAAAAAGAGTCATGTACCACAATGTTCACTGCAGCTCTATTTACAATAGCCAGGACATGGAAGCAACCTAAGTGTCCATCGACAGATGAATGAATAAAGAAGATGTGGCACATATATACAATGGAATATTACTCAGCCATAAAGAGAAATGAAATTGAGTTATTTGTAGTGAGGTGGATGGATCTAGAGACTGTCATACAGAGTGAAGTAAGTGAGAAAGAGAAAAATACCATATGCTAATACATATATATGGAATCTAAAATTTTTTTTAAAAATCGTTCTGAAGAACCTAGGGGCAGGACAGGAATAAAGACACAGACGTAGAGAATGGACTTGAGAACACAGGGAGGGGGAAGGGTAAGCTGGGATGAAGTGAGAGAGTGGCATGGACATATATACGCTACCAAATGTAAAATAGATAGCTAGTGGGAAGCAGCTGCATAGCACAGGGAGATCAGCTTGGTGCTTTGTGACCACCTAGAGGGGTGGGATAGGGAGGGTGGGAGGGAGACACAAGAGGGAGGGGATATGGGGATATATGTATACGTATAGCTGATTCACTTTGTTGTAAAGCGGAAGCTAACACACCATTGTAAAGCAATTATATTCCAATAAAGATGTTAAAAAAAAAATCTGCTTTTCTCCTCAAAGATGCTGCAGTTAATGAAGGGCCAGAAGAAGTAACTGCCATTACTCATCCAGTTGGTAATGTGTGCTGTGCACCTGACTCCACCTACAGTTCTTGGAAAGGACAATAAAAAGGGGATATATGCCAGTACCAATTCAGGATTTTCAAAAGAAAAGGACATAAATAAGCACCACAGTCAGACCTAGGGTTGATTCATTCATTTCCAGTGCTCAACGGATGCCCTGTGACCGAAAAGTGATTATCTCCAAAAATCATCCATAGATGATGGAGGAAGAAGATTACTCGGTAGCAGTATCTGAACTGACAAGGCAATGCTGTAGGGTTTATCAGCTTTAGTATGAGCTCTGACTAAACACCAAATGCAAAATTTTCAAGAGGAGTCATAACGAAGGTCTCTCTAGAAAAGAAATAACTTCATCTTGGAAGCTTAATATTTAATGCATTTTAAGCAGCAGAGCAAAGACTCCAGATGAAAATCATCCATCAGTTTGAGTTTAAAGAATTGGGACCTAATGAGATAACCTCAAATGTGAATAAGCTCACTGAGGAGCCAGGAATAATACTATTGTGGAAATTTTCAATCCTCTCTTTGCTTCTTCTGTGGCTTCTGGACTCCCCCTTAGGAACCACCTACTAGCTGCCTAGCCACTTCATGGTCTGCTGTGTTAAGCTCTCCCAGGAACAATACTGCAGCTCTAGATATTGAGACGTACATGTTCTACTGCAGATGCTCTCTATTTAAAGGGCCTCACTTTAGCCTACTGCAAAGATAGGTTTATTTGAAGGGGCTTCTGACACTGAACAGTTTAATGGCTATTTCTTTTAAAATAACAGAAATAAATTGCCGTTTAAATAAAGATGACTTCTAAAGAACTCAGAGTTTTTCTCTGACCTTCAGATTTTCATTTACATGTTTTTATTTGACTTGAATACCTCAGTAGGGTGATCGACCATCCCAGTTTTCCCAGGACTGAGGCTTTTGGTGGGCCATGGAATTTTCAGTGCTAAAGTTAGGAAAGTCTAGGGAAACCTAGGATGGTCGGTCACCCTGTTCCTGAAAGATCTTAAAACAAACATGTCCAAAACAGACCTCCTGAGTTTTCACTCTCACCCTCAATTTGCTCCTCCTCTAGTTTTTCCCCATCTCAGTAAATGGATCCGTCTTCCTTTCCTTCACTCCCTACCATCCAATGATTCAGCACATCCTTTTGATTCTATATCCAAAATATATTTTGAATGTGTCTACTTCTTTCCATCTCCAAGGCTACCATACTAGTCCAAGCCACCCATTTCATCTTCCCTTTTCCACTCTTTTCCCCTATGATTAATTCTCCATACAGCAATCAAAAAGATCTTTAAAGTGTGAATCACACCATGTCACTTTCACAATTACAACCATTCAACAGCTTCCCAATACTTTCAGTGGCCTAAAAGGTCCTATGTTATGTGCCCTGATCTACCTTTTCTGACTTCATCACATGCCATCCTTGCTCCAGCCCTCAGACCTGAGAACTCCAACTACAAACAAGCTCTTCCTTCAAAGGCCTTCATACTTGCAGTTCCGTCTAGAATGCTCTTTGCTGCTGCTCTTGGCCTGCTGATTCTTCTGCATTAAATGTCATCTTATTGGCCTTCCTAATCACCCTATATAAAATAGAAACCATCCATACTCATTATTTTCTATCATATCATCTGTTTCTTTGCACAGTACTTATAAAAAATTTTAATGATTTTGTCTATTGAGTTATTTCTTGTTGTATCCCAACTCCCAGGAAAACATGAGCTCCGTGAAGGCGGTAACCCACATCACTTTTCTATCTTGTTTATTTTTTATGTCCAGCATGGATCATAGTTCACAACACATAGTAGGCACTCAGATCTTTTTGCAAATGAATGGATTGCCCACTGGTCACCAGGCATCTCTTTTTATTGCCACAATAATTATATAAATAGGTATTATCTGTATTTGATAGATGAGGAAGTTGAATATCAGAGAATTAGTTCACTTGCCAAGCGTGTATGATTAGAAAGTGTCTTGTTCAAGGACTGAGTCCCGCTCTAAGTTTATTATACCAGTCCCAACTCATCCCTCACTCCTTAGTCAACTGAGTAGAACACAGAATTAGGACTTGGGTGTTGACCAAGCTGCTTTTATAGATGTGGTCAAAGTAACTGTAAAATACAGGGAAGACCATCAGAAGCACTGAAGGATGGAAAACCACAGATGTGCTTGACTATGTGTGTGTGTGTGTTTATACACACACACACACACAGAGAGAGGTTAGTTATCCACTTATCCACTGACTATCACAAAGTCTAGAATATTTGGGGGTGGGAGGAGGGGACAGGTTAGCTGAGTGGATGAAAACCACTGGTCACAACATACATTGGTTATTTTTAAGTTTAAAGGTATTTCATAAAGACAGAGGTAGCCAAGGGCCCATTTCTACTTGTAGATCACGTGTCCCAATGTAAAGGACTAGTCCGGGGGCATATGGTAAGCCTTTTGGGATTTGATAAATGTTGCCACCTTACGATCAAGACTAGATAATGTAAAATAGAACAGGTGAAGCCAGCATTCTCCTCAAGAAGACTTCATTTCAAAGTCAAACATGCTCGTTTGTTCTTTCATATATCCATTCACTCTGCCAACATTTATTCAATACTTACTTGTACAGACACTGAGGATCATGAACAATAAACAGCCTAAACTCTACTCAAGAAGTTTCAAGTACTATAATGAGAGACAGAAAATGGCACAGAGCATAGTTAGAGCTATGTTAGGGTAGCTACAGATTATTCAAGAAATGAAAGGCGACCACGTCACTCAGAGTTCAGACAGGAAGGACTACAAGGAAGGTTCCTTGGCGTAAGTAAAATGTAAGCATAGATATGCAGGAGGAGGACGGATTAACCAGGTAAATACTAAATACTAACTGCTTTCATCATCATTTTTGTAAAATATAATCTTTTCTTTGAGCTCCAGGTGCCCATATCCAAATGCATAATTGACAACTCTATCTGGGTATCTCACAAAGATTTCAAAACCAAGATGTCTAAGCTGAAGTCTTTGGACATCTCATCTAACATTCCTCAAGAAACCCTACGTCTCTATTCTTATCATATAAAATACTAAACTGCTTTCCTTACTATTTATACCTCATCCCTGCTTTATTATTTCTTAATAAAACATACAGTAAAATGAGATTGTACTCCTAGTCTCGTGTTCATTTGCTAACTTATCGGGGGAAGTTGGGGAGAAAGGAATATGAAATGCCCTAGTGTCTTTACCATGCGTCTCCCATCAGCATGCGACACTGTAACCTCCAGAATGGCAATGCCCTAGGTCATAGCTAATAACCCACTAGGAACTCATCTGACTGAACGTTCAGAGCCAGTCTCCTAAAGATATTTATGTGGTACCGAAGTGCTCTTACAAATTGGTCAAAATCATGATCTCAGTGGCATCATGTGGAGTGGTGGGGCCCTGTGAAGGTTGGCGAGGCCCTGTGAAGGTTGGCGAGGTACCTTAGAAACGTCCTGAGAAGGAAGCTGCTCTCTCTTCTCCTTCACGCATGTCAACACAGCATCTGGAGTCTCCTCTCCAGAGGAGCCTGGCTCAGGGCCCACAGCTTCCGGCTTCCCATTCTCTTGGGGGACTGCGGGTTGCTCACAGGATGGATTTCTAGGTGGGCCTTTGGGAGCACTCCCTTGTTCTTCTGACAGCTTCAGCTTTAGTTCTAAGAGAAATGCCATGAGTTACCAGGAGCAAGGAGGACTCATTGGCCCTAAAAAGAGCAGAGAGCCTTTCAGGAATTCCTTCCCTGATGCCAAGTGAGTGGAAATGAACAGTGCCGATGATGGTTCCCCAGATGTGAAAATAGAGGGCTCTTGAGGCTGGGATCTCATGGAGGTGGAAGATCATCTGTGGGAGTAACTCAGTGGTCTAGATTTCCGAGGAGGATTCCTGGAGAAAGACCAGTGGTACCTGGCCCCAAAGTTTTCACCTGTTATCTATCACAACACCTGAAATTCTATACTCAAAGATTCATTTACTTGGGTTTTGAAAGTTGTGCAGCCATTAAGAGCCCCTGCAGAAATGCAAGTACTTCTGGAAGGCATTACACAGTGCAGACGTCTGAGGATACATCGGAGGGGTGGGGAAGGGGACATGGGAATGCCAGCCCCAACTTGACAGATTTCACAATTTTGTCTAATGCCAGTATTTAAAATCCAGAAATCACCATTATTGCAATGTGACTTTATATAAACCTACGTAATTAAAAATAAAAAGGCCACCTGGGACTTATCAAGAAATTAGATTTCAGAATATGCTAGGGGACTGCTTGTTTGAATGAGGCCATTTATATTGATTTCTCAATTACATACATACCTCATCTTCTCTGATGTTTGTTTTTTAGTTAGGCTCTGGCGTGGTGTTTAAACACCGTGTATATTATAAACCTGCTACATCACTACACTTCAATACCACTGAATTAATATTCCTTTCAGTTCTTTATCACCATCCTTCTAGAAATCTGGAAAAAACTCCCATGTCTCTAAGTATTGAAATAAAAAGTGTAGAGAGAGGAAGAAAATAAATTTTTATTGGTAAATAACCATCATCCCTTAAGATAGATTTTAGACTTAATTAATACTCACACCACCATCTCCAGAGAGACAGAGAAAGAACACTGGATTAGGAGGAAGGAGAATCAAGTTTTACTCCTAGGTCACCACCTCCCAGCTACGTCACCTTCCCCTCTCTCTGGACATAAATGTCCTCATCTGTGCAATGGGGTGTGTGGAATAAATGATTGCTCAGGCCTCTTCTGTTTCTAACATCCAAGAAACCAATAACCCAGGGAAGTGAATACTCCACATGTTGAAATGTTCCTGGCACTGAAGTGAATCACTCCACCTGGGAGTCTGGAGTTCCTCAGTCTCTTTATAAGGAGATATATTAAATGGGATCAAACAATGAAGGGGACCTAGGACCCTTTATTTCAAGATGGGGCCTCTGATCTAGGCAGGAGACAAGGTTAAAGAGGGCACAGGTGGAAGAGAATCAAGAACTCCTTGGAGGGCTTCCCTGGTGGCGCAGTGGTTGAGAATCTGCCTGCCAATGCAGGGGACACGGGTTCGAGCCCTGGTCTGGGAAGATCCCACATGCCGCGGAGCGGCTGGGCCTGTGAGCCACAACTACTGAGCCTGCGTGTCTGGAGTCTGTGCTCCGCAACAAGAGAGGCCGCGATGGTGAGAGGCCCACGCACCGCGATGAAGAGTGGCCCCCGCTTGCCACAACTAGAGAAAGCCCTTGCACAGAAACGAAGACCCAACACAGCCAAAAATAAATAAATAAAAACAAATACTTTAAAAAAAAAAAAAAAAAAGAACTCCTTGGAGCACATTATCACGATTTTATCTGCTTCCTTCCTGAGAAAGGAGATCCTTGGCTGGCATTTACCTTTGAGCTGTTTACGACCTTTAGCCAAATCATTCATCCATTTCAGGACTTCAGGATTAGATGTCTTGTCACCATGTGAAGGCTGTAAGGGAGGGAAAATGGGGATGGAAGGAGGTAAAGGGAGGGAGGGACAGAAGAAAGAGAAAAAAAGGAAAAACAAAATTTTAAACAGCTAAGGTACACGAAGGTAGTTCAGGAACATATAAAGCTGGGAGAGAGATTCAGGTGTGATACCTCCAGGTGATGGAGTTGCCTCTGAAAAACAGTGAACATTCTTGACCTCCTCCACTCTTTCATCCTTGCCATGGACACTGTTTCTAAACACACCTGGTCACCCAGCATTTTTTACATAGTCCTAACTATGTCAGTGCCCCCTACAGTCTAACCCTCAATCACCTTGTGGGCTACCCATACCCGACACCCCATTGCCAGGTCATTCTTTGTATCAATGTAGACGGTTCTACTGATACAAACCAGCACTTCCTCCCTTGCCACTGCTCATAACTTATGACCAAAACCTGCCTGGGGAACACTGATAAACTGGAAGCTTTAGCTCCTATCAGTCATATCCTCCAAGCTGAAGAAAGGAGACCCCAGGGTCTCTAAAACCTGACAACAGTCTGAGAAGTCAGTATGTAAGGGGGATACCCAGATTTCAACTGCTCTCACTGTTTACAGACTCAGTATTCTACTGGGCTAGCATTAAAGTAAAAATTAACTATATGAGTATGGACTTGGGCAAATTATTTAGGCTCTCCATGCCTCAGTTTCATCTACCAAATGAGGATTATAATAGCATCTCCCACATAGGGCTGTTGTGAGGGATGAATTAGTGAATATACGTAAAACACTGAAAAGAGTTCCAGGCACATGCTAAACACTATAGAGGTGTTAGCTAGAATTAAAAATATTATTATTGTTATTATTACTGGCAGAGGTGATAGCAGTAGTAGTAGTAGTGTTACTACCAGACCTTCAAAGGAATGGTGAATAAGTCTTCACAAACAAACATACACGTAGGGGTATGTATGTCCTACCTAGTAGCTAATCGCACTTGGATGTGGCAATAAGAATATAGTTTTAATTCTAGAAGGATATGACTCTGTTCATACAAATCATTCACCTTAATTTCTGGATTTCTTTTCAGAGCCTAAAAGTAAATTTTCTACAGAAAGAGAAACTGGGAGAGATGAGTAGCCAAACATACCTAGCCTCCAGCCCCACAGGTCAGTAGGAAACTTTCTTAAACAAGTTGAGGCCACCCTGGTAACTTAAATGGAGGCTCAAGAAGATTAGTGGTTACTTTGAATTGGGGATATACAAGGAGCTAAATAAGCATGCTCAAGAAGACATCACAAACACTGTAATAGTAGCCAGAAACGTGTATAATGTTAGTGACAAGTCTAGTGGCTCTGCCATGTTTAAGAATCCATTAAATCCATATAACATCAGCAAGATGTTGGTGAGAGAGAGACATAGGGAGAGGAGTGTGGTCCTCTCAAGGAATTAGTTCGAAGGAAAAAACAGTGCTTGTGTAAGAGGATCATCAAATGTACATGGGATTAGATGTTTTAATTGTGAAACACAAGACATGGTTCTATCACTTCTATAGTGATGTAAAAACCATACAGTTTAAAATCAAGATGGAAAATAACACTGAGGGAAAATGACAGTGATTTTTTCCCCTAGGGGAGCCCAGAAGGGAGACTCTGGTTTCCAGTAGGGAAGCCCTGGTTTCAGGACCACGGACAGTGACACACCGAGGGCACACCTCCAAACTGCTGTGCCTGGTCCTACCCATGGTCTGCTAGAATGATGCACTGTACTACTTCCCTGATATAACGTTTAGTACTTTGGCTTTGGGTAACAGTCTGGTTGTATGAACAGTCAATGTTTTACACGTGATTTCTCGAAATCCTCACAGAATTCTTCACTCTGATCTGAAAACACATCTTGTTCTCTGGAACACATCTTTTTCACTGGATATGTTCCACACAGTTAATGCAATCTTCTGAAACACTGTTAAAAACAAAAATGAAAACCTAAGACCCTAAGCCAATGATCATCAAAGAAGCTTTCACTACTGCAAACAGGACTTAATAGAAATTGAAGGCTGAATTTTCTGACAAAATATTTTAAAGCCTGAAATCATTTTCTGAAATGAATTTTGTATTTCCCTGCTCTTGGGCGAGCTTTCAAAAGAGGTTAAATCAAGTTCACAAGGATGGCAGCTCTCAGATCATATGGAAAATTTTTATATACAAGCTGTGGATCTTCAAGCCTTCTAACGTCTGAACTATTCCAGTTTAATAGGCCCCAAGGGCCATACACCCAAAAATTACACAGTGTAGATTTTGTTCAGTGTAATTAAAATGGAGCTCATGAGTCACATAACTGAGGGTACTACTGGACCAGATTTGTGGTCTGCCAAAGATGATTCAAAAGACACTTTAGAAAGATTTATGGATCAGGAATCAAAGGACCTATGTTGCTGTCTTGGCTACATCAAGTCTTTGCTGTATGAACCTGGAGAAGTTACTTCCCTTCTCTGGGCCTCAGTTTCTTCAATGGTCAAATAAGATAAGACTGACTGATCCCTTTTAATTCTAACATTCTCTAATTCTACTGAAAGTGAACATCTGGCTGAAACAGCCTTTTCTAAGTCCACGAGTTTAACAATAGTTAAATGTAAAATCAGTTGTAGGGAATAAATACAGTTCTGGATATGAAGTGAAATGGTTACATTCAATAGAGAAGGAAAGATGTATGTCATACCAGGGCATCAGACTAGCATGGAGGCCCAGCAGGAGCTCGGATTCAAAAATTGGCAGCGGGTGCTATTGACCCCACCGTCAGGCTGCCAGGAAGGAAAGCCATACACACAGCAACCAATTAAAGCCCATTAACATGTCAAACCTCTAACCACAGCCTGGCACCCAGACAGGAAGGGTGAGGGGAAGCCCTGTTTCCTGAGACATGGAAGGTTCTGATTACTTCAAAGACTTTAATACACACGGAAGCAGTGACCATGAAGCCTTCTTCCTTTACTGCTCCCAAATTCATCCATCTGCATGTTGAAGTGTGTGGGCATCTGTCTACTATGGCCCTAAAGCTTCTCCTGACAAAGGCAGGAGGTGCCAGGAGAAATTCTTCTCTAAAATACTCAGCTGCTGGGTGGCTCTTATAGTTGAGAAAAGTAATCCAGGGTCTGCAGCTGCAGGTAGAAAAATCCAATGGAAAATTAATGTCTATCATTTTCCTTTATTTTTTGACAAGGCAGAGGTTGCCATGGGATAGCCTATTCAAATATCACGCAAACAGACTAAAAAGTTAATAATATCTGAGACCACTTACTTCCTTTGTGCCAAAACCGTAAAAAGCATTATATATGCACTCCCTCATTTAATACTCACAAACTTAAGAAGTCACTACTAATATTAACTCCACTTTACAGATGGACAAACTGAGACTCAGAAAGATAAAGTAACAAGTCCAAAGTCACAGAGTTCCTAAGTGGCTGTGCGGATTCAAATCCAGATCAGTCTGATTCAAAAATTGCCTGGTTAGAAATATCAATAGGCCCTGGGGATGGAGCCCCTAATTGTTTCTCTACAGATTCCAATATGAGGGCATCACAGATCCAATAAAACTCCAGCAGCAAGTAAGGAAAATCAGTTTCTCTCAGGCTATCTGGAGCTTTCAACTTTCAGTGGACACTTAATGAATTTTACTTGTACTTCTCCACTGCAAAAACGATTCATCTTTAACCACCCCAAGCCTGAGCTGATAGAACACAACTACCTTAGGAAGGTTATAAGTCTTTGCTGGGCCTCCGTCTCCTTATCTGTAAAATAAAGGCCCGTACTCACAATGTGTAGAGCACCCTCCTGCTCTATAAAAGACAATAAGTAGTTGTGACTGCCTGACCTCAAGGAAGAGAAGAATCTTCAACACCTTAAGGTTGTCTTGAAAGCCAATCTGATTTTTTTTCCATTTTTAGCAAAGCTAAAACTCCCTCCTTAAAACCCCTCTTTTAGTGAATTTGAAGTCACTGTGGGAAACACAGAACAAGAATAACAGGAGAGTGGAATATTACCTACCCTCGCCTGCCTCCCCAGAACTAACCCACACTACAGGGACCTGCAGATTGCCTCTGGACCAAGAGCTTAGTGAGCCTTTAAATATTTAAAGATGTTTGAGACATTCCCTGGTCTCATTTATTTTAATAACAAGCTGCTCTGGACCCTCTGCCAAAGACCCAGTATCTTTGTGCAATTCTACATGGATATGATTCTTCTCTATGCCACAGTCACCAGTAGAGACAATAAATAAAATGAGCATTGGCCATCAGGACACTTACCTCTGACTCTATTGTTTCTTAAGTAAGAAAAGGAAAGGTTCATGATTGTAACACTGCAGCACCAGCAAGAAGGCTGGTGTCTCTCCGACAGGAAAGGATGGGATCAGGGTTTGTTCTTAAGAGTGGCCTGAATAGATGTCACTTGATAGGTCCTCACCCATCAACCAGAAAGTACTTTATTGTCAAAGACAACTCTCCCTCATTCTGTTCCACAATGAGAGATTCTGCCCTTTGAGTCCTTAATAGGTTCTTATCAAATGCAAATGAGAAAAGGCTAAAGAAAAAATAAGACCGTAATTCAAAAGCTTTCCAAATTTTAGTCCTAGGAACACTAATGATGGTAAGGTTCCTCAGAAAAAAAAAAAAAAAAAAAAGGAGAGATCAATAATCAAATCAGTTTAGAAATAAGAGTTGTAATTTGCTACTAGGAATTATCTTAGCAGAGATCAGCTAACAGCATGTGAGAACAAGACAGACCCAGAATGGAAACTCAATTTATGATAGGTCCTGGGTTGGCCAATGGAAACTGAGCTGTCCCCTGGCACAGAGATGTACTCAAAAAGGAAGGACAGAAAAGCCCATGCATTTCTGACACAATCCACTCATTTCAAACCACAGGGTCCTTACCCGGTATTTCTTCTCTTGTTCAAATTTTTCTTCAAATTTCCGAATTTTCCGCTTGAGGCTCTGGATGTGCTTGGTGAGCTGGGTGATGGTCTGTGGCTCTTTGCCGTCACCACAGCTGCACCGTGAAGAACTTCGGGGCCTGCGGTGATTCCAGAGAGGGAAAGAATCATCAAAAACAGTACTATATATAAAAGAGGTTACTAATAAGGACCTACTGTATAGCACAGGGAACTCTACTCAATACTCTGTGATGGCCTATATGAGAAAAAGAATGTGAAAAAGAGTGGATATATGTAAAACTGATTCACTTTGCTGTATAGCACATACTAATACAACATTATAAATCAACTATACTCCAATAACATTTTTTTTTAAGATATAAATTTTTTAAAAATGGTCTTCCAGTAAACACTGCTGCTGGTCTACAAACCAAGCTTCCTAGATGATCAGAGAGGTCCAGAGGCCAGCTCATTATCTGATGAGTCTACTGTGGTAGCATCTGCTCATTATTGGAAATCCCTGATCACAGAACTCCATTATGGGCAAACGTCGTCAGGGACTTTAGTCTACAAATGTCAGAATATTAGTCTAGGAAATGTATTTCCTAAAGCTTGGAGGACACCAATTTCAGACTAATGAGAGAGCCCTATTGCACCGTCATCCTCAGTAAGTTGCATGAGTCCCACCTAAAAACAATTTCAAGGAAGATTTAGATGAGTAGTTAACTCTTCTTTATATAACAGAGCCTTTGTGAATCTAATGAAAGGAATGGACCCCCTTTCCAGAAAACGCGTTCACCTTCTCACCTGACACACTTTACAACAGTAATAATTCACTAAATCCCTCAAGTCCACCAGTAGACAGTCCGTGGACCCTGGTCTAGATAAACTCATGAGTAACAGCAGGAGTTATTAAGGAGAAACTAGGAATTCCCTGCACGTATTTTTGGTCAAGGGAGACTCATTTTAGCTACGCATCAAAACTACTTACGCAACTTAAAAAAAAAAAAAAAGAACACATAGTTTCACATTTTTTTTTTGTCTGGGGGAGCTACTGTAAGCTACCACTTTTCTAGAATCCAAGGAGAAATTGAGATGTACAACTCACAAGCATTGCTACAATCCATCCATCGAGGCCACTGCTGGACATGGAAAGAATACTTATGAGTTCATCAAGAATTCCTGGTACTTGCATGTTCACAGACTTTCTTAGGATTCTGGTCATTTCACCAAAAATGTTCAGACATGTGAGCCGTAGGGCAGCCTGTGTCTCGAGACCATCTCCTCCTGATTCAGGAAGGCCTGAAACAGCATTCTTAACTAGAAAGTACTCTGATTTTTTGCCATTTATTGTTCAGGGCTTGCAGTTGCTTTTGGTAGGCATGTTTGCTCTATTTTGGACACACCCTTCACTGAATTTATAAATGTATTGGGTTGTATTGTAAATGGTATTTTTAAAAACTGCATGAAATGAAGACAAGAACAAAACAAGGTTTCCTTACATCATAAACTGCTGAGTGCTGGGTGGAGAAGGGGCTGATTCAGGGTCTAAGTTGAATCTCTGGCTTTGGCTGAAGATGGAGCATCGTGGTGACAGAAGCGGGTTGTCACCATCAGTGATGTGACAGAGCAGCCTGCTAGTCTCAACAGACTGGAGGTCTTCTGGTGCACTGTCCGCTCCATTCTGTACATCTCTGTGCGCTGGCACAGGGTCTGAGGAAACAAGATAAATCACCGAGACTTAGAAGTGACAGAGGGCTTGAGACTGTCATGTTCTTAAACAAAGATTATAAACATTCATTATAATGTCTTGCCTCTTTGTCATTTCTTCCTTCTGGGGATATGAGAGCCTTTCAAAATTCTGTCATGTTCGTTCTCACAGAATCTGGACAGAAAATATTACAAAGCCAACACACACCAAAAGACGGAAACACAGATTGTTTCGGTCTGAGTTACACAAGTCAGCACGGTCCAAAACTACAAAAATCCTCTCTTTATTTCATATTATTTGCATATGTCAGAGAGTATATAACAACATGTTAGAGTGAAAAAAAGAAAACAATGACATGGAACTGGAGAAAAAGATAGATTATGAGGGAGAATAGTTATAACAGAATTGCCAGTGAAGGAAGGGAGAGGAGGGGGTAGGGAGGAAAAGAGAAGAGAAAACAAAGGAGGAAGAGAGGGGCGAGGAGTCCCCAGATAGAAAATTACTCAGCACTCATTAAAAATGATGGAGAACTCAACATCAGTATGGAATGATGTTCGGAATAAACTAAATGAAAACCACGCATTTCAACACAGAACAGTAATGATTCCATTTGATATAAGCAGCATACATTTATGTCTACAAATAAATGCACTAAAAGATCAAAGAAGCTACATAGCAACTACAAAGCATGGTGGAATTAGGAATGGTTCTATTTCTTCTCCAAAATTTTAGGTAGCATTTTATTTGGGACAAAAACAAAAACCAAGAACAAAACCTGCTCTAAACCCTCTCCCCAGCTTGGCAGCTCTCTGCCTGAATGCTCACTGTGATCACTCCCCTTTTAAATGAGCTCACTGGCTCCCCAACCAGGTCAGTCCAGAAAGTGGGCACCCCTGTGCTACAGAGGTGAGGGCAGGGCAATGAGGAACGTTAGGACGCTGAGTCACGGTGGCCGGAGTGAGAGTCTCTCCATCCTGGCGTGCTGTCCAGAGCTACTCAAGGAGCAGCCAAAACCTTCTCAGTTTTGCCCAGCAAACAAGTGAGGGCAACCCAAGGCTTTCTCTTATTCTGACTACCCTAAAGAAAGAGCAAAAAACACAGATTTTCTGGGTGAATAAGTGAATCTGAAAATACCGACAGTCCACTTTTCCAAAATAACATTTATCACAATTTGGTACCGGATGAATCTTAATCAGGTTTAGAATGGCTCGAGCTCTCTAGAGCTTGAAATGCAATTTGCTTTGCGTAACATCAAAGTTCTGATTAGATCCTTGTGTGTTTTCAGTTGGCTTCTCCGCTTTTGGGCTGTAGACTGGGAGGGTGGACAATGTCTCCGATCGGGCCTTTAAAGCCGATCGACAGCACCTCTGTCAGTGGCTGAGGCTGGTCAGAAGCGGATGGGGTGAGGACTGGGGAAAGCTGGAGCCAGACGAATGCCAAAGCCCAGGCCCACAGGCAAGTGTGCTGGTGTGCCTGACACAGCTCGCCACAGGCAACACCCTGGCTAAGAATAATTTAGCCAGAAAACACTGCCATTTGGCGGGAGCCCTAAGAAGAAACACGAATGATAGTTACTGACCAGCAAACGACAGCATATACTAACAATGACCTTCAACACCCACCAGGAAGTGTCTGAGTCCCTCACCAAACCCTTTTCTCAAACCATTAGACGCTAAGAAGAAACGCATTTTATTCCTGTTACCCTTTTCGGGGCAGCATCTTTTGGTAATAATGATGGGGAAGAAAAAGATCTTTAGCAAGCACCTGGGACCAGCATAGTTTTGTTGAAATTGTCAAGACAGGAGGCCTTCTCTTCAGCTCATCTGTGGTGCCAGGGTCAAAACTAACAGGAGTCTCTTGGTGCTGTCTTATAATGACAAACTTGGGGCACTTGGGTTCCTAGCCATATGACTAACGTGGATGTAAGAGCTTAGCTTCTGAAACCCACAGAGACCTAAGATATGACTTCACAGAATCACAGGCCACTACGAACGCCACTGCAATAGTAACTGTAAACCTCCATTTACATGGCATCTGTTTTTTGTGGGCACTCAAAAAACCAGTGCTGCCTAACTAACATCCTGACCTTTCTTCCCCCCAATTCACCACTAAAGGAAGCAGTGAGCCCGAAAGATCCCAAAGTAACCAGTTGAAAAGTGACAGTCAACCTAAGTGTCCATCGACAGATGAATGGATAAAGAAGATGTGGTACGTATATACAATGGAATATTACTCAGTCATAAAAAGAAATGAAACTGAGTTATTTGTAGTGAGGTGGATGGACCTAGAGTCTGTCATACAGAGTGAAGTAAGTCAGAAAGAGAAAAACAAATACCGTATGCTAACACATATATATGGAATCTTAAAAAAAAAGGTTCTGAAGAACATAGGGCCAGGACAGGAATAAAGATGCAGATGTAGAGAATGGACTTGAGGACACGGGGAGGGGGAAGGGTAAGCAGAGACGAAGTGAGAGAGTAACACTGACATATATACACTACCAAATGTAAAAGAGATAGCTAGTGGGAAGCAGCCGCACAGCAGAGGGAGATCAGCTCGGGGCTTTGTGACCACCTAGAGGGGTGGGATAGGGAGGGTGGGAGGGAGACGCAAGAGGGAGGGGATAGGAGGATATATGTATACATATAGCTGATACACTTTGTTGCACAGCAGAAACTAACATACCACAGTAAAGCAATTATCCTCCAATAAAAATGTTTAAAAAAAAGAAAAACTGGTAATCTGGTAATGCCTGAGTTCTTTGTCTAAACTAACCTTTTGAGTTGAGAAGTGGCTTAATTAAATCAGTGGGTGCATGCCTATGTGTGCGCATTTGTGTAGACAGGATTATTGAGCTCCTTGCTCAGAAGAGACCAGGGTAGATTCAGAGCCAACCAGCGTTGCTGCCATCCTGGGAACAGAGCCCAGGCCACCACTTACAGACCCTGCTCCCCAAAAGGGAGAAGCTTATGGCAATATTAAACTCGAGTGGCTTCTGATGGGACCCTGGGAGCACACTGCTTTTTCTTCCAAAGAAAGGCGCAACTTGCAGAGCCCAGGCTGTGATGCACTATGCTTTAGAGGGAGGGCCTGGGAGCCAGGGCTCGGGGTGCTCACACTTTCTTGTGGGGCTCCAGCAAGTTCACTGATCTCTCTCTGTGTCCTTGTTTGGACCACCTGACAGGGCTGTGACAGGAAAGTCAAAGGAGATCTGCTGTACAACCTCATGCCTTTAGTTAACAGTATTGTATTATACACGTAAAAAGTTGTTATGAATGTACATCTCATGTTAAGTGTTCTTACCACAATAAAAAAAATTTTTTTTCTTTTATCCTTCTTTGTATTTTCTACAATTTCTGTAATGAGTGTCTTAATTGTATAGGAAGAAACAACCAATAAAAGTTAATGTAAAAATTTGGAAAAAAAAAAAAAAGCATTCCTGGGAAGAGAAGTGAGAAACAACGCCACAGGCAGAACAAGAGAGAACAAAGATTGTGAATTTGAATCCCAGGTCCACCACCTGTTAAGAGGCACTTGAGAAAAAATGGGCCTTTTAAACCCCAGTTTCTTCATCTGTAAAATGGGGAGAATAAGACTAAGGGAGGCCTCTCCCTGCCTCTCAAGACTAAGGGAGGATGAAATAGGAAAACTGTATCCCCTACAAATTTTTGCCATACCCACATAAACCTATTTTTAATATATATGTATATATGTATGTTGTGTGTGTATATATGTGTTTATGTGTATATATATAATCTCAATTTCTTTGTTTTAATTTATTTTTTATTGAAGTATAGTTCATTTACAATGTTGTGTTAATTTTAGGTGTACAGCAGTGATTCAGTTATTCTTTTTCAGATTCTTTTCCCATACAGGTATATTACAAAATATTGAGGATAGGGGCTTCCCTGGTGCCGCAGTGGTTGAGAATCTGCCTGCCAATGCAGGGGACACGGGTTCGAACCCTGGTCTGGGAAGATCCCACATGCCATGGAGCAACTGGGCCCGTGAGCCACAATTACTGAGCCTGCACGTCTGGAGCCTGTGCTCTGCAACAAGAGAGGCCGCGATAGTGAGAGGCCTGCGCACCGCGATGAAGAGTGGCCCCCACTTGCCGCAACTAGAGAAAGCCCTCGCACAGAAACGAAGACCCAACACAGCCATAAATAAATAAATAAATAAATAAAATTAAAAAAAAAAAATATTGAGTATAGTCCCCTGTGCTATACAGTAGGTCCTTGTTGTTTATCTGTTTTATATATAGTAGTATGTATATGTTACTCCCAAATTCCTAATTTGTCCCTCCTCCCTTATAATATATATAAGATTATATATTAAATATAATCTTAATTTCAATCTACAGTTTTCCAAAATTTCAGCTTCATCTTAGGCAATAATGGCCAAGAAATCATAAATTTGATGTGCTAGTTACATTTCTTCAACTAATACACATTAAAATAAATTCCTATTAAAACAATGTTCACCCATGCATCCTTTGTATAGTATATTTGGCGAAACATTGAGATAAGGCGTAGAAACTGCTAAATCGGTAACCATGAGAACGATCATTTTAACAATTATTAATATCAAAATAAGGAAGTTGAATATTATCTTCTCTTACTGACCACCAACTCCACTAGGAGTCCTTATGGGGTTAATGTGGGAAATGAGGACCAATACACCCCTCAACATATTGTACCTCCTACCAGTTATTTATAAATAAGGAAGAAGAATAATCATATCTAATACTCATGCAGTGAGTCACTATGTCCTCAAGCTTGTAATAAGAGTTTTTGCAAGTATTTAATCTTCATAATAACCACAGGACGCTGGGAGTAATGTGATCTTCATTTCAATTTCAGGAGGGAAGGTGGTATGACTATGTGAGCTCCAGTCAGGGAGGGTTTGACCAACGCCCGTGGTAGAAGACTCCACATCTCCGACCTTGGCGGCCAGAGAGTATTTCTAGCAGGCCACTCACTGAGCAATAGGGACCACAGCTTAGAGAAGTCATTATCATCAGGTGTGAAGGCCAGAGCCCACTTCTGATCTGGCTGCAACCCCAGACAGGAACAGATGCTGTATTACAGTTGTTAAATGAATCAGTCAGATTTTAAAAAACATTTTTCTAATGTGAATTTTTAAGTGATTCAAATGTAAATCAACTATACTTCAATAAAAAAATTTTAATTAAAAAGTAAATTAATAAATTGATTTAAAGTTTAAATAAATCTCTATCTGCAACCACTTGAGATGGACTGCTGAGATCTGAGTCACAAATTAGCCACAGGCTTGTGGGTTTGTTAATTTGCACTTTTGGGTTTACCCATCACGGTGGGCCCATAGGTAGCATTCAGATACATTCCAAAATGCCAAACATCATGCCTTTGATGGTACTAAAAACTAAAAGAGTCAGAAACATGTACATGATTCTAATGAGGCTCAAGCATCAGAGTTCTCGGCCAGCCTCACACAAAAAGGGCCACCAAAATAAAACCAAAAAACAACTCAGAAACATCTGATGGATACACAATGGATTTAGTTGCAGGTGTGTTGAATTTAAGTTGAATTTAACCTAAGGCACTAATGGTTCACAAGAGAGAGAATACAGGTAGCCTGAAGTCATCCCAGTAACTAAGCCTGGGGAAACAGATGGGCTTACTTGCTCAGAGACCACTGAGAGGAAAGCAGTATCTGTGAGGTTAGGATGGGTGGGTAGGAATGAGGGCAGATGAAGACGGATTTCTGGTAGATGAGGCCGACCGAGCCACTGAGTGGGACAAGGTTCTCACTCCAAGCAGGCTTCTATGTGCCAGCTTCCGTGGAGGACCACCAGACACCTCAGTGAGCTAGAGGGGTGAGGAATTCGTCACCGTGAAAACAGGGGTTGGCTCCATGGCAAGCATCCTGCAGATCCCAAGAGGCAGTTTGACATCATGAATAAAAGCATGGGCTATAGTTCCAGAAACACCTGGATTCAAGTCCCAATTTTGTCAGATGTGTGACCTGGGACCCATTATTCAATCTTTTTCAATCTCAGTTCTCCCATCTGTTTCAGTGAAAATGACATCAGTATCTACCTCATAAATTGCTGGAAGGATTTTAAAAAGATAAGGAATCTCAAGTGCTTCATATAGTGTCTGGGGGAGAGGGCATAATAACTCATCAATAAATGATAGCTGTTGTTGTTTATATTTATGGTGGTACCTCTGACCTAGTTAGGGAATTAAAGAGGGGAGCCGAAGGGGAAAATGAGTTCGGTTCTGGATGCACTGAGTTAAGAGGCACTTTCGGTCATCCAGGTGGAGGTGCCCAATAGCCCCTCTATACGTGTAGGTATGGAGCTCAAGAGACATAATCTAACTGGGTCCGACCTCATCATGCACTTCCCCGTTTAAACGCCCCTTCCAGAGTAGGGGGTGGGACGGTGAGCATCGTTTTTATTTTGAAGGAGCCAATGTACTGATTTCAATTAAAATGAACAACCGGTAGATTAGGGCACTGGGTTAGCTGGGCGATGAGAAATTCCAAAATCCTTCCTGGAAACCAGAAAGCTACACGGATCAAGAAGCCTCAGCTCAGATCTAAACTTATTCCTTGCCTCTGCGTTTTTGATTACAATCTTCTATTTAAATTTCCATCAGTAAATACAGATCCAGGTTTTAGGTTTTTGAGTAGTTCTTAAGGCAAACTTAATACTATCATTCCTGTTCGCTAGAGAATTATGGAAAGACAATTTTGGAATATTGTTTTCTTGAGTCACTGCTATTATTTCTAACATATGCAACACTTTTTGCCAAGTAAACGTAACATTTAAGTCACAGAAATACATAAATACATAAATCTTCAGGGTATACTGTCACTGATTATTTTAGAAGTCCAATAATAACTTCTATGCACTCTGATAAGAGACTTCTGCAGTTCTTTTTAAGTATTTTCACTGTCTCAATGGTACAAATAAGGAATAAATGACCTCCAGTTTAAAAAAGGTAGTATCAACAAAGGCCCAAGCAAAGGAAGATCACAGTATCATTTTGGGAGGTGTAAACGATTTGAACTCACCCAAATTTTCAGTATTATAGTGATATTCAATAAATTTAAGTGTCTAGATGAAATTCAATAACTATCTTAAATATGCTTTCATTTCACATGGAAACTGGCTTAGCAAAGTAAAGTGCCAAGGGAAAAGGAGGGCGTAGAGACCACTAGATTGAATGGAAACAGAGGAAGACAAAGTGGCAAGGTAGTGGGTGAGAAAGAGGAGCAGCCGGAAAGCTGTGGGGGAAGAAGAAGAAGAGAAACACAGACACCACGATGGTGAGGGTGGGTGAGGAGGCAGGCGCGGAAGGGTGACAAAGGCTGAGTTCGTTCTCAGGAAACACGCGGTGGAAGCAAACTTCTAGCCCAAGGCAGACTGAGGTCTTCAGACGTTAGTGACTTCTACCAGAGCTCAGAACCGTGCTGTGGGCTACAGCAGTGTGAGCCACACGGAGGACAGGGTCAGGTCGCCAGATCTCTGTTGTATGGGGAAAGGGAAGAAGTCTATTCTTTGCATTGTTCTGGAGAAGCACATATGAGGCAGGGATCATTCATATTTTTGGAAGCAGCTTCTACACAGCACCAAACCAAATGCACCACTTGGGGAGAAAAGAAGAAATGATCTTCTAGACAAATCTACCGAGCGACTACAGGAATGTCTGCACTTTCCTCTGATTATTCAAGACTTAACTTCTTTGCCTATATGCACACTGTTGAAGAACCACTGAGAAATAACCAAGGGAAATAAATGGCCGATGGTGTCTGATCTCTGAAAACATCTTTTCCCCTCCCTGTGTCACAAAAGAGGAGCCAAGCGCTCAGCTAAGCTGTGAGTGTGGGGAAGGGGAAGAAAGAGCAAATATCACCCATGATAGTGTCCAAGATTCAGAAGCACCCGGCCGGTGCAGAGAGAAAGCTGGGTGCCGGCACGCTGATCATTTTTCAGCCCAAACAACTTTCCGTGTCTTCTAGTTGATTCCTGTGCAACTGAGCACCTCAGCGGGAAAGCTGAGAAAAATCTGCTAGGAAGGTAACAAGAGCCATTTTCAAAAGAGGGTTTTCATTTACGAGCAGACGTGCTTTGAAAAGCAAAAGGGAACTTATATACAAAGCAAACAGGAACACTACAGAAAGAAATTCCAACCTTCGATGCAGGCCGTACCTTCACAGGCTCATTCAATGTCAGTAAGGAAAAATGAATCAAAAAAAGTTGGACCCACAGTTCCACATAGAGACATGGAAAAGTATAATTCTAGGTTACTGGAAGAGTCAGAAGAGGTTGTCCACTTTGGGCCTGGGGGCTGTTCAGAGCAGTGTCAGACACTGAGCATCTAGGCAAACTGTCTGATCACTTCTAGACTCTCCTTCATAAGCATGAAAGAATAACCAGAAAGAAAGGTTTTTAAATGACTGTAATATATGAGAAATTATGTGCAGGGGAAAGGGGGCATATGGGAACTCTCTGTACTGTATGCTTGATTTTCTATAAACCTAAAACCTCTTAAAAATAAAATCTATTAATTAAAAAACTAACATGTCTATAAGCCCACTGGTTAAAAGCCTGGGCTATGGAGTCAGAGCCCTGGGCTTGGTCCAAGATGCCACTTACTAACAACTATTAGGTCCTTGGCCAGATGAGCCTCTTCACACTCAGAATCCTTTGTAAAAAGTGTGGCAAAGACAAATAGGACAATACATACACCACAGTCTTTGGCCTGTCTTAACAACTGAATTCAAAAAAAAAAATTTTAATAATCACCTGGTGGTTTAGGCCATAGGACTGATTTTTTCCTTCCTTATAAGGCAGTTATAGAAATGGCATCAGAGAATTATACTGTCATCTATGAATTTTGAAATCATTTTTTAAAATGCTTTCTTTGGAAAACAAGGGGTTAATGTGAAGCTCCCTCTTTCAGAAACTATGAAGATGGCGATAAAAGCATCAGAGAAGAATTACTAACAGTAAAGATCTTTTCCAGCCAAGTTATGTCATAGGTTTAGCACAGGATAGATTTTATGGTAACAAATGTAGTTTCACCTTTAATAAGAGGTAGTTACTCAACCATCAGCATTGTAGATTATCGCTGTTATAAATAACCTTTTGTTTAAGAGAACTAGTGTAATGTCAATCAAATGCGGGACTCTAGAGAGGACCTAGAGAATAAACAGTACTAAATGTCATTTCCACACCTTGAAAGTCATTAGAAATTATGATAGAATAGACATTTAAAGACAAACGTAAGCATTATCAACTGGAGGAAAGGCATATAAGCTCTGAATGCCCAGCTTTTAAAATAATGATGGCTGACATTTACTGAGCATTTACCACAGGTGATGTGTTAAGACCCTGATAGGTATTATGCTGTGTCATCCTCACAAAAACCCTAAAAAATAGATACTATCTTTTTCCCTTTTTAAAGAAAAGTAAACTGTGGCAGAGAGGTCAAATAACCTGTCCAAGATCACCCAACAAGCACATCAAGTTCTACAAAGAGCTATGTTTCTGAACAAAGTAGGGCCAATGAATACAATTTATTTGGGCTTTCAAGAAGTCTATGGCATGGTGCTCATACCAAGAGTTATTTAAAAACAAAACCGAATGATGATTGGGCTAAATGTTTTGTAATGGATAAAAAAAAACATATTCACTTAATAATATGCCCCAAAGAAAGAGCTGAATTAGTATCTTGATGACAGATGTGTCAGTACTAATCCTTGCAGATGGATCCTGGATTAATGTTATTTCACATTTCAGAAATAACAATGAAGTGGAAGTAGAGTCACAAGTCTGAGTTTGTGGATGACGTTAGTATTTTTCAAAGAGTAAAATGCAAAGCAACCACAGAAGAAGCTCACAAACCATGAGGAGACTCCATAGTGGCAGATGACCTTCACTGTGGGCCAGCAGGCTCTTCAGCTGGACAAAACTAAGCCATCTACACTTAACATGTAAGAAGCACTAAACTATTAGTTTTATGGGAAATGGGATTTTTGGAGTTCTTACAGACTATATTGATATGACAAAAAGGTCTAGAAGATAGTGTACATTTCTAGGAAGAGTATGGAAAGCAATCCAACAAGCATAATTACTTTGTAACTAGATTATGAAACACTCCCGCTGCCCATATTTTTTAGGTATTAATTCATCTCTTATTGAGATCACTGTAGTTCCACATGTAGTTGTGAGAAACAACAGACAGATCCCTTGTACGCTTTGTGCAGTTTCCCCCAAGAGTATCATTTTGCAAAAGTATAGGACCTGTGCCCATATTTACAAACAAAATTCTACTATTCGACTCCATCTGGAAAACACTATGCAGGTCAGGGAAATACACATCAAGAAAGGCACAGGGGCCTAGAGATGGTTAAGATCAGAGGAGCTGAAACGACTAGAGGAACAGAGGAGCTGCAATAGGTTAATCAACTACAAATCTAGAGGCCTCCAGTCTAACAAAACAAAGTCAGGGATGGACTTTTAAAATGACTTTAAAACCTATTAGTTATACAGAGGGCACATAGGCTGTCTTTGGGCTTAATTTCAGATTCTAGAATATTAGAATCATGTGGACTTAACATTTAGACAGGATGGCAAATGATATCGCGTGAAACACTTAGACCACGGAGTCTGATTGAGGAAACTCCCCCAACTCCTCCCCTTTCCTCCCAACCCTCCACCTCTCAGTACTGAGGGACCGCCCACAAGGTACATTAACTCCCTAAGTTCATTTCCTCATCTTTCATCTGGGGATAATAATGGCACCTTCCTCCTAGGGTGGTTATGGCCATAAGGTAAGAAAATTCATGCAACAACGCCTGGTGCAAACGAAGAGGTTATTGTTAGCTAAGGTTGATATTATTCATTTAAAGACCTTTAAAGCACGGTTTCTAAACTTTGGCACTCTTGACATTTTGGACCAGATAACAATATGTTGGGGCAGTGTTAGGGGCAAGGGGTGTCTTGTACATGGCAGGGTGTTTACCAGCACCCCTGGACTCCACCCACTAGATGCCAGTAGCACTCACACTCCAGCTGTGGCAAGAAAATAATGTCTCCAGATATTGTCAAATGTCCCGAAGGGGGCAAAAAAACAAAAACAACAAACAAACAAAAACACCCAGGTTGAAAACCACCGACCACTGTTTTAAAGGAACCAATTTAGGACAAAATGAAGTACTACTTTCTACAGTGATAGCCATTTTCTAGTGAAAGCAACCAGTGCTACATACTAAAAACATAAAAAGGTTCAAGAAGGATTTAGAAATAACACACACACACACACACACACACACACATACACAAACTGAATGTATAAAGTTTCTAAAAGACATTTGGAGTCTGGGTACTTCTGACGCTGAGGTTATGTAGACTCTCTCTTACTGACTTTAAAAGACTGTCTGGGGCTGCTGCCAGATAGGATGAGACATTACGCGGATGATCAGACCCACCTAGTAGGAGACCTGAGATGCTCCCTGTTCCTGAAACCCACTTATAAACTGCACCTGCAGCAAAAACACCTTTCGTGGAGCCCTTGGAGGGTACTGAGTTCTACAAAGTGTTCCTGAATCTCCCTGAACATCAGAATCATCAAGGGGAGCTTTTCAAACATGGAAAGTTTCAGGCCTCATCTCTACATTTTAATTTTGCATCTTAGAGTGGGGAGCGCAGACATCTGTACATTTAATAAGCACTGCCAAGTAATTGGGAACATCTGGTCAGGTAGACAGTGTCTTAAAATACGACAGAGAAGGTCAGGTTCTCTTCGACTCTGCCCCATTTCAACTTCAACCTTAGGAAGAGACCTACAGACCATACAGTATTCTTTATGGGAATAATTATAGACTGTACCTAGATATACTACATTAGTGTTGTCAAGCAATGTTAGCAACAAGGCTTTTACCCAAATGGAAAGTTCAATGTGAAAGTCAAGATTTTATAATAAAATAATTAATTAGGTATTGCTTTAGAATTATTACTTACTGTAATAAGTCTTCAGTTATCTCCAGTGACAGCTTTTGCTAAAAATGCCATCACCTGTGCTCAGACAGAACAGGGGTTACTAAGCTTAGTCATGGGGAGCAACATCAAATGGTCCTTGTACATACATTGAAAATGACAAGCAGGTGAAAAGACAATCCTCATTGCATTTTCCCATCAACAACACCAGAATAGATGCTTACTAATGTCCGGTGGAAACGTTTGCTTCAGCAGTAAGAGAGGGCTGCTGATTCAGTTAGAGGGATCTGAGCCTCACTATCATGTGGGTTTCCATCTCGCATTATGCAGTTTGCAACCTACAGGTAGGGTGACCAGCTGTCCTGGATTGCCTGGAATTGAGGACTTCCCAGCATGTGGAATTTTTCGTGCTAAAACTGGGCCAGATGGTTACCCTCTGTACAGTCCCGAAGCTGCCTTGCAGCTGGTACCTTCTGTATCGCTTTTCTCTAAAGCCCTCTGCATCCCTCAGATCTGTCCCTGTCCCCATCCCGCCCATCTCGAGCTCTAGCTTGAGCACCTTTCTCCTGAAGTAAATGGACTGAGCCAACTGGTCACAGACCCTAAGGTATAAGTCCATGTGGTCTGTGAGCTTCTTCCCATTGATGAAACTGAGTCAAAGGAAACCTAAGAGAACGTGCCCTTCTTTCTCTCTTAATTCAAGACGCTGTCCACTTAAATAGTGGCTCCCAATACTCAAAAATGTTTATGAAATATAAAGATTCCAGGACTTCCAACCCTAGACTGTCTAGAGATGAGGACTGAAAATCCCCAGGTATAAAAGCTTCCTGGTAATTGTGATGTGCGGGAAGGTTCAAGAACACTCTCTAGAACACAGTGTCCCTTCGGGGTGTCATAAAATCTGCTCCTGCTGCAAGTGCAGTTTGTCATTGGATTTCTAGAACAAGGGAGCATCTCAGGCATTTTACTAGGTGAGACTAATCTTTGTATCCTGTAAACTCAAGTTAAAACACAATATTTGATCTCAAGACATAGAGAATACGGTACTTTGCTCAGACCAGCATTTCAGATGCCCCCTGCAAAAGTTAAACAACTTTAGGGACTTCCCTGGTGGTCCAGTGGTTAGGGACTTGGCGCTTCCACTGCCGAGGGCCCGGATTCAATCCCTGGTTGGGCACCTAAGATCCCATAAGCCGCGTGGCACGGCCCAAAAAAATAAAAATTAAAATAAATTAAAAAATTAAAAATCTAACCTTGATGTTTAAAGAAAAGTTAAACAACTTTACTTAAGTCATGCCTTAAATCAAGTTGAAAGTAAGGTTGAAACCTACTTAAATCACTATTTATATTTCTGAATGTTTGCTTTGAATGGTTAATTAATAGCATATTATATCCAGATATTCCTGTAAAAATCCCTTGTTGGATTTTGTCCTTCTTATACCAAATATTAACATCAACAATTACTAATCCAGTATTTATAGACATCCAAGGCCCAGGGCTAGATTCTAGACTTTAAGAGAAAAAATACTTTTTTAAGTTACTGTAATCTTTTACAGACTTATGGCATCCGTGCTAATCTAGGCAATCACACTATCATCAGGGCTTTATGCACACACATAAAACTATAGTTTCCAGGTGTTCAAAGATCACTCAAGAAATCCATTCACTGGCCCTGAGTTAAGAACAGCTGATCTAATATGAGCATAAATTTCTCCCTTCTGAGTGACACGTGGACTAGAAAATGCATGGCCTTCCTAGAAGAGTGTGTCTTGGAAGCCAATGAGACCTCACTATCCCATAAATTGAACTGTGAAAGCCTCTTTCAAATGTTTATCACTTTGGCAATATTCCTGCCAAATGAAGAAACTCCTTAGGTCCCTGAAAACATCTAGTAGGTGGTTTATAGATTGTGTCAAAGGTTTTTTTTTTAAATAAAATTACAGCGAAACATGGGCCAAATAAAGCATTCCAAGGTCCAAAATAGAGGCTGGGACTTCTTCACTTTCCCTGCATCAATTCCCATGCAGTCATTTTAGCTAAACGAGACTCCTTATTCATAAGCTCTGCAAAGGCCAAAAACATCAGGATGGGTTTTATCTTTGAAAACTTGCAGGAGCTGTTCTTGCCTAGTGCACGTGTGCACGTGCACGCACACACACACACACACACACACACACACACACACACACACACACACCCCAGAGTGGAAACCTCTCTTTTTCATAAACTCTCTTGGAAGGACCCTGGCATATCTCAGATTCACCTACATTTTGGAAAATCCAGCATCCAGCCTACAGGTCTCCTCTAGAAAGAGCCTTTTGCCCATTTCTGCCATTTGACACCTAACATGGAATATATTGATGGTTCCTTTGTGTGGGTGATCCCTACATAAACTTAGTACATATTTCTATTTTATAAAGAATGTGTTAATAAGTTTATTCAAAATCCTGTCCATCCAGGATGAGAAAACGTAAAACTATTATCGACCTTTGGAAAAAATAAGACACATACGCATAAAAGTCATGATAAAAAATGTATATATATACATATATGTATATGTGTGTGTATATATCTATATATGTATCTCCATATCCAACATGCAGCAAATATTTTATTAAACAGTCTTTGCCAGATACTTGTGAAGCTATACAAAGCATCAGATAATTCAAAAGTTAATTCGTATTTGGCTTGGGACTTCTCTATGTGTTTTGTATGTTGTTTACAGGGTGTGGAATATGGGGTTGGTAGAAGAAGAAGGGCATTGTCTAATAATCTGACTCAAATCCCTAACTGGCTTGACACTGGCTCCTACCTGATGGTACTTGCATCTCATCCAAACACAATGGCCAACAGAGCAGAGGAGCTCACCAGGCGACAAGGACAGCCAACTGGCCACCTGCACCCATAGGGAAGTAATTTACCACTTACCAGCAGGGCCACACTAGGCCTCAGCGTCCTTACTATGAATAGTATTAGTTCACAGGTTTAAGGATTTAAATTAATAGCTATGAAGTGCTTAGAACAGTGCCTGGATCACAGAAAGTCTTCCATAATAATAGTAGCTACTATTACTAGCTATCATTAGTCACTATTATTAATACATATTCAAACACTGGAGATGGCCATTTTGCCTACTTAAACCATATGGGTCTGTTTTAAACAGTAATATCTTCAATGCACTATTGCTAATGGTACGGATATAGATTACCTTCATAAATCTCTTCCTTCAGTTCCTGGAGATAAAGGACATCTCATGAAGCAAGCTCACCTAAGCCTATTTCTACCATCCACTCAGAAACCAGTGTGCAAACCTGTGACCCACTGGTGTTAGAAAAGATAAGCTGTGCTCTCATTTCTACCCATATAAATTTAGTATTTCTTTCCCATCAAAGTCTTCCTGGGAGCATTGATTTCCCTTCTGCTTGCTAACCAACCTACTATCCCCGAGATTAAAACTAGAGGAACTAACAGCCAAATGAGACCCAAGTTTGAGACTTTTCAACACAGAAATTAATGCTAAAAAAAATGAGACAGAACAAGACAATATAGGATCGGAAGGAGCTGTGTCACTCACCTCCACCTTCCCTGGGCTGATGGATCATCTTACAAGCAGTTAACAGAAGAAACGAAGTAGCAATGTTGAAACTCCCCTAATCCCTCAAAAATATCATGAGCTGAGTCTCAAGACAGCACAGATGATCTAAATCCAGTGATATATAAACATGCCACTTGTGTGTCACAGGAGACCAAATAGGAAAACGGAGACCAGTTATTATGGGTGCTTTTCACCTGACACCACGTCTGGAAGTCTGACTCTTGGCCCCCGGCTAGAGAGGGAGACCTAGATTCCGGCACACCTTCATGCCTCCTGCTCCCTCTCAGCTCCCCGGTGCACCAGGCGCCGTTTCCCACGGGGCCAGGTTTAGGAGGAAACAGCAAGAGGTAGAACTACCCTGAGGGTACAGACGGGGACCCCGCCCCCTCGAGCCCAGGCTCTTACCTGTGGCATCTGCCCCCTCAGCAGGTGCACTCTGGCTGGATGCTGGGGCCGGATCCTTGACTCCGTGCACCTGAGCGGCTTCTTCCTGGTGTGTCAAAAAGGCAGAGCACAGATCAGTTTCCAGGGCTTGGAGCTTCAGCAAGGGATTCTGCCAGCAAAAGCAGAACATCGGGCTGGCTCAGTTAGATCCTGAAGCAACGCTGGGTCTGCAGCTCCTTTCTCCGGCGCCTGGCAGGAAGGGGGTCTCGGCCTCAGCTGCTTCAGGCAGGGCTGGTTGTGCCAGTATCAGAGGCGTGTTCTTCCACAGGCAGTCTCTGTTTCTGCTTCATATCAATCCTAACGTATATTGATTATCTGTGACACATGGGACTGGTGATTTCGTCAGCAAGAGACACTGCACCCGGAGAACCAGTCTGAGAAGGTATCTGCTTCCCCAGTGGTTGAGCCTTTACGCTTTGCAAGTGTTTCATTCATTGTGCTGACATCAGGAGCGAATGACATTAGGCCCCTCCCAGGCTACCATTCATAAAAGCCCGCAGTGCACGGAGTTACTGCTGCAGAGGCCGCCTGGCAGCTGGGAGGTGCTTCGGGGCTCCCTTATCTGCATCTGCGTGTGGGGTGTGTGCGTGCCTGTAGGTGTGTAGGGGTGTGTGTGTGTGTGTGTGTGTGTGTGTCTGTACGTGTGTCTTCTGAAGTTACTTTTCTCACATGGAATGGATACAGCTGCCTTTTACCAAGAACAGAGTGGAGGGACGGAGGGAGATGATCTTGGTCCCTTAGTCTGACCCAGCCACTGAGGGAGAAGCAGTTTACCGTTCATCACTGCCAGCACAAACTCCCCACTCCCCCTCCTCCTTTCTCATTTTAAATTCCTCCCGCGGTTCTTAATAAGAGCAAAGTCAGACAGACTGACGCACGTATGCTGCCGTGATGCAGACGCCCCGGCAAATTCATTCCCCCAACCAGGTGAAAGTGAGTCACGCCGAGTCCCTGGCTGGGGCCCCAGTCCCCTGCGACAGGGCAGCTCTGCAGGCCCCAGAGCTCCTGGTGGGGCGTGGGGGGGCCACCCGGAGCGGAGCCGTGCGTCCTTTTCCCTGCTCTGACCCTGCAACACACGCATGCGCACACACGCACCCAAGCACCTGCTGACAGCCCGCCTTCATATAACCTATTCCCCACACACCCTCAAAACCAACACCACATCCCACTCCAGACACAACCCCCCCCGGCCCCTGGCCCACACACACCCTCACACCCTATCACACACACACTCCGTCCCAGATACACCCGCATTCCCATCTCCCACTCTCACACCCTACCCCACCCCTCGTGCCCTGACACCCTCACACCTCACCTCACATACACACCCCCGCCCCGCACCTCCTCACGTCCCAACCCCTCCCCGCACACATACCCTCATCATGCTGTTGATGTGAGTACTTATGAACCCACAGCAGTGTTTTAAAAGCTGCTCACGAAGAAGAGAAAAACAAATACCGTATGCTAACACATGTATATGGAATCTAAAAAAAAAAAAAAAGATTCCGAAGAACCTAGGGGCAGGACAGGAATAAAGACGCAGATGTAGAGAATGGACTTCAGGATACAGGGAGGGGGAAGGGTAAGCTGGGACGAAGTGAGAGAGTGGCATGGACATATATACACTACCAAATGTAAATAGATAGCTAGTGGGAAGCAGCCACATAGGACAGGGAGATCAGCTCAGTGCTTTGTGACCACCTGGAGAAGTGGGATAGGGAGGATGAGAGGGAGACGCAAGAGGGAGAGGATATGGGGATATATGTATACGTATAGATGATTCACTGTGTTATACAGCAGAAACTAACACACCATTGTACAGCAATTATACTACAATAAAGATGTTAAAAAAATAAAATAAGTAAAAAATTTTAAAAAACAGCTGCTCACTGAGGAATGTCTTATATCTGCTGTCTCTCGGCCAGTTGGAAAGTGGCAGGTCCCTCGCAGGCTCAGGACCCCTCCTCTGCTCAGCTCAGAGACGGAGCAGGACCTAGTTCAAACCTCCCTGTGCTCAGGGGCTGCTGCCTGGGAGCCCACAGCTGGGATGAAGCATCTGCCTGACACCAGGCCATTTTTTTATAGCTTCTTCTTCCTCTCTGGGATGTTTTCCCAGAAGCTAAGTGTGGAAGCAAGAGCCCAAGGCTACTGACGGGAGGTACAGAAGGAGCAAGGGCACCAAGTTTCTGGAAAGATTTACTACCCAAGCATCTGGGAAGCAAAAAGAATGATTCCAGGCAAGCTTCCTACTGAAGGACTTTGGACATTGGAGTGACTGCAGTGACCTCTCAAAAAGAGCAAAACTATTCTGAAAATTAAGAAATAGTGCCATGAGAATGTAAGATGGTACAGCTGCAACAGCAAACAGTATGGTGGTTCCACAAATAGGTATTTCTAAAAATAGGCAGTTCCTCAAATATGGTAATTCTGAAAACAGAACTACTGTATGATCCAGCAAACCCACTGAAAGAATTGAAAGCAGTGACTCCAATAGATACTTGTATACCCATGTTCATGGCAACATTATTCACAATAACCAAGAAATGTATTATGGACTGAATTGTCTCCCCCAAATTCATATATTGACGCCCTAACCCCCAATGTAACTATATTTGGAGACAGGGCTTTTAAGATGCAATTAAGGTAAAATAAGGTCATAAGGCTGAGGCCCTAATCCAATATGACCAGTGCCCTTATATAGAGAGAGAGACACCAGGGATGCACATACACAGAGGAAATGCCATGTGAGGACACAGTGAAAAGGCAGCTATCTGCAAGCCAAGGAGGAGGCTTCAGGAGAAACCAATTTTGCCGGCACCTTAATCTTGGACTTCCTACCTCCAGAACTGTGAGATAATAAATGCTGTTTCGGCCACCGAGTCTCTGGTATGTTTTTTTTAATGGCAGTCCTAATAGGGTATTAGCAGATTAATACAAGGTGGAAGCAACCCAAGTGTCCATCAGCAGACGAACTGATAAATAAAATGTGATATATACATACAATGGAATATTATTTTGCCTTAAAGAGGAAGAAAATTTTAACACACGCTACGACATGAATGAACCTTGAGGATATTATGCTAAGTGAAATAAGTCAGTCACGAAAGGACAAGTATCTAGAGTAGTAAAATTCATAGAGATGGCAAGTAGTATGGTGGTTGCCAGGGGCTGGAGGGGAAGGAAAGGGAGTTAGTGTTTAATGGGTACAGAGTTTGAGGTTGGGAAGATAAAGTTCTGGAGCCGGATGGTGGTGATTGTTGCACAACAATGTGAATGTGCTTAATGCCATTGAACTGTATACTTTAAAATGGTTAAAACGTTAAATTTTATGTTATATCTATTTTACCACAATTTTAAAAACCAAAAAGTAAAAAAGAAAGAAAACCAGTCCTTCTCTACATTTAGAGGGAGGACGTGGAACCAGCCACCTCCTGTAAACTCTACATGCTCTTGTAGATTCTACAAAGCAGGGGAGGACACGGCCTTCACACCGAACCAGAGGCCATCTCTGCTACATACTATGCAGCTGACTTGGGGCAAGAATCTTGGCTATTCTAAGCCTTAATTTCCTCATGCATAAAAAGAGGCAATAATGACAGTGACAGTGGCACCTGCTCGAAGAGTTAAACAAGGGAAGGCACACAGAGCACTTTGCACAGCATCAGCACGTGGGAAACACTCAAGCACTGGACTCTGTGGTTATTACGTTCATCTCCAAACCCCGGGGGCTGCTGGGCAGAGGGCTGGTGGTGTGGGAGGCCAGACCCCATAGCATCTCTTGACCTTGACTCATCACTCTACTCCCAGGGCCTCACTCTGCATCTGCCCAGGAAGGACCTGAGACTACGGACATGTACTGAGGCTGGTGCACAGAACCTGACAGAGTGGACGCTTGGAAGGTGTTTGTGGAACTGAACCACGTGTTCACACAACACAAATCAACAGCAAAGAATTTCACTGCAGAGGAGCTCGTCAGGTCACGTTCAGAGGACTCTCTGCTCCCCCGGAGAGCGGGGTGTAATGCTGAGACCCAGTTACCGCTGGGAGTAGTCACAGGTGGTTCTCACCCGTCTTCCCCGCCCTCCTCCTCCCTCACTTGTACTCATACTGAAGCCGAACCGACGCTCCGAGCATCGAAGGAGGTCCATTTGCACGGCTGGTTTGTTCCTCTCTCAGACACCAGATAGGAGGAAGCTTAAAGGAATGGGGGAGAACAGAGTGGCAAATGGAACAGGAGAGAGGAGATGAAGGTCTCGAGGGACAAGAAGACATCCAAGGAGAAAGGAAAACATAAACTTCTGGAATTGAGGACCAGGAGGCCGAATGGAAGAAACTCTGCACACCAACTGTCATCAACTATGTCCCTCCCCATCCCTCACTGACCCCTTACCTGAGGACCACCTGCTGTTCCTCAGCACAGGGACAGAGAGTGGAGGCTTGGACGCCCTGTGTGGGATGGAGCCTGGTGACCAGAGAACGCACGACAGGGGAAGCTGGAGGCTTTACCTATGAGCAATCTATGCCACTGTCACATACATGTCCTTCCAGTGGGCAACAGGAGGAATCCAGCCTGTCCCATCAGGGCTGAGCCCCACAGAGCCTCCCCTGAGAAGGCTGGAACACAGCTTGCACCACACACGTGAGGGTCATGCCCCCAGCAGCTGTACCAGCACACGTGCAGCTCCCAGGCTCTGGCAGCTCTCAATGCACAAAGAGATACACTGGGCTCTGGAGCATGAGACTGATGTCAGCCCCTTCCTCGTGGGGCTCCAGTCTAGTGGGGAGATGGCTACTACACAAGCAAATAAATCAAACAATAATGCCAGTTATTACTGTCATAGGGTGATGGAGGAAAGATACCACAAGCCCGCAGACAGAGTGAACAAGCAGCTGTTTCACTCTCCAACCTTGCCTGACTTGGTGACCTTTTATGCAGGAATAAGCTTTGCCCCTATAGAAAAATGAAGGGCAGCCAACCCCTGTGGCCCTAGTGCTACCTCTGGCCCTTCTCTTGCTCGGGGGCCGGGGGCGGTGGAGGGGGGGGCCTCCTGCTCCCTGTCAGGCTGCCCCCAGCCCCTCCCTGAGGCCAGCCAGCTGGCTTTTCCAGGTTTACATCCAAAGTCTCCCTGAATGGGTCTCTACGATCTGCAGGAAAACTGAACAAAGGCTGATGGATCCTCTAAAGAACAATGCCTACCTCTGCTTCCCCAGTTCTCCCATCTGGTCATCAAAGAAACCAGAGAGACGTCCGTGAAACCTAGGTGTGGTTTTCTACAAGCTAATTTTTCTCTTTTACATAATGGAAAATACGCGACTTGTTTTAGAAAATACACTACTCATTTTCTCTCCTCTACAATTACCGGGTCCCACTTTAGTTGGCTGGAGTGGAGAACACCCACACAGGCTCGATGGTGGAACACTATTTTAGGATGCCTTTGTCTGCAATTCACCAGTTGCAGAGCAGAGACAGCTTACTTTTAATTTCTGTGAAGAGGTTTCGCGACCCTCTCCCATCCCTCTATCTATCCAAGAACTGTGCATAGATTCTCTGTGGCAAAATCAAACTGGAAATCTGCTCAAAACTGAGGATACAACAGGGTCCCCAAACAACCCCATTTCTACTTACCACTCTCTTCCCGGAGCTTTCCTGTTTCCTGTGTAGGCTCCACCCCAACACACACACACACACACACACACACACACACACACACACACACGCGCGCGCACGCACGCTCACATGCACACACACACACGCGCGCGCGCGCACACACACACACGCACACACCCCACCCCTCCTTTCCATCTGCCCCCTGCCCCTACCTCCCCAGGCCTTGAATTCAGCTGTAGTTGCTTCACAGTCAAATTTCCATCAAATCTTGAGCCAGTTCTGATTACCTCATCCAAAGAGGGCCCCCCAATGTCTCTTTTAGCATTTTGTTTTTTTCCTTCCCAACACTCACTATAATATAGAATTTTATTTATTTCTCTACTTGTTTATTGGCTCTTTCCAGCTCCAGAAGGGCTGGAAGCATGCTGCCATTGTTCACGGCTGTACCCAGCACAATGAGTAGAATAGGAGCCAACCATGAAAAGCCTGCCATTGAATATTAGTTTTGTTTGCCTGGACCCTTTAGGCAGTACTTGGGAGGCCCTTTTGAGTATCCAATTTCAAGCCTCCTTGCTGCCCTGGTTCAGAAATTTTAAAATGCTTACGAATCACTGAGGAGTTTGTTAAAGATGTACGTTCCCAGGCAGGGACAGACTCGGATTCTGTGGCCTGGGGCAGGGTCACTTCGATGCAGGAGGTCCAAGGTCCACACTTTGAGAAATACTGCCCTATTCCCTAGGGACTTGACCCACCCTAAATGCTGCCTTGGTTGCCTGTTTAGCTCTACCTGTCCCAGGAACAATAGCTTTTTCCTGACCTCCAGCCTTCTGACATCCTCACTGGCCTCCAGCCCTGGTACCCCGCTCCTTGGAACGGGACCTCCACATCAGGAAGTATAAAGTATGGGGTGCTCTGAAGCAAGGCAGTGTTACCTCCTGAACTGCTGCTGCCGTCCTCTGGATGTTCTTGCCAAAAGAAGTGGGACTTCCTCCAATGGTGATGGCTACATAAAAATGCCAAATTCACCCCATCCCTAGGGACACTGGGCATTTGGCTAATCCCTGTGGGGCCTGTGTTGCTTATGTCCCAGTGTGCTTTGCAGCCAAGTCTAACTGAAGACCAGCACACCTCGGCTCAGCCCATCCCAGCTTCCTCAGGATGGTCAGCCCTCACTGTCCTGCACTACCCAATGGAGAGATTCAATATAAGAGAACAAGCTATTCACTTCAAGTAGTCCTCTGGTGACAAGAGGATCCAGGTCCTATTCTGATAATAGCAGCACTTCTTTCTTACACAAGGGCAATCTTGCCACCACACATGATAACTCAAACCAAATTTTCTTCCAGCCAGATGATTTGATTTCAACTTAGGAAGAGGGAGTCGTGTACTTAGTTTTACCTGTTTGTGATATCCTCAATATGTTTACTTTATTAAATAAACAATAAAAACAAGATGTTTGGGAGAGAATAATACAGTTCTATAAACTCACGTTTTAATACAGGACTCTGAACTTTTCTACATGATAAGACGTGGATTTTCGAAAAATAGAATATGTCTCATTTTCAACTCATGGAATGGACTTCAATAGTTTCCCAAGGTCATAATGATTGGTTCAAGAATGGGCTACAAGTCACAAGCCAGATAAATGAGACTCAAGTATGGAACTTTATGGATCTAGAAAGGACTCCATTTCTCCTGTGTGATAGGCAAAATCGTAAAGATGGCCCCCAAGATTCCTGTACCCTGCTTACTCAATCAAACATGAATTTAGATGCTGCTATGAAGAGATTTTGCAGATATAATTAAAGTCCTAACTCAGGTGACCAAGGATACAGAGATTGCTTGGATGGGCCTGACCCAATCAGGTGAGCCTTTTAAAAGCAGAGTGTTTCTTCCAGCTGGCAGAATACAACAACACAGAGATTTGGAGCACAGAAGAATTTGGTGCTGCTGGCTCAAAGATGAAGGGGCCCATGTGAGAGGGAACGCAGGCAGCGTCTAGAAGCTGAGAGCTACCCCCCAGATGCTGACCAACGAGGAAATGGGGTCTACAGTCCTACAACCTCAAGGAAGTAAATTCAGGCAATGACCTGAATGAGCTTGGACATGGACTCTTCTCTGGAACCTCCAGATAAGAGTCTATCACAGCCAATGCCTTGTTTTCATTTTTGTGAGACCTTGAGCGGAGAATCCAATGGAGTCTACTCAAATTTATGACCTACACAACTGTGAGCTAATAAATGGGTGTTTGAAGCTGTTAAGCTTTTGGGAATTTGTTTCACAGTAATAGAAAACTAATATACACTGGAATTACTAGCTGTAAGAACAGTGTGTCCCTAGAGAGGAGTCAACCCAAAGATAAGGTCAATATAGGAAAGCAGAGTCAAAATGGAAAGAGACGGCATCTACATGACGAGTCTTTAATCCCTGGATCTAGCCATTTGGTAAACCTATCCTGATCCTGAAGTTTCAGGCGTGTGAATCAATAAAATCCTGTTATTTATGAAAGCCAGCTTGAACTGGCTTTCAGTCACAAGGAAGAAAACCCAGATACTGGAAAAAAAATTCTCAGTCAATTCTGATCTAAGGCCCAACCCTATAGACTGGGTTTGCATTTCAATAGAAAAAGACAGCTGTCTATTCCTACAGAAAAAAATACCATTCAGCCAACTCAGGAGTATCAAGGGCCTGAATAAGCCTCTTGCTAGACCATTTTCTCAAAATTAAAACAATTTTGAGGGAGAAACACATCTCAAACAAAACAGTACCATCTGGAGGTGTGATATGGCTTGATGCCAAAACATATCTATATGCTAAACTATGGATGGTAATAAAAAGACAATCAAATCCTTCACATGGAGACCCACACGTAGACATGTGCACATACACTCAAAAAGGGGCACAATTTGCCTCATTCCAACCATCATGGGAACCTATGACTAAATTCTACAAGCGCTGGGAAAATGAAAAAAAAAAAACAAAAACAGGTGGAATCAGTGAGTGTTAAAACTGAAAGCAGTCCTAGAGTTAACCCAATTCAAAACCTGCCTCAATTTCACAAATGAAAAACTAAAAGAAGTTGATGGGATGCTTTATGATATGCAGTCTGGGAGGTGGAAAAAGTAGTAGGAGGACCCAATATGGCATGTTTTCTCAGGGAAGGGGAGATCCATTCATTTTCTTCATACATCTGTTATTTTACTTAAATGAAACTGAAGCCAGGAATGGGATCTACTAGGATGTGGAGAGGGAAAACAATATTTTTTCTCATTTTACCCTTCAAGCAACTTTTTGAACTATTGACTGCTTATTGATTATATGGACATGGGGAAATGACTAAAACCAAGGATCAAGGTGGATTAGACATTGACGATCTCAAGTCTAGAATATTTTCCAATCAGGATCTATGATACCCCAACAAATAATATCTTCTGATGTTTTACAGAGGCAGATATTTTCCAAACAGGATCCAGGGGACCCCAACAAATAAAATCTCCTGATGTCTTATAGAGGCAGAGTGTGAAAGTTCAGCTCAATGCCAGAATGGACACTTAATCAGGTTTTCAGAAACCAACTCCTGTAGTATACTCCCAGAGACACCAAAACTCATGGAATGGAGAGGCAAGTCCTATCAAGAGACCCAAGGTCAAAAACTAGGAGCTTGAGACTGGCAAAAGAAAAGCGAGGCTGGCAGGAATTAGATCTATACTCACACCCAGTAGAAATAAGAAATGAGTTTTTCAGTTCACTGGGAAAGTACTGGGAACACACCCAGAGACAGATGCTCATAGGTAGCTATGTCACATCATGTATCACCTTACTACATAGAGGAGAGCTCGGGTCAAGCACCAGCTCTGGAATCAAATATAGCTGAGCCCCATCTATCTGTGACAGAGCAAGTGGAATTAAGAAGTTTAAAAAGTAGATGTGGGGGCTCCCCTGGTGGCGCAGTGGTTGAGAGTCTGCCTGCCAATGCAGGGGACACGGGTTCGAGCCCTGGTCTGGGAAGATCCCACATGCCGCGGAGCAACTAGGCCCGTGAGCCACAACTACTGAGCCTGAGCGTCTGGAGCCTCTGCTCCGCAACAAGAGAGGCCGCGATAGTGAGAGGCCCACGCACCGCGATGAAGAGTGGCCCCCACTCGCCGCAACTGGAGAAAGCCCTCACACAGAAACGAAGACCCAACACAGCCAAAAATAAAACATAATAAATAAATAATAAATAAAAATTAAAAAAAAAAAAAGTAGATGTGAAATATGAGATGTGAAATTTGGAGAAAATATAAAGCACATATGTAACATCTTAAAATTGCTATAATCGACAATTACAACATTAGGGTCCATGGAAACATCTGGAAAGTACTTGTGGACCATGCTTCTTACAATGCTCAAGAAACTGTTTACTTTAGACTTGCAAGTTGGAATGGAAGGAAGAGAGCAGATATGGAACTAGTGGGTTCTTTTTAAAGAACTAGAAGGCTGTGTGTTGGAGGCTGTGGTATATAAATAAAAGGGACAGGGGCTTCCCTGGTGGCACAGGGGTTAAGAATCCGCCTGCCAATGCAGGGGACACGGGTTCGAGCCCTGGTCTGGGAGGATCCCACATGCCGTGGAGCAATTAAGCCCATGGGCCACAACTACTGAGCCCATGCGCCGCAACTGCTTTGCCCACGTGCCTGGAACCCGTGCTCCGCAACAAGAGAAGCCATTGCAACAAGAGAAACCCGCGCACCGCAACAAAGAGTAGCCCCCGCCCCGTCGCAACTAGAGAAAGCCTGCACGCAGCAATGAAGACCCAACGCAGCCAAAAATAAATAAATAAATAAATTTAAAATAAATAAATAAAAGGGGCAAAGAACAATGAATATAGGTAACATAACAAAAAATTCTACCTTACATATCCACCTGGAGATGGAAGGAATACTCTTATAAAAAATCAGCTGTACAAAGAGACTGAAAGAGAGTTCATTTTTTAAAAGTACAGTTAGTAGCAACTGATCACGAGTCAAAAACTAGAAACCACCATACAATGGGCTACAGCAAGGAGAATGAAAGCTAAAACTACGTGCCAAACATGTATGAATCTCATAAACAAAATACTGAGTAAATGAAACCAGACACAAAAGAGTACATCCAGCCCATTTATAACAAATTCAAAAAGAGACAAAACAAATCTACTTCAGTCCAAAGAATAGTTATCCTTCCAGGGGAAGAGTGACTGGAATAATTAAATAAGGGTGTCTGGATGCTAATGATGTTCTGTTTCTTGATGCTGGTTACACACTTTGTGAGAATTCATCCAGCCATACACTTATGACACGTGCACTTTTCCATATGTATTTTCTATGTGCATTAAAAATATTAAGGTAGTATTTCCCACCTGTATTCCATAGGAGTCTGTTGCCTAAAGAAATGTTATTATGGGGTTATTCCATGAAAGAGTTTGGTGTTCTCTAAGTTTGGGAAATGCTAGGCAAGACCGCGTTTAATACGTTCCCACTCTATCGGACGTCTCCATCAAGGAGTCTGAATGAGTCAACCCTCCCTCCATGGCCTTGGGCCATGAGCTGCCCCTGCTCAAGCTTTCCTAAGGTTTCCTCCAGCCCCCAAATCTTAGCCACAACATGATCTGCACGTCTGATTTATCCCGATTGGAACAGTTCCACTTGAGCACACACTGTTATCAACCAGTCTGGAAAAGCATCACCACTTTTTCACGGAAGAGCGCATATTTACAATCTGGTGCTGACTGCTCTTTCAGAGGCCTGTCTCCAATCAGCACTCTTGCACCCATGTAATCCCAGAGCAGTGAACTAGCACATTTCATGTAATTTGCAAGTACAATAGCATGAAGGAATACAGAAAAGCAGGTTTTCAAAGAGCGCATTTTGCAACTGTAGTTTGAGAATGCTCAAGTCATCTTCACATTCTCATGGGGTTGCAGCTCACAAATCAGAGTTTCTCCCAAATACTTGAAACCTATCACAGCTTGACTCTTACAATCACCTCATTTTTCTAGTCACTTATGTCAAAACAAGTCAGTGCTTCTTTACAAACAGCATTTTGCTTATTCCCAGTGGGGCAAACAGCTGTGCTCACTGATTCAGGCTCTTGCCTTTTTTCTCTCAAACCTTTTTTCACTCTTTTTACCACAGGCAAGATTGTGGAATCTGAAGACTGTCTCCAATGCACAAAGGAATAACAAGCAGGGTTCTGTGTTGTTATCTTTAGGACATTTTCCACAACTTCAGTAATTTATTTAACTGGGTTTAATTAGGCACCTGGTTTACCTTTGGCTACTCATTTACGCCAAGTTCTACAGTAAAAAAGAAAAAGGAAAATCACCTAAGTTCAATCAACTGTCATATTTTTGGAGGCGGAGGAGAGATGGCATCAAATGACGAACAGTTTGCCTGAAGCCCATCATTTCTCTTCCTGGCATCTGAACATCAAGTCTTTTCATTCTTTTTGCCATGATCTTAGTCAGACATACCACCCACTGCTCCTTAATTATACAATGAGGGCAAGAGAAATTAGAGTATTCCAAACCAATGTCTTAAGCTAAGGCATTCACAACAACAGGGATCCTAATTATATTATACTGATTTCCAATGGGAGAATTAAATTATATATTTCAAAGAAAATCTAGAACAAGCTTAACACTGTGATGTCCAGTTCAGTGGGAAACCATTTGCATTGGAAAATGTGGCTTCAATGTCTCAAAGCATACTAGAGGACCATTTTGCAAATACCAAACTGTATCACACTCCATGGAAAAATGGTAAGCATGATCATATATGAGACTGCAGAGGGCATTAGAAAAAGCAGGGGTTGGGAAGATAAAATAAAATTAAGAGAAAATTTTACAAATGTAACTGTCACAGCCATGGTTATATAATCCTGAAGCAAAGTTGAAAGAAGCATAATGAAATGACTGCTGGTCTTGGTTTAGTTCCAAGACATACTGTGCAGTCTTGCAAATTATATTTTAAATGTATCTGCTCCAGAGCAAGGAGAAACAGCACCCAAAGAAGTGCAAGGAAAACACGTTCACTTCAGAGCAAAAACATTTAAAGTTTTAATCAGAATAAATTCCTAGTACTAAGAAAAAGAATAATAAATTTCACGATTGGCTAATTCATGTTCATACAACCAGCAATGACTGCACCTACCTCATTGAGGTCCTGCCGAGTTTCATCCTTTGGCCACACGGCCGCCCTCTGGTCTATTCTATAAAACACAAAGAAAAAGTATTTCCATTTAAAAGAAATCTTTCAACAATGTACATTTGAAGTTGGCAGCTATAGATCTGACCACACCCCTGTTAAAAACCCTCAGTGGTATCCCACTGCCCGAAGAACAAAATCCAGACTCCCTATAATGGTCTGCAACACATTACAGTGTCTGAACTCTGCCAATCCTCCTGTCCCACCTCCTATCGCTCTCACCCTTGTCCTCTACCCTCCAGCCTCTCTGGCCTTCAGTTTCTTGAACACACAGTGCTGGCTCCCTGTTCAAATCTTCACACTTGCTTTTCCCCCAGATTTTCACAAAGCTGACTCTGCCCAGCATGAAGCATCAGCTCAGCTCCTATGTCACCTCCCAATGAGTCCTTCCGGATCTCTCTAATCAAACTATCCCTCCCCTTCACTCTCTACTGCACTGTCTTTAGATTTTCTTCTTAGCGTTGTCACTACCTAAAGTTATGATGTTTATTTGCATTTCCATGCTAAAATGTAAGCTCCAAGAAATCAGTGATTCTGTCCATCTTCTACACTGCTGAATCCTCAGTACCCAGTGCAAAGTTAGTATTTTTATGACCAAATGTGATCTGATACAGTTGTTACAGAAAGATACCATTTGTTCACTGAAGATAGTTTTTGGAAATTTCATTCTATCACTTACCTAACAAAATAAAAGTTACAGCAATTTCTGGGTAACACGATAAAGCTAGGTTTTGCCATTTCATAGCTTCCAACAGAAGAAAAAGGACTTAAGGCAAATCTACTCTGAATAAATTTCTTTAGGTTAAAAACAAAACAACAAAACTCCACTACTGGCAGATGCTCAGCTCCAAATTATGATTCATCAAATGCTATGGTCCAATGGCATCTAACACATAATATTCAAGTTTTTCTGCAGCAGTTTGCATGCTATTATATAATAAATAAATTATAATTATTCTTTTTAAAAGGCCTGCTATCTTAAGGAATAAAAGCTTTAGTCAGTATTAAGTCATTTATAAAAAGATTTATTTGGGGACGTAATTATTTACAGTTATTATTCTGCTTTGGTTTGAGTCCTGAAAAAAGTATGTATGTCCTCTGAATGGTCATCAAGATGAATGATTTCTGAAAGTAATGATGCACACTTAGGAATGCCATGAGCCTAACTTCTTCAAAGTATTCTTAAGAACGAAAAGTTCTTTCAGTCCATGAGTACTGTTAACTGTGCAAACAACTTACTTCTAATGAGAAATGGAGGAGATGTTAAAACAGAATTGGACGGTCACGCTGATGTTGACCAGGTCTGCACAAACGTCCCTCCTGGGTGTGAGAGAAGACTAAGGGTCCCAACCACGAGCCCAGGGAGAGATGGCCCAAGTGAGAAAGTTAGTTAGGGGAAGAAAGCGCTGGCACGCCCATCCTCTGCCCATCAGTTCACTGGGCCACAAATAGTGACTCCAGGGCTTCAGAAAATACCAAGTAGCTCTTTCCTGCAAAATGGGAGAAACCCTCTTGGGGACAGGGGTTACCCTGACCTATCCAGTAACATCTAAAGTTCTGAATGGCTCATAATTTCCCTGTAACCTAAAGTGGTTCTCAAATTGTGTTTTTATAGAGTTATAGTAGCACCAGAAAAATGAAAGAATTGTGTTCTCTAATGGAAAGAATATTTATCAGTTTACAGTTTTCAACCATAAATTTCTCCAGGGCTCTGATGCCAGCAAATGGTAAAACAAATGCATGGTAGCAAATATTAATGGAAGAAAGCAGAAATAAGACTTTTTAAAAAATATATAGTATATATTATTGAGATGGAGAGAATAGCTACATGTAATACACTCACATGATCTTCAATGAAAACTACTTGTCATCTCCAGATAAACCTCCAGATCAAGTTTAAGAACTGTGGTCTAAGCATCAAAGACACTTTAATTTAACAGCCATCTGAATGTCTCCTATGTGACTGGTACACTGTTGGGGAATAAGAATCAACGAGCAGACTCTAGGCCTTTAGGAGACTTACAGTCGAGTGGATCCTGAAGCAGAGAATAAAACTAATTAAAACCCAGTCTTGAGGTTCTTTCCATAAATCAAGGAATGAGGGCACAGGAGCTGATATTAGAATGGTGGAGAGGGACTGGGGAAATAGAGACAGATGAAAGAGACATTTTCAAGGAGAAAAACAACAAGAGGTGTTGGGTGTGTATTCAAAGTATGGAATGAAAGAGATGGTGTAATGAAAAGTAATCCAAAGTTTTGAGCCTGTGTGACAAGAAAGATGATAGGTGGTTTTTCCAGTGGAGAAAGAAAAATAGGTCATTTGGGAGGGGAGAGCAGGCAGCTGGCATGAGTTTTGATTTAGACATTTGAAGCTTGAACTGAGGATAAAATAGGGAGGTGAAAATACCTGAGCCGGGCTCATGGTAGCATGGGGCACTTGACGGCGTGTTCCAGAGGGTGAGGGCGGGGATAACAAAGTGAATCACAGTGGTCACAGGTTCTCCATCAGTTTTTCACTTGCTGTGTGGCCAGAGCCTAGCACACTGCTTGGCACATGTCACATGCTCTCTACATGCCTTTCGGATGGATGAAAAGATGAAGAAACAGAAGGACCCAGACCCAAGAATGACTTCTTGATCTACCACTTACTAGGTGTGTGTACCCACTGGCAAGATATTAACCTCTCTCAGCCTCAGTTTCCTCATCTGTCAAGTGAAGATAATATCAGCTAAAGCACAGGATAATTCAGGATGTGAAGGACAGTTCACAAAAAATGTTTATGACTACTGTTGGCTATATTAAAAGTAACACATGGATTCTATAATCAAATGTAAAAAAATACCATAATAGAATTATACATGATAATTAATGGCATACTTAATTATAATAATTGAAGCCTTGTGAATAAGCTGAAAGAGATAAAAAGCTGAGTCATCCTTACTCAGGACCACTGGGCAGGTTTCTGAAATTGGCCAATTAGGGGACAGAAGAAAGAAGGGCTGTGAAGAAAATACAGATGCATCACTAAGGAGATAAGAAGGCAACCAGAACAGCACTTTGAATAGTGAAGAGAAAGAAGTTATAAGAAAAAAGAGTGTCAAGAAGAGCCTAACAGAAATATACTCAGCCATTAAAAAGAATGAAATAATGCCATTTGCAGCATCATGGATGGACCTAGAGATTATCATACTAAGTGAAGTAAGCCAGATAAAGGCAAATATCATATGATATCACTTATATGAGGCATCTAAAATATGACACAAATGAACTTACCTACGAAACAGAAACACACTAACAGACATAGAGAACAGACTTGTGGTTGCCAAAGGGGAGGGGGGCGGTGGAGGGAAGGGTTGGGAGTTTGGAATTAGCAGATTCAAACTATTATATATAGGATGGATAAACAACAAGGTCCTACTGTATAGCACAGGGAACTATATTCAGTATCCTATGCTAAACCATAATGGAAAAAATATGAAAAAGAATATATGTTTAACTGAGTCACTTTGCTGTACAGCAGAAATTAAACACAACATTGTAAATCAACTATACTTCAGCAGGACAGGAATAAAGATGCAGACATAGAGAATGGACTTGAGGATACGGGGAGGGGGAAGGGTAAGCTGGGACGAAGTGAGAGAGTGGCATGGACATATATACACTACCAAATGTAAAATAGATAGCTAGTGGGAAGCAGCTGCATAGCACAGGGAGATCAGCTCAGTGTTTTGTGACCACCTAGAGGGGTGGGATAAGGGGGGTGGGAGGGAGACGCAAGAGGGAGGGGATATGGGGATATATGTATATGCATAGCTGATTCACTTTGTTCTACAGCAGAAACTAACAAACCATTGTGAAGCAGTTATACTCCAATAAAGATGTTAAGAAAAAACCCACTATACTTCAATAAGATTAAAAAAAAAAAAAAAGAAGAGCCTAACAATTTCAGGTAAAATGCCAGGCACTTTACTTACATTATTTCATCTAATTCTCATGGTAACCACATGATATTAGCATTATTAGGCCCATGTGACCTAACAGGAAACAGTTAAGGCAATTAAATAATTTTATCCATGAATAAACAAATATTTATTAAACAGCAACTTATGTCAAGTATTATTGCAGGTGCTGGGAATAAAGCAGGGAATAAAACAAGTCTCTGCCTCACTGTCATAGAAGCAGAGAGAACATAAAGAAATAAACCTGGTGCACCAGATGCTAAATATTATGGAGAAAAAGAAAGCAAGGTAAGGAGAACAGGACGTGCAGGAAGACTGCCCAAGCTCACGCTGCTAGAAAATCGCAGTCATCCGGAGATAATGAGAATGAAAGCAGAGAAATAAAAAGGCCACTGGATCAGGAAAGATAAAGGTCATGGCAGAAGAGGAAACAGAAACAGAAGCTTCTCACTAGAGAAGTTTAGCAATGAAAAGAGAAGAACCGGAACAGGAGCTAGGTGTCTCAAATTCCCTTCTTCATAAGATCTTTAAGGGTAGTGTTTGAACCATTTACAATCCTGCCAACTCCAATACAACCCTGCTCTCCAGCCCAGGCCCAGGAAGCGGGAAATTGCAGCCTGGGCTCAGAGCTCTCAGCACTGATGCCTCCCATCATCACCACCCCCGACACCCCCATCACCACCACGCCATCACTGTCACTACAACCCCAGCACTGTCACCACCACCACCATGACCGTCACCACCACCACCACCACCACTGCCACCGTGACGACCACCACCATGACATAGTTCAAAACAAAACACTTCTTAACAGAGGAACATAAAACATAATTGTGTGCTGATATTAAACGAGCTTTTTCCTGGACTCTGTGGCTGCAGAACTGTGGGGAAGGGTAAGCTGGGACAAAGTGAGAGAGTGGCATGGACATATATACACTACCAAATGTAAAACAGATAGCTAGTGGGAAGCAGCTGCATAGCACAGGGAGATCAGCTCAGTGCAACTTTTCTAAAACTTGTTGGTGTTCCCACGTTGCTGGAACCCCAAAGCCTGTGCTGAGCCAGCCCGTAGGCTCATCCTGCAGTGACCTTCCCTTGGGAGGTGGACTGAAATTCAAAACAGCACAGTGAACAAAGCGTTAAGATACTTTTCTTGGCCTACAGATAATGTCAAACCCCAGATGCGATCATTTGTGAAGAAGCAGTATTTTAGCATAGGATATTTGATTTATATCAACTTACTGTAATTAATTTAGCAGATTAAAATGTTCCCTGTCTCAGTAAAAAGCTTCCCCGCCTATCCAATTGCTCACGGAAGATATCTGAGAGTTACCTGACACTCTCCTCTCTCTCAAGTCCAACAGCCAAGCCATGACCAAGTCCTTCAATTTCTTAGCCCAAATCATGTTTAGATCTGTCCTCCCACCGCCACCTTAGGCCAAGTCGCCATCATCTGTCTTCTGGGCTACCTTCCTGGTCTCTCTACTTCTCCTCTACCTTCTCCAAACCACTGCCCACACAACCTTGTCGCTACCCTTCTGCACACTTAAAATAAAGATCGAAATTCTTCCAGCATCCTGTGACGTCCTGAAGGAGTTACATCTGTCCACTTCTTCAACCTCAACTCACGCCATTCTCCTCCTCCGTGCTCCCTTCCGCCTCAGACCTTCTATGTGCTGTCCCTGTGCCCAGAACGCTCTTCCCTCTCCACTTTCTCTCCTAATTAACTCATGCATCCTCTAGACACCAGGTAGGTACCAGACCAATCAGGTCTCCCTTTCATAGGTCTTACTGTATTCTGATCTTTCACATCTGCCGCGTAGCACGTCTCAGTCCCTAATTGTGTATTTGTCTAACTATTTGATTGTCTCTTTCTCATGATGGCAAGCTCTGTGGGGCAGGGATCATATGAGTCTTGCTCAATGTTTTCTCTCTAGAGCTAAGCCTGGCATTTGGCACAGAGCAGGCACGCACATGTTTGCTAATAAAGGATTAGTCCCAGGGTCATGGGCTGCTGTCAATTCCGGTATATTCCTGCATGTGTTTAATGATTAGGATGAGACTCATACGCCCTCCTGCACCTGTGGCACGTAGCAGGACTGGCACCTCATTCCCACAAGCAGATGCATTTCTCGCCTGAGGAGACCTGCTGAAGTTGAGCAAGTGGCTTTCCAACCCATGTTAAGAAAATCTGGGCAGAAAGTAAAAGCAGAGCATCCAACACGCTTCTCAGAGTCCTTCAATAAAGAACCAGAACCTGGAAGCTAACCAGTGTCTACCATGGGTCACATCTTAAGAGTTCAAGATATTCCACTGCCTCGGATGAGCCTCTGTATTAGAGAACAACACAGGATACACTAATGTATACCCGGATGAGTGTCTGCTGGCTGGACGACTGTTGTTTCCTGAAACTCTTTTGAAAACAAAAGGTATATCCCAAGAGGACAACCCTCTGAGCACAATATTCATTATATACAAACAATCGCTCTATATGCAGACACAGGCAAGATGCCAAGGAATTCCAGTAATATTATCACAAACAGTAACAGCCCTCGATACCAGCAAATATAAAGCTCCTTTCCCTGCAGAGTGCAGGCTCTGTTAAAGACATTCTCTTACTGGTTTTTACCAAATTGCTACACTAAACGACTGAGATCAAATATTGGGCAGCCAAGTCCAAAGCGAAAGAAACCGAGGCACAGAGTTCAAAATGGCTTTCAAAGAGATGGCTGACAGAAAACAAAACTAGACGCCGAGAGCTGACTTTTCCATCCACGTAGCTCCTCGTCCAGGCCAGTGAACTCTCAGAGGCGGACAAGGGTGTTGGGGCTGGAGGTGGAATGCTGACCCCCAGGAATAGGCCCCCCAGCAGCGGGGACCCAAGCTTGGCTCCCTCCTCCCACTGTACTTCTCTGAAGACTAGAATCAACCAGTGTTATTAACAACAGATTCCTTATTACTCAGCCATGAAAAGGAACGAAACTGGGTCATCTGTAGAGACGTGGATGGACCTAGAGACTGTCATACAGAGTGAAGGAAGTCAGAAAGAGAGAAACAGGGACTTCGCTGGTGGCGCAGTGGTTAAGAATCCGCCTGCCAATGCAGGGGACACGGGTTCGAGCCCTGGTCCGGGAAGATCCCACATGCCGCGGAGCAACTAAGCCCGTGTGCCACAACTACTGAGCCTGTGCTCTAGAGCCCACAAGCCACAACTACTGAGCCCACGTGACACAACTACTGAAGCACCCATGCATAGAGCCCGTGCTCCGTGACAAGAGAAGCCACCGCAATAAGAAGCCCGCGCACTGCCACAAAGAGTAGCCCCCTGCTTGCTGCAACTAGAGAAAGCCCGCGCACAGCAACGAAGACCCAACACAGCCATAAATTAATTAATTAATTAATTTTAAAAAAAGAAAGAGAAAACCAAATATGATATATTAACCCATATATGTGGAATCTAGAAAAATGGTACAGATGATCTTATTTGCAAAGCGGAAATAGAGACACAGACGTAGAGAACAAACATAGGGACACCAAGGGGGAAAACGGGGGTGTGGGATGAACTGGGAGACTGGGAGTGACATATATACACTATTGATACTATGTATGAAATAGATAACTAATGAGAACCTACTGTAGAGCACAGAGAACTCTACTCAGTGCTCTGTGGTGACCTAAATGGGAAGGAACTCCAAAGAAGAGGGGATATGTGTATACGGATAGCTGATTCACTTTGTGTACAGTAGAAACTAACACATTGTAAAGCAACTATACTCCAATAAAAATTAATTTAGAAAAACAAACGAACAGAGTTTCCTGGACCCACTCTCACCAGGTCAGGATTTCCCGAGGCGTGGGCTGGTCATGTGAAATTAGCAAGTACTCCAGGGCACCCCCAACCGGAAAACATCATCCTAAAGGTTCAGGTGCAACCACATGCGAGAAGACCAACGGCTGAAGGGCGCGGGCTGGGGACTTCTGGGAGTACGGGAGTGACCTGGGTGTTTTTGGCCTGGCCTCCCAGGGGACACATTCCAGAAGAGGGAAGGGCTAAGTCCCTGGAGACGCTCTGAGAAACTCGAAACACAAGGCAGCCCAGCCGCACTGGAATAGGCACCCCTCCCTGGTGGGCTGGAACAGAGCCCAGAAACAGCCAGAACCACACTAATGCCTGGAGAATAACTGAGCAGTGAGTCAGGCCCACAATATCGGGACTGGAAGAGGTAAGAAGGTAGAGTTGGGACAGGATATTGAGGACAGGAGACCCAGCAGGAGCAGACGCCCCAATAATGCATTTTCATTAATAATGATGATAGCACCACCCGGTTTGCTGAGCAGGACACAAGGCTCTCTGCTTCCATCATCGCACTATTCCACTCACTTAGTACAGAATGATCAGACACCTGCTCCTGGGGCAAGGAACGCTCAGCCCAGGGGGCAGAGTGATCTCAGCAGACGCTTCCGTACCACAGACAGCTCTGCTCACTCGCATTACCCGCCTCAAGCACCTGCCAAGTCTCTTCATTTTTCTGCCTCAAGGCAGAGCTCAATCCCTTAGCCTGAAAGTGTGGGAGAGTTAACCTCTGCTGGGGACAATCCTTAGCCAGCGGAGCACGGAGGAGAGCGTGTGGATAAACACTGGGATCCCCAACTTTCAGAGGGACACGTCTGAGGACTGTCTCAAGATCACAATGTAATACTGTTACGTAATTGCTTTTTTCCCCACTAGATCATGAACATGTGCCCGTGTAAGTAAAGACTCCCACAAAATGTGGTTTTAAATATCTATCATGCAGATTGGCATTTCTTAAGCGGGTGGTGGTATGCCCTCTAGGGAGCATTTAGGCAACTGAGGGTTATTTGTGATGGGCACAGAGGTTGGGGTGCCCCTGACATGCGTGGGGAAGCCCCACACAACAAAGAATTGTTCCACCCCCGCAGAACTTCCAAATGCCCTCTGGGAATGTGAGAGTCACGGGCACTTGCTCTCAGCACAATCTGAACTAGAAAACGACGATAGCTAGTGGATGAAATAGAAGTATCCAGAGTATCCAAGTATGGAGAGGGGGATTGGATTGAACTGTCTCAAGTGTTTCACCCAGAGCCACTATCCTATGATTCCACCATATATAGGAATCCAGCCACGTGACTTTCTATCTAGTTCTCTCAGAGGTATCAATTATCCATTATGTTCCTATCTCCTTCCATGATCAGATAATTGAAAAATTTACATTCTAAGTCTCAGCTGGGTTACCCATGTCAAATCCTACACCTAGACAGCTATTACCCTTAAGTACAAACCAAGGAAACTACAATGGATGTACATAAAAATATTTTTCAACAATTGTTACTACAGAAATATCTACAGATATAAATCCTAGAACTAACCAAAATATCAAATAATTTGGAATTAGTTAAATCAATGGTGGTATATCCATAGAATAGAATATTTCCAGCCATGAATATTTTAGAATATTTTATGACATTGAAAAATACAGTATTAAGTGGGACAAACAAGATACACAGAAATATGTCTCTAAGATTTCACATATATGAAGAAAATTGATATATATATATTTCATATATATACATATGTATAAATTACATCAAAAATGTTTTATCTAGCACTGATAAAGGAAAAAAATAGAGGGGTGTGGTGGGAGCTGTGTGTGTCATTATATAGGACGTGTGTGTGTGTGTGTGTGTGTGTCATAATACATCACAGAACCATTGCCTCATTGGGAAGATGAAGAGTAAGCTGAAGAACAGCCTATGGCCTCAGGAACACGGAACACTTAAACAGCTAGTCAAAGTTCTAAATTAGATTTAAGTTTAAACACACACTGTCTCCTATAATCATTATTGAAATTTCTCTCTTAAATCTATTCCAAGTTAGGCCAAGAAGCTTTCCAAGATATTGAGATGTTAAGGACAGTTTTTTGTTCAATCTCCTAGAAATATCATTTCTAGCACAGGGCTATAATGACACCAAAGTTTGTAAAACAAGTTTCTTATAGAAAATTGTATGTTAAAGTATTTGTTATAGAAAATCAAATTTGTTCACCTTAGTTATAGATGAACTCAGCAGCCTTGGAATAATTAAACCATTACTCTATTAGCTTCTGTATAAAGACTGTATCATTAGAATGCATTCTAGTCTAGCTTTATACTCTGGGGCCTGCTTTAAATAAACAGTACTTCTAACAGATTCAAACCCTAATGAATCAGGAAGTCCCTTTCACACACCATTCTTTTTTATGCCCACATTAAAACAATAGCAACAACATAAAAACATATACTACAGTAGTAACAGAGGTTATATATGAGTGGTACGATTACAAGAAATTTTTATTTCCTTGGAATTTACTGTATTTTCCAATAAAACCATGTTTCACTTATTTTATTATTATTTTTTTTTAATGAAAGAATGAGTTTCCCTTTTATCTTTATGCTAAACATTGTCCAGCGAACGAGCTAACATTTTTTCAAGTGATCAAGGGCAGACTCCTTCAGAAAAAAAGAAAAAGAAAAGAAGAAGGAAAAGAGGGCTTCGTTCCCAGAATAATCAAGTGTGGGCTCTTTTTCAATCAACAGTTTAAGGATTTGGTGTGGGATTTTTTTGTGCTCTACAGCAGGGAGGATGAATTATTTTTATCTGTGACTGCAAGAGCTTGTATTATTAAGCTAAAGTCTTCCTGTGTCTAATCCTTTAAACATCCAGAGTGTTGAGCATTTTCAGTGTTAGAGCCAGAGGGGAATTTAGAAATCATCTGACCCAAACTTGTGTCTGGGGAGGGGACTTAGGGATTTCAGGGACGTGACCAAGGTCACCTGATAGACATGAGATAAGACCCTGCATTTCTTTTTTTTTTTTAATTTATTTTATTGAAGTACAGTTGATTTACAATGTTGTGTTAATTTCTGCTGTACAGCAAAGTGACTCAGTTATACTTATATATATTCTTTTTCATATTCTTTTCCATTATGGTTTATCACAGGATATTGAATATTGTTCCCTGTGCTATACAGCAGGACCTTGTTGTTTATCCATCTTATATATAATAGTTTGCATCTGCTAATCCCAAACTCCCTGTCCATTCCTTCCCCCCCCCCCCACCAACCTCCCCCTTGGCAACCACAAGTCTTTTCTCTATGTCTGTGAGTCTGTTTCTGTCTCGTAGATAGGTTCATTTGTGTCATATTTTAGATTCCACATATACGTGATATCATATGGTATTTAAGACCCTGCATTTCTTAATTTGAATGTTTTTTCCATTCCACCAGCTTGCTTCTGCACCCATGGGGGTGAAGGCAGGATGGGGAGATGAGAAGAGCCCTCACTACACGGCTGCCTTCCTATGCAGTATAAGCAAAGAAAGCTATTTTTAGAACCCACTCATTACCCAACTGCATACCAGGGACTCTCAAAATATTGTCAAGACAAACTAATGTTTTTATCTTTACTATACCCCTACCCCCCATTTAAAAAAAGAAAAAGAAATCCTAAAAGCACACTAACAAGAAGAACACGCTGACAGCACACAGAGCCCCTGCTCTGCTATGGTCCAAGAAGGCAGATCTTAAGCTCTTTATTATTAAAACTCTCTGGGTGCTCATTCCCTTACTCATTCTTTCTCTTTTTAGCAGAGCCCATTTAGACTCTGCCTACTTCTCAAAAAACATTTGAACAAGAAACAAGTAGCTATTAAAACAAACACAAGTTGTCTATCTCAAAAACAAAAGATGAAAGGATTTATCCCCCATGGAAAAGTTGCTGGCAACAAAACTCCCTCTTTCCATAAAGCAACAAAGCTTTTTCTTTCATCTGGAATGTTACAAAAATAGTCACAGCCATCAAAGGCCATTATCCTTGCTAATACCCCAACCTTCAACCCACCCTAACTCGGGACTTTCCTATAAAGAGGCTAATGAACTCCAATTCACAAACGTAACCACCAACTTAATTAGTAGCAACACATTGCTACAGGATAGCTCCTTGTTTATACAGGCGAGGTCTTTAACGACATTAAAAGGCTTAATGCTGTCATAAATTTTAATACAATATTTTAAACACAAGGGAGTTAATCACTCTCAAAAGTAAATTTACTTAGCTGGGTAAGAAATCCCCAACTTCATTGTATTCTCTTACATTCATAAATTCCCCTTTGTCATATCTGAGTGTTTACAGAATTGGCGCTGGCTTTAGCCATAAAAATCAATCAAACTGATGCACATTCATCAACTGACTGCTCTAAACAGATTGATGGTGCTTATCTCGGTTCTATTACAAGGGAAGTGAGGGCTTAACGGAATCACAGCCTCACTGGGGGTCAAACTAGAAAATGAGAGGATTGTATTAAATGATTACTAAGGCTGCATTACTAAATGCAGTTCTATACTTTTACGTGTTTTGAAAAGCTCCAGGTATGTAAGAGCATGCCAGAGAAGAGTAACATGCAGCCTCACCACTCAGATGCACTGAAAATCCAAGTTAAAATGTAAACACATCCGGATATATATGTATATGTATATGTATAGCTGATTCACTTTGTTATACAGCAGAAACTAACACACCATTGGAAAGCAATTATACTCCAATAAAGCTATTTAAAAAAAAATGTAAACACATCATCTTGGAGAAGGAGGCATTAAGGTATTATCAGCCTTCACCTTATTAGGGCTTAGCTCCAGGCTGCTAGAGTCCTAAGGATGAGCAGTTGCTGGGAAGAAAAGGATGGAAGCAGGCATTTTAAATCAAATGCCTATAGGAGCCAGGCAAAAGCATAAATTAATAAAGAGATCTGGGTCGGAACTGTGAAAAAATGGAGAGCTGCCCCTCAACTCCAGCTATCTGCTGCCTTGTAGGAATGTATGTCCTGGGTTATCCCATTTTCAGATTTTCCAAAACAATGTAAAAAAGCCATAAAGACTCTGATATTTAAACACTGAATCAAAATATTTTTACAACAGTCTACAAGTCAAATATACCTCCACACTAGATAAACGTGCAGGACACTGAGTTTGAGATCTCTGATGTGGGGCGCTATACTGCCAAGGAATATAATAGAAAGATGAGGGGAGCTGGTAAATAGAAGGAAGGGTGCAAAGAAACAGGACAGAGTGGGCTACATCAATATCTGAGGTTGGCTCTGTTGAGGGAATTCAGAAGAGCAAGCAAACTTGGAGGTAGGAAGAGATTAAGACAGTGAGTCTAAACCTTTTGGGGGATCATGGGTAGCATAGGAAATTATGATAAATGCTTTAGAGATTTTTCCCTGGAAAAATAAACATATGTAGTAGGCAGAATAATGTGGCCCACGAAGATGTCTATGTGCTTATCCCTTGTCCCCCTCCCCTTGTTACCTTACATGACAAAAGGGATTCTGCTGATGTGATTAAGCGAAGGACCTTGAGATGGAGAGATTACAGTGGGCTGAGTGGACCCAAATCTAATCACTTGAATCCTTAAAATCAGAACATCTTTCCTGCCCTTGGTTGTAAGAAAAGAACAAACCTGACCCCATATTGAATCTGTTCCTTTAGCTCTAACCCTTGTGCTCTGTTGGCTGTGCTTAGTCATGTTGGCTCTGCACCTTTGTAAAAAAAAAAAAAAAAATGTTGCCCACAGCCTGAAATATTCATGGTAGCCCATTCTCAAGGCTCTGACCTTTAAAGGTTTAACACTTCTCCATTCATACAGAGATTAAAAATTGCAGAACAGAGACTAACCTTTGTCTTGTTGGAGGTTTATGGGAACACTGTGATCAGACCTACGTCGGCAGCTGCAAGAGCAAAGGATTCCGGCACCAAGAAGCATGCACCAACCAGCCACATCCTCTCCTCTTTAGTACAAAAGCAGCCTGAATTCTAACTCAGGGAAGATGGTTCTTTGGGACACGAGTCCACCTTCTTCTCAGTCTGCTGGCTTTCTGAATAAAGTCACTCTTCCTTGCCCCAACACCTCATTCTCGATTTAACGGCCTCTCATGAGACAAGCAGTAGGAGCTTGGACTCAGTAATATGGTCAGAAGGAAACATACGGAAGAATGCTAAGAGAGATGCAACGTTGCTAGCTTTGAAAATGGAGGAAAAGACCATAAGCCAAGCAATGTACGCAGCACCTGGAAACTGGAAAAGGCAAGGAAATATATCCATTCTCCCCTCGAACCTCCAGAAAGGAATGCAGGCCTGCTGACACCTTTATTTTACCCCAGTGAGACCCATGTGGGTCATCTATCCTATAGAAGTATAAGATTATACATTTGTGTTGTTTTAAGTCACAGGTTTGTGGTCATTTGTTACAGTAGCAACAGAAAACCAATATAGTATACAGAGACTCAAACTTTGGCAAAAACATTCACAGACCTCCCTAAAGCGCATTTAGACACACAGATAAACGTCCCTTGCGCTAGGAAGAGCTCAACAACATGCCCTCCGAGCTGAAGGTATGAAACTATTTCTCTTTGGCACGCGTGAGAAGATCAGTACCACCCCACGACACAAGCAGCTCCAAAACCTCACTTCTACAAGGAGGGATTCATTCTCTGAACACTAGCTACCCTTCTGAGTCTCACCCAAACCACATGTGACCCCGTGACAGCTCCCTGCTGCAGAAAGACCTTTCCTTCCTTTCTCAAAGTCTTCATATGATAAGATCGTGCTCTTCCCCAGCCCCCCTCCCCAAGAAGGTGGCATTTTACACCTGCTGAGATTTAGCCTGGCTTCTTCCCTCACTTTGAGCCAGACTTAGGTCTGGAGTGCTCTATTACAGTCCTCACGTCTCCATCGAGATCTTATTGGACACAATATGCCTGCACCTGGCCGTTTGCTGGTTTTAAAATGGAAGAGCAATGTTATCAGGGATGTGAGCTACCCGACTCAAAGTTGTTTTTAGCCTCAGCTCTCGTTTCACCAGTTCATCAAATTTCACAATCCCTGTAATATTTAGAGTTTTCTTTTTAAGTTCCATTAGAGTGATCCTAGGTGACGCCACCATGGCTGTGACAAAAACAACTCTGTAGTTTAAAGGTTACCATCCCGATCTAAGTACTCAACCTAATATACCAGACATAACTGGCCTCACAACTCCTGATCTGCAACTTAACACCAGACGCTGTGACTGTCAACTCTGGTGCACAGGCAATTCTGGAATGCTGCTAGCTCAGAAAGCTACATCCTGCAAAGTAGAACATGGAGGCTAGAAAGGAAAAAGAAGAAAAGAACAACAAGGTATTTGGGGTCCTATGGAGGTTTGCTAAAGCATAGAGGGAGACAGGCCAGATCTGTTTTGGAGGAGACAAGCCTGACTCAATGAGGAAGGCTGCCCAGTGACCATGCATTCGGTTCCTTCTCCTGACATGCAGAAGAGGTCTAGCAACCGCCTAAAATGTTACACAAGCTTTTGTGTGTATGTGCATCTCTTTTTTTCTGAGGAAAAGTGCCACAGATCTGAGAATCCGAATGAACTATAACTCCCCACCCCCAAGTGTAAGAGTTGCTGCTCTGTATGTTTCCTCATGAGGACTTTTCTAATTCAATACACTTAGCTCTCCCTAGTCATATGTGAATGATCCCCAGCGAAGAATCCTATTAAATTTCCGACTTGCCCTCTGATAACAGTAATATTACCATTTACCTTCTCCACTGCAGATGGGAAATAGAGTGGTTTTAAGTTTACCAAACATCGAGCGTCTTTGAGAAGGTAGATTGCTAATGTCCTTTTCCCCTATCAGCCTCTGTGGAGTATCCAGCCCAAAGGACACCATGCATTTCATACGCAAGCATGAAGGATTTCATCTTGTTTTTTGTGTGTGTGTTTTTCTGCCTTTTTTATGATTTTGAAATATGCATGGGAATATAGTTGGCCTTATTCTTGCTGACAGATGCAGTCACCAGTCTGGTGGGGGGAGACAGGGTCACTGCCTAAACTGATTCTAGTCAACCTAAAACAGCTTTGTTATAGTAAGGCCTCCAACAGGAAGGTGAGTGTCCCGATTAGCAGAGAAATCACAGGGCTGAGTCTTACCCGATCTGAGATCAAGTAAGAATAAACAGACAAGAGATGGCAACCAGTGAGGAGGTGAGAAAAGGTGTCGAAGAATTCAACTGGATAATGGATCACCTTATTTTGGGGTCTCCATCAACCCTTTGGGGCTCTCTGATTCTAAAATTAGTACGTTGAATATTTTAAAGCACAACTTCACTATATATAAAATAGATAACTAATAAGGACCTACTGTATAGCACAGGGAACTCTTCTCAATACTCTGTAATGTATATGGGAAAAGAAGCTAAAAAGGAGTGGATATATGTATATGTATAACTGGTTCACTTTGCTGTACAGCAGAAACTAACACAACATTTTAAATCAACTATACTCTGATAAAAAATTTTTTAAAAAGCACAATTTCATAGCACAGCCAATTTTGTCTGTCGTTGTTGATTCATTTAGACTCTGCTGCCTTAGAAAAAATTGTGAAAAGTCATGCCCAGAAGCAGAGCCCTCCCTTCCCACTGAGTGAGAGCTATGATTACACTGTACACAAGATCCTACAAAGACAGCTGACACAACTAGCAGTTGAATTCTTTCTTCTGTTTATTTCCAGAAGAGACTTTCCATAGACAGCTGCAAGGCCAGGCTCCCATCCGAATGCCATGCCAACCTTGCTTCAGACAGCCTCCCACCCACATTCTTGCCCTGACCCAGGGCCATCTCTAGCAGGTCTGGGAGACCAGAGGGGTCAGCCCCAGGGCCACCTCAGGGCTTAGACACACCACCTGGATCAGCATAGGAGCCACGGCTGCTATGCTGTAATCAGACATGTGTAGGTTCAAATTCTGGCTCAGCCTTTTTCACTTGTACAATATCAGTCAAGTGCCTTGACGTCTCAGCCTCAGGCTCCTTCTCCATAAAATGGGGCTAGGGGTACCATTTTACCCCTAGGGGAAGGGGTGAAGGCTAAATGACAGAATATGCGAAAAGCAATTGGCTTGACTTCTACACTGTCATCGCCAATTACCATTATCACAGAAAAAGACCCAGTCCTCTCTGGCGTGGAATGAAAGAGGACAAAATGGAATCAGCGTTTCTCTCTCTCAGGGCAGTAGAGTCTCCGCTCCTCTCTGAGCCTTAAGGCTGATTATCTTCAAACTGAAGGCAGAGAAAGTAGGTTACTTACATTTCCCTTAGACTCAATGATTCTCCTTCTAGGCCCCTTTAAGGAGCTTCTCTGACCTTCAAGGGATGCCAACAAAAGTCAGAAAGCCTTGCCTCCTGTGCAGGGGTAGCAAGCACAGGTGTTAGCGTTTCTGGGAAAGGACCCCAAGGCCCAGTGCAACTTCTGACAGCAAAGGACCCACCTTCGTTGAGCTCGCACGGTTTCTTGGCACCTGAAAGCGTGGTTCTGTGGACTGTCCTGAGCTGGCGTTCCTGTTCTCCCCCGACACTCTGGCTGGCTGGGTACCACATGCTCTGTCTCCTGCAAGAAAAATAGGAAAAGTAGATGAACTGTCCGCAGCCATCAGTTCCACAGTGTTCTCCGGCGGGGTGTGGGTCACAGGGCAGGGCAGCAGCCGTACAAAACACACGCTACCAAGGGCTGTGGGGAAGGGGGCCCATGAGTGATCCGAAACTTAAAAAGCCTCTTTCTAACAGTCAGTTGCTGCAAGATTTCAGAATAAAGAAAAAATAATAATAACCTAAAATTTCCAATTTATTTTTTATATTAAAAATATGAGAGAAGAGTATTTAATGAATAGATTTGCAAATACAATTTCTAGAATATTTATAGCATAAGCTCATTTTTGCACAAACGTGTATGAATGTACACACAGACACACACACACAGACACACACGCACACAAATTGGCATCAAGTAAAACAAAATCTTAACAGGGACTAACACTTAAGATGTCATTTCTTTTTCCTTTTGGGTACTCATCTATACAATAATCATACATTATTCCTATAATAAGAAAGAACTTTAAGTTAATCTGAAAACCAAGGAACAAGTCATTTTTATAAAATCCAAATCCCAAGTATGCTTGGTACTCTCCCCTCCCCTCCCCTCCCCCCCCAAACACACGCGCACACACACCCCTACACCTGTCATTGGCTACCCTGAATCCAAAGAAATCACTATGTTGGTCCCATTATCCCATGATAAACCCCACTCATTAATTTACAAAAACTCCAGAAGCTAATTCTAGAGAGTATCATAAACACACCAAAGCTAAAATGAATCTGTATTCAATACAAGGACACACAAACCCAAAATGAAAGATTTTTATATGTTCAGCAGTTGAACCACTACAGTATTTGAACAATGCCAAACCTCTGACAAATTTTCCATAGGATAAAACAGCCCCTCTTTACCTGATAAATGAATTACTAAAACCAAAATCAGTGAGAAACTCAGAAAATCCAGATGGCTACTGTCATGCAGTCAAAAAATTCATGTGATGCAGTGAACTTGGGTCTGACGGTGCAGTACACTGCCGTGACAATACAGACGAAGTTCCCCTCTTAGGGGTATGGGCTGAAGTCAGTACAAGTGCCAATATGTCAGGTGTCTCAATATGTCAGAAACCATTTTTCTAAAATATTGTACTAGAATAATTTGGTGGGGCTATTTGCCAAGTAGCCATCACAAGCTTCTAGAGCAAGATCATAGGAATGCCTTCTTATTAGAGGGGTAAAATGGAAAGTGGGAGCAGAGTTGAGGAAAAGGAATGAATTAGAACTACCAAGATCCTTTCTTTAATTTTTCTAAGCCTCTAGCTTCAGGCAAGAAGACACACCACATGAAAGGGTTCCATTAGTATCCAATAGTTCCCTAGACATAGTAGTTGCTTGTGAAAAATTCTACAGCTATTCAAATACTGGCCAAGTTTCCCCAAACAATGGTTTTCAAGTGAGACAGCTCTGCTTGCAAGTATGCTAGGTATGTGACCTTAGGCAAATCACATCCATTATCTGGACCTCAGTTTCCTTGTCTGTAAAATGGAGATAATACTCCAAGCTCACAAGGTTGTTGAACAAGAGGCTCTTTTACTACTTACCAACTGGAGGCACACAGTGGATGGGAGCTATTGATGATGATAACAGTCCTTTTACAAAACTTCCCTCGAAGCTCAGTATTCTGAAACTGGTGTTAAGGAAATCCTTGGAGACTTAACCCAAGTGAGTTCAGCAAAAGCAAACTTATTTTTGTGGTGGGATGCTTGTTTCAGGTTTCTATACTAATAATATTATTTCAAACATCGTATTTAGAAGTCACCCTACTTGTAGACCTAAAGAAATGGCCCTTCTCATTTCTAAACAATTTAAATCAGAAATTTCCAGAAATTTCCATTCCTTTAAAACTTAACCCTTTTAAGAAAGAGTAGTTTTTTTTCCCCCAAAGACAGTGCTTTATCTAATCCTTTGAACCCACGGAGGTTGAGAAGGGTTACAGGCCACACACTGCTGGATTCCCATGGATTTTACAAACAAAAGCAAAAATAAATAAGTGGCAATATGTCAAACTAAAAAGCTTTTGTACAGCAAAGAAAATGATCAACAAAATGAAAAGGCAGCCTACTGAATGGGAAAAGTTATTTGCAAATCATGTATCCAATAATGGGCTAATATCCAAAATATACAAAGAACTCACACAACTCAATAACAAAAAGAAATCTGATTAAGAAATGGGCAGAGGACCTGAATAGACATTTTTCCAAGGAAGACATACAGACGGCCAACAGACACAGGAAAAGATGCTCAACATCACTAATCATCAGGGAAACGCAAATCAAAACCACAGTGAGATATCATCTCACACCTGTCAGAATGTCTTTTTGATAATAGCCAACAATAAATGTTGGTGAGGATGTAGAGAGAAGGGGACCCTCATGCACTTTTGGTGGGAATGTAAATTGGTTCAGCCACTATGGAAAACAGTATGGAGTTTTCTCAAAAGATTAAAACTAGAACTACCTTATGACCCAGTGATTCCACTTCTGGGTACTTATCCAAAGAAAATGAAAATAGTAATTTGAAAAGATATATGCACCCCTATGCTCATTGCAGCATTATTTACAATAGCCAAGCTATGAAAGCAATCTAAGTGTCCATCGATAGAAGAAGGGATAAAAAGGATGGTATAAACACACACACACACACACACACACACACTGAATATTACCCAGTCATAAGAAAAGAATGAAATCTTGTCATTTGCAGCAACATGGATGGACCTAGAGGGCATTACGTTAAGTGAAATAAGTCAGACAGAGAAGGACAAATACTGTATGATTTCACTTACATACGAAATCTAAACAACAAAACAAATGAACAAGCAAAACAAAACAGAAACAGACACGTGGATACAGAGAACAGCACTGACGATCACCAGAAGAAAGATGGGTGGGAGATCGAGCAATATAGGTGAAGGGGATTCAAGAGGTATAAACTTCCAGTTATAAAATAAGTCACAGGTAAGTTATGTACAACATAGGGAATATATTCAACAATATTGTAGCAACTTTGTACAGTGACAGATGGTTACTAGACATATCATGGTGATCAATGTGTTATACATACAAATGTTGAACCACTATGTTGTACACCTGAAACTAATACAACATTAAATGTCAACTATACTTCAATAAAAAAAGCAATCACCTACTACATATCAAGGATGTTGATAGTTAGGAGGGTTATATAAAAGTGAATAAGACATCCCTGTCCCGAAGAACTTTAAAATCTGTTTCTAACAAAAACTAAAGTGTGAGAGGGAAGACACTAACTTGCCTACTTCTGTGTTAATGTGTTTGTCAAATGGGCAGGTCCAAACTGACCAAGGGAACAAGGGAAGTAGAAGCCAAGAACTTCTCCAGGTTTGTCTTCCTGCCACCTGCTCAGGCATAGTCTGGATGGGGCATCTGTAAGAGGAGTCATCCTACAACTTTTCCTGCTCCCAACCATGCTCTTCTACCCTTCAACCTCACCTCCCGCATGTCCCAAGCCCAGCCTCAGTAAAGTGATTTGTGGGTTTTCTGCTTATATGCAGGAACAAACAAATTGATTAAGATCTGAGATATTTCATAAGAAAGATATTTCTCAGAAGAAAGATATTTCATACTAAAACAAAAGTTACTTTGGTTATATTCTGATCCATGAGCAGAGACTAGGATAGTATACACAATGACAAGAGCAAAGCTGTCTACTAATCAGGTTCAGAGGCTCAAAACCCCAGCTGAGTTAAGGAAAAAAACAGGTGTCCCTAAGTAGAAATGGTGAAATATGATATTTTGTCCTTGTTGGGATTTTAGTGAGTTCAGCTGGCTCATAAAGAACTTGAGAGAATCTAGTTTTAATCCAATGGCATGTCCACTGCTTCAGGCCCTTCCAAGTTTTCCAATTGGTACAAATCCATGACCCAGGAGAAAGAATTTTCCATCCTCATTCCAGTTTTTGCCCATCTGCTCTAGTGTGCCCAGAGTATTACCCTTGGGCCTCAAAGAAATATGCATCTTCTAAATCTTCCTTCCAAGATGTGGCGAGTCAAAACAGTCACTTTTTTCAATCTTCTCACACTTGAGGGTTTATCTATGACCATTCTATTCTGAAATTGATTTAGAATGTTATTTCCTCTGATTGCTGGCTTAAATTTTAAATTAAATGGCTTTATAACTAATCACTCCATTGTTAATAAAAATGTCTTGCATTTATGAGAGCGTGTTCTTCCCAAGAGCTCTAATTACTACATGATTAATGCATCTGATATCTCCATAGTTCAGAAGAGCACATATTTTCAGCTCTTAGAACAAACAGGAAAAGTGTTATAAATATACCCTATCCTATAGCACCCTAAAGTTCCTATTATCTTAAACCTGCACATGTCTGTGAAAGTGACTTAAAGTCCTTCTGAATAATTGGGAGTTTTAAAGACTTTCACCCCTGATTAAAAGAACTATTTGTTATTATCACATTCATTTCATAATTGGGGGAAAGGAAACCCTGGAAGAGATTATTTAAATTTCTTTTTAAAAATGTGCATCTGATTATTAATGTTCTGACCCCTTAAGAAACAGGGAACGTAGATCACTATTTCTTCAGTCCTATCAGTCCCATTTTAAAAATAATTTCTGCCTACCTTAGTCACTATTTCAACAAAGAATAAAGTAAGTCATGTAGGAAGGCAGGCATTGGTTCAAAATCCACACGTACCCCCAAAGTAGAATCTCCTCTGATCCTATTTCCTTACCTGTAATACAGAGATATCACCTAGTTTACTGCTTAGAGTTGTAAGAATTTCTAGTAGAAAACACACATTCAAATTATATTGTCTATCTTGTCCACTTTCCAAATAACATTCACTGAGTGCCTGATCTGTACCAACACTAAACTAGGCATGTTTAACCTATATTTCCTCATTTAAAACTAGAAGGTGGATTTTACTCTCCCAGTTTTCTGCAGTGAGAATAAGAATAATCAAGAGAAGACAAGACAGATGACTTACCTAGGACAGAAAGATTGTCTTTTACACAAGAGATGTCTTCCTGAAGACCCTGAAAAATCTAACTGAGATTTATATATTTTAAGACCATTCCCATAACAGAAGATAATGGGTACTTCTGTTCACTAGCTAAAGTGGAAATATTTCAATAAAATAGACACAGCTTATAATTCAATAGACCCAAACAGCTTTGAAGTTATGCAAATCTTGATAAATCTAGGGGGAGAATTACACTATTTCAAATTGTTTGCATTGACAGATTTAATACTTTATATTCAATATTTAATTCAAAATTGCATGAAATAGGACCATACTGTTCCACTTGAGCTAGAGAACCCAGATCCTAATCCCAATCTCCTAAATCCAAATTTGGAGTTCTGTCCACTATGTTTCAACATCCCAAATTTACTATTGTCAAATGACAAAACTAAAACAATTTGTAACTAGTTTGATGTCCTTTACTCAAGAGGAAACAAACCATGGGTTGGGGAATACAGTACCTATTAAGAAACAGAACACTGTTCCTGAGGGATTTTAAGCAAGAGTGAGTATTATAGAGCATTAGAAGAGGCAACACAGAAACAGGGCATGATTGGCTAAGAGGATGGGGATTTCCTTATAAGGCTAGCAGGGCCTATCTTCTTGTGTAAGGTAAACTAACTGAAGATGAGTTGGAGGATTGTAATTGATGTGTGTTAGGTTTCCTGGACAGGTGCTTCCAGTAAGTGCAGGCTGACTTAGGCATTGGAAGTCCTGGCCAGAGCCATTAGGCAAGAAAAAGAAATGAAAGTCATCTAAATTGGGAAGGAAGAAGTAAAACTGTCACTATTTGCAGATGACATTATACAGAGAAAACACTAAAGACTCTACAAAAAGAGGAGACCTTCAAGATGGCATAGGAGTAAGACGTGGAGATCACCTTCCTCCCAACAAATACATCAGAAATACATCTACGTGTGGAACAACTCCTGCAGAACACCTACTGAACACTGGCAGGAGACCTCAGACTTCCCAAAAGGCAAGAAACTCCCCACGTACCTGCGTAGGGCAAAAGAAAAAACAGACAAAAGAATAGGGATGGGACCTGCATGTCACGGAGGGAGCTGTGAAGGAGGAAAGCTTTCCACACACTAGGAAGGCCCTTCACTGATGGAGGTGGGGGGTGGGGTGGGGGTGGAAAGCTTCAGAGCCACGGAGGAGAGCGCAGCAACAGGGGTGCAGAGGGCAAAGCAGAGAGATTCCTACACAGAGGATCAGTGCTGCCCAGCACGCACCAGCCTGAGAGGCTTGTCTGCTCACCCGCCAGGACGGGTGGGGGCTGGGAGCTGAGACTCAGGCTTCGGAGGTCGGATCGCAGGGAGAGGACTGGGGTTGGCTGCGTGAACACAGCCTGAAGGGGGCTAGTGTGCCACAGCTAGCCGGGAGGGAGTCCAGGAAAAAGTCTGGAGCTGCTGAAGAGGCAAGACACCACTGTTTCGGGGTGCGCGAGGAGAGGGGATTCAGAGCACCGCCTAAATGAGCTTCAGAGACGGGCACAAGCCATGGCTATCAGCGCGGACACCAGAGACAGGCATGAGATGCTAAGGCTGCTGCTGCCGCCACCAAGAAGCTTTTGCGCAAGCACAGGTCACTATCCACACCTCTCCTCCCGGGAGCCTGTGCGGCCCACCACTGCCAGGGTCCCGTGATCCAGGGACGACTTCCCCGGGAGAACACACGGTGCACCTCAGGCTGCTGCAATGTCATGCTGGCCTCTGCTGCCACAGGCTCACCCCACATTCCATACCCCCTCAGCCCCCGTGGCCTGAGTGAGCCAGAGCCCTCTAATCAGCCACTCCTTTAACCCTGTCCTGTGTGAGCGAAGAACAGATGCCCTCAGGCGACCTACATGCAGAGGCAGGGCGATATCCAAAGCTGAACCCCAGGAGCTGTGCAAACAAAGAAGAGAAAGGAATATCTCTCCCAGCACCCTAGGAGCAGCAGATTAAATCTCCACAATCAACTTGATGTACCCTTCATCTGGGGAATACCTGGATAGACAACAAATCATCCCAAAATTGAGGCGGTGGACTTTGGGAGCAACTGTAGACTTGGGGTTTGCTTTCAGCATCTAACTTTTTTCTGGTTTTATGTTTATCTTAGTTTAGTATTTACAGTTTATTATCATTGGTAGATTTGTTTATTGATTTGGTTGCTCTGTTCCTTTCTTTTTATATATATATATATATTTTTTTTCCTTTTTCTCTCTTTCTGAGAGTGTATATGTATGCTTCTTTGTGTGATTCTCTCTGTATAGCTTTGCTTTTACCATTTGTCCTAGGATTCTGTCCGTCTATTTTTTTTTCATTTATTTATTTTTTCTAGTATAGTTTTTAGCACTTGTTATCACTGGTAGATTTGTTTTTTGGTTTGGTTACTCTCTTCTTTCTTTTGTTCTTTTATTTCTTACTTTAAATTTTTTTTATTTTTAACAATTTTTTAATTTTTTATTTTAATAACTTTATTTTATTCTTTTCTTTCTTTCATTCTTTTTTTCTCCCTTTTCTTCTGAGCCATGTGGCTGACAGGGTCTTGGTGCTCTGGCCAGGTGTCAGGCCTGTGCCTCTGAGGTGGGAGAGCCAAGTTCAGGACATTAGTCCACCAGAGACCTCCCAGCTCCACATAATATCAAACAGCGAAAGCTCACCCAGAGATCACCATCTCAACGTTAAGACCCAGCTCCAGTCAACGACCAGCAAGCCACAGTGCTGGACACCCTATGAGAAACAACTAGCAAGACAGGAACACAACTCCACCCATTAGCAGAGAGGCTGCCTAAAATCATAATAAGGTCACAGACACCCCAAAACACACCACCGGACAAGGTCCTGCCCACCAGAAAGACAAGATCCAGCCTCATCCACCAGAACACAGGCACCAGTCCCCTCCACCAGGAATCCTATGCAACCCACTGAACCAACCCTAGCCACTGGGGGCAAACACCAAAAACAACAGGAACTACGAACCTGCAGCCTGAGAAAAGGAGACCCCAAACACAGTAAGCTAAGCAAAATGAGAAGACAGAGACAGACATAGCAGATGACGGAGCAAGGTAAACACCCACTAGACCAAACAAATGAAGAGGAAATAGGCAGTCTATCTGAAAAAGAATTCAGAGTAATGATACTAAAGATGATCCAAAATCTTGGAAATAGAATGGAGAAAATACAAAAAAACATTTAAGAAGGACCTAGAAGAACTAATGAGCAAACAATGATGAACAACACAATAAATGAAATTTAAAATTCTCTAAATGGAATCAATAGCAGAATAACTGAGGCAGAAACACGGATAAGTGACCTGGAAGATAAAATATTGGAAATAACTACCGCATAGCAGAATAAAGAAAAAAGAATGGAAAGAATTGAGGACAGTCTTAGAGACCTCTGGGACAACATTAAATGCACCAACATTTGAATTATAGGGGTCCCAGAAGAAGAAGAGAAAAAGAAAGGGACTAAAAAATATTTGAAGAGATTATAGTTGAAAACTTCCCTAATATAGGAAAGGAAATAGTCAATCAAGTCCAGGAAACACAGAGCGTCCCATACAGGATAAATCCAAGGAGAAACATGCCAAGACACATATTAATCAAACTATCAAAAATTCAATACAAAGAAAAAATATTAAAAGTAGCAAGGGAAAAACAACAAATAACATACAAGGGAATCCCCATAAGGTTAACAGCTGATCTTTCAGCAGAAACTCTGCTCGCCAGAAGGGAGTGGCAGGACATATTGAAAGCGATGAAAGGGAAAAACCTACAACCAAGATTACTCTGCCCAGCAAGGATCTCATTCAGATTCAATGGAGAAATTAAAACCTTTACAGAAAAGCAAAAGCTAAGAGAATTCAGCACCACCAAATCAGCTTTACAACAAATGCTAAAGGAACTTCTCTAGGCAGGACACACAAGAGGAGGAAAAGACCCACAATAACAAACCCAAAACAATTAAGAAAATGGTAATAGGAACATACATATCGATAATTACCTTAAATGTAAATGGCTTAAATGCTCCAACCAAAAGACATACACTGGCTGAATGGACACAAAAACAAGACCCATATATATGCTGTCTACAAGAGACCCACTACAGACCTAGGGACACATACAGACTGAAGGTGAGGGGATGGAAAAAGATATTCCATGCAAAGGGAAATCAAAAGAAAGCTGGAGTAGCTATACTCATATCAGAAAAAATAGACTTTAAAATGAAGAATGTTACAAGAGACAAGGAAGGACACTACATAATGATCAAGGGATCAATCCAAGAAGAAGATATAACAATTGTAAATATTTATACACCCAACATAGGAGCACCTCAGTACACAAGGCAGATGCTAACAGCCATCAAAGGGGAAATCAACAATAACACAATCATAGTAGTGGACTTTAACACCCCACTTTCACCAATGGACAGATCATCCAAAATGAAAATAAATAAGGAAACACAAGCTTTAAATGATACATTAAACAACATGGAATTAATTGATATTAATAGGACATTCCAGCCCAAAATAACAGAATACACGTTCTTCTCAAGTGCTCATGGAACATTCTCCAGGATAGATCATATCTTGGGTCACAAATCAAGCCTTGGTAAATTTACGATAATTGAAATCATATCAAGGATCATTTCTGACCACAACGCTATGAGGCTAGATATCAATGACAGGAAAAAATCTGTAAAAAATACAAACACATGGAGACTAAACAATACACTATATAATAACCAAGAGATCACTGAAGAAATCAAAGAGGAAATCAAAAAATACCTAGAAAAAAATGACAATGAAAACACAATGACCCAAAACCTATGGGATGCAGCAAAAGCAGTTCTAAGAGGGAAGTTTATAGCTATACAAGCCTACCTCAAGAAACAAGAAACATCTCAAATAAACAACCTAACCTTACATCTAAAGCAGTTAGAGAAAGAAGAACAAAACCCCCCAAAGTTAGCAGAAGGAAAGAAATCATAAAGATCAGATCAGAAATAAATGAAAAAGAAATGAAGGAAACAATAACAAAGATCAATAACACTAAAAGCTGGTTCTTTGAGAAGATAAACAAAATTGATAACCATTAGCCAGACTCATCAAGAAAAAAAAGGAGAAGACTCAAATCAATAGAATTAGAAATGAAAAAGGAGAAGTAACAACTGACACTGTAGAAATACAAAGGATCATGAGAGATTACTACAAGCAACTATATGCCAATAAAATGGATACCTTGGAAAAAATGGACACATTCTTAGAAAAGCACAACCTTCCAAGACTGAACCAGGAAGAAACAGAAAATATGAACAGACCAATCACAAGCACTGAAATTGAGACTGTGATTAAAAATCTTCCAACAAACAAAAGCCCAGGACCAGATGGCTTCACAGGTGAATTCTATCAAACATTTAGAGAAGAGCTAACACCTATCCTTCTCAATCTCTTCCAAAATATATGAGGGAGGAACACTCCCAAACTCATTCTACAAGGCCACCATCACCCTGATACCAAAACCAGACAAAGATATCACAAAGAAAAAAAACTGCAGGCCAATATCACTGATGAACATAGATGCAGAAATCCTCAACAAAATACTAGCAAACAAAGTCCAACAGCACATTAAAAGGATCATACACCAAGATCAAGTGGGATTTATCCCAGGAATGAAAGGATGCTTCAATATATGCAAATCAATCAATGTGATACACCATATTAACAAATTGAAGGATAAAAACCATATGATCATCTCAAGAAATGCAGGAAAAGCTTTTGACAATATTCAACACCCATTTATGATAAAAACCCTCCAGAAAGTAGGCATAGAGGGAACTTACCTCAACATAACAAAGGCCATATATGACAAACCCACACCCAACATCGTTCTCAAGGGTGAAAAACGGAAACCATTTCCACTAAGATCAGGAACAAGACAAGGTTGTCCACTCTCACCACTATTATTCAACTTAGTTATGGAAGTTTTAGCCACAGCAATCAAAGAAGAAAAAGAAATAAAAGGAATTCAAATTGGAAAAGAAGAAGTAAAGCTGTCACTGTTTGCAGATGACATGATACTATACATAGAGAATCCTAAAGATGCTACCAGAAAACTCCTAGAGCTAGTCAATGAATTTGGTAAAGTAGCAGGATACAAAATTAATGCACAGAAATCTCTTGCATTCCTATACACTAATGATGAAAAATCTGAAAGAGAAATTAAGGAAACACTTCCATTTACCACTGCCACAAAAAGAATCAAATACCTAGTAATAAACCTACCTAAGGAGTCAAAAGACCTGAATGCAGAAAACTATAAGACACTGATGAAAGAAATTAAAGATGATACAAACAGATGGAGAGAGATACCTTGTTCTTGGATTGGAAGAATCAACATTGTGAAAATGACTATACTATCCAAAGCAATCTACACTTTCAATGCAATCCCTATCAAACTACCAAAGGCATTTTTCACAGAACTAGAACAAAAAATTTCACAATTTGTATGGAAACACAAAAGACCCCGAATAGCCAAAACAATCTTGAGAAAGAAAAACGGAGCTGGAGGAACCAGGTTCCCTGACTTCAGACTATCCTTCAAAGCTACAGTAATCAACACAGTATGGTACTGGCACAAAAAAAGAAATATAGATCAATGGAACAGGATTAAAAAGCCCAGAGATAAACCCATACACATATGGTCACTTTATTTTTGATAAAGGAGGTGAGAATATACAATGGAGAAAAGACAGCCTCTTCAATAAGTGGTACTGGGAAAACTGGACAGCTACATGGAAAAGAATGAAATTAGAATAGTCCCTAACACCATACACAAAAATAAACTCAAAATGGATTAAACACCTAAATGTAATGCCAGATACTATAAAACTCTTAGAGGAAAACATAGGCAGAACACTCTATGACATACATCACAGCAAGATCCTTTTTGACCCAACTCCTAGAGAAATGGAAATAAAAACACAAATAAACAAATGGGACCTAATGAAACTTAAAAGCTTTTGCACAGCAAAGGAAACCATAAACAAGACTCAAAGCCAACCCTCAGAATGGGAGAAAATATTTGCAAATGAAGCAACTGACAAAGGATTAATCTCCAAAATTTATAAGCAGCTCATGCAGCTCAATATCAAAAAAACAAACAACCCAATCCAAAAATGGGCAGAAGACCTAAATAGACATTTCTCCAAAGAAGATATACAGATTGCCAACAAACACATGAGAGGATGCTCAACGTTATTAATCATTAGAGACATGCAAATCAAAACTACAATGAGATATCATCTCACACCGGTCAGAATGGCCATCATCAAAAAATCTACAAACAATCAATGCTGGAGAGGGTGTGGAGAAAAGGGAACCCTCTTGCACTGCTGGTGGGAATGTAAATTGATACAGCCACTATGGAGAACAGTATGGAGGCTCCTTAAAAAACTAAAAATAGAACTACCATACAACCCAGCACTCCCACTACTGGGCATATCCCCTGAGAAAACCATAATTCAAAAAGAGTCATGTACCACAATGTTCACTGCAGCTGTATTTACAATAGCCAGGACATGGAAGCAACCTAAGTGTCCATCAACAGATGAATGGATAAAGAAGATGTGGCACATATATACAATGGAATATTACTCAGCCATTAAAAGAAACGAAACTGAGTTATTTGTAGTGAGGTGGATGGATCTAGAGTCTGTCATACAGAGTGAAGTAAGTCAGAAAGAGAAAACAAATACTGTATGCTAACACATACATATGGAATCTAAAAAAAAGAAAGAAAAAAATGGTTCTGAAGAACCTAGGGCCAGGACAGGAATAAAGACACAGACGTAGAGAATTGATTTGAGGACACGGGGATGGGGAAGGATAAGCTGGGACAAAGTGAGAGAGTGGCATGGACTTATATATACTGCCAAATGTAAAATAGATAGCTAATGGGAAGCAGCCACATAGCACAGGGAGATCAGCTCAGTGTTTTGTGACCACCTTGATGGGTGGGATAGGGAGGGTGGGAGGGAAATGCAAGAGGAAGGGGATATGGGGATATATGTATATGTATAGCTGATTCACTTTGTTATAAAGCAGAAACCAACACACCATTGTAAAGCAATTATACTCCAATACAGATGTTTAAAAAAAAATTTTTTTAAAAGACTCTGCAAAGAAATAGAACTAATAAACAAATTCAGTAAAGGTGCAGGATGCAAAATCAATACACAAAAATCTGTTGTGTTTCTATACACTAGTAAGAAACTATTAGATAAATTAAGAAGACAATCCCATTTACAATTGCATGAAAAAGAATAAAATACCTAGGAATAAATTTAACCAAGGAGGTGAAAGACCTGTACCTTAATAAGACACTGATGAAAGAAATTGAAAAAGACACAAATAAATGGAAACATATTCAATGCTCATAGACTGGAAGAATTAATAGTGCTAAAATTTCCACATCACCTGAAGCAATCTACAAGTTCAATACAATCCTGTCAAAATTTCAATGGCATTTTTCACAGAACTAAAACAAGTAATTCTAAAATTTGTATGGAATCACAAAAGACACCAAATAGCCAAAGCAATCTTGAGAAAGAAGAACAAGGCTGGAGGTATCACGCTCCCTGATTTCAAACTATATTGCAAATCTTTACTAATCGAAACAGTATGGTATTGGCATAAAAACAGACACATAGATCAGTGGAACAGAACAGAGCCAAGAAATAAAGCTACGCATATGTAGCCAATTAATTTATGACAAAGGAGAGACAACAATGTCTCCTTTGGGAAAACTGGACAGCCATGTGCAAAAGAATAAATTGTGTTGGGAAAACTGGACAGCCATGTGCAAAAGAATGAAACTAGACCACTATCTTACACCATACACAAAAATTAACTCAAAATTGATTAAAGACTTGAATGTAAGACCAGAAACCATCAAACACCTAGAAGAAAACATACATGTAAGTTTCATGACATCACTCTTAGCCATATTTTTTGGATCTACTCCAAAGACAATGGTGACAAAAGCAAAAGTAATCAAATGAGACTACATCACACTAAAAAGCATCTTTACAGTGAAGGAAACCACCAACAAAATAAAAAGGCAACCTACTGAATGGGACAAGATATTTGCCAATCATGAATCTATAGGCGGCTAACATCCAAAATATAGAGAACTCATACAACTCAATAACAAAAAAACAACCCAATTAAAAAGTGGGCAGAGGATCTGAGAAGATATTTTTCCAAGGAAGACATAAAAATGGCCAACAAGCACATGAAAAGATGCTCAACATCACTAAATCTCAGGGAAATGCAAGTAAAAACAACAAGATAATATCTCACACCTGTCAGAATGGCTATTATTAGAAAGACAGGTAACAAGTGTTGAGGAGGAAGTGGAAAAAAGGGAAGCTTTGTGTACTATAGGTGGGAACATAAATTGGTGCAGCCACTCTAGAAAACAGTATGAAAGTTACTCAAAAACTAAAAATAGAACTATCTAATAGTCCAACTATTTCACTCCTGGGTATTTACCTGAAGAAAAGGAAAACACTAACTTGAAAAGATGTATGCACCCCAATGTACATAGTAGCATTATTCACAATAGCCAAGATACGGAAGCAACCTAAGTATCCATTGACAGATGAATGGATAAAGAAGATGTGGTACATATATACAATGGAATACTACTCAGCCATAAGAAAGAACGAAATCTTGCCATTTACAACAACATGGATGGACCTTGAGGGTATTTTGCTAAGTGAGATGAGTCAGGCAGAGAAAGACTAATACTGCATGATTTTACTTATACGTGGAAGCTAAAAACCAAACCAACAAACATACAAAACTCAAATACAAAGAACAGAACAATGATTATCAGAGGGGAAAGGGGTTAGAGGTTAGCAAAAATGGTGAAGGAGGTCAGTTTTATGGTGATGGATGGAAACTAGACTTATTGTAGTGATCACTTTGTAGTGTATGCCAAGGTCGAATTATTATGTTATACTCTGAAACTAATATGTTATATACCAAATTTACCTCAATTGAAGAAAAAAAAGATTTCTTTATAGTGGAGGATTCCCTGATGGCTTTTAATAGCTTACTTGTGCCTACTTAGATTTTGATGTTCCCTTGGTCAAAAAAGTCTGAATTTCTTCTCTTTATTTATTTCCCCAAATCCCCCAGCAGTTTATGCTGTGGAGGCTTACCTGGCAGCTTTGTGAGTTCCCTAACAGCTGCCATCTTGCTTTCTTTAGATTGAGGGGTAACTATTATTTTCCCTTGAAATAATCCTCCCTAATTCAACCAGATTTACTGTTTCTGGCTGCCTGTGCACAGTTCCTGAGACCTTAAGCCTCACCATGAAAACCTAGAGGCTCTCACACCCCAATTTTCCACCTGGAAAAAGTAGGACAAACAAACTCAAAGAGCTCAGAATGCAAAAGAAGCAGAGCCCCACCTGAGAGAAGCTTCCTGGAGATCCCGCAGAGAGGCCCAAAAGGCAGCAAACCAAGATGGCTCTGTTGGTACCTTCATCTGCATCTATGGCGCTGTCCCCGGAATCTTCAGCACCTGTTTTCCAGTCCCATCTCATCACCACTGTCCAATGACCAAACTAAAACAACTTGGTAACGAGTGTGATATCCTTCATCCAAGGGGCTACAATCCGTGGATTGGGAAAGTAGAGGGCCTCACGATCAGTGGACCTCTCTTCCCAAAGGATACTGGGCAAGCGTGAGTTTCAAAGAGCGTTCGAAGCAGCAACGTGGAAGGGGCGCATGATCGGCTAGGCGGACGGGAATTCCTTATAAGGCTGGTGGGTCCTATTTTCTAGGGTAAGATAAACTAGCTAAAGCTGAGTTAGAGGATTGTGATTGGTTTGTGCTCAATTTCCTTGACAGGTGTTTCCCATAAGGGCAGGTTTAGGTTTGTGAGGTGGTCTGGGCCCCTGGGCGGCCTCTATTTTATGGGAACTGATAAACAAATTAACGTTATCACTGCAGGCCTGAGAAGTATCCCATGCAAATCAGCGTGAAAGCAGTCACATTTAACAACATGTAACAGCTGGGGTGGGTGGTATTGAAGTGTAAAATCAAGAGAGCATACAACAGAGTATCAAGAGGGTCTCCAGGCATTTGGGTTCTCAGTGGTACTGATTTTTGTTCCTCTGCAGCATGTGGATAAAGGACACGGGACTCCAAAGTGAGAGAGGTTCATAAGGAAATGAAGGTCTTCCGATAATGAGTTTACACAGGTTGTAGCCAGCGGGGAGTGGCAGGTTTAACCAGCTGCACGAGAGGCAAGATTAGCCGCCTTGGGTGTTGCGACTGCCCCAAACCCAAGTACCCCCGTTCCAGGAAGCCTCACGTCTGCTCCTGCCCCACCGAGGAGTTAGACCTTGTACAAGCCTCCAACTCCCCCACTCACTCCAACTGTAACGTGTCACTGAGTCTACAGAAGGCCGCAAACAGGACGAAGCTCGAAGGAAAGCAGAAGGCAGGTGCTGGTCACCATTACTTTGCTCTACTCCCTAGTAGCACTGGTATCTCAAACTGCCACGCCCAGGCCCTGAAAAGTGCTTATGCTGACCTTTGAACCCGCCCGATCCCTCAAGGCGTGTGAAGCTTCTGACTTGACCATTCTAACCCCTAGGATTCAGGGACAGTCCACGTCTTCAGCATTAGGGGCTTCCTGGGTTTCTGACTCCAGTGGATCCTTGAACAACACAGGGGTTAGGGGCACCTGACCCCCTACTCCCACCCCCAGTCGAAAATCTGTGTACTATTATCTCTGCCTCAAAAACCAAGGAATTGATAAGTGACTCACCCAAGGGCAGGAAGTTGAAACCATTTGGATGGAATGAGGACTTGCACCCTAGTTCATCTGATTCCACATATTGTGCTCTCTAATCAACACAAACTTTTCCCCACACTTAGCTCATTTAAAGATCTGTAAAATGAAAACGGAGGTACTATATTTTTTGAAAAAGGTCTGCATATAAGTGGCCCAACCCATGCTGTTCAAGGGTCATCCGTACATTCATTTATCATTCACATATGCTCATTCACATATGTGGCTTCTATCAGGGGCTACATTCTGTGCTCTTCCTCATTCTTGCCCTCAGGGAGCTTGCAGTCTAGTGGTGGCAATGGTGGTGGCAGCCACACACAAGCTACTACGGAACAGTATGAGCAGTGCTGCAACAGGATACAGGTTTGTGTGAGATGCTCTGGGAACAGGTGGGAAAGACACCAAACCCAGTTCATGGGAGAAGCATCCCTGAAGTGGTCTAAAGGATGAAGCAGAAACAGGGAGGCAGAATGTACCAAAGCAAACAGGTGTCAGCTAGAAATTGGCATGTTCCAGGAACTCAGAGTGGTTGGCGGTATATGCGGTGAGAGTCACACAGGTGGGGAGGTGACCTATGAGGCGGGCAAGGCACAGGCAGAGGCCAGATCGTATGAGCCCTATGAGAGTTTGGGCTTTATTGTGAAGGCACTGGCAAGTCTCTGAATATTATAAGTAAGACATGTTTAGATTCGCACCGGAGAAGGATCATCTGGGACCTGTGAGGCAAGTGAATTAGAAGGTGAGGAGGGAAAGTGACAGAAAGGAGGACAGTTAGACAATAGGGAACCCCAAGCAAGAGATGACTGTCACTTGGCGTTACAGAGGTGGCAGTCAGAATGGAGAAAAGACTGACTGGTTTAAAAGATACTGAATCAGTGGAAACAATAGGTCTGGTGATTGACAGGATGTGGTTGAATGAAAAAGAGGATGGACTGAGGATGAGGCCAAATCTTGAGCTTGGAAAATGGGGTGAATAATATCGCTGCTCCCTGAGATGGAAACAGGAAGAGAAACGGTGTTCAGCACAAGTCGGGTGTCGTGCCTGTGCAGCATCGAAGCGGGCAATGATAAATAGATGGGCTGGGGTCCCAGAGCCAGACAGGGGCTGGGAATAAATGTTTGGAAATAAGCATGAAGGTGACTAACACTACAAGCGGAAGAATTGCATTCAGTATGTGCAGAGAGAGAAGAGAAAACCTAGACGAGAACCCTAGAAACACCAGTACTTATGGGACTGATGATATACTGTTAAATTAAAAATTAAGCTAAGAGTCTAAGTGTCCATCGACAGATGAATGGATAAAGAAGATGTCGCACATATATACAGTGGAATATTACTCAGCCATAAAAAGGAACAAAACGGAGTGATTTGTAGTGAGGTGGATGGACCTAGAGTCTGTCATACAGAGTGAAGTAAGTCAGAAAGAGAAAAACAAATACTGTATGCTAACACATATATATGGAATCTAAAAAAGAAAAAAATGGTTCTGAAGAACCTAGGGGCAGGACAGGAATAAGGACACAGATGTAGAGAATGGACTTGAGGAAATGGGGAGGGGGAAGGGTAAGCTGGGACAAAGTGAGAGAGTGGCATGGACATATATACACTACCAAATGTAAAATAGATAGCTAGTGGGAAGCAGCCACGTAGCACAGGGAGATCAGCTCAGTGCTCTGTGACCACCTAGAGGGGTGGGCGGGAGACACAAGAGGGAGGAGATATGGGATGTATGTATATGTATAGCTGATTCACTTTGTTATAAAGCAGAAACTAACACACCATTGTGTAGCAGTTATACTCCAATAAAGATGTTAAAAAATTAATTAATTAAAAAATTAAGCTGCAAAATAGTATATACAATAAGACCCCATGGAAGGGAATTCCCTGGTGGTCCAGTGGTTAGGACTCCATGCCTTTCACTGCCAAGGGCGTGGGTTCAATCCCTGGTCGGGGAACTAATATCCCACAAGCCATGCAGGTCAGCCAAAAAAACCAAAAACAAAAAAACAAAAAAACCAAAAAACAAAAAAACAAAAAAACCGGTAAGCACCCATGGGAAAGGTGGAGGGGATGATCAAATATGTGTGTGTATCTGACAGTGTGTGTACTGTTGTGTACTTATTTTTTTGTGGGACATGTTAATTTATACTCTATTGTTTGAATTGTTTAATGAGTATATATTGTTTTTATAATTTAACATAACAGTATTTCATTTTACAGACCTTTAAGAAGCAGGAAGATGCGAAGGAAACCGCAAAGAAGACCAAGAAAGAGAAATGGGAAGAAAATGCAGAGAGGAGGCTTATTGCCTGACCCTACTTACGTCTTATCTCACTGTAATGCTAAAGGATTTTAACTCTATGTGGGAAATCAGGGTAAGGCGAAAAAGAAACAATAAATATTAGTAAGAGTTCACCCAACCATGACTTCTGTTTGAAAATGTTATAAAAATGTTCTCTAAAATAGATGCCACTGTTTCTTACATTCTAGGTATGTTAAATTTTAATAAAGACACACAATTTCCATCAGCAAGGAATCAAAAATTATGACCAAATGGGACAAGGGGTGCAGTGAGTCAGCACCTATAAATATGGTGACACAAGCATAAGCCCTCCTCCTAGAACCCGGTCATATCCACAGGGCAGAGGCATGAAAGAAAGACAAGATGGTACCTTTATAAAGTCTACACTCCCTTCTCTGCCCCATTGCCTCTTAAGCCTATCACTTAAGCTAGTGTCTCATTTTGACTTTAAAAGATTACTATAATTTCTGTGATTTTAGTATAAATTAAATATTTATGCATACTTTAAATCATCTCCCTCTGAGTTGAGATTTAAACTCCTCTAAATGCCTCTTTTTTTACTATAGAATATTTCCTTCCCAGGAAAAAATCACCTTTTATTCCCCTTTTCACAGAGAAAGTGAGCAGCCTGTTGATATGGAAACTCTACCATGTTATTTTCTGAAATGATGAAACTATGTCTGTTATTCTTTGCTTTCAAATATCCCTCAGTGTTCCATTTCACAAGCTCCCTTGTTTATTTTATGTAGTTTAGCAAGAATCAAATTATTCTTCAGTTCCCAAAGCAGCCATGAGAAAAATCCAAAATTACCATCACAAAAATGACCCCAGTTCCTCAAGCTTCCCCACTGATGTCAAGCACAGGAGAACTAGGGCTCCTCAAATTCAGAAAAAGTTCCATACTCAATGAGTAGGTGGCAAAGGGGGCCTAAACTTTGTGGTTTCTTGATAGCTACTTATTCAAATACATACTGAATACTTTCTACAGTGCCAGAGATGGTTCTAGCCGTGGGACCACAGTGGAAAATAAAACAGATCATCACTCGGGAAAACAACAACAACAAAAAAAAAAAAAAAAGAAGAAGAAGAAGAAGAAAAAAAGCAGAAGACAGTTCTAGTTTTTGCCAAGTCAATGCATATTCCTCCCCATTTCCAACCTTCTACTGTAATAACAGATGATCAAATCAATCAGCCTAAGAGCACCACAAGATACATAATATCTTCTGAGAAGATCCCTCTGTGCCCTGATCACCTTTCAACTCATATCCTTTGCCCTCTCAATGCAGTTTCCTCATTCCCAGGATGTCTGCCTCATTCCAGTATTATCTATATCCTGTCTTAGTTCAGGTAGATGTAACACGAATACCACAGATTAGGTGGCTTAAACAACAGAGATTGATTTCTCACCGTTCTGGAGGCTGGGAAGTCCAAGATCAAGGGGTCAGCCAATGGGGTTCCTCGTGAGGGCCCTCTTCCTGGTTTACAGATGGATGCCTTCTTGCTCTGTGCTTACACGGCAGAGGTAGAGGAAGCAAGCCCTCTATTTTCTCTTCTTACAAGGGCACTAATCCATCTCCCAAAGGCTCCATCTCCAAATACCATCACATTAAAGATTAGGGTTTCAACATACACATTTGGGGGGGTACACAAATATACAATCCATACCATATCCCACGGATCCTGGGTGGTCCTCCTCCAATCCCATGTCCTCTGATGACCTGAGGCCACATCAGCAGCCCTAGCTCTCTCCTTCTGGACTCTCCTCTCGTCCTCTGTGTGCTTAATCCAGTACAGCCTTGTTCCACAGTCTATGCAGAATGTGTGCTTAGCTTACGTCCCTCGAGTTAAAATGTAAGCAAGCACCCCAAGGGCGGATGTCTGTGTCTCGCATTTCTTTCAGTCTCTCAAAGTGTTTCAGCACTGTACAAAATGTTGTGGATTCATTCATTCAGTCATAACATGTCCATGAAGCACCAGAGCCTGCTGCTGTGGATTTGGGAAATCTAAACACACACACACCACCCTCCACAAGATAAAGAACTAAATATTCTTACTGAAATGCCACTGTCTCACTGCTTGCGTGCTCATTTCTGTAACTGGAATGAGGCTAAGAGAGTTTGGCCTAGGGAAGGGCCTTGAACAGCTGTTTCACTGAATAAATCAGAGACTGCCAGACACTAACAGCAGCTTGCATTTGCAGTATGTAAACTTCTCAAATTGTTTTCCCATCCATTAGCACAATTTATCAAGTATGTGTCTTAAAATAAGGACATCTAAGTACTTGGAAAGAATCCGTTTTACACATTATTATTATAATGTTTATAATAATGTTATAATATTATAATTACTATAATCCTGTCTACATCATTATTATGTTGAATTGCTTTTCATAGCTGATGGTCATGTCGAATTCAACCCAGAATTTTTCTTACAAATTCTGAACAAATGAAAACTTCAGGTCTTCCTATGGAACACTGAACTGCTACCCAACTGCTGAACAAAACACAGCATTCGACAAGGGTGTTTCACAGCTTTCAACACCGGGCTCTAAGCACCTTCCTGTATTAACAAGGAACATGTGTCTTTCATCCTGTTGAACCAGTCATTGAGGACTTTTAGGGAAGTCTAACTGTTCTCACAAAATGTGGGACAGTTAACAGAAAGGAGAATCATGTCATTCCAACATTCTCCTTTTAAAGACTTTGTGGAAGCACCAGATCTCTCCCATCTTTGAAACATATGGTTCTGTTTTAGACTTTTTTTTTCTTTCTTTTGAGGGAGGCTGTAGAAGGCAGTGGAAAGAGGAAGAGAAATAATGTTATCTCAGAAACCAGAAATGCCTGGATGGATTTTAATTTCACAGAAACTTATTTTAAAAAGCATTTTACAACTGGAATTAAAATAAGCTAGAGTGAAAATGAAATACTATGATGTACTATACTAACTCAAATTTAAAATAACAGCAGTAAGACAATAAATCCCAACAAAATTATTCTAAGATAGCTAAAGAGAACAGACACATGGAAAATAGTGGTGTCTTGTGAATACCTGACATTCACTTGCATTGTGGCTTCTGGTCCATTTTAACAGTGATCGAAAATGCCAAGTCTTTGATGCTAGCTTTCCTTGGTAATACCCCACATACCAGACTTCAGGGGATCCCACAAAGGTGTAAAATATTAGCTCCCTCTTAAAAGATCTCCATCTACAATGTTAGTACAAACCAAGACCAACTCTCTAGAAGCCAAGACTTGTCTTATCAAAGGCCACACAAGCAATCTCTATGTCTAATTTCTCAGTGAACTTAGACTGATACACTACGACTGTTTATTTCTAAGTCCTTTATCAGACTTTTTAGCCACTGTAGAATATGTAAAGTTTTTGCTTCAAAGGGGGGCTCTGTTTAGGAAGAATGTTTCCTTCCACACAATAAGATCAGATGACACACGTGGACTGAATATTCCAAGTAAAAGCAACTCATGAAAAAGTTTTTATGTGGACCTGGGAGAATTCTAAGGATCTGTTAGACCCAAATACTTATTGTAGCACAATTCATGCTTGAGGAAGTTTTTAATTTGGAAACCCAGCAATTACCTGGAATGAAAAAAAAGCTTAACATCCAGAACATTTGAACTCAAAAGCACTTGGAGCTCCACAGATATCTGGCATCTCAAACCCAAAAGTCATAGATCCCTGCTCCGAATTTGTTTCCATAGAGCTTCAAGATACAGGAAACCCTGAAGGGAGACAGGATTCCACCAAATGAGTGATGATGAGAATAACTGAAGAAAGCCCCTAAGAAGCAATTCTACAAATCAGGTCACATCAGTTCTTCAAGTTAAAGCATCTACCAGCTCTCCATTGCCTGCACTGTGCTTCTTAACCTGGGTCAAATACCCCAGGATAGGAATGGCAGGTATTAGGTGCTGTGCCAGGGGGGTGCAAACCCACAAGAGACATGTTGGAATAACAGCTCCATTATGAGCTCATTCTCCATAATATCACACAGAGGTTGTCAATAAATATTGGCTGAATGATGAGCTATTAACATGGCATAGTTTCTTGGGACATCAAATTTAAGTGAAGATTTGGGGAGAAAAAAAACCCTGCTTCCATTAAAACCATTATATTAATAAACTGCAGCATTCTTAAGACTTTTTAAGATGACGTGCATGTACCAGTCAGGATTCTTTGCTTCAAACAATAAAAACAAACTCTAATTTAATCAAAGAATAAATTTCTTGGGAAGCTTACAAAATAACTCAAAGGCCTGGAGAACGAGTTGTAGGGCTATGAGGCCAAAACTGTGCTCATGAACTGGTCCAACATGGACACTTCTGCCACCACTGAGTATCTCCAATGTTGCTGACCCTAAGACCATTATGTTATTATTTTATTTTCTTAAGGAAAAAAGTAGATAATACAGCTTATCAAACTCTATCACAACACTGATTTTCAGGATCACCCTGATTTCAGCAATACTAAAATTTTGGGAATATGTGAATTTCTGGATTGATGAAGAGCACCGGATTCTGCAGCGTGCAATGCTCACCCACAAAGGAGCAATGGGCACCACCGCCATGACCACAGCACACAGCCCAGGTCTCCTCTCCTGTTGTGTCAGCTCCCACCCCGGGTTCTGCCCGTGTCCTAGCTGAAAGGGAGGATGGAAAAGCAAATAGTGGCATTTTTAACTTCTATAGTGGAAAAAAAGATTCTGCTTTTTTCCCTCATGTGGGAAACTCTCCAAGCTCAAGAACAGAGTTCAGAGGCTGGAAAGCCAAAATAGAATGACAAATATCCCCTATAGGGAGATTTCAAAGAAACGCCCTCTTATGGAAAAAGTTCAGTCTCTTCTGTGGTTAGGACTTAGAAAGTTAGAAATATGTTTGAGAGGAACAGGAAAACTGCTTAGGCCGGGATCCAAGGCCCTTCCAATCCAGCCCCTAGAAACTTTTCCAGTCCTAGTTTCCATCACCCTACCCTTTGCACATCCTACAGTCCAGGGATGACAAACTAGGTAGCAGCCCTTAAATTGCCATTATCACTCATGGTGTGTTCCCTCAAGTCAGAAGACCTCCCTCCTCCCGTGATTTTTCTCTATTTAACTCCTATCAGACAACTTGGACCAGAAATCACCCCTCATGTGAACTCTTCCTTATATCCCCATCTTTATGATCCCTTAGCACATAACACACATCTCGACTGTTGAAGGCAGAGATCTCAACTCAATATCTGAACAAAAAGTCAAATTGATAGCTTGCCGAGCATGGGAGAGCTGCACTTTAACAGACCCTCTCCCTAAGCGATGCACGGAGAGCTGGTCTTATATAGGGTCTGGAGACTCTTTGAGTCCGAAGGTTGGGAGACTTCCAGAGGCTGGCATATGAAGGCATTCGCTGACCTTTAGGTGCAGAAGCAAAGCTGGAGTGAGAACGGAGTTGACCGGCTCACCTGAGTTAAGCCGTTGCTGACTGGCTTTACAACTGGGTGTGTCAGCGGGGTGGTCACTGCTCAGCTAGCTTACCGAAGCAGGAACGACTGCTGTTACTGATCAGCTTAAACAAATATAAAAACAGGTTCTGAGGGTTACCGGTAACCATGGCCACAGAACAATCAGTCTTTTCCTAAAAGGATAGGAACTTTTCACTCTCTTACAGCAATGTATTAGGTATAAGAACCATCCTGACAGCTGACATGCTAATATTTATCGAGCTTTTACTACGTACCAGGCATTCCAGTAAGTACTTCACAAGGATTATCTCAATCCTTGAACAACCTTATCGGCGGGGGAGGAAACTATTATCCACCATTTCACCTATGGGTAACCTTAGGGGCCTCAATGGGATCCAAGTACAAACAGAATGACAACAGAGGCTGCACTCTCACCCAGGGCACTACAGAGACCCCACTGTGGCTCTTGTCGCCCTCTCCCCAGTAATAATACATTCACCTCGAGCAAAGGAGTCCCACAGCTACCCTGGTTCGGGGCCTCTCCTGCAGAGGCACCCTCAAGGCCTGCTGTTACAGGAAGAAAGAGAGGGTCCTGCATCACTCCACGTGTTCACAGCCTGATCTGAAGGTCAAAAGCTCTGCCTCTTGCCATCCAACCACAGCCAAGGTAGACAGTAAACCAACACCTGGTACAAACTGTCAGCAACATCTGTGATGTTAAGAAATCCAGGCTTGGGAATTCCCTGGCGGTCCAGTGGTTAAGACATGGGCTTTCACTGTTGTGGGCCCAGGTTCGATCCCTGGTAGGGGAACTAAGATCCCACAAGTGGTGCGGTCAAATTAATTAATTAATTAAGAGAAAGCCAGGCTTGAAGATAATATATTCTACCTGGTTTCTAATTACTTTGGAGCCAATTCTCCATCTCTGATGCAACTGCTAAGCCTAAAAGATGGGTCACCAACATGCCTCAGATTGCCCAAGGTGGCAAGGTTCCAGGAACCCAAACACAGTCAGAAACACCAGTTGCAGCAAAGTGGCAGCTGACTGTCTTGCCACTCTCTGCTCACATGCCTACAGCCAAACAGGACTGCCCCAATCACATGCCTGAAGAAAAGCACTCCCACACTGCCTGAAAAAATTAAGTCGTATGAAACATACCAACCGGCATCCAAACCACAGCATTCACCTGACAAAGGCCCTGTCATTAACGACAAAGATATGCCATTAAAATATCACTATTTCCCTCCCATCACTCCTCAGTAAGCACCAGGAAATCCCTCTGCAATTGATTCCTTTATTAAAAATTATATATTCTTCTTATCCCAACAAGTTAGAGGAACGTTGGATCCCTCCTTTTCTTGAGCCCAGCCAGGTCTTATCCTACAAGGCCCCGGACACATTCAAAATCTGCGGTAACCATTTGCTGTGTATATTGAGGACCCAGATGTGGTTAATCCACTCCTCAATCAATAAAAAACATAAATCAATTTTAATACAACCATAATTAATACCTAGTAATACCATTCAGTTAGTCATTCCATTTTTGTAGTCTTGAGCAAGTTACTTAACTTCTCTGTGCCTCAGTTTCCTCTTCTGTAAAAAGGAATGAGTACCGGCACCTCATAGGGTTGTTATGAGAATTAAATGAATTCTTATATATTGTTTACTATATACTAAATATCATATAAATATTAAATATAAATTTATTACTATGATAAAGCACTCACGACCAGGCTGTTCCCATGGTGACTATATTTAATAGTATAGTGTTGTACTGGTCAGAGTGGCCATCATTAAAAAGTCTACAAATAGTAAATGCTGGAGAGGGTGTGGAGAAAAGGGAACCCTCAAACTGTTGGAGGGAATTTAAGTTGGTACAGCCACTATAGAAAACAGTATGGAGATTCCTCAAAAAACTAAAGATAGAGTTACCATATGATCCAGCAATCCCACTCCTGGGCATATAACCAGACAAAACTATAATTTGAAACGATACATGAACCCTTATGTTCGCAGCAGCACTATTTACAATAGCCAAGACATGGAAACAATGTAAGTGTCCACGAATGGAAAAGAAGATGTAGTACATATATATACAGTGGAATATTACTCAGCCATTAAAAAGAATGAAATAATGCCATTTGCAGCAACATGGATGGACCCAGAGATTCTTATACTAAGCGAAGTAAGTCAGAAAGAGAAAGACAAATACCATATGATATCACTTATACGTGGAATCTAAAATATGACACAAATGAACATATCTACAAAACAGACTCACAGACATAAAGAACAGACTTGTGGTTGCCCCAGTGGGGCAGGGGATGGGGGAGGATTGGGAGTTTGGGATGAGCAGATGTACATTATTATATATAAGATGGATAAACAACAAAGTCCTACTGTATAGCACAGGGAACTATTGATATATTCAATATCCTGTGCTAAACTATAATGGAAAAGAATACGAAAAAGAATATATGTATGTATAACTGAATCACTTTGCTGTACAGCAGAAATTAACACAACATTGTAAATCAACTATACTTTGATAAAATTTTTAAAAATAATGCAGTGTTGTAAACTTGAAAGCTGCTGAGAGTAGATCGTAAGCATTCGCATCACACACACGCACACACACAGTTTTAACTATGTGAGGTGATGGATATATTAGTTCTCTTGACCTTGGCAATCATTCCACAATGTATATGTATTTTAAATCATCACACTGTACCCTTTAAATGTATACAGTTATATTTGTCAATTATTCCTCAATAAATTTTTTAAAAAAGACAAGGCTGTGCGTGGTCATTACCATAGAAGTAATATTTTCACAATTAGTACAGCTCTCCAGTATGACCTAGAAGGTCTGAACCAGGGCTGCTGCAGTAATATTGTCAAGAAAACGACACCTGGGCTTCCCTGGTGGCGCAGTGGTTGAGAATCTGCCCGCCAATACAGGGGACACGGGTTCGAGCCCTGGTCTGGGAAGATCCCACATGCCATGGAGCAACTGGGCCCGTGAGCCACAATTACTGAGCCTGCGCGTCCGGAGCCTGTGCTCCGCAACAAGAGAGGCCGCGATAGTGAGAGGCCTGCGCACTGCGATGAAGAGTGGCTCCCGCTTGCCGCAACTAGAGAAAGCCCTCACACAGAAAACGAAGCCCCAACACAGCCAAAAATAAATAAATAAATAAAATTAAAAAAAAAAAAGGACACCTGGGAGCGACACTCTGGGGTTGAAGACAAAAGCCTTCAACTCAACCACTATCCACTTCTAAAAACGCATGGAATACACACAGCGCTAAACAACTGTGCAAGTAGTGAACACTTGATTGTACATCCAGAAACTTCCAGTTATCCCACTGTTTCTTGTGATGGGCTGCTTCGCCCCCTTGCTCCACCCCTAGAAGGGCCCATCTGCCCGTTGGCCTCTGTCAGGTTCAGCTCTAACAGGACCCAGGGCAACTCTGTCCTCTGTCAAAGGAAAGGAAAGTCAGTGTGGGTAACGCGGCAACAGATGTGTCCTGCTGCAGCTGCCGCTCTGAAGTTTTACTCCCTTTGTCTGCCTTGCTCCTGTCTCCAAATGCCACTCTGTACCCCACTGTAGTAACTGGATCCCAGTTGTAACACTCTATGTCTGTGTCTCTGCCCTGCCAGTCTGCTCGGTGCCCCGAAACCACCAGGACTGGCATCCCATCCAGCTCTGGCCAGGTCCCCTGGGGCACAGAGAAGCCAGCCTAACACAGCCTAACTTCAGGAAGCCTCTTGTGTTCGTTTCCTATGGCTGCTGTAAAAATTAACATAACTTGGTGGCTTTACATAGCACTTATTCTCTCACAGTTGTAGGGGCCAGAAGTCCAAAGTCATGGTGTCAGCAGGGTCACGCTCTCTCCAAAGGCTCTAGGGGAGAATCCTTCCTTGCCTTTTCTAGGCCTGGAAGGCTCCTGGTGCTCTTTGGTTTGTGGCAGCATCACTCCAATCTCTGCCTCCATCTTGCCATGGCCTCTTCCCTGTGTGTCTCTCTCTTTCCCCCCTTCCCCCTCTTCTTAGAAGGACACCAGTCATTGGCTTTAGGGTCCCATCCTATATCCATGATGATCTCATCTGAATTCTTACCTTAATTACATCTGCAATTGCCATATTTCCAAATAAGGTCACATCCTAAGGTTCCACGTGGACATGAATTTTGGGGAGTCAGTACCCAACACATTACACTCCTCAAGTTACAAGAGGGGAAACAGAGGCCCCCTCTGGTATACTCAGCCCAGCATCACTGATGAAACACCATGTTACTGAGCCTGTTTTGGCAAATCAAGCAAAACTGATAGATGATGTTGCCCAGGAAGGGACTATTATTGAAACCGACAGCCTGGGAAGTGAAAGAAAAGGCCAGGTCAGTCTGCATAGATAAGGCCATCTTTGAAATAGAATGTAGGTCCTGAAATCGCTAAGGCTAAAGAAGATGACATTAAAATATCCACTTCGAAATAAAGAGGGACTTCCCTGGTAGTCCCGTGGTTAGGACTCCGTGTTTCCACTGCAGGGGGCATGGGTTCAATCCCTGGTCAGGCAACTAGGGGCATGGGTTCAATCCCTGGTCAGGGAACTAAGATCCCACATGTGGCGCCGTGCGGCCAAAAAAAAAAAGAAGCAAAGAAAGAGACAGAGGATCATTTGTATGTGTGTTAAAGACTCTTTAGTACTGTTTGCAATGGAAAAACCTCCTTCTAAAGAATACAACTTGAAAAGGCTCTGAGATAAATCGCTTTTAGCAGTTGGGTCACAAGTAAGAGGAAGCCAAAATAAACAAACTTCAAAAGTACCCTAGTCTATGACAAAATGTGTTCAGAGTTACAGCATTGCAATCAGACACTGTAATAAATTCTAGAAGTGTCATTTCAGAAATTTTAATCAAATAATGGAATTTTCAACGACAGGAAAATAATGCTCAAGTACAGTTGCAGCTTCTGCATTTTCTGATGTAAAAGTCTTTTAAAATAGTATCTGCAATAGTATCTTTCATTGTTTTGTGAATTCGAATTTTATCTCCACTCCCAGAGGTTAGATCCCTGTCTCTCATCTAGGGTGAGCTCCCTGCTGCCCTCTCATCCTGATGCCTACTTCAAGCCCACCCCAGTATCTGCTTTCCTCTGGGGTAACTGTCTGCTGGGTCTCTCACTTGCCTCTAAACCCTAGAGACCCAAGACTGCATCAGCTATAGCAGAGCTCACCAGATTCCTGCCCTGTAGATGGCCCAGGGAAGGCTCTAACATCCAGATCCTGGTTCCTCCAAACTCTATCACATTGGGAACCAATCACTGACTTCCCATTCTCTTTTTTAGCATTAGGTGGAAGTGAGACAGTCAGAGATTTAATAGGGTGTTATGTTTTGATTTGTTCTCTATTTCCATCTTGATGTTTGACATCAGGTAGAAAAGATTACAGTTGTTGAAGTCTTTGTAAGTAACCAGTAAAAAAAACAAATAAACAGAATTTTAAAAGGAGCCTTAAATCATGAGTATCTGCCTGTTTTTTATTTAGAGGTAAACTAATTCAGTCTTTTTTTCAGTCCTCTTGTCTTTCAGAGGAAGCGGTATCTGGACCAGGCTGTCCCGGTGTCTGAATCAAATGTCCGTTTCAATATAGCTGAGAAGACAGCAGAGAGAACAGAGAAAAGGTCAGGGGGGTGGAGGGAGTGCCCTTCTACGGATCCACAAGCACAACATTCAACAATTTTCCCCTGGTGGATTTTAAACCTGGTAGGTCATAACTTCAGTACAGTTGGCGTTTTCTGGATTAAACCACACTAAAAGCCAACCCCTTACGCCCACGGCGCTGGCAGACTGATTAAGAGAGCTTTTTAAACCTTGACAGTAACCCTTTGGTCATTTAATGTTAGTTACAGCTGAAAAGTCTGAAAATCTAACACTGGGATGACCTTTTCTACTGGAAATTTCCCTGGCACACAGCAACATTACCAAGCCAAGTAAATCATCATATTGTAGTTCTGCGTGTGAAGGAACAAAAGACGCAGAGTTGAACATCTCTGTTCCTGCAAGAAATCCCCTAATTGTGGCTACAACTTATTAAGCAATAGTTAACATTGCAGAGGACTCAGCTATTTAAAAAAAAAAAAAAGATTCATAACAAAACTAAGCAGGGTTTATAATTGGGTGGGAAGGCAAAGTGCCATCATGACTCAAAAACCACCTGTGCCAGAGTCAATCAACTACATGATAAAAGAATGCTTGAGATAGAAAAGCCATTCTTATATGTGGCACTAGCCTCAGGCTAGAGCAGCAATGTTCAAGGCGGCAATCCTCTGTCTCTGCGTATCTCCAGGAGGATTAATGCTCAAAACACAGCACTATTGTTCTATCTGCGTCTGACATCAATTATGTTGCTTTTGATCATTTTAACATGGAAACGGGCTCATTAAAGTCAGCCTTTCTATTGACTTGATGACAGCTACTACTCACGGCAAGGAGGGTCCAGTGGGATAGTCTGCAGACTTCGAGGGCAGATTTTCAAACTTTTTTGCACTTCTATCCAGTTTTTAAGGCTTTATCATCTGCTTTTTCCAGAATGTTTCAAGCTATTTGAAAAATAGCTATAGATGTAAAATATATATAGCAATAAGCCTCTAGATCTGGACAGGATGCTGACTTCCCTTCCTATGCCTGTTTTAACTATCTTAGAAGGATCGAACTAAAAACAAAATTTAATCCTGATACTCTCAGGCTACATGGGAGCAACTGTTACTTCTACCTTGGAAGAGAAGGTGAGTGAGGCTAAATGTTCATGCCATTCATTCTTGATACAGTCACCATCTTAGTAAATAAAAACTCATAATGTCCAGTTAAATTTGAATTTCAGATAAACAATGAATAACACTGTAGTATAAGTATATCCCATATAGATATTTGCTTGCACAAAACTCCCATTCCTGTTCAAAGCAATATCTACATGGGACATACTTACACTGCAAAATTATTCACTGTGTATCTGAAACTCAAATTTAATTGTGCAGCCCATATTCTATCCAGCAACTACATCTCTTGCAAAATATGGAGCCTAAAATTGCAGGCTTGAGGTTGATATGTTATGTCTCAGTCCCAAAGTGATATTTAACCATGTTTGATAAAGTTTAGATTGGCAATTCTTAGTTCCCCAAAATGTCAGTTCATTATGTTTCTGCTCTCCAGACTTCTCAAACAGCTTCGCTTCCAAGCTCCAAAACAGCCTGGCTAAGTCCTCACTAAGCTGTTTTCTTTGCCTATAGAACACCCTGCTCTTGGATAAATACCACTGAATACATGAGGATGTGAATTTGCATATCTGTGTGTATGGAGAAACCCAGCTGACAAGACCCCAATTGTCAAATCCACTTTCTATACAAAGGATTATTTGGGGATCAAATTTTAAAATGCCTCTTAATCATAGTACCACACGTTTAGCTAGCATAACCCAAAGTCACTACCATCTTCCGGCAAGACTAAAACCACAATTACTCCTAAATAAAAGTTGATGAACTCTGAAGTTTCATTTGGCAATGGAGGAAAAATCAATAACTAAACCTACTTTTTTTTTTCCTGATAATAATGAAGCAGGTGTTTAGCAGATGGGATGCTTATCTAAAACTCCAATTCCTGTACGAAACAATAGTATAATGCCATGTATCTCCTTTGGTGAATTAGCCTAATTAGTGCTCTCTTTCTTCATCCAGTCCTTGACATTAAGAACATTAATACCTCAGTATTTTGAAGAACTGGAAGAGAAAAAGACCAATTAACTTCTTCTTGCCTTAGGTTATATGCTAGTTGGAGAGGAGATGTGGAAGTCATTAGTGCTGCTGGCCAGGATTTCAGTCTCCCCCTGGGGACACATTGTAGGATTAGACTGCCTTGTCTCTATGTTACAAAGCTGTGGTCACAGGGGAAATACATGACCAGCTCTGGCCAATTAGTAGAGAATGGAAATACCGCGTGTGGCTTCAGGCCTAAATCTTCTAATTATTGGTCCAGAATCCTCCAGAGCTCTCTTTTTGCTCTGACTCAAAACCAGCAGGTTGAAGATTGTCACTGTTTGGTTAGTTTGAGTCCTTAATTGACTGCCATGAACACACTTCCTGGTAACTAATGATGGATATATAACGTGTATAAGAAATGTACTTTTGTTGGTTTAAACTACAAAGGTTTGGGATTATTTGTTATTGCAGCAGAGCCCAGCCTAGCCTAACTCAGAAGACATGCAATTATTGAAGTTTTAGTGTATGTCCAGCCAAATGAGTCTATAAGAAAACATTCTATACGCTCTTTTTAGCCCCCTGAAACTTGCTGAACAGTTAAGGTTGTATGGTTATCACTTTTCTCAACAAACTCTTAAGGTAAATACAAATCATCATCTTTGCTTTATAGATGGAAAACTAACACAACGAGCTAGTAAGTAGATGCTTAAATTCACACAGAAAGTAAGTGACTGAGAAGGAATTTGAACCCATATCCATCAGGAACTATAGACCATGCTTTCCACTACCACACTATACTGCCATTCAACTGTTTATCTCTGGGAGTTATTAAAGGAAAATCCTCCATAGTAGACGGAGCAAGTCTTGGAACGCCATGGAAGGGCAGCAAGTGCCAATAGGGACAATGGTATCCCATGGATGCTTTACTCGCCTTTCTATATGTTGATAGGTCTTGACTATGGGCTGAGTTTATAGGGCTACATGTATAATGTTAGACACCATCTTTGGAACTACGTAAGGGAATCAGAGATTCTTTAAACCAGAATTTATTTACCTAGGCAAAGGATGCAGAAGAAGAAGATAAACGAGTTTAAGAGCCATCCTATATGGGAGCCATCTGCATCTCTGCTAAACAGTACAGTCAGTGTGTCAGCGGAGATCATTCCTTGCCATCTTCCATTGCTATACTCAGAAGAACCAATACCATCAATACCATCTTGTTCATGTTTTTAAGGGGAATTACTGTTACTTCCATCATAGGTGGAATATCAATTAGATAATGTGGCCTTGAGCACTACAATGCCGACATTTAAAATGTCCCATTGCTCATAAGCTTGTCTCAAACCAGTTACGTAAACACAGACTCCCTCTGACTGACAATTTTTTTTAACTTTTGAGATTCAGTGCCCAGGCAAAACAGGCACATCGCTTAATTTTAAGATTCCTTCTTCTCAGTATTAAACTAAATATAGTCGTTCACTTGAAAAAAAGTAATCAAGTTATATTACAGACATTGCAGATTCCTTCCTAAAAATATCTTTCTTCATCAGCTTAATCACTAAGAACACGCTGGTTGTTATTTCAAGGAGGAGAATCAGAATCTGATACACCATGAGAAACAAGTAAATCCAAACATTGACTCTGATGGGCTCACTTTCAAGGACCCTGAATTTCGCAACGCTCTATCCCCCTGAATATCAACCATTTGACTCTCGGAGGAGTGATGGGGAACCTGGAAAAAAAATCCAGAGGACCACCTTTCATCCTGACCAGCAACAGGTCTTCCCAAAAATCCATACCTCAACAAGAATTGAAGTAAAACCTCTACACCAGAGCTGCAAAACCACACAAGAGGAATAATGCAACACAAACTAATGTGTCAAAACAATTATCTAACTAAGACCAATTGTTAGAATCACAGTGAATTCATGCTTTTGACACACTGCAAAAAGCCTTCAAAGGCATATTCAGAACCCAGACATCTTCCTTTTACTGAAAAGCAGGTGAAATTCTATTTGAAGTTCATTTTAGCTTTCCAGGGTTCTCAATTTCAAAGTCAATCAGCTGTACCGGTTTTCTTGCTTTTACCATTTGCACTAGCTCAGTGGTTCAGTAATATATTAAGAACAATGTACATAAAGTAGATTTACAATTGGAAACAGAATCCTAGTTCCTTTTTGGGTAAAAAAATGATGCAGAATTAACTATTGTCTTTCTTTTAATTAAGAGTCGAACACAGTAAGAATAAGGGCTATACTCTCCAAAAACAGAAATGTAGTAAGGACTTCAAAGTTAGGTTATTTTGCCTGAAAAGTGTTTAGGGGGTTTTCATTTCTGCAAAAAGATAAAAATGCAGTTTTCACAATCAGACCTAGATCCCTTTCCAGCTTCTTAACACATCTACTGGAGCCAAGTGGAAGAAACCTAATGCTGATGTACACCAGACCGAACAGCTGGTCTCCCCAAGGAAGTAGATTAACAGCACGATCACAGCACACAGCTCACTGCAGAAAACTCTCTATATAGCCTCCTACTTTTTGTCTTCTGCTAAAATAGTCACCAGAGGGGGAGGACAGAAGGATGGTGCATAGCCTGATGCCAGCTGGAAGGAAGTGAAGATGGTTAGACTCGATCTACCAGGGCTAACTCTAAATGCCCTCTGGACACTTACGAGGTCCAATACAAGAAGTTGGCTCTGTTAGTCAAATCTAATCATCCCCAAATCAGGTTATTAGGGATTAATACTATAGCAATACAGAAGTGATTTTAATTTTTCACAAAGTATTACAACATATAAAATCTACTGCCTTTTTAAAAACCAGTATAGGTTCATTGTATTTTACTTTTTTTTGGAATAATGATAAATTGTACTTATTTATTTATTTTTGTTTGCCTTTTTTTTTTTTTTTTGGCCATGCCACGCACCTTGCGGGATCTTAGTTCCCCGACCAGGGGTTGAACCCAGGCCTCAGTATGAAAGCACCAAGTCCTAACCACTGGAAGGCCAGGGAATTCCCTATTTTTTTCAATTTTTACTTTATTTTGGAGTATAGTTGATTTACAATTGTTTGTTAGTTTCAGGTGTACAGCAAAATGAATCAGTTATATATATACATATATATATTCTTTTTCAGATTCTTTTCCCATTTACGTTATTACAGAATATTGAGTAGAGTTCCCTGTGCTCTACAGTAGGTCCTTGTTGATTTTCTATTTTGCATATAGTAGCGTGTATATGTTAACCCCAAACTCCTGTTTAGGATATGTTAATTTAATCAGCAGAGGAATGTCAATAAATAGGGATTTTTAAAATTAAATAGTAGGTTTCTACGTTTTTTACTAGGTAATTGGGAAACTGTGAATACAAAAGATTAATGTGAGACAGATAGTTCTAGAAAATGGTAGAAACTGTACCCAAAACAGGAAAGACTGATCAAGACTGGTGGTGACACACAATAAATAAAAAGTATATGTGTTGGGGCTTTTTGGGGCGGGGGTGAGGGTCTCACAGTCAATCAATTCCAAAGTTTTCCAAGATGAAGAATTACCTAAATATTCTAAAGGGGAGAGTTGAAACCTCCAGAGCTCATTGTTCATCATGAGATAAGGCACACATATTTTTTATAGAGATATAATTGACATAACATTATAACATAATGAATTGATATATGTATATAGTGTGAAATGATCAAAATAAGTCAAGTTAACATTCATCACCACACAGTCACAAATATTTCTTCTCTTGTGATGAGAACTTTTAAGAGCTAATCTCTTAGCAACTTTCAAATATACAACACAGTATTATTCACTACAGTCACCATGCTGTACATTACATTCCCAGGACTTATTTATCTTATATCTGGAAGTTTATATCTTTTGACCACCTTCACCCATTTCACCCACTCGCCACATGTTGTGTAATTTTTCACAAAATATTACAACATATATACTCTATTGCCTTCAATTAGTTCTCCTCCCTAGAAAAAGTGTTTGCTATTTAATATGACATTCCACAGGATAGCAAACTGTTCACTGGATTCTACTTTGATGAACCGTTCCTGGTCAGCACAAATTCACAAGTCTTTTAACTTCAAGTTCATCATATCAGTAAACTCTAATATCAGCATCAATAAAACTTGACCTTTCAGGAGACAGGTCATTAAATGGTCCTTATCCAAGCCATTCTTTCACAAAGCCCTCTAAGGAAGACAGGAATACAAAAGCAGAAAGGAAACCTGCAACTGATCCTGGTCAAATGAACAGTCTCCTTATTCTAAATACCTCAACTTTTTCTTTTCTTGAAGTATAGTTGATTCACAATGCTGTGTTAGTTTCAGATGTACAGCACAGTGATTCAAATATATATATACATCAATATATTCTTTTTTCCAATTCTTGTCCATGATCAGTTATTACAAGATCTTGAATATAGTTCCCTGTGCTATATAGTAAATCCTTATTGTTTATCCATTTTATATATGGTAGTATGTATCTATTAATCCCATATTCCTAATTTACCCTTCCCCCCTTCCCCTTTGGTAACCATAAGTTTTTTGTTCGTTTTTTTAAAAAATATATTTATTTATTTATTTAATTCTGGCTGCATTGGGTCTTCACTGCTGCACGCAGGCTTTCCCTAGTTGCGGTGAGCGGGGGCTACTCTTCGTTGTGGTGCGCGGGCTTCTCAGTGAGGTGGCTTCTCTTGTTGCGGAACATGGGCTCTAGGTATGCAGGCTTCAGTAGTTGTGGCGCGAGGGCTCAGTAGTTGTGGCTTGCAGCCTCTAGAGTGTAGGCTCAGTAGCTGTGGCGCATGGGCTTAGTTGCTCCACGGCATGTGGGATCTTCCCGGACCAGGGCTCGAACCCGTGTCCCCTGCATTGGCAGGCGGATTCTTAACCACTGCACTACCAGTGAAGTCCCATAAGTTTGTTTTCTGTCTGTGTGTCTCTTTGTGCTTTGGAAATAAGTTCATTTGTATTAAATTTTAGATTCCACATATCATATAATATTTGTCTCTCTCTGTGACTTACTTTACTTAGTATGATAATCTCTAGGTCCATCCATGTTGCTGCAAATGGCATTATTTCATTCTTTTTTATGGCTGAGTAATATTTCATTACATATATATGTGTGTGTATATATATGTATGTATACACACACACACACACACACACACACATACATTACATCTTCTTTATCCATTCATCTGTTGATGGACACATAGGTTGCTTCCATGTCTTGGCTATTGTGAATAGTGCTGCTATGAACATTGGGGTGTGTGTATCTTTTTTAATTAGAGTTTTTGTCTTTTTTGGATATATGCCCAGGAATGGGATAGCTGGATCATATGGTAACTATATTTTTAGTTTTTTAAGGAACCTCCATACTGTTTTCCATAGTGGCTGCACCAATATACATTCCCACCAACAGTGTAGGAGGATTCCCTTTTCTCCACACCCCCTCCAGCATTTATTATTTGTAGACTTTTTGATGATGGCCATTCTGACCGGTGTGAGGTGATACCTCATAGTAGTTTTGATTTGCATTTCTCTAATAATTAGCAACGTTGAGCATATTTTCCTGTGCCTGTTGGCCAACTGTATGGCCTCTTTGCAGAAATGTCGATTTAGGTCTTCTGCCCATTTTTTGATTGGGTTGTTTGTTTTTTTGATATTGAGTTTCATGAGCTGTTTATGTATTTTGGAAATTAATCCCTCATCAATTGTATCATTTGCAAATATATTCTCCCAGTCCACAGGTTGTCTTTTCATTTTGTTTATGGTTTCCTTTGTTGTTCAAAAGCTTTTAAGTTTGATTAGGTCCCATTTGTTTATTTTTGCTTTTATTTCTATTGTCTTGGGAGACTGATCTAAGAAAATATTGCTAAGATTTATGTCAGAGAATGTTTTGCCTACATTCTCTTCTAGGAGTTTTATGGTGTCATGCCTAATATTTAAGTCTTTAAGCCAGTTTGAGTTTATTTTTATATTGATCTATGGTGTGAGGGGGTATTCTAATTTCATTAATTTACATGCAGCTGTCCAGCTTTCCCAACACCATTTGCTGAAAAGACTGCCTTTTCTCCATTGTATATTCTTGCCTCCTTTGTTGAAGATTAATTGACCACAGGTGTGTGTGTTTATTTATGGGCTCTCTATTCTGTTCCATTGATCCATATGTCTGTTTTTGTGCCAATACTGCCCCATTTTGATTGCTGTACCTTTGTGGTACTGTCTGAAGTCTGGGAGGGTTATGCCTCCAGCTTTGTTCTTTTTCTTCAGGATTGCTTTGGCAATTCTGGGTCTTTTATGGTTCCATATAAATTTTAGGATTATTTGTTCTCATTCTGTGAAAAATGTCATCATAGGGGATTTGATAGGGATCACATTAAATTTGTAGATTGCTATGGGTAATATGGCCATTTTAACAATATTAATTCTTCTAATCCAAGAGCATGGGATATCATTCCATCTTCCCATTTCCTTGAATCATCTTTGATTTTCTTTATGAATGTTTTATAGTTCTCAGTGTATAAGTCTTTTACCTCCTTGGTTAGGTTTATTCCTAGATAATTTTTTAATGTGATTTTAAATGGGATTTTTTTTTTTACTTTCTCTTTCTGATATTTCACTGCTAGTGTAAAGAAATGCAACAGATTTGTGTATATTAATCTTGTATCCTGCTGCCTTGCTGAGTTCATTTATCAGTGCTAATAGTTTTTGTGTGGCATTTTTAGGGTTTTCTACAGAGTATCATGTCAACTGTATATAAAGATAATTTTACCTCTTCCCTTCCAATTTGGATAATTTTATTTTTCTTGTCTGATTGCTGTGGCTAGAACTTCTAAAACTAGGTTGAATAGAAGTGGTTAGAGTGGGCATCCTTGTCTTATTCCAGAATTCAGTGGGAAGGCTTTCAGATATTCACCGTTTAGTACTATGTTGGTGTTGGTTTGCCATAAATGGCTTTTATTATGTTGAGATATTAAATATCTTAATTTCTTTGAGGAGACTCTTGCCTTGCCTTCCTGGTTCCTGAACTTTTATTGGATCAGCAAATACACCTAAAGCCCCCC